>NC_090439.1:1004484948-1005109948 GCF_031143425.1 Pleurodeles waltl | reverse complement strand
CTCCAACAATGTATGAGGGCAGCCCCAATGTTAGCCTATGAAGGGAGCAGGCCTCACAGTAGTGTAAAAACGAATTTAGGAGTTTTACACTACCAGGACAAGTCAACTACACAGGTGCATGTCCTGCCTTTTGCCCACACAGCACCCTGCCCTAGGGGCTACCTAGGGCACACCTTAGGGGTGACTTATATGTAGAAAAAGGGGAGTTTTAGGCTTGGCAAGTACTTTTAAATGACAAGTCGAACTGGCAGTGAAACTGCACACACAGGCCTTGCAATGGCAGGCCTGAGACAAGGTTAAGGGGCTACTTAAGTGGGTGGCACAATCAGTGCTGCAGGACCACTAGTAGCATTTAATCTACACGCCCTGAGCACATATAGTGCCTTCTACTAGGGACTTATAAGTAAATTAAATCGCAGTTTGTGCCATGCAACATGCTCATCGCGATGCACATTCACATTTTGCGAGTCAGTACCGACTCACAAAATGTGAATGCGACTCGCAAATAGGAAGGGGTGTCCCCTTCCTATTTGCAACTCGTATCGCGATGCTAAATTGCTTTGTGACCGCGAACGCAGTCGCAAAGCAATTCGCAGTTACACAGTGGTGGTAACCCATTCGCAAAAGGGAAGGGGTCCCCCCTTTGTGAATGTTGCCAAAAATGTTTACTCTGAAAAAACGCAACCAAATGGTTTTGTTATTTTTTTTGTATTGCAACTCGCTTTCCTTTAAGGAAAACGGGCTGCAATACAAAAAACCTGCTTTATTTAAAAGGCAGTCACAGACATGGAGGACTGCTGTCTTCAGCAGGTCACCATCCCTGTGAGTGCAGGGACTCGCTATGGGGTCGCAAAATGCGACCCACCTCATTAATAATAATGAGGTGGGTCTTTGCGACCCCATAGCAATCACAGACGGTGTCCGAGACACCGTTCTGCATCCGCATTTGCGATTCGGGAATTGCGAGTCGCACCGACTCGCAATTTACGAATTGCAAATGCGGAAATTGCTACATCTGGCCCATTGTCCCTTGGAAATCAAAGACATCAACACGAACACCACATTGACATAAATATTGCTGTGGCCCTCTTTTTTACCCACTCTACACCACCTCCTTCGGCAGTATAGTCTTCTCATTTGTCTTCCTATATCATCTTTATGCAGACAATAATCAGATCTATTTCTTCCTTCTCACTCTTGGACTTGGATCTCTGGCTGCTTCAATGCTTTCCACCTATAAACACAAGACCAACTCCTCAAAAACTGGGATCCCATGCGTCCCCTCCTTATTAGTACACATATATTTAAATGACTGTTTTCCCTTTCTTTCCGACTCTCTGAAATTTGCTTCTTCAACCAGAATCATTGGACTCATTTTCAGGTGATTGACACAAATGAAAGCCTTATATCAACACAGCTATTGCTGCAGGCTACAAAACCAAAGCAAAATATGCTCATACTTATCATTAACGGATCCACAGCCAAAACATTAATTCATTAATATTCTATAGATGAGAAGGCTGCAAAAGTCTGCCACTGGGCCCCTGAGTTACTCCTTCATTCCATTAGGCAGGATCCTAAACTTATTTACCCAGACTGCAATCTACCCAGACATTCACTACCCCTGAATACTAACACCAAGCTGACTGACCAGCTGCCAAAAGGTATGTTTACAAGCTATAGACACAAGTATATACAGTAACAAATAGTATGGCATCTGAGTACATTTATGACATTTTATCTTGATGCAAACCAACTCAGAATGTAAGATTCACCAACTATATCCTTGTAGTCATACCTAAGAGTCCTTGTACAAAGTTCCTGTCCATATATTGCTTAGCCCACATCTTGGATTCCATAGTATCAGATATTTGAAAAAACATTTTCTCAAGGAGTTCCAAACAGTATTCATAAGAGATCTACTTCAACTCAAAACACAACTGACTTGACCACTTCCTGTAGACTACATATATATATGTGTGTGTGTGTGTGTATATGTATGTATGTAAATATATATAGATACATATATATGTATATATATATATATATAAATCATTGTTTCCTGTGAATTTCTATGTTTTTTTAAGGAAGTTAGGCATTGGTCGCAGGGCCTGGCTTGCACCCATGCCCTGCAGCCAACCCCTGCATGCATCTAACTGTGCGCCACGCACGGCCTTTGGCTTTGCACAGCGGTGGTTAACTGCATGACCTGTACTGTGGCCAGGCCCTGCAGCCAACCCCCTGCATGCATCCATCCCCACTCTGCACACAGCCTTCATGCTTACATGGCGGGGTGACCACAAGGCCTTGGCCACATCTACACCCTGTGACCAACCACCTATAGCCATCCATCCCCATGCCTTCCGCCAAACAGGTAGCATTTTCAATGTCATTTTGGGCATAGGCATACATGTAGTAATGAAAAGGATAAATGATAGACTCTAATCTCACCAGGAGAGGACCGGGGAAAAGATTCCACTCGTCACAGACACTACAGAAGAGATTGCACTCCAGCAGAGCAAGGATGCATTCCCCACCATGGAAAATTTGTAATTGTTTTTAGGGTGGAATTGCAGAGAAAACACCCTTGCTTTGCCTTGGATCAATTCACAAATGTGGGAGGATTTGTCCTTTACAGATATAGAGCTTCACCTCGGGCACCTGCTATGTTTATATTTGAAGTGCCTCCTGCTGAGGGTTAATTTCTGTGAAATGAGCATTGCTGTCAGAATGGATCTTCACCTGCTTACTTATCCAAAAAGAGTCCACAGTTTGGCTCAAAATGTCTACCTTACTGGAATACTTTCTACTGGCTCAATAGTAAGTGCTACCTCGTTGGGTAAATGTGTAGTGCATATTTTACACTTCCACTGGTTATAGGACCTCAAGGTAATGTCTACAGTGACCATGTGTGGTGTAATTTTGGGAATGTAATAATGCCTCGAACGTCTTTTAGACCATGGGTGAGCCTCAATTCTTCCTATGGTCGCATTGCTCCCTCATGCAGGGAGCAGCAAGAAATGCTGTTTGCTGCGTGCAGAAGAAATTGTTTCATCTGTTGACCAGCTTGACAATGGGCAGGAAAACAGATGAAAAGTCTGCTCCCGCCCAGTGGGCGGGAGCAATTTTTCGGCCTTTACTCACTGGGAGTGGACCTACAATTTGCTCTCGCTCGGTGCTAATGATAGCAGCATAGTGATCACACCCGCAGATAAGGACGGGAATGTAGTAATTATGCCCCTGGATGTGTTTGCCACTGAAGCACAAAGGCAATTAAGTGATAAGAACTGCTGTGCATTATCACCATGGCAGAGTACAAAGATACCATCAGCCAATGTTGTGTCAAACTGATTAAGTGGAAAAACAGGGGTGTGACTAAGACAGAAGAGTATCAGTTTTTGAAGAATCTTCATCCCAGGGTACCTACTCTATGCCTTCTTCCTGAGGTACACAATTCTACCACTAACCTTCCAGGGACACCAATAGTTTTGTTTATCGGAAGTATGTTAGAAAACACCTCAGAATACATTGATCGCTTTTTGATCCCTTTTGTAAGTGCTCTACCATCTCATATTGCTGACACCAGGGATTTTCTCGGAGGATTGATGGCATAGACTGGAAGCCTGATTTCCTCCTGATGACCCTCAATGTCAATCATTATATACCAGTATTCAACATCACTCAACATCATTTCCTACGCTGACGACACCCAGCTCATCCTCTCCCTCACGAGGAACCCTGCAACTGCCAAGAACAACCTCCACACCAACTTCTCGCCATCGCCAAATGGATGACAGCAAGCCACCTCAAGCTGAACTCAGAAAAAAACGAGATCATCATCTTCAGACCCAACAAGTCAGCATGGGATACCTCCTGGTGGTCGTCCACCCTGGGGCCGCCCCCAACACCCACCAGCCACGCACGCAATCTCGGCTTCATACTAGACTCTTCACTTTCCATGACCCAGCAAGTCAACGCCATCTCGTCCTCATGCTTCAACACCCTTCGTATGCTCTGCAAGACCTTCAGGTGGATTCCCTTGGAAACCAGAAGGACGGTCACCCACGCCCTCGTTAGCAGCAGACTTGAATACAGTAACGCCCTCTACGCAGGATCATTGGCCAGGCTCCAGAAAAAACTCCAGCGCATCCAGAACGCCTCAGCACGTCTCATCCTTAACCTCCCTCGCCACGAACACATCTCCACCCACCTCAGAGCCCTACACTGGCTACCCGTCAACAAAAGGGTTGTCTTCAAAATCCTAATCCACCCTCACAAAGCCCTCCATGACACCGGACTGGCTTACCTCAAAGATCGACTTAACTTCCACATCCCGACACGGCAGCTCCGCGACCCCTGACCTTGCCCACGCAACAGTCCCTCGCATTCACCGTACCACAAAGCAGATCCTTCTCCCACCTCGCTGTCAAAACCTGGAACTCCCTCCCCACCAACCTACGCAAGACCCAGGACCTCCTGACCTTCAGGAAGCGCCTCAAGACCTGGCTCTTTCAGTAGTAGCACCCCCCACCCCTCCCCACCCCAGCGCCTTGAGACCCTACCAGGTGATTAGCTTGCTCAACAAATTTATTGATTAATTGATTGAGTATTCAACATCAGGATGGTATAAAAGCTTGTGAACATTTTCTTAGAGCCAGGCCTCTCAGTCTGTTTTCATATACACAGATGCTTATAGAAATGATGACATTTTGTTAAACAAAAAACATCTTCTCCTTTAGCATGATACTATACAGACAGGTGCAAGGGACCGCAATGGTTGCAAGGGACCGCGATGGGCATCTGCTATGCTCCCAGCTATGCAAATCTTCTCATGGACTGGTGGGAGGAGCACGTGCCCACTGCACCAGAGCTCAGATATGACATGGAGAGAGTTGTGCTCTGGTTGTAATTTATTGATGACCTTTTCCTAATTTGGTAGGGCAGTGAGGAGGAGGCTAACAGATTTGTGGAGCGTCTCAACAGAAATGATCTCAACCTTGAGATAACTGTGACTCTCAGCAGAGAGAGCATTGTATTTCTTGAGGTAAAAATGGCAATAGTAGGGAAGATCACCTTTAGACTACATTACAAATCTACGGCAGGCAACAGCTTGCATACTGCTCTTAGCAATCAGCCTGGCCATTTGAAGTAGAACAACCCTTTTGGAGAGTTGATACATGCCAAGAGGTGTCGCAGTGATGACAACACCTTTAAGGAAGATAAAGCTATTATGATTGAATACTTTACTCAGTATGGTTACCCTAGATGGGTACTGGATAAGGCAGTCCAAAGAGGTGAAATACGTACTAGAGTTGAGATCTTGCATGGACAAAACATGGAGAAAAAGAGTGTAACTAACAGTGAGGAGAGTGGAACTAGACTTATCACCACATATAGGTGGTCATTACAACCCTGGTGGACGGTGTTAAAGCTGCGGTAATACCGCAAACAGGCCGGTGAAAAAAAAATGGGAATTATGACCGTGGCGGAAACCGCCAACATAGACAGCCACTTTAATACTCCGACCGCCACGGCGGTACAGACAAGCAGCGCGTTGGTCACCGCCAACAGACAGGCGGGAGACAAAGTACCGCCCACAGTATCACAACCCGCCAATCGGCCATCTTTTCCGGGGCGGATTCACCGTGGATAAAAACACGGCGGAAACAGCTTTTGCTATGGGAAAACGCTCACCTTAACACACTCCAAGAGGAAGGAGGCCACCATGGAGCCCGAACTGCAAATACTCCCTGCGCTTGTCTTTCTGCTCCTCTACGATCACCATCTATGTAGGCGCCAAAGACAACGGTGAGTATTGCACCTATGACATAGGGGAGGGGGGACACACACGCAACACCCCCACCCCGACCCTCACCCACTACAACACACACACCAATGCATGTCCAAACAGCACAGTGACCATCCTGGGGAGTGCAAAGCCACAGTCTCTCAAGTGCATATCAGTCTCCACTGGTTCTGGAGGGGGACTGGTGCCCAGACTGCATCAGGCTCCCCGTGATGGTTCCTGTTCCGTCACTGTCCCAGCTGCACATGGGCTAACAATGCTTGATTTGGCGGTCTTTTCTCTGCCCATCGGTGCTTTGCCATGTCCGTCTTTGCCCTGTTCAGCGGTGCTTGACTTTGCAGTTTCTGACCTGTTCAGCGGTGCTTTGCCCTGTTCAGCGGTCTTCACCATGGCGGTCTTTTCCCTGTTCAGCAGTGCTTTGCCATGGCGGTCTGTGCCCTGTTCAGCGGTGCTTGACTTAGCAGTTTCTGACCTGTTCAGCGGTGCTTTGCCCTGTTCAGCGGTCTTCACCATGGCGGTCTTTTCCCTGTTCAGTGGTGCTTTGCCATGGCGGTCTGTGCCCAGTTCAGCGGTGCTTGACTTAGCAGTTTCTGACCTGTTCAGCAGTGCTTTTCCCTGTTCAGCGGTTTTCACCATGGCGGTCTTTTCCCTGTTCAGCGCTGCTTTGCCATGGCGGTCTGTGCCCTGTTCAGCGGTGCTTGACTTAGCAGTTTCTGACCTGTTCAGCGGTGCTTGACTTTGCTGTCTGACCTGTGCATGGGTGTGTGGCATGACAGTCGCTCATTGCCCAGTGGGGCTGTGGTTGCTGGGGCCCTCCAGGGCACTGACGCTGGCGGTGCTCTCCGGACCAGTGACTACAGTGCTGTCCTCAAGGGCACTGACTCTGCCGGTGGTCTCCGGACCAGTGACGACTGTGCTGCCCTCCAGGGCACTGACTCTGGCGGTGGTCTCCGGACCAGTGACGATTGTGCTGCCCTCCTGGGCAATGACTCTGGCGGTGGTCTCCAGACCAGTGACGATTCTGCTGCCCTCCTGGGCAATGACTCTGGCGGTGGTCTCCTGACCAGTGACGATTGTGCTGCCCTCCTGGGCAATGACTCTGGCGGTGGTCTCCGGACCAGTGCCGATTGTGCTGCCCTCCTGGGCAATGACTCTGGCGGTGGTCTCCTGACCAGTGACGATTGTGCTGCCCTCCTGGGCAAGGACTCTGGAGGTGGTCTCCTGACCAGTGACGATTGTGCTAGCGGTGGCGTCCCGGCCGCCGGGGAGGATGGCGCACTTCTCCGCCGTGCTGCTCTTCCCAGACTGTGCAGACTTCTTCTGGCCCTTCACCACCTTTGGGGGAGTCATAGCTGACTCGCCACTCCCCCTGGGACCCTTGTTAGCAGTTTTTCCGCCAGGAGTCTTCACCCTGTCCCGTCAGCCACTTTCCAACTTAAGGTGCTTTACAGGGGGTGGACTGGCAGTGCTTTGGCTCCGTGTCACACTGGCTGCCCTGGTGGGCGGTGCACTCCACACACCTTTAACACGCACCACTGGTACTGGACTTTTTTTGGCTGAGGTGCTACTACGGGACCTATGAATTGGAGGGGTGGGAGTGGTGGCAAAGAGGTCAACGTTGCGGAGGAAGAGTTGCTGACGAAGACTGGGATGGGTAGCTGGAGGGGTCAGGGAGTGGAGGAAGAGGAGGTGGTTGTAGGAGGTGTAACTGTAGGTGATTTGGGTGCAGGTGAATGTACTGGAGGCTGTCGTGAGGTGGATGGATGTTGGGTGTGTGGGTGCCCGAGTTTGTGTACTTTGGGAGGGGGCGTCACAGACACACTGGGAGTGGACACAGGGGACGTGTAAATGGTAGTGGGGGTGGTGAGTGCAGGTGAGCGGGGTGTGGTGCTGGGTGTTCTGGTGAGAGTCCTAGTGCCTGTAGATGTAGTGCATGCAGATAAGAGTGTAGACGAGACTGGGAGGGAGGAGGGAGACGACGAGGATGGGGACACAGTGGAGGCAGTGGATGTTGTTGTGTCTGTATGTGGGTGATGCTTGTTTGAGAGCCTGTGGGTTGTGTGGTGCTTATGTTTGCCTGAGCTACTTTTGTGTGTTGAGGTGTATGCATGCTTGTCTGACAGTGTGCTTGGGATAGGCTGGGGTACAGGGGACTGGGTCTGGGTGGAGGAAGTTGGAGGGGGGAAGCTAGACACAGGGACAATGGCTGCCATCAGTGCTGAGGCCAGAGATTGCAGGGTTCGATGAAGGGCAGCCTGACCAGAATGAATGCCCTCCAGGAATGCATTACCGTGTTGCAACTCCCTTTCTACACCCTGGATGGCATTCACAATGGTAGACTGCCCAACAGTGAGTGACCTGAGGAGGTCAATGGCCTCCTCACTGAGGGCAGCAGGGGTGACTGGGGCAGGGGCTGAAGTGCCTGGGGCGAAGGTGATGCCCACCCTTCAGGGTGAGCGGGCACGGGGTGAAGGCTGAGGGGCTGCTGGGAGGGCGGTGCTGGTAGGGGAGGTGGCGGCTGTACCTGTAGAAGTGGGAGGCACAGATGGTGCCGCCACCACAAGGGAGCTCCCATCGGCGGACGAGTCCGTGTCGCTGTTTGGTGATCCGGTGACCGACGTGAAGCTCCTCTCGCCCTCCGTCCCACTGGTGTATTCAGAGTCTGTGGTGTGGCCCTCCATGGCCATGTGGGATGCAGCTCCCTCATGCTCCGGTGCCACTGTACCTCCGCCTGATGATGCTGATGCACACAAGAACAGGGAGAGCACAAAACGAGGGGGGACAACAGAAGAAAGACAGGTTGAGTGCATGGCTGACCGTTACTGTTGGCGGACAATACAGACCCACAACCCCCTGCACTACGCCGTGCTCTTGGCCTCTACAGATGCAATTCCTGGGATCTGGCCTACATGGCTATGGTGGTCATCTGCACACATTGATGACACAGGGGCATGTCTACCTGTACTTGGCACTCTACAGAGGTGGGGTGGAGTGGCACATGGCCTGCATTACGGAGGGGCCTAGCCTACGGAACTCGCCCTGGCCTAGGGAAACCCACATCCCTCCTCCCCCACCCAGACCCCTGCACTGCACGCAAAGTCAGCAGAATGAGAGTGTACTCACCCCCTTGTGTCTGCTGTGATGCCCTCAAGCGCCCATCCAACACAGGGTAGGCCACCGCCAGGATCCGGACCATCAGGGGGGTCATGGTGCGACGGGCACCCCTCCCACGTTGGGAGGCCATCCCCAGCTGAGCCTCCGCCGTCTTCTTGCTCCAGCAGCGAATGTCCTCCCATCTTTTCCGGCAGTGGGTGCCCCGTCTCTGGTGGACCAGCAGGACCGGACGTCCTTGGGGATGGCACGCCAAATGTCCTTCTTCTGGTGGGCGCTGACCTACATGCCATGTACAGGGGAAGAAGAGAAGTCATTAACAACAGCACCGTCGAAGTGGGTGGCCCCCATCACTACCCTTGCCATGTGGCACATGCATTCACAGTCCTTCATGTTCCCTGAACTCTGCCCCCTTCCTACTGACATCCAGCCCTCTCCACCCAGGAATAGCCCATACAACGTACTCCCTGTGTACTTACCTGTTGGTCTGGAGGACCGTAGAGTAGAGTGTACTGGGGGAGGACCCCGTCCACGAGCTTCTCCAACTCCTGAGCAGTGAAGGCACGGGCCCTTTCCCCAGACGCAGCAGCCATTGTCTCTTCCAGACCGAGGTCACAGCAGCACTTGCAGTGTAGGTCCTCTCCTGTCAAAGATCAGGTATCGAGTGATTGAACAGATAGAAAATGGCGGTCACGTCCGCAGCGGTGCGTATCATCACCGCCGGCGCACTTCATCATTGGCTCCTGGGACCCATAGGGTCCAATGTTAACCAATGCAGCATTGCGCCGCGGTCTACGACCGCCTACCGCGACGGTGTACAACGCCAGCGCAGATACCTCTCATCCCATTGTCCCACTTTAGAGGTCAGGCAGCCGCCATTTCAGGGGCCCACATGGCTTCATTTACTACTGCGTCACACATACCTAGGTCTACACTCAACACACATACAGGAAGAGTTTTGTATTTGGTGTATTGTTCTGTGTAGCTGTGGGTACATACCTGGGAATTTGTTGACTCTGTGGTTGCTGTTGTCCTTCCTAGACACCGTCAGCTGGGATATGTGAGGAGATGGCGGAATCCTCTGGTGTACCGACCGCTGGTGGACCTATTGACAATGGAGGAGCGACATTTAATCATCACCTACAGGTTTGACCGTGCCACAATTCTGGAACTGTGTACCCAGTTGGAGCCAGACCTGATCTCACCAATCCGCCATCCCACAGGAATCCCCCCTGACGTGCAGGTGCTATCAGTGCTCCATTTCCTTGCAAGTGGGTCATTTCAAACAACAGTGGCCATGGCATCAGGGATGTCCCAGCCTATGTTTTCCAATGTGTTGTCCATAGTGTTGTCTGTCCTGCTGAAACACGTAAGGAGCTACATCGTTTTCCCAGAAGGATTTGGCTACAGTGAAAGGTGACTTCTATGCCCTTGGACATATCCCCAACATCATAGGTGCTATTGATGGGACCCATGTAGCTCTGGTCCCCCCGCAGGAGTGAACAGGTGTACAGGAACCAGAAGAGTTATAATTTGATGAATGTACAGATGGTATGTTTGGCAGACCAGTACATCTCCCAGGTAAATGCTATGTTCCCTGGCTCAGTGCATGACGCCTACATCCTGTGGAATAGCAGCATCCCGTATGTGATGGGTCAACTCCAGAGGCACCGTGTGTGGCTATTAGGGGACTCTGGTTACCCCAACCTGTCATGGCTATTGACCCCAGAGAGGAATCCCAGGACCAGGGCAGAGGAACGCTACAATGAGGCCCATGGGCGGACTAGGAGGGTGATCGAACGCACCTTCGGCCTCCTGAAGGCCAGGTTCAGGTGACTCCATATGACAGGTGGTTCCCTATTCTACTCACCAAAGAAGGTGTGCCAGATCATCATCGCCTGCTCGATGCTTCACAATCTTGCTTTGCGACGCCAGGTGCCTTTTTTGCAGGAGGATGTTCCAGATGGCGGTGTTGTGGCAGCTGTGGAGCCTGTGGAGCCTGTGGACAGTGATGAGGAGGAAGCTGAGGAAGAAGACATAGACAACAGGGAGTCAGTCATACAGCAATATTTCCAGTGACACACAGGTGAGAATATTTTTTTTTACTACTACATTCACTTTCACACTTCTACCTCTATCCTGTCTGTCATTTAGTAGCAGTATTTGGTAACTGAGTTGTACCTTTCCATTACGGTTTCAAAGGTGTGGTTACCAACGTGAGTCATCTGCTTGCATCCTTCATGGACTTGTGATGTGTGACATAGGTATGTTGACATTACAATTGAAAACGCATTTTGACACTGTCATTGATAATACAAATTTACCAAATCACAGACTGACTCCAGATTGTTTTGTGCTTCAAGGGTGTTTATTTAAGTGCTCAAAAATGGAGGGGGGTTGTAAAATGGTGATGGGTGATGGTGGAGGAATGTCTATGGCAGAGTCCAGTCTATTCGTCTCACAGGTGCTTTGCCCAAATGGGCATAGGAAGTGGAGCTGGGGCAGTTCCAATGTGGACAGGGTAACAAAGTGGGACAGTGGGAGGACAATCAGGGTGGTCTCATTTCCTGGTGGGGGTCTTGCCATCTTGCTCTGTCCTGTTCCTGGATCTCAGGGACCGCTTGCGGGGTGGTTGTCCGTCTGCAGGGGGTGGGGTGCTGGTGTGGTGGTCCTGTGGCGGGGCGTCCAGTCCACTAGCGCCGGCGGATGTGGTGGGCAGTTCATCGTCCATGCTAGTGTCAGGGGCCCCTTGAAGTGCCACGGTGTCCCTCATGGTCTTTTGTATGTCCTTCAGCACCCCTACGATGGTGCCCAGGGCGGAGCTGATGGTTCTGAGCTCCTTCCTGAACCCCAAATACTGCTCCTCCTGCAGGCGCTGGGTCTTCTGAAACTTGGCCAGGACCGTCGCCATTGTCTCCTGGGAGTGGTGGTATGCTCCCATGATGGAGGAGAGGGCCTCGTGGAGAGTGGGTTCCCTTGGCCTGTCCGCCCCCTGTCGCAGAGCAGCCCTCCCAGTTCCCCTGTGTTCCAGTGCCTCCGTCCCCTGGACCATGTGCCCACTACCACTGCCCCCAGGTCCCTGTTGTTGTTGGGTTGGTGGGCTATCCTGGGTTTCCTGTAGTGGTGGACACACCGCTGATTGACGTGTCCTGGGTACGGAGGTATGGGCCTGCTGGGTGGGTGCTGTACTGGTGTTACCAGAGGGTGGAAGGTCAGTGTTGGGCTGTGCCTGTGCAAGGGGAACCGACTGTCCCGAGGCCCACGATGGTCCGGGCTGGTCATCTGGCTCCAGTTGGACAGAGCTGCTGTCGTCACTGTGGGCCCCTTCTGTGGGTGGAGTGGAGATGTCTGGACCCTCCTATGTGGTGACGTTCCGTAGTGGTCCTGCAGGGGTATAAGAGCAGGATTATTGCATGTGAGTGTGTCAAGGTGTGCAATGGGTGGGTGTGTGTGTACCCCAGTGCAAGCATTCCTGTGTGGGGGTTTGTGTGATGATGGTTTAGGGGGTTGTTATGGGTATGTGCAGTGAGCATGCTTTAGTGAGGGGTGACCATGCTTAGTTGTGTCATGCAAGGCTTGGTGTTGGGATGTGTGGTTTGTGTTATTAGTACATTAGTGAGGAGTTGTAGTGATAGGGGAGGGGGTTAGGGTGGGGGTGTGTGATAGCATGCAGGTAGGGTGGGGGATATGATAGTTAAGATTTGACTTACCAGTGTCAATTCCTCCACTGACTCCTCCGAGGCCCTCTGGATGACTGATGGTCAAGACTTGCTCCTCCCATGTTGTTAGTTGTGGGGGAGGAGGTGGGGGCCCGCCGCCAGTCCGCTGTACCCCGATGTTGTGCCTGGAGACCACAGAACGCACCTTCCCCCGTAGGTCATTCCACCTCTTCCTGATGTCCTCCCGATTTCTTGGATGCTGTCCCACAGCGTCGACCCTGTCCACGATTCTGCGCCATAGCTCCATCTTCCTGGCTATGGAGGTGTGCTGCACCTGTGAGCCAAATAGCTGTGGCTCTACCCGTAGGATTTCCTCCACCATGACCCTGAGCTCCTCCTCGGAAAACCTGGGGTGTCTTTGGCGTGACATGGGGTGGTGTGGGTGATGTGTCGGGTGGTGTATGTGTTCATGTGTGTGGTGATGTGTAGTGGTGTGTGGTGTTTTGTGCGTGGAATGTTGTATGGGTGATGGTGTTGTGTGCCTCTGTGTGGTGGGGTTCTCAATTGCTGTGCTCTCTGTCTCTCGGCTTCCTCAAGATTTCTGGTTGTAGGGGTTTGTGGGTGATGTGGGTGTGTGTTTTATATAGTGTTGGGTGTGTGGGAGTGTTGTTTGTATGTGTATCAGGTGTGTGTATTTGGAATTGTCCAATGTGGTGGTGTTTTGTAGAAGTGTGTGTATTTTGAGCGCGGCGGTGTGTACCGCCAATGGAATACTGCGGTTGAAAGACCGCCGCGTGGATTCATGGGTCGTGATAGCATGGGCGTGTTTCTGTTGGCGTAACGGTGGAGTGATAGGCGACACTATGGGGAATAAACCTAGAATCACCTACCGTAGAGTGAGATCACTTAGAGACATGTTAGTAAAAACTGATATCTGCAAGGGGGTCAACACACATGATGTATTGGGTACACACATATGTGCTAAGTGTAAAGCCTATGAACAATCAGAAATTGCATTGAAATTGTGATTCCTGGTACTATTAAAGTTAAACCCATTACTAAGTTCATCACATGCAATACATCCATTGTTGTATATGTTTTGGAATGTCCTTGTGGCCTCAGGTATGTGGGGAGCACCATACACCCAGTACGCAAAGTAATTTTGGAACATGCCAGAGCCATTTTCAACCACGATGAACACTACCCAGTTGCCAGACATTTTGAAAAACACCACTACAGTGATAGGAAACAACTGAGATTCATTGAAATTGACCACATCATAGCAGACCCTCGAGGTGGAGACTGTCTTACTACATTTGGGCAAACAAGTCACTTGTACCTTACTGTTCATGTTCAGTGCAACAATCACATTAAACAATTTATAAACATGAACAGAGCCAGCACATAGGAAGCAGGGAATGAGCCAATCCTCAATATTGATTCTCAACATATGAAACACATTGGCTACCTTGTGAGAATGAGATTCGATATTTGATCTGAAAATACCTTATGCTGGACAGAATGATGGCCATGCTTCTAGGATACTAGCCAGCTGAGGTATAACATAAAGAAAAAAGGAAGAAAGAAAGGAAGGAAGGAAGAAAGAGAGAAAGAAAGAAACATAGAAAAAAAAATAAAGAAAAAAATAAAACTAAGTAAGGAAGTAAGGAAGGAATGAGAAAATAAGAAAGTGAGAAAAAGAGAAACAAATAAAGGGATGAATAATATTAATAAAAAAGATGAAAGATCCCAAAACAAAAACATAAGTAAGAAGAGAAGAAAATGAAAAGGGAGAACAAAGAAAGAAGAAAGCAACAACACAATGAAGGGAGAATGTTAGAATGAATGCAGTAAAAAACAGAAAGAACGAAGGGGAAAGGGAAAGGGACAGTATGCAAAAGGGAGAAAAGAAAGAAAGAAAAGGGAATATGTAAAGGAAAAAAGAAAGATAAAAGAAGGAAAGAAAGAATCAAAAAGAAAGAACAGGATAAAAATACATTTATCTCTGTAACGCGCCTCATCTTCGTGTTAATGTCATGTGAGTTGTTATTTGATGCTGCAGGGAGGGTGGGATTGACCCAAGATGGGTATTTATCAAAAAACGTCTCAAACTAGTGAGGTGTTCCGAAAGAATATGCGCTTGGCACCTTATTATTTAACATATACAGTAGCAATGTTCTTAATAAATTTACATCCAAAATAATCAATCAAAGTTTTGGTCAAGCGCAAACTTGGCTTTTGCTACTGCAGCAATGTTTTCATCTGTGATCATACCAGTGTTGCCTTATAGCATAGGCTAGATGCAGTAACAGAATTCAAAACAAAGCTCAGAACATGTCTTATTGTGAAGGAATACTGGGAGGGGCCTGTTTTATTTTTGATATTCGAAACTGAGTGTGGAGTCTATATAGAATCATCAGGGTTTGCGGGTGGTGACTAGTTGACAAATTACTTTATTAGGACAATTTTAATAGATAAAAAGAAAGGCACAAGGCACTGACTCTTCTCCCAAGTGAGATCCTAATATGGGCATGATTGAGGGTCTTCATGTGGTGCTGTGTAAAAAATGTGATTATTATTTGGGGTGGATGACTAGACACTTCAGGGTATAATCAGAGCTCATCAGGGTGACCTCTCAAAAGTCACTACATTCGCCTCAGCTTAACCCCTAGTAGCAATGACACAGTTATGATAGGCCTAACCACGTGCAACGTGTAATGTATTTATGCCTTATTGGTAGAAAGGGGGTCTCTAGTTGACAGTGGTTTGCACCCTGACCAAGCAGGGACCCTCACTCTAGTCAGGGTAAGAGAGACACACAGCTAAGATAAACCTTGTTCACCCCTTTGATAGCTTGGCACAAGCAGTCAGGCTTATCTCAGAGGCAATCAGTGAAGCATTTGTACACACACACAGTAACACAGGGAAAACACCACAAAAGTACTCCACACCAGTTTAGAAAAAATAGCCAATATTTATTCGAGTAAAACCAGACCAAAACAACAGGAATCCAACATACACAAGCAAAGATACATATTTTAAAGATTAAGGCCCTCATTATGATATTGGCGGTAAATCCTGCTTACTGCCACGGTGATGGCCGCCAACAGACCGCCGCGGTGGCGGATATCTGTTTGCCATATTATGACACATACACACCAAACCAACAGAATACATCCACATACACAAATCCGCCAGCCCAAAGGTCAGTGGCAAACTGTCGGTACCAACACCCATACAGTTATGGCAACAAAACAACGCCCACCACATCATGACCCACGAATCACCACGGTGGACATTCAACAGCTGTAAACCATTGGTGGTACATACCGCAGCGCTCAGAATGGACACCTAAATACTAAACTACACAACATTGGCCAATTCAAACAACACACACCTGACACCCATACACACACCACAACCACCCATTCACACCACTATAAAACACACACCCACATTACCCACAACCCCTTACGAATACAAATCATTGCCACCAGATGGACATCAAGACCACTGCGACAACTAGACACACACCCATACGTCCCTCACACACTCCACTACGCACACCCAATCAAACTACTCAACACCCACACAATTACATACACCACACAACACCCATGGCCCCACAAAGGCACCCGCGTTTCACAGATGAGGAGTTGAGGGTCATGGTGGAGGAAATAGTCAGGGTAGAGCCACAGCTCTTTGGAGCACAGGTACAGCAGATATCCATTGCAAGGAAGATGGAGCTATGGCGGAGAATCGTGGACAGGGAGAACACCATGGGACAGCATCCAAGAACAAGGGATGACATCAGGAAGAGGTGGAATGACCTATGGGGGAAGTACGTTCTGTGGCAGCAAGGCCCCGGCTCGCCATACAGAGGACTGGGGTGGACCCCCACCTTCTCCCCCACAGCTCACAGCATGGGAGGAGCAAGCCTTGGCATTACTGCATCCAGAGGGACTCACTGGAGTAGCCAGAGGACTGGACACTGGTAAGTGAACATTTACCACTTATCACCCCCATACCTGCATGCCATCTCACACCCTCACCCTCACTCCCATCACTCCATTCCATCCCACACACTGCACCAACCCAGACGACTAAACCCAATGCAAAGCCCTGCATGCCATACCAATGCATGGACAGCCCTCCCAGCCCTGCATGGACACCTATCACCAAAGCATGCACAGCATAGAGGTACTGACAATCACACAATACATCAACATACACATTCAAAGGTGGCAGGGCAACAGCAACAATAGAGCGGAAGATAGGGATGTACAATATGTCACAGGCATGAAGCATAGTACATCACTTACATCCCCACAGGTGTCCCAGCCAATGTCACTGGAGAGGAGGTGCCATGACTATCCAGTCCCCCAACGGAAAATGCCCCCAGTGGTGACAGTAACTCTGGACTTCAGGATCTGGATCAACAACCTGGCCCATCAGTCGGTCACCCCAGCCCACACACAGTCCATCACAGAGCCTCCCCCATCAGTATCCAACACCACAGCACCTACCCAGCATCCCCACACACCTGTCCCCAGGACATGTCAATCAGTAGTGTGTCTACCTTTACAGGGACCCCAGTCCATACCTCGCCCCCAAGACAATCAGGGACCTGGAGTCAGTGGGCACACCGTTCAGGGGACAGGGGCACAAGGCAACAGAGACATTGGGAGGACAGGCCCAGGGAACCAACTCTCCTGGAGGCACTCACTAATGTCCTGGGGGCCTACCAAAAATCCTAGGACATGATGGGTCAGATCCTGAACAACATGCAGGAGAACAAGCGGCTGCAGGAGGAATACCATCAGGAGATGAGAGAGGGCTTGCAGGCCCTGCACACCACCATGATCTCCATAGCAGAGGTGCTGGCAGACATGGGCAACATCATGAGGGAATAGACTGCACAGCAGCGGGCCCCTACCACTAGCCAGTCTAATGACCAGCCCACCACATCCGCTGCAGCTGGTGCACAGGAGGCCCAGCCACAGAACCCACAGGCCACCAGCATCCCTCCCCCTGCAGAAGGTGAACCACCTGCAAACGTTCCTTGCGACCCAGAGAGAAGGGGGGGATATTTGCCAAGACCACTGCCAGTAAATGAGACTCCCCTGATTGTCCCCCTTGTGTCCCACCCTGTCACATTTTTCACTTTTAACTGGCTTTGCTTCCCTTCCTATGGCCCCTTGTACACTGGATCTGTGCTACAAACAGACTGGTACAATACTCTGGACTTTCCTCCACCATCACCCCATTCCATTGCACTATTTGCACTAAAATAAACACCCTTGAACAACATTTGAGTGACACCGTTATATGTGTTGAAAATGTGCATTTGTGGGAACAGTCACATCTAGTGCAAATGATCTGAACACTGTGACACATACAAATAATGACCTGCAACTCTCTGTAGTGATCACATCAGGACATTGTTGTCATATCACCAACATCTGGAAAATGAGAAGTCAGAGGTGACAGTAAGTTGAGATGCAAAGGAAGTAAATGCATTCATCCTACAGCCACACAGAAAACATCAATAGTCAGAGTAATGGTCAGTTTCACTGTCTCACCTGTGTGTCATTGGAAGTATTGACGTATAACTGATGTTCTGTTGTCCTCACCCTCATCCTCTGCCTCCTCATCCTCCCTGTCCTCAGGGTCCACTGCTGCAACAGGGTCATCTCCAGTCCCCTCCTCCTGCAGAAAAGGCACATGTTGTCTGAGGGCCTGGTTGTGCAACATGTAGCATGCCACTTCTATCTGGCAGACCTTTCTGGGTAAGTAGCACAGGGACAGCTGTCAGATGGAGGCACCTGAACCTGGCCTACAGGAGGCTGAAGGTCCGCTCGATTATTCTTCTGGTTCGCCCATGTGCCTCATTATAACGGTCCTCAGTCCTTGTCCTGGCATTCCTCACAGGGTCAGGAGCCACAATAGGGTTGGGTAGCCAGAGTCATCTGCAAATATTGAGGGACAACATTGGGCCTTACACAATCCTATGGGGATAACACCTGAAGGCATACACTGACATGTAGTGGGTGGGGACTCTGGCTCACCTATTAGCCATACCCTGTGCCTCTGTAGTTGGGCCATCACATTTGGGTGCTGCTATTCCTCAGGACAAAGGCGTCATGCACTGACCCAGGATACTTGGCAGTGACGTGGGAGATGTAGTGGTCCACCAGGCACACCATTTGCACATTCAGTGAGTAGAAACTTACGATTCCTGAACACCTGTTCATTCTGACGGGGGGACAAACGCAACATGTGTACCGTCAATCGCTCCAACAATATTGGGGATATGCCCCATTGCATAGAATCCTGCCTTCACAGTGGCCAAATATTCCACCTGGGGGAAAGCAATGTAGTTGCACATGTGTTTCACCAGGGCAGACAAAACCCTTGCCAGCAAGATTGAAAACACTGACTTTGACATTCCAGCTGCCAACCCCACTGTCACTTGGAAAGAACCAGTTGCCAGGAAATGGAGCACTGATAGCACTTGCACAAGAGTGAGGATCCCAGTGGGATGACGGATAGCTGATATAAGGTCAGGCTCCAATTGGGCACACAGCTGTGTGATTGTGGCCCTGTCCACTCTATGGTGGTCATTATGATCATGGCGGTGTGGCCCGCCATGCCGACAGTGGCGGGAAAATCCGCCATCCGGAATGGCGGGCCACACCGCCACATATGAACACTATGAGGGCCACCATAGGCGGCCCTTACTCACCACCAGGCTGCCTCCGTCAGGCAGCCTGGCGGCAGTCGGAATCATTATCCGACAGGGCAGCGGTGCTGCCTCTCGGATAATGATCCCTAAGCCTCCAGCCTTTCCCTGGTGGGTTTCCCTGCCAGGGAAAGGCTGGGGGAAGGGGTGCATCGGCGCAACCCTGTGGGCTCCTGCACTGCCCATGCACTTGGCATGGTCAGTGCAGGGGCCCCTGTGCAGTGCCCCATCGCGCAGGTCGGACAGTGATCTGCATGATAGGTGCAGCTGCACCTGCCGCACAGAGGCATTGGCGGCAGCTCCATGTGGAGTCACCGTTAATGTCCCGGCCAGGCATTCCTGTGGGCCAGCGGGCGGAAACAATGTTTCTGCCCGCCGGCCCACAGGAATGTTCTTTATACGGCCGGCGGGGATCGGGGACTCTGGCGGTCAGTAGTTTGACCGCCAGCATGAATAGGGCGGTTTTGACCGCCGTGTTCATAATGAGGGCCTATAAGTCAGTATAATGTGCCTGTCTTCCATTCCAGTGTAGCCAAGTCCATAAGGGGGTCTGTACACAGGGGTTCATCTTCTCCTCCCATTCATCCACAGCGGTAGGTAACCAAGGGACACAAGAGTGAGTAGGCTGTCACAATTTGAACAATGGAACCACCACCTCAGTGTATATAGTGCATTTAAGTGATGGGACAGCATAAATGTGTGCAAATCTAGGCAGTGACGCGGTGAAGGTTAATCTGATTGTTGTCCACCACCAAGAAATGGCGACCACCCGTCCTGTATGTAGGGACAGGTGGAAGTGAGGTAACTCCGCAGACATTGAGCGTCTTGGCGGAAGGCGGTCTTGCACCGCCGTGCAACTCCTCATTGAAAACTGTGGGGCTCAATGGAGCACAGTGGCCAATGGGGATCTGCGCCGGTGGTGACGGGGTACACTGCCATGGACGTGACCTGCCATTTTCTATCTGATTCCTCACTTGTTTCCTGACCTTCAACAGGAGAACACCTACACTGCGTGTGGTGCTGTGACCTGTGCCTAGAAACTACCATGGCCCGTGTCACCGGGGAAAGGGCCCCTGCCTTCACTGCGGAGGAGTTGGAGCGATTGGTGGATTGGGTCCAACCCCAGTACTGACTGCTGTATGGGCCTGCAGACCAACAGGTGAGTACACCTTGGGCATGATGCATGTGGGAAGGATGCATGGAGATGTGTGTGCAAGCATTGTGTCATTGGTGGGGGTGGAATGTCATGTGGTGGTGTACATGGTGTGTGCCAATGGTGCTGGAAACTGGATTGTTGGGCCATATGTGTGACAGGCAGGATTGTATGTTAATGGTGTTCTCCCATCTGCATCACCTATGCAGGTCAGCGCCCATCAAAAGAAGGGATTATGGAGTGCCATCGCCAAGGACGTGTGGATCCTGGGGGTCTATGGCAGGCGGAGCACCCATGGAGCACCCACTGTCGGGAATGGTGGGAGGACCTGAGATGCTGGGCACGAAAGACCGCGAAGGCCCAGCTGGGGATGGCCGCCCAACGAGGAAGGGGTGCCCATTGGAACCTGACCCCCCCGATGGCCCGTATACTGGCGGTGGCCTGCACTGAGCTTAATGGGCGCTTGAGGGCATCACAGCAGCCACAAAGGGGTGAGTACAGTGGCCGTTACAACAATAATTTGAAGGTGGCATGGGATCCGAGTGGTGGGGGTCAGTTAGTGGGTGCCCCTTAATGCCAGGCCAAACAGTGCAGCGTGATCCAGCTCAAGGGTAATGAGTGAAAGGGAAAACAAGGTAACCTAGCTAGGTTGCATTCCATGTTAGATAAGGCTTAGTGGGTCCCAGGAGCGGTGCAGTTGGCGGTGGTTGGCCCTCATCTTGCTGTGGCATATAGCCAATTGTTTGGCAGTGCAATGCATAGTGCTAAATCCTGATCCCTGTGTGTGACGATACTGTGTATGCCTTCTGTGGTGTTTCTGCAGTAATTGACCCAGTGTTCCCTTTTTCTCTCTCCCCTCTTTTTTTCTTCTGTCCTCCTGTCCATGTGTGCATTAGCATCATCTGGTGGAGGAGCAGGGGCACCGGCGACAGAGGAAGCTGCATCCCACAGGACCCAGGAGGCAGAGTCCACTGACGCCGAGGTAACCAGTGGGATGGAGGGCGAGGGGAGCACCATGGCGGAGACAGGAGGTGACAACACTGACTCAGATACCGCCTCCGATGGAAGCTTCCTGGTGGTGGCGGACACCTCTGTGACCATCAAACCTGGAGGTACAGCCGCCACCCCGTACCAGCACCGCCCTCCCAGTAGCCCCTCAGTGAGTTGCCTGTGCCCTCTCACCCAGGAGGGTGGGCATCTCCTTCGCCCCAGGCACCTCAGGCCCTGCCCTATGAGCCCTGCTGTCCTGAGTGAAGAGGCTATTGACCTCCTGAGATCCATCTCTGTAGGGCAGTCAACCATTGTGAATGCCATCCAGGGGCTGGCATCCCAGATGCAGCAATGCAATGCATTCCTGGAGGGCATCCACGGTGGATTGGCGGCCCAACAGAGATCGATTCAGGCTCTGGCCTCCTCTCTGATGGCAGTCATTTTCCCTGTTCCTACCGTCCCCCCTCCAACTACCACTTCCCAGTCCCAGTCTCACAAAACCCCAACCCATCCCATGCACACAAGACATCAGACAAGAGTAGCACAGTCAAATACAGGCACCACACTTCAGCCAACAAGTACTCATGTAAACACCAGACAGTAGCACACATAACCACATCCACTGCCTCCACTGTTTCCCACTCCTCCTCCACCTCCCTCATAGTTATATCCACAATCACACCTGCATGCACTGCATCAACATCCACCACCAGCATCACCACACCAAGCAGCACACACACCTCACTAGCAAACACATCCACAACATGCACGCATCCCCTGTGGCCTCTCCCATCCTGACTGCCCCCCTCCTAAAGGACTCAAACGCAAGCACTCAGATACCTAACAGCCATCCACCTCACACACTCACACTGCCCATGCACCTGCACCCAAATCCAGCAGACATACACCTCCAACAACCACTCCTTCAACCTCCACTCCCATCCGTCTTCCTGCCCCACCGACCCTAGGAAGCTTTTCCTTGCCCAACTTCACCTCTTCCCTTCCCCTCACCCCTGCCCTTCCCATAAGAGCAAGGTCCCAATGAACCAGCCAGGCTCCTCAGCCAAACAGTCCACGTGGACAGTGGAGGCATCTCCTAGTCGTGGAGGCAAGACAGTGATGTATCCCACACCCTCTGCCATGAAGGGGAAGAAGCCCTCAACTCCTGCCATGAAGGGGAAGAAACCATCGTCTCCTGCCATGAAAGGGGAGAATCCCTCAACTCCTGCCATAAAGGGGATTGAGCCTGCACCTCCTGCCATGAAGGGGAAGAAGCCCTCAACTCCTGCCATGAAGGGGAAGGATCCCGCACCTCCTGCCATGAAGGGGAAGAAGCCCTCGACTCCAGCAGAGACTGGCAGGGTGACACCACCACCATCAGTTGTCACGGAGCCCTCACCTCCAACTGCGACAGTGCAGCCCTCACCTCCAGCAGAGGCTGTTCAGGAGGCACCTTCACCTGCTGACACAGTGCAGCCCTCACCTCCAGCAGAGGCTGGCAGGGTGACACCACCAGGGGTCACGGAGCCCTCACCTTCAGCTGAGGCAGTGCAGCCCACTCCTCCTGCAGAGGCTGCACCTTCACCTGCTGACACAGAGCAGCCCTCACCTCCAGCAAACGGCATGTAGGCCACCCTCCTGGGACTGCTGTACAAGGAGCCTCCTCCAGAAGCAGTGGGCAAGTCACCCACCTGAGAGACTGTGACCTTGCACTCCCCAGCACAGAGAAATGGACATGGAGCCCCCTCCAGAACCAGTGGGCAAGTCAGCCACCTGAGAGACTGTGACTTTGCACTCCCCAGCACAGAGAAATGAGCATGGGCCCCCCTCCAGAACCAGTGGGTAAGTTCCTGACTTCAGCTGAGGTGCCCCCACCGCCACCCCCCTGAGGTGCTTGCCCACTTGCAAAATGATACCCCTGCAGAGTTCTGTGCAGATGATGTCAGGAAACAAGTTGGGCCTTGGACTGTACCCTGTGGCCATGTGGGTCCTTTGTATTTTGGTCTGGGCATTAGCCCTTTGTGGACATTTGTACATATCTCTTTTTTATCCAATTGGTTCATTTGGTGTCTCTTCCCATTCAATACATTCTCAATATTGGCTTCTTGTTGTCCTTGCATTATCATGCCGTGTACCATTGTTTTTCGTCTGCAGCTGGTTGTGGGTTTGGTGTGTGTGTGAATGGTGTATGTTGTGTGTGTGTGTGTCACTCTCCTTTTCCTCCCTCCTTCCCTTGTGTGCTAGCCAGCTGTACTCACCGTCATAGTCTTTGTCGGCGTTGGTGTTCCATGTGGAGCATGGCATAGAAGAGCATCGGGAAGACTTGCAGTTCCGGTTCCATGGCAGCTTTGTCCTTCTCTGTGTCTCTGTAGGTGTCTTTTGTCTTCTGTGCAGTGTTTACGCCAAGCTTTTGATGACATTGATTCCACCCTGGAAATCATGGCAGTGTACTGTATCGTGATATAGTGGGCGGTATATTGTCTCCCGCCTGGCTGTTGATGGTGAACCCCGGCATGCGTGGTGTTTACACCCTGGCAGAAGGTTTTGTACATTGGCTGTCTATGGGAGTTCTCACTGCCATGGTCATAATTTGGCGGCAATTATCACCGTCCTGTTGGTGGTATTTCTGCCACTTCTTCACTCACCGCCAATGTCATGATGACCACCTAAATCTCAGTAAAGCGCTTAGAAACACAATAGCTCCTACTTGGGCTATCACTCACAACGTCTTGCGGAGTTGTTCCCAACACTCGGATGCCGCTCTCGAGGGAGTGTGGGCCAGTCATGGAGTCGCACGGACCCCAGACACAGTACCTTTGAAAACAACGATGAATCAAAGACATTGCACAGAGACAGGGAGGTGAGGTGTCACTGGAACCAGTGTGGCATTGGTTTGTTACTGCTACCGGGGAGTTGGTTCCTTACGGTTGCAGGGGAGGTGATGCGGCGTCAATGGTGAGGTGCCAGTTCTGTATGGTCCGGCGGAGTAGATGAATCCAGCAGGTCAAGGTGCAGGGCGTTGACTCTGAAGTGTCGCAATCACACCATGGGGCCACAGGTGCTTCGGCGGAGTCGGGTAATCTGGACGTCTGAGACATAGCACTCAGGACTCACCCTGTGGCGGGACTTCGGAATTGCTGCAAAGGCAGGGGGCCTGCGACATCGGTCCCGATCGTTGCACTCAGTGGGGACCACAGCTTCGGTCCAGGTAGCAGCACCAGTTCCGAAGTCACTCTGGAGTTGACGTACTTGTTTTCTTATTGCGTTCACCATAACTCACTCCCAGGGGCCCAGGGACTTGATTTGGCCCCACTTGCGAAGTCAAGACTCTCAGCAAGAGGCCAGATGCTGGCAGATGAAGTCTTTGATGTCCCTGGGACTTCTAACAGGAGGCACTGCTCAGTCCAAGCCCTTGGAGAACCTTTGGAAGCAGGACTTGGAAAGCAATGTACTTTCCTTTCACTGCCAGAACGTAAGCAGCAAGCAGCAGGCCAGCACAGCAAAACAACAGGCAGAGTGGCAGTCCCACTTACATCATCTAGCATGTCTTCCTGGCAAAACGTCCTCAGACCAGAAGTGTTCTAAAGTTGTGGTCCAATATGTATACTCCTTTCTGCCTCTGAAGTAGGCAAACTTCAAAGGAAAGTCTTTGTAGTGCACAAGACCCTGACTTTCCTACCCTTGCCACAGGCACACTCCAGAGGTTTGGAGACTTCTTGTGTAAGGGCAGGCACAGCCCTATTCAGGTGCAAGTGTCAGCTCCTCCCACCACTGTAGCCCAGGAAAACCCATCAGGATATACAGGGCATACCTCAGCTCCTTTTGTGTGACTGTCTAGAGTGAAGTGACTAACTGCCCAACTGTCATCCTGACCCAGGCGTGTATTCCACAGCCAGACAGGAGAACAGAATGGTTAAGCAAGAAAATGCCCACTTTCTAACAGTGGCATTTTCAAGCTTACAATTTAAAAACCAACTTCACCAGAATATGTATTTTTAAATTGTGAGTTTAGAGACCCAAAACTCCATATCTCTATCTGCTCCCAATGGAAAATTACACTTAAAGGACATTTCAAGGCAATCCCCATGTTACCCTGTGGGAGAGATAGGCCTTGCAAAAACTAATTTAGCAGTATTTCACTACCAGGACATGGAAAACACACCAGTACATGGCCTACCTGTTAAATACACTGCACCCTGCCCATGGGGATGCCATGGGACTACCGTATGGGTGACATAAATGTAGTAGAAGGGAAGGTTTGGGCCTGGCAAGTGGGTGCATTTGCCAGATCAAGCTGGCAGTTAAAACTGCGCACACAGACACTGCAGTGGCAGGCCTGAGACATGTTTACAGGGCTACTCCTGTGGGTGGCACAATCACTGCTGCAGGTCCACTAGTAGCATTTGATTTACAGGTCCTGAGCACAGATGGTGTGCTATACTGGGAACTTACTATTAAATCAAATATGCCAATCATGGATAAACCAATGACCAATACAGTTTAGACAAAGAGCACTTCCATTTTAGCACTGATCAGCAGTGGTAAAGTGTAGAGAGTCCTAAAGCCAGAAAAAAATGAAATTCAGCACAAGATCAAGAACAGACGGTCAGAAGCCAATAAGACTGGTGAAACCATGCCAAGAGCTGACAGGCCCAACTCTTATCAAAACAATAATAAAGGCAAAACAACAAAGAATACAAATTTTAAAACAAATTGGAAAATTAGAGTAAAATTTAATAAACCAAATGACACCAAAATGACAAAAGTCCAATAATGGGAACCAGAGATATGAATTTTTAAAATGTTGGTAAATATAGCTTTGAATAATTGCAACCAGCCAATGGTAGTCAATTTTCATGGTAGTCTGGGACTTAGTTGCAATTTGAAGCCGTCTGAGATGGAACGAAGAACAAAATTACAGCAAAAAGTTTTTCAAAGTTTCCAAACTTTCTCTTGGTGCCCAAGCAACCACAAGAGTGCACTTCTTCCGACCTCAGACAAGGGCACTTATAGACTCTCAAAGTATCAGGCAGAGGCCAATAGCAAAGTCCAGGCCATGTCGAGTAACCACTGGTCAGTTGGGAACTTTAGTAAGAACATATTTATTTTTAGAACATCTGAATCTATGTTAATAGCACTATACAAAAATATGTTTTCATATATGCATTGCTTTAGCCTTGTATGTTTCACATACTTGAATGGAGAAGAGAACGGAAGGGAAGGGGAGAAGGGAAGGGAAGGGAAGGGAAGGGAAGGGAAGGAAATTAGACAAATAAGAGAGAAATACAAAAAGAGAAAAGAGAAAGCCAGAAATGAAGAAAGAAAACAAGGACATGTAAAATGGACATTAAGAAGAGGGTAAAATCACAGTCTTCTAAATATTACAGTGCATGTGACTTCATTGCACATGACAGTGTTTTATATTGCATTCTGTACAACTAAAAATAATGTCGAACATCTGCTCGTGTGAGTTTTCGGATAGGACGTTGTAAATTAAATGACCATAAAAATGAATGCGCATATTTATATATAGACACATAATGTACAGTGGAAAAGGAAACCGGAAGCATGCCCTTGATTGTGCTCTCACACATTCTCCCAAATGGGTTGTTAATGCTGACCTTCAAAATATGAGCTACAGTGAGAAATTCTCTAGTACAGTAGGAAGGATTGGTTTCCTTTGATAATTTTGTTCAATGCAGAAGGAAAAGTGCACTTCCTCTTTTACATCTGTAAACCACAGTATGCTGAACGAATGCACTGCCCAGAAAAAAATGATCAAAATTATATATAAAAATTAAGCCTCACATAACCTCTTAAATTGCATATTTCCTGTTCATCATTATGAAAGGAGGTGAAACAGAGTGCAAAGTGCGACCATGAGAAATATTACACCCACGTCCTGTCAGTACTGTAAACCTGCCTTTGCGCTGCTTAAAACTAGAGTGCCTAAAATAGCTGGCAAAGCCGTGTATCTCAGCTAGTTGCTTGCCCAGAATAAACAGCCACTGGCAACGCCAATCACTGTGACTCTTGTATATTGAAAAGATGCTCGCAATGTTCAGCAATACATGATTGGCAGTCCCGATTCCTGAATATCTGTTTCCCGCACTAATGGAGTTTTGCTTGTTTTCTGTGTGTGAGAAAGCTGACGCTGCTGCCCCATAGCATGAAACTAACTGCAGTTTCGGATTAGGAAACTTGTAATAAAGGGAAAGTGTGGGGTGCAGTAGGAGGAATCACACGATGAAAGGGACATGCATAGGCCAAAACGGGGAAGTACAGGTTACAAAAGGGGTGTACAATGTTCACTAAGAAATGCAAGATCCAAAGGGAGAGACAAGCCTGCAAAGTACATAGGTCCAGATGTACATAGGTTTGGCTTTGCGATTTCCTAATTGCGCATTTCTGCACTTTGCATTTAGGAAATCTTTGACACATTGTGCAAGGTGCAGTGGGTCACAAATAGACATTCCTCATTAGTATTCATTAGGTAGGTCTCGGTTTGGGACTTATTGTGAATCGCAAGAATTACAGAGCTGGTGGCCTCTGAGGTCAGCAAACCACCATGTCTGTATTTACTTTTTCAATAAAGCAAACTTGTACATAAGTTTGACTTTGCAATTTCCTGATTGCAAATTTTTGTGATTCACAATTAGGAAATCACAAACACCCATGTGTCTTTGACACATTTTGCGAGTCGCAGTGGGTCGCGAATAGACCTACCTCATTATTATTCATGAGATAGGTTACGCTTGGCAACCCATTGTGAATCACAAGAATCACAGGGATGGTGGTCTCTGGAGTCAGGAGACCACCATGTCTATGATTACTTTTCAATAAAGCATTTTTTTTAAATGCAGCTCATTTTCAGGATACAATTAAAAAAGAAACTGAAAAGTTCTCTTTTCATTTTTTAAGAGTAAGAAGTGGTCCTTGGAACGAGTATGCTCTTAAGAAATGTTTTCATCCACATTCAGTAAGGGGAAGGGGTCCATTTGCGAATGGGTTACCACCTCCTTCAAGGAGTCGTTAAAATGTAAATGTTTTGCGACCGCATTTTAGTTGCAAAACATTCACACAGACCAGTGTGATTTGGTTTTAGAAAGGGACGTTCTAAACATGCCATCTCCTAATACCAAATCACAAGCACTATTTGTGATTTGGTAAAAGGTTAGCAAATTGCAAATTGGGCCTCTGTAGATAGGATTTTTTTTTTTTCCAGCTGCAAACAGCCCGATTCAGAATCAGACCGGTTGCGACCAAAAAAAAGCTACATACATCTGGCCCATAACTGCATGCAGAGTTAGAGAGACAGAGCAAACCGTGCAAGGGGGAGTCCAAGGTCGAGAGGGAGACAGGGTTACAGTGGAAGCACAGGAACACAGTGTAAAAGAGGGGAGCACAGTGTGCAATTCAAAGAAGCAAAGGGGACGCGAAGGAGCACATGGTGGGAGAATGAAGCACAGGGTGCAAGAGAGAAGGCAGGATGCACAGGAAGAAGTGCAAGTTTCAAGTCAATCAGGGTGCAATGAGAGAGAGTAGAGGGAAAGTGGGAGGGCAGGACTCAAAAGGGTTAGCAAATGATGTATGGGAGGAGAGCAGTGTGCAAGGAAAAATACACAGTTCAAATGGAAGCTATGGGTACGAAAGAGCAATGGATGAAAGCAGGAGAGTAGCATTCGAGTGGTAAAATGTAGAGTGGAACCGGAGTGCAGGGGCAATGGTGAGTGTAGGGTACAAAAAGGAGCACAGTGTTCAATTGATAATGTGAGGCGCATGGGGAGTGCAAAGTGCAAGGAAGAGCAAGGGTGATAGGGAAACACAAAGTGCAAAGTATTGAGCAGTATTTAAAGTAGCATTCATGGTGGAAGAAAGTTCAGAGGGTGTAATGAAGGCATGCTGGGTGCAGTGGGGAGTGCGCTTTGCAAGAGTAAATGAAGTGAGAGTGAACCAAGAGAAAGACAGGATTTAAGTAGTTAGTATGTGGTGCACAGACATGGGAGATGGGAACTACATAGTGCAGGGTTAAAGGCATCCAAAGGAGACCCAGGAAGCAGGACAACATCAAGGACATCCAGTGCAGCGCACACGGCAAGGAAAGCAAGTGGTTCAGCACTGAAAAATCCTGCTGTGGTACTGTGTTCAGCTGTTAGAGCCACATTCTTCACACAAAAAAGTCACAGCTTGTTCTGTGGAAGTGGAAGCTCCCTTGGAACCATAGAACCTATATGCAAAAGCAGTTGAAAGACAAATATGGGCAGTCCCTCTGATCAGGCGAGTTTGTTGCACATTACAGTCAGCTCCCTTTTAGAGGGTTTTTGAGCAGAAGAGTGACTAACAAGGTGAGAGCTCTGATTATCGGCCTGAGGTGTCTCAATAAAAGAATGCTTTGCACCACTGGCATAGATTGAACTTAACTCTGGGGCAGGGAGCCACTTTGCTTAGTGGCGATGAAAATGAAGAACTCAAGTCTCAGGATCAAAATGACTTCATCTCTACAAGAAGGACTCCTTGTGCGGTGAAATTCGATGCACAGCCTGCCAGAAACGCCGCACAGCCTGCACTGTGGTGAAAATTTCACCGCACACCGAACCGGAACGACGCAGCCCAACTTTGCAACGAGAAGATCGATGCAGCACCAGCGTAGCAACTGGAAATTCAATGCACAGCCCACTGTATAGATGCACAGCCGAGCCGGAACGACGCAGCCCGACTTCCAGAGATGAATTGACGCAGTGTCTGCTGTGCGGTAGAAAATTTGACGGAATGCCCAGCGGATCGACGCAGCTCCTGTGACTTCATCTTGTCAGCGCAGGAAATCCATGCATCATCCCCGGGGCGTCTGAAAACCCCGCAACCCAAAGAAGATCCACTACCGAGCGCCAGAAATCGACACACAGCCGTCCCTGCGTAAAAACTAAATGAGGCATCGCCGTGTGCGGACCGAGAAATCCACGCACACCCCTTTGTTTCCACGCATCTCCTCTTCTGCGGTTCTTTGTGGAGATTTTTCTCGCAAACCAGGTACTTTGTGCTTGAAAGAGACTTTGTTTGCTTTTAAAAGACTTAAGACACTTTATATCACTTTTCAGTGGTATCTCAGCATTTACTTATTGCATCTTTAATCGTTTTGACCTGCATTTATCAGATAAAATATTATATATTTTTCTAAACACTGTGTGGTGTATTTCTGTGGTGCTTTATGGTGTTATTGTATGAATTATTGCACAGACTTTACACATTGCCTTCTAAGTTAAGCCTGACTGCTCAGTGCCAAGCTACCAGAGGGAGGGCACAGGATAATTTGGATTGTGTGTGACTTACCCTGACTAGAGTGAGGGTCCTTGCTTGGACAGGGGGTAACCTGACTGCCAACCAAAGACCCCATTTCTAACAGAGAAATATTAATCAGGGGATTGTTTTTGTACAGGAAGGCACCCCTTTCTGCACAAAAACAATCCGCCCTACAACGCAGGTTGCTGTTTTGGTGCCAGGCAGCTAAAACAGTGCCGCTCAGGGACAATGACAGGAATGCACCATATTTGTTTTTAAATACAGTGCATTCCTGCCCATTTTCTATCATGCAGCTCAGCAAGGTGATTTGCTGCGCTGCGATACATCACTTTCTAGTAACTATGGCCGAGACTTCCTCTGGGGCCAGTTAATTTTAGTGTCAATACTGTGTGCAAAGAAGGTACAACAACTAGATACAACCTGTGGCACTTTAAAGTCCCTAGTTTGTCTAAATGTGTATATTCCTCCCAAAGTAGTACCTTTTTGACGACTTAGGTAATGCAATCATATTTATGCATGTTCCATCGCCTTTTTCCTGATTCACTATTCATTGAGGGAGGACGTTTTCATTTAAAAATGCCGCCTCTTCAGTTTGATGATGACTACTCTGAGGTATTATCCCTAAATTATATACCGGCAGTAGAACATTTTGGAAGAGTTTCTCAAGTCTTATCACTTGTAAGACAACACAATTTAATTAGCCTTAATGGACGCTTATCAGGTGACAGACCTGATGTTGATCTTCTAAATTCAGTCCTTTTTTAAGTTAAGAAAATGTCGGCAGTAGTGGATGCAGTGGGTATAATATAAGGCATAGGGTTTAGATTTCTAATGGCACTCCTAAAGCCTCATTTAAAATAAGATTGAAAAAACTCCCTTTGAGCGTGAGGGTTCAGTGTGTTACAGATTGGTATGCTTACACAAAAAAGAAAAACAGCTGTGCAGCTCTTAAAAGCATCCTACAAGCCCAGCTTCTCACGGATTTGAAAGAGAGTTCAGAGTCTGGTGGGGTGGTTTGATGGATATTGGAAAATTGAAAGAAGCCTGGTTAATAGAATTCATCGCATACTAAAGAGAGAGCAAAGCCTATCTCTGATAACAGGGCTAAATGAAGCAAAGTTAGAACAAATATAGGTCTACAAATACTCAGGTCTATAACCTGAAATGGGACAGGTATTTAAAAGTTTTAGGAAGCTACCTTATAGCTACATGTAATGCCCTTCAATGATTTGGGTCCCATTTTGGGAATTTAAAAATAGAATCTTCAAAGAACACATTTTGGGGCAAATTAATACCTCAGGTACTTTATGGAGCTGAATTACTGTCTTTAGTTAGCAGGGTGAGCAGGCTGATGCTGGAGAGCTAAGTCCTTAAGAGATTAAATATTGTCCCTGCACATTCAAAGATTCAGGCTGTAAGTAATGAAGTGGGATTATACCACTGTAATTTGATAGCTTAGTCATGTGTCCTACGGTTTTTATTTTCTCCTAAAAATGTTCCTTGCAATGACAAACTTTCTACTCAATCGGTACAAGAAATTGAGTGCCATCCTGGTCATTCTTCACTTCATTTATAATTTCATCTTCTATCCCACTCTTGGTGTTGATGTTAATACATTGGATAGTAATATCAACATAACTAGTCTAAAGGTGACATTACATGAAAGGTTCCAAGTCTTACTACCACATAGGAACAAAAGTGATCTATCATCGAAAAGAAAGTGTGACACACTCCCTTTAATACCTGGGTAATGAAAGGATTTTCCCCTATTTGGTAAAAATCCCAGATAATAGGATGTGCCAAAAATGGGTGCATCTGAATAGGGATTGCTCCAGTTTGGAGAATGGCTGATTTAAAAGCATGGATCACCTTAAATAAAGATTGCTGCATTTGTGGCCTAGGAGTTAATTGCAGCACCACCCAACTTTTCCTAGATTGCTTATTATTTCTGGAGGAGAGGTAAAAGCTAATCCATCCTATCTGTAAGATATTTAGTATTATGAAGTTTTGTGAAGCCCTGGACTTTTACCTTTGATTAGAAATGCTTGATATTGATGTGGCTATTGCTAGATTGTATGGGCAATAATGAAATTAGGAACACTATTGTAATCTACTTTTAGGAGGCCTTTTACTCTGACAGCTATTTTAATATATATTGAAAGTATAGTATTTTTATGACTATTGGATGATTAATTGGACTCATTTAAAGAAAACGTGTAAGGTATGATAATGAAATTAAGAAGGTTTTGTAGTCACTTGTTGTGATGTCCTTTTATAGTACTGTCTAGGGAATAATTTTCCTTTTCTTCACATGTATGCCAAAGATGGTTTTAAGTCTTTATATCTGTGAGAAAGCTTTTTTAAAGACTGTTTTGTATTTATAAAAGAGATTTCTTAGAAATAAATATTTTTAATACGTACTTAATTCTAACATTGAGGCTATAGGTTCATGTTGATAATGAAAATCAGTCTTGCTCTTACTCCAATAGGAACAGTCCTACCCGAACTGCCAGTACAGGTCATCTCTAGATAGGGAATACAAGCAACACCAGACTTGTTTTGTCTTACTGAGCTGTCGTTGGCCACCAGAGATACTCAGTTTCTGAGTCAGATAATTTGGGGCTCCTGAGAGGAGATTTCAATGGAGTAAATACGCTGATTTATAGATAATTCCTCCCTCAATGGGGATCCATGCCAGAATAATCAAAATAGGGGTTGTGAAGTCAACTCCTCTTTGCATATTACTAGCTGTGGTACTGCATCTAATGGAGAGGAGATAAATGTAGCTTAGGGATTCCTACAAGATGAACGTTCCCATAGTCCAGTCTCATTAGCACCAGGGTTTATACCACTTGCTTGAAGTTATCTTCTCAGATGAAACACCATTTGCGCTGCTTTATCCAGTGAGTTGTATTTGCTTGTAACTTCAAACTGTTATCCGAGTTGAAGCCAAAGAATTGAGCTTATTACACTAAGGAGGGTTTATAATTCAGAACACCTATTGAGTTGAGCCAGGTTTGCACTGGGATGAAGGAGTCGAGGAGGGATCAAGAGCAACTCAGCTCTTGTTCAGTGATGTCCAGATACCCAAGATTGGATACCTGGTAAACTTCGGGCCACATATTCAGTGTCCTTAAGGGTGAATATTTTCAAGTATAGATGTGTCTTTTCAATGTAGAAATGGTATGAGATCTTAGAGTGTTTGAAAGTGGAGGCATGAGTTTCAACTTATGTAATCAGAGTACAATCAATGAATTACTTGTAACATAGCTGAAACCATAATTGACTGTGAGTAGGCCTTAAGCCTAACCAAACACCTTTTGGGAAAAAAAATGTATTTCTTGTATTTTGAATGCAATGTTCCACTCGAACTGTTCTCATGTCAGTTTTCAATTTGATGTCTTATCTACTTTGTTAGTTAGAATACCCTTTTGTATGTGCTCAGAACTATTAGATTAGGAGGCAGTCATTGAAACTTTGCTGTGGGTATGCAGTGCATGAGGATGGGAGAGAACTTCCTGCACCTAGGCTGACTGGACAATCAATACTTTCCAAGGTCGTACAACTATGGGCTTCTTTGTTGAAAGATGGGAATGTGAGGAATTCCTCTGCTCCCAAAAGACGTTGTATCCTGATTAACCCATACCGAAGGAGTTAGTGGGTGAAGTTTCCAGAATCTTCCATTTGTTATTAATTATGTTTTTATGTATAGTTTAGATGATCCTGATCTACCTTAACTGAGGGAAGATATTTCTCAAACTGCTGATTTCCCCTTACATGTGGTGTGGAGCATCTTGCTTGAGCACCTGGGCTTATCTACTCCTGAACCTTAACTTGGTTAAACAGATGCTGATACCTTTCTCTTTGAATTTCCTCTTGCCACATTCAATGCCTTATTAAAGTTCCCTCTTGTAACCTATCGATTTCCTGTTCTGTACTTTCTGCATCAATTATGTTTTGCACCTTCTTCTTTATAATATACAAATTTAGATTGCATGACAGAATATATATGCTTATTTGATAAATTGATTTAGTGATTGATAGATCTGTAACTTTGACTAATTTTTTAAAATAAAACCTTCATGGTTTGGACACCATCCTCTCTGCTGTTTCTGTTGAGTCAAATTGGTTTTACCCTAATGGAGTATTCTGTTTGTGCTTGCTTCTTTTATGCGATTTTAGTCAATAATCAAAGGTTCGTATGACCAGTGACACAACTTGATAGACAACTACGTTTTGCGATACAGGAAATCGTAATGGATTAAAGTGGAGATTGGATTGTTGTGCATGGCTTCCATAGGAAGCCTATGTTGATTCTAAACATGGCAGCTCTCTGCTTTGATGCAGCAACAGTTGATAACAAAACGTGTTACCAAACAGTAATACTGTGAGATGTAGGAGAGAAGGTTCCATGTAAATACATAAGGAGAAATTGAAAAGATATATAAGGAGCCAGTAGAGAATGACACAATTGAGTCCTATTATTTCTTGAGAGTATTCAGGGAAGTAGAGTGGTTTATAGTGTTGAAAGCCACTAAGATCCAGGAGTGTATTGAGGAAAGGGTATCCATTGCCTGTGCTCCATTAGAAAGGTGCCTTCTGTTTCACAGTGAGCACCGATCTGCCCACTTCCACTCTACGACACACACACGTGAGGTCTTTTGGTCATCATCCTATTACTAGGTAAAAGCACATGAGGACAGTGAGACACGGAGAGTTGTTCAGTTCATAAACTTCAGAGAAAGGGGAAGTGGTGTGAGTTACCTCTTCTCCACTTGTCAGGATTACGTGGCCTTGGGATTCACCTTCTACCTCAGTTCCCCTAACTCATTTGGAATGCCTAGACAAGACTCAGATCATTGTTTTGCTATTCAAGAACATTATCCATGGCAATCTTGGAAGAACATAATAGGTGTAACATAAAAAAATTGACTAAAGAATGAATCATTTCTGCATTGATGGTTTTGTTTTCACAGATGTCTTGTGATTATTTATTTGAAGTTGATTGTGTCGCACGAAAGAAACATGGCAAGAAAAAGACGTTAGGAATTGGGGTTACATGCGTGGAGCTGCATATTTCTTCCTTGTGCTAGTGATGGCGTACTGCCATACGGTACGCCTTATGATTATATCAATAACTTCCATATTGACATCTCTATCATAAATAAATTGACAAAAACGTGCAAAAGTTTTCTGTTTATCATTTTTAAATATGGGGCTTTCTTGGTAGAATTCTACTTGACTAAAATAGACATGGACTGACTATCCCTAGCGGAAGGTCCCACGTCATGTGGGCGATAGCATTGGCACTAGTAGGGATTTTCATTATGCCTTGCTGAGTTGAAATGTAGCTGGATTGAAAGGAAAGATAGGTAACCCAATTTGGCAGGCACTCCTCAAAAAGTATGACATTATTGCCCTACAGGAGACTTGGGTTACTTCTCCCATCTCTTTTGAGGGGTACGTCTGCTACTATAGCCAAACAAACCCTTCTCGACATGGAAGCGCTATGGACGTCCTTGCCATTTGGGTTTGTGTCACATTAGGAGTGGAAGTTTCACCTATTGTATCTGGATGTGTCGCCTTCCAAGTACTGCAAGTTAAGAATAGCTTCTCTCATCTTGTTTTTTATTTTGTATTTAATTAATTTTCATAATAATGATTTTGAGAATGCTCCATGTACTTTCTTTGTGCAACTGTTCACTTTTTTGTCCCATTTGCAGGGGAGCTGTAAGCAGCACATTGGTTGCCTCTCCAAGAATAGAGGTAGAGGTAAGAGCTGCCTGTCAGGCAAACTAGTCTGCCCTAAAAAAAAAAAAGGAAGGAGACCATATACAAGCAGGATTGGGAAAAGCTGGAATCTGCCGCAGTGGATGGGAATAATAAATCATTCGGGGTTGTAGTTAATACAATTCGGGCAAGGAATACTCCTGAAAGTCCCTTGCTTCAATGTAATATCTTCAGTACTGACTGGAAGGCTCATTTTTCAGCAATTTATCATCTTGAGGAGAATGCAGAGTGGGTTACCTCCTTGTGCAGAAGCTTAAATAATGCATCACCAGTTGTGATACTCCTCTCAGAAGTTGAATTAGTCATAAGCCAGAGTACAGGTGGCAAGGCCCCAGGTCTCGACAGGATCCGAGTTGACCTAATAAGGGTGTAAAATCACCTTTTGGGTCCCTTGATTACCAACATTTTTAATAGCTCCTTAAATATGCAAATTCCTAACTCCTGGAAACTTTCGCTCATTGTGCCCATTTCAAAAAAAGGTAATCATATGTCCCTTAATTGTTATAGACCAATTTCCCCACTGGGCAGTTAAGATTATCGGAAGGGTGATCTACAACCGCCTGGTCGATTGGGCGCAAGAGCGACAAATACTTTCTCCATTCCAGTTTGGGTTCTGCCCTGCGATGGGTACACTAGAGCAGTGTCTTAACCTGAATTTGATAGTGGACAAATATACTCAGGTTCAGCGTTGCCCTCTTTAACTGGCCTTTATGGATCTTTTGACAGCTTTTGATTTAGTGAACAGGTCTTAGTTGTGGTTGAAGCTGTTGGATACTGGAGTTGACACACCAGTGCTGAATCTGCTGTACAGTTTGCACAATGACTTGGTAGCCAAGGGGCGTTTGAGCCCCAATGGGGAATTGTTGTTGGAAATCTGTCTTAAGCGAGGAATACACCAAGGTTGTATCATGGGCCCTCTACTCTTTATTTTTTATATTAACAATGTTTGTTCTTGTCTAACTGCAAGCCCCATTGATACACCAAGAGTCGCGAACAGACAGGTACCCACATTATTGTATGCCGACAATGCATTTTTTGTTAGTGTGGACCCCCAATGACTTCTGAACATTGGTAGCTCGTTTTGTTGAGTTAATGAGTAGCCTAGATCTGGCAGGAAATTATGGAAAATCACAGATAACGGCTTGTGGCCCAGAAGTGCTTTTTCCCAAAGGCCTATCATTCAAGGTCAGTGTTAGAGTTGGCATCCTTGGTGTGGTCCCCCCTAACTTTTTGCCTCCCAGGTTGTTGATGTGTGCTGGTCTTGGTTTTTGCTATTTTTGATAGCCTGGTCACTTTACCAATGCTAACCAGTCCTAAAGTGCAAGTGCTCCTATAGAAAATGTATGTGTAATTGGCTTATCCATAATAGGCATATTTGATTTACTAGTAAGTCCCTAGTAAAGTGCACTAGAGGTGCCCAAGGCCTGTAAATAAAATGCTACTAGCGGGTGTGCAGCAGTGGTTGTGCCACCCACATTAGTAGCTCTGTTTTAAACTTCCAATTCGACTTGCCAAGTTTACCCACTTGCCAGGCCTAAACCTTCCCATTTCATACATGTAAGGCGCCCCTAAGGTAGGCCCTAGGTAGCCCCATAGGCAGGGTGCAGTGTATGTTAAAGGTGGAGCATGTACTGATGTGTTACATGTCCTAACAGTCAAATACTGTTAAATTAAGTCTTCACTGTTGCAAATAACACACACTGAGCTAAGACTAAATTACATTGAAGATAAAGTACATCTGGCTCCGCTCTTGCTCTGGATTAGCATCTGGAAGAACCCTCAGGCAGAGTTATGCAGAGATGCTATAATGGACTGCCTGAGTCTGGAGAAAGATCGCACAATTCCTTGGTTAAGTTATATCTTCAGAACATTTAAGTTGTTAGGACTACTCGACCTATTTTCGAAACCTGGTGAAATTAAGAAAGGTGATAAGCTTAGAGGAAAGCACCTATTTGGGGAAGTCTGCGAAGAGAGAAGGTTCTGAGTTGGCAAAAAGTACAGGGCAGCATTTTTATAGATTTTCGGTCAACACGGAGCTCGCCCTGTCTCTCTCTCTGGCATTAACAGACTGGGAGCGGTTTCTTCTGTTCCGTCTCAGAGCTGGTAGAGATTGCCGCTCCTGAGCCATGGGCGACAATTAGACTTTCTGTGACTCGCTCCCTCCGTTTGAAATTGCGGTGAGATCTCTACACAGACACTGCTACATAACATACTCTTCTGTGAGCACTACAGCCTCATATGTCGCCCTTTTCTTCAACCTGTTTTAAATTGACTGGGGCACCGCAGGTGCAGCGAAGCTTTGCTTCATTTGCAATTATTGAACACACCAGATATTTTTTTTAGTGTGTGCTCCTTTTGCAGTACAAACGAAGAACAATGGAGGAACAACTATTATTGTCTGTTCTTTTTTGTAACATGAATTTAGAGTGCCTTATTTTCATACTGCATTTTAAATCTTACTTGCACTGATCGCTTTCTCTAGTGATGTTGGGCCAGATGACAAAGCTTTTTGCATTCGCAAACGGTGCGAATGCCCGTTTGCGAATGCAAAAAATGCCTTTCAGTTTGTATGAAAGGCATTCGCTATGCAATTTTAAGGCATTGCTAAAATAGCGATTCCTTAAAATTGCGACCCCTTTTGGAGAATAGCAAATTGCGATTCTCTAAATAAGAAATTGCAAATAAGGAATCCTTATTTGCGATTTCTTAAGCACATGCATCAAGCTTTTCCTTAATGCGAACTGGGCATTAAGGAATCGCAATTACCACCAAATACAATTTGGTAGTAACAGTGTCGAAATTTTTAAAATGCATTTTTAAAATTGACATGTAACGCACACATGCCCCTTTGGCATGTGTGCGCCTTACATGTCCTAAAATAATTTTTGAGGTTGCATCAGAGGGGGCCTTAGGCCCCCAGCACCCTGGGGTTTGCATTTCTGAAATTGCGAATTCAAGTTAGGAATTCTCAATTTGGGAAATGCAAAATATTCGCAAATATAGGCCTACAGGCCCATAGGTGCGAATGGGGTCAGAATCGCTATTTGCGATTCGGTAATAGCATTTGCGATTTTTATGAACTCGCTTTTACCGAATCGCAAATATAATACATACCATTTTGCGACTATGAAATAGCGATTTCTTAAAAATCACTATTTGAAAATCGCAAAACGGATTCTTGCTACATCTGGCCCATTATCCTTTAGCCCAAGTAGGGTCTTATATTGTGTAGTAAAATTATAGTGCTGTGGTGTGTTAAGGACATTTTAGAACAACATCGGTGTTGGCGGTTACGTCTTTATCATGAATGTCATGTATTGTTTGCTATCATTTTTAACCGTTTATATTGCTATGCATTGTCTGTGTCTTTTATGGCCTCATTTGACTGAAATAAAGATTTTATTGAACTGAAGTGACTAAAATAGTTATGTGCAAGGCACCCCTTTATCTTTTTTTGGTGGATGAGACTGATGTTCTGCCACAGTCACCCAAAGAATGCTGAGGGGCAGGGCACACTTGTAATTTTGATGAAAGAGCTCCGGATATTTGGTTTTGTTGTGTTTTATTCAGTGGTTAATTTGAGCAGGTGGGGCTCATCGACACTCATTCTTGGGGATCCGGCACTCATTTTTTCAGGCTTTTATCCAGAGCAAAAGAGAGAAAAGGGCAGAAGAATGAAGAAGAGAAAGATGGAAACAGTGTCACTGGGAGAAAGTAGTGATGAAACAGGACCTGCAACAGTGATGATAAAGATGCTGAGAGTGTGTGATAGTGGATGTTATAAATGGGGTCTTTGGTTGACAGTCAGGTTATCCCCTGATCAAGCAAGGACCCTCACTCTAATCAGGGTAAAAGAGAATCATTATCAGCTAACCCCTGCTTACCCCCTTGGTAGCTTGGCAGAGCAGTAGGCTTAACTTCAGAGTGCTAGGTGTAAAGTAGTTGTACCAACACACACAGTAACTTAATGAAAACACTACAAAATGACACAACACCAGTTTAGAAAATTAGAAATATTTATCTAAACAAAACAAGACCAATACAACAAAAATCCACAATACACAAGTCAAGTTATCAATTAAAAATCAAAAAGAGTCTTTAAGTAGTTTTAAACACACACTAGCGCTGCTAGCGTGAAAATGTACCTGGTGCTCATCAAAAATAACCCTGCACGGGCAAGTGCGCGTCAAAAAGGGCTTGCGAGGCGTTGACTCCACTCACGAGTGGGGCCGTGCATTGTTTCTCCTTTCACCGGGTCGGGCGCGTCATTTCTTCTCTCCACAGGAGAGCGGTGCCTCGATCCGGTCAGCACTCTTGGGTCCAGGCAGGCCTTGCGTTGTTTTTCCACGCACAGCGGTAATTGAGTTGGAAATCCAGCCGCACGATGATCCGAAAACCCCGCAGCGTGGGTTGTGATCTCCCAGCCTCCGTCAGCGATGCTGCGTGTCGTTTCTCCTGCTCCGTGCGTCGATTCTTCGGTCGAGTTTCCTGCGAGCGTTGTTTCCCAGCTGTGGAGCCGGCAGCGCTTTGTTTCTTCAGCCGCAGATCAGAGTCACGTCAATCTTTTCCCCGCATGGCGCTCTGTGCATGGATTTCCTTGTCTTTAGGCTGCCAGCTTCTCCATTCAGGGTCCCTGGAACTGGATGGGCACCACAGGGTAGAGTAGGAGTCTCTCCAGAGACTCCAGGTGCTGGCAGTGAGAAGTCTTTGCTGTCCCTGAGACTTCAAACAACAGGAGGCAAGCTCTAAATCAAGCCCTTGGAGATTTCTTTTCAAGATGGAAGGCACACAAACTTCAGTCTTTGCCCTCTTACTCTGGCAGAAGCAGCAACTGCAGTATAGGTCCACAAAGCACAGTCACAGGCAGGGCAGCTCGTCTTCCTCAGCTCTTCAGCTCTTCTCCAGGCAGAGGTTCTTCTTGTTTCCAGAAGGGTTTCTAGAGTCTGTGGTTGTGGGTGTCCTTCTCATACCCAATTTCTCCTTTGAAGTAGGCCTACTTCAGAGTAAAGTCTCTTCTGAATGTGAAATCCTGCCTTGCCCAGGCCAGGCCCCAGACACTCACCATGGGGTCGGAGACTGCATTGTGTGAGCACAGGCACAGCCCTTTCAGTTGTGAGTGACCACTCCTCCCCTCCCTCCTAGCACAGATGGCTCATCAGGATGTGCAGGCTATACCCCAGCTCCCTTCGTGTCACTGTCTAGTGTGAGGTACAACCAGCCCAACTGTCAAACTGACCCAGACGGGGAATCCACAAACAGGCAGAGTCACAGAAATGGTATAAGCAAGAAAATGCCCACTTTCTAAAAGTGGCATTTTCAAACACACAATCTTAAAATCAACTTCACTGAAAGATGTATTTTTAAATAGTGAGCTCAGAGACCCCAAACTCCACATGTCCATCTGCTCCCAAAGGGAATTTACACTTTAATCAGATTTAAAGGTAGTCCCCATATTAACCTATGAGAAGGACAGACCTTGCAACAGTGAAAAATGAATTTAGCACTATTTCACTGTCAGGACATATAAAACACATCACTATATGCCCTACCTTAACCATACACTGCACCCTGACCTTGGGACTACCGAGGGCCTACCCTAGGGGTGTCTGACATGTAAGAAAAGGAAAGGTTTAGGCCTGGCAAGTGGGTACACTTGCCAAGTCGAATTTACAGTTAAAAACTTCACACACAGACACTGCAGTGGCAGGTCTGAGACACGATTACAGAGCTACTTATGTGGGTGGCACAACCAGTGCTGCAGTCCCACTAGTAGCATTTTATTTACAGGCCCTGGGCACCTCTAGTGCACTTTACTAGGGACTTACTAGTAAATCAAATATGCCAATCATGGATAAACCAATCAACAATACAATTTACACAGAGAGCATATGCACTTTAGCACTGGTTAGCAGTGGTAAAGTGCTCAAAGCTCAAAAGCCAACAGCAACAGGTCAGAAAAAATAGGAGGCAGGAGGCAAAAAGATTGGTGATGATCCTGCATAAGCAAAAGAGTCCAACAGTGGATTAAAGAGGTATGAGGTGGAATCAATTCACTACAGCCTTCGTATTTGGCACCCTTGACTTCGATAGCAGGGGCTGTGCGATTCTGAGGAAAACCTTGGGCCTCAGCACTTATCTTTAGCAAATTAAGAGTTGGTCTTAACCCCCTTTTTCCACCACAATACTGGTGCATTACAGCTATTTATTTGGGTACAGTCTGGCTGTTTGGAAGTTGCATTCTCCATGTTTTTCATTTGCTCTGTAATTTGGGGAGCCCGCGTGAACCTGGTATAGTACTTCTAATCTCAGTTACTTTAATCCTTGCCTCCTCTTCCTTGGGTATGGAGTACGTGGTAGGTGTGATGCCTATAACTCTCACACAACCTCATGTGCTTTCCACCCCTCCCTGTTTTTCCTACTGGATAATCAAAGAAGATTCATACAAGCGAAATATGAAACAAAATCAGAACATTTTGTCAAGATATTTTAACATTAGTGTTACCCCTGTTCCAATAATAGAAAAAACTGCCAAGAGTTTCCCACCCAATCCATGGTGACCACACTGCCCAACACAAATAATATACATTTCCACCCTCCTGGTGGATTGTGAGTCCCTTGGTGTCATCTGGCACACTTGCGAAAGTTCCTGGAGAAAAGATGTTCTTTAAAAGTGGTATTTTCATTCTAACACGACTCAACAGTTTGCAACAGTTTTACACGTGTATTCATGATGATTTGTTATATTTATAAATATCTGAGGATTAATGTGGTGAATGCAGGTTATTGTGTATCTAATTTACTTAATCACCTGTCCCGTTTTGTATTGCACAAACCAGACCAGAATCAGGTTTACACATACCACATTCCGACCCCTCCGGTAATACAGATCTCAGTACATAAGGTGCGCTGGTGCTGGTACAAAGGGACACCTCACATTCGCATGGGAATGTGCCTCCATGCGAATGAGCTAGAGCTTTGCCTTTGCGCCTGTGCTGTATTACAGATGTGGGCACTTAGGAACACTGTGCTTGAGATATGAAGTGGTGCATGGTCAGTGAGAGGGATCCCAGGATCAGGCATCCTCCACAGACGAGTACAGTCATATATTGCTTCCACCTGCTGCCGGATCCAGGCCCTCCCCTTGAATGGAGGTCAGGTCCGCCACCTGAAGTGAAAGGAAGGCTGGGAGCTTCAAACAGCCAATCCACCTTTCACTAATGCACAGTTCCCAGTGCTGAACACAGCACATCTGTTGTGAAAGAAGCACTGCCGTCTGCGCCAAGCATAGCCGGTTAAAGGCGTGCCATGGCGCAGACCGGGGTAGTGCATCCAATGTGCAATACTGCCCTAGTTTGTTAATATCAGGCCGGAGTCACAAATCATCCAAAAGAAAAGAGGGAAATGCTTGAAATACATGACAGGAAATACATTAAACATTCAGCATTTAGCCTGAAAACAAGTCCTGGTTTTCTATTCTGTACAAATCACTTCAAAAGGGAGTGTTTTCGTTGCGCTATAATTTACTGGTGACAGTTATGAAAACACTCTGCAAAGAAACCCCTTTTTCTATACCCAATGTAACATACTGATGTTTATGTATTTTTCGCACCTAATTCGCACATTTACTCATTTTTTTTTTAACCACTGAGTGTAGATATGCAGACATGATTGCATTTGTCGCCTCTTGAACATGCATGTTTTATGTACTAGTTCCATGTTTTCATGTTTCACTTGATTTTGTTTTGAACACACTGTATTTGTTGCGTGGTTAAGAATTAATATCTCATAGGATATTTGTAGATTACTTTTATTGTGTTACCTAAATGTAATTTATTCATTTCTGTAAACGAACAACTCGCCATTTTTATACCCTCAGCATGTTTTTTTCTACTTCTATTTCTTGTGAGCTGGTCAGCACTTTACAGTTCCCCATGTATGACGAAAGGACATATTGAGTAGGATCCTGGTAAGTTTGTGCTTCTCAACACAACTGACTTTAATTTTAGACAGCATCTATAAACTCAGTAGAAACAAGGTAGATATCTTGTTTCAATGTGCAGAGAATGTTAGTCTTTGGAAAAATCCTGGCTTGAGTTGCTATTCAGCAGGCAATCATAGCTTCATACTAGCGTCATGTTGCAGGACGATTGTGCAACTGGGTAGTTTTGCAAACAATTCACCTGGCACATTGCAGCCAATTCACCTGGCACTGTGAAGTATTAAACATGCATTTGATTCAAGATTTTGTTCTGAATCAGATATATAATGTTGCTATGACTCTTTCACTCTTAGGGCCAGATGTACCAAAGGATTTTACCCATTCTGTGCTTATGGGAAAAAAGCTTTCGTACTTATGGCCCTTAGGGCCATATGTAAGAACACATTTTCCCATAGACACAGAATGGGCAAAACTGCTTGCTACATCTGGCCCTTAGTTCCTAAATACCAGCAGTAGCCACATGGCCATTCCAATATTTGTGGTGTCTTCAGGTTTGGAATTACTGGGTCCACAAATCTGATAAATCCAGGCCTGGAGACACACGACCTCAACTTTTCAGAGAAGCCGTGGCTACCGAAAACACAGGTGCTGTGCTTGGCCCCCACTTGCACTGGAGCTGTGCAACCAAGGGAACAGTAAATACTTCCCCCGGACTCCTCTCCTGAACTCTGCCTCTCCCAGCCACAAACACAACCACCCACAGGACAGCCCTGGAAATACCCATATCACACACTTGGGCCCAGTAGTTCCCAGTGTAGGGGGAAACACAGAGGTTTGAACGAAATATTTCCAGGTTTATGTGTGATTCTTCATTTGGGAGAAATAACGTGTAATCCCTGTATTTAGGCGTAAGCATACTGGTTGGAAACAGAGAACTTCTAGATAGGCCCTTAGATTCTTAAGCTGGCTTCTTGCCAAGAACAATCTGTATGTTATGTGAACGGTAATGTCTTAGAGAGTGAAAACACAACCTTTGATTACTGGATCAACTTATAAAGAAATCTGAAGGATGTATTTGACAAAGAATGTTTGGGACCAGGAGCCAAATGAGGGCATCTCATGAAGCTCTAGAGCTGGTTTTACTTAATGCAGTGTTTGTAGGGTATAACAGATACAGCCCAGACACTTAGGGCCTGATTTAGATCTTGGCAGAGGGACATACACCGTCACAAATGTGACAGATATCCCGTCCTCTGCATTACAATCCCATTATAGCCTATGGAGATTGTAATATGGCAGACTTGTGATGGAGTATTCCATCCACCGAGATCTAAATCAGGCCCCTAGTTCTTCTAATGAGAAAGCATTTGTTTGCAGCTCATAAAATCAAATTATTTATAACATATATTCCATTTAGGTAACACCAAAAACTTGGTGATATTGTACATTTACTGTGGGACAGAAATCAACTGATAGATATTCTGAAATCCAAAAGGTACAGACCGTAGTGCTTTTTCCATGCCAAAACATAAAAAGGGTGTGTGATAAATGCCACTGGTAAACTCTGACACAAACGGGGGCATAAATGCCTCCCTGATGGGGATGAAAACATGCCCAAATTGTACTAGGTAAGGGGGTGCTTTGAAGAAGCTTCCCCTGGCCGCCATGGAAAAATGACATCAAACGGTGTATTTTATACATATTTCCAAGGACGCGGGCAAGCAATCTTAAAGGAAACGTCATGCACTTTTCAGCAGCAAATCATGCATCCATCAAACTACTGTAGACTTCATTGAACCCATGCCAAATGCACTGCCATCCTATTCTACCAAAACAATGTGCCAACTGTGAATGAGTAGAAACTACAAGTTTAAGATCGAGTGACAAAAGATATAATGACCATCACTGCTCATGTCTCAACTACCTCATGAAATTACTGTGTGATTAGTAACATACTTAATACCAGGAATTGCACCTAAGAGTTGCCCAGATGCTGTCACTAAATGCAAGAACATCTGTCCGCTGATCCCATTGCAGCTACCAGAGTGTGTTGTGCATGTCAGCCCCCTACTTTACTTGGTGCTTGAGCTTCCTGCACCTGCTGCGCATGGCTATGACTGTGCGTAGTGGCCTCAGTGTGCAGCACATGTAATGAAAAATGTCAGTCTGAGTAGGTTTGTATTGGTTTGAGGCTGTCACTGGATACAGTTCCATGACACACACTTGCACTTAAAAAGTCTTACAAGGTAGACAGACACAGCGGATCCTTCAGAGAAGTTGGGTGTTAAGTAGAAGCAGAGGGAACACAATGTGCAGAATGATACACAGGCGCTATAGGCGTCCTCTGCACTGCCTATGGTATGGCCTCCTCAGTGCTCCTGCCATACCACAACATGTTGCACTGGGACTTTGTGATTCAGAGCTACCGCAACACCATTGTACAGCGCATGAGTAATCTGTTTTACTTCTCTCTCGCCTGACCTCAGGCAGCTGTTGTAACAATGCTTTTTGGGAGTGTGCTGTTTTCCACCTTACTTTCTCACTAGAAGCGTGCTCTTTATCAGTGTTGGCATTAAAACATAACCAAGAGCTCTTTTCTGAGTAGCAGGAGCACACTCCTTGTCTTGTGTTATGCAGTCGGACTTGTATTGATTCTTTCGAGTTGGAAGAGGAAGAATGAAATGGACGTGTAAAGGGGGGGCAGGGGGGAGGAGACATTGTGCTCCTCCAAGCTGCCTAGAAATCACTTGTTGCAAAAGATTCAGTGACTCATTCAGCTTTTGAACATGACCCATGCAGCACTTGAGTGGCTACTCTGATCTTTTGCAAAGGGGAAGGATGTTGTACTTTTCAGGATGTGACAAATCATGTCCAATATAGCCTGCCTTCAGTCAGACTGAAAGATTTAAAATGTATATATGGCTTTTAAAAGTACTGCACGTGAAGAGGTATCTTAATAGGTCCTTCCTGCGAAACAGTGGATCTTTTCACACAAGTGTCCAACTAGTTGTAGATCTGGTGGTTATTGATGTTCGTGTGGACTGCATTTAAGCTTCTTTGCCTTTCACATACTCATTATACCTTGTACAGGAAGCCATCGCTGTATCAGAGGGCCCCAGAAGTAAAACCGGTTTGTTGATTGACAACCCATGTAATCTACACTATTTTAGCATCCGGGAAGCTTGTGAAAGAATATTAGTGTCCAGTAGAACCAGTGCAATCTAGTCACATATTGGCACACACAAGCCCTAACTACCATAACTCAGGTAAACTCCCTCGGGCCACATTAAGGATGAATATTTCTGTATTAGTAGAGACGAAATGCAAACATTGCTTTCGCTGTTACATGGCACCACAGATAGCTGTGAAGAGAAATGAAGCAAAATGGCAGAACTTTACAATGTGTAAAGTGTAAAATGACCAACCTGCAGTCAGTGTCCGTAATCTAACCTGACAAACACAATGGATCAATCTACCTTACCCTTCCTGCCCACTCACCAAAGTCTGAGATGTGTGGATGACTATTCTGTGAATTTTATCTACTTGCAGTTATCTGTCAGTTGTTTGCCCCATGAAAAAACTCCGGGTCTATTTACAAGCCCCTTGTGCTGCCGCTTCATCATTTATTTTGAAGCAGCATTGGCGCAATCAATGCTGTACACTGCTCCATACTTACAAACGGCAGCTTTGTGCCTAAGGCGTCAGTTTGTAAAGCCCTGCGTTACATTTTACCTGCACCAGGTATAATGTATGCAGGGTAGACTTCCCCACGTGAAAAGCGACGTAAAACTGATGCAGTGAAATTTACAACTTTTCACTGCATCACTCTACAACTTCACTGCGTCAACATTTTAATGCCTTCTCAGACCAGGCTTAAAAGTGACGAACAGCTTTTTACAATGGGACTCTCCTCTGTGTTCTGGTGTATTGCTGGAGTTGCATGTTTTACAACGGAACTCCATCAATGCATCACTTTAGCAACAACTGATGCGTAAGAATTTCTGACGCATGAGTGAAAACGTGCGCCATGGAGCTCAGTATTCTAAATACAGCACATCCATGGCATCATTAGGGGATTTGCGGCAGGCACAAGAAATCTGATGCATCGATCCCGAAGAGTCAGTTTCTTGTAAATGAGGACCTCAGTATTTGCATTTATATGCTTTTTAGTTTACTGTCAACAAAATTGTCCATGAAAGTCTCATGACATGAACTAGTTTGAAAGGTGGCCTAAGTAAAATAGAAAGGCCACTGTGTTCACCCTTGGTTTGAATTTCAAATTAATTGTTAATTGTAGCTCTTTTGTAATTTATTGTCCTAACTTCATTTTTGCCTAGAAACATGGGATTGGCCATTTTTGAACTTTAAACATTATTCCAGGGGATCAGTCTTAATGCTGAGAATTTTGTGTTTGCCATTGATAATCCAGTGATGCACTATTAACATGTGCAAGAAATGCCATGCTTGTTATGTGGGAAAACGCAAACTGAGAACTGTTTCTAACGGTTAAAAATTACTTCTATTTTCATAACACATATTCTAACTGACAAAGACGATCTGGGAAATGAAAATACATCTGCCTTCATGTTTACATTGGCTTCATTAAGATATCATCGTATTCTGTGTAAATAAATTGCTCATTGAACAAAAAGAACCCAGTGCCAGGCTCTCTAATTCCCAGACACTGGTTGCCATATACCAGAGTTGATCTTGAAGGCATTAAACATTAGTTGTTTAATCCCTGCCGGATGTATATTCAAACTGGGCAATGTTTTCAAATTAACCCATGAATATATTATATATTTTCTCCATGCTCTATTGCTCTTTGCATTCCTTCCTTTGTTCCTTGAAACTCATTGTCTATCTTTAGAACATGTGAAACCCATTACTAAAGTTTAGCTTTAAGCTTCAGTATTATTACTGCAGCATCATTTGCTCAGACTGAATAATTGAATAATTCTAGTTTAGCTCTTTATTAAATTATATTTTAGACAATTAAATTAAGTATGTCTGCAACTTCATTTCAACTGGGCTTTGGAGGACTTGACAGGTGCTTTCTGAGAAACATAGTCGCAAAATTCAATTACCATCTCAGAGCTTCTAGACCTTTGGACTGGTATTGTGGATCACTGAAGACCCAAAGGAGGCCTTCTTGTAGGAGATCCAGAAGTTTGGAGCTGTTTGAAGCAACTTTGGAAAAAAGCTCCATAATGTGACTGACCCGTCAAAGAGAATCAAGCCGCTGACTTCAGACCGCAACCTGACCTGAATTTCAGGTTCGTCCCACTGAAGCTCTGGAGCTTTCCCCCATTGAAGAGACTTCCAGGAGTTGACAAGGACCTTGCGCTGAGCCAAGCCACTGACATTGCATTGAAAGCCAGCCTGATGAGGAATCTCACCCGATGACAAAAGAAAAAGCTCCAAAAAAAGTGACTAAATAAGATGAAAGATAAATTTTGACCAGACCCTACCGCTAAGTGTATCCGACCTGCACTCCATAGCAGTCGGTCTGGAGAGCGACCGGTGTCCCTGGTTGACACTATTCGTTTTTAGGTGCTAGAATGCACATTTCTGGATTTAATGTAGTTCCCTACATTGGATTTTTGTCATTTTGGTGTCATTTTAAAGATACAAATATTTCCTATATTTTTTAATTTCTTTTGGATTATTATTGTGTGTTGTGTCTTACTTATTTAATATATTGGTGTTTTTAAATGCTTTATACACCTGTCTCCTAAATTAAGCCTGCCTGGTCGTTGCCAGCTACCAAGGATTGAGCAAGGGATTAATTTATTGAGAACTTGACTGGGCCTTGACTGGGCCTTACATTGAGATTGTGGCCTTCTTACTAGTGGTGGGTACCTACCAACCCCTACTAATAAACCACTTTCCAACAGTTGGAAATGTGCCCTTTCTGCAGGACTTTTCTAGATTTTTGTCTTCTTAAACTGAGCCTGTTTTTGTTGGCCATTTGGATTTTGTGCACTTCATCACCCCTGCTAACAAGCGGTAAAGTGATTATGCTGCCAACTGATTGGCACATTTAAATTAATTGTGGGACCCTAGTGTATGGTACTATAGATACCAGGGGTAAATTTAATGCTACCAGTAGCACTGTAAAACAGGTTTACAAGCCTATCTGTAGTGCCCGTCTGTGCAGTTTTATACTGCTGTTTCAGCCTGGCAAAAATAAACCTTTTGCCAGGCCCAAACTGTCCTTTTTAATACTTATAAGTCACTTCAAAGGTAGTCCCTAAATGCACATAGGACAGGGTGGATGGCGCTTAAGATTTTATGTGTCCTGGCAGTTAAAACCTCCCAAAGTTGGTTTTCACTGTTGCAAGGCTGGCTCTCCCATAGAAAAGCACGGTGATACATTATAACTCCTTATAAGGCATGACTTCGGTTTGGGACTATCTAGAAAAATGGGAAAATAATTTTTAAAAAACTGTCAAATGGAAAAGTCAGATTTTTAATAAGTATTTTGAAAATGCCACTTTCTAAAAAGTTGGGATTTTCCTGTCTAAGTCAAGTGTGCCTTTTTTATCAGTGTTCAGTGTAATCAGTCAACGGTTTTCTTGTGGTGATATGTGTATTTCTCCCAGACAGTGGATGAAGGGCTGGGGCTTGAGTGGGTTTTTCCCCTTCACAGAATGGCCCAGAAGCTTCATTATACTTCAAAAGGTGCCTAATCTTTCGAAATCATATGTAACTTACACCTACCCTGCCCTCCGCATTGTCTTGCTAGCTAGCCATGCGCAATACCAATGGGCGAGGGGCTAACCCGCAGCAGTTTTGAGTGACCATAATGATGAGTTTTATCATAGTGTAAGAAAGTCTTCCTTTTTGCACTGATCACCCTCATTTTTTGACAGATGCTGATGGTTACTAGGCCTGGATGGAGTTTGTGGAGTTCTGTTACGTGGAAATCCATGAAGTGACCAAAAATCTCTGCCGCGCTACATGGAGTTCCATATGCAGCAGAGTGAGTAATGTTGCACCGTTCGCTCTGAATCTTAGAATCAGGTGTTTGTCCCGTGATGAAAAATCAGTGAGAGTGGCACACCATGCAGCTCAAGAGGATGCTGTTTCTTTTCTGCTGCTCACGTAGATTTTCTACTCGAGTGACAGATTCCTCAACGCGAATAGAACGTTTCTCAATGCAAGCAGCCATGACCATCTGCAACAGCTCACATTGAGAAATCTATCCGGGAGGTGGTCTGGAGCAAGATTTTCCTCGCTTGCGCTTGCCAACTCAACTCAATAAAACTAGCTCCAAATTCGACTTTGGAATTAAAAGTACTTCCAAAGTCTAAAACAACCTTTTTATGACTATAAGTCAACCCTAAGGTCTGTCCTAGGTGCCCCAAGGGTAGGCTGCCTTGTTAAAAAAAGCAGGGACAATATAAAATATGTTTTATATGCCCTGGTAAGGAAAAAAAACAAATTTGTTTTTCCTTTTTGTGGTGCTGCTAGCCCCATAGGCTAACATGGAAAGGGTTAATAAACTTAATAACATCTAACTTTTGACTGGAGCTACCAAGCAATATCATTCAAAGTATCAAAATAATGGTTGCAATAAATCCAACAACTTGCCAATGTCAAATGTATTATAACTATTACAGGAAAGTAGTTTTAGAACTTGCTATCCTGCAGCTAACTAAAACAGCCCTGTAGCAGCCTCTTCTGATTGGTCAGCATTTTACAGCCTGAGCGCAGCTGCTTCCTGAGTAGGTGTGAAGAGGCTTGAGGCTGAAAAAATAAAGCCATTTGGTGGGATGTGATTTGCTTCCTGGAGAAGCCAGGGAGAGGAAGGGGGCTGAGGAGATAAGGTGTACTTTACAGGCAGAAGAACAGATGCCACAAGACCCAGGCCAGCCAGCCCTTACTTCCTTGATTCACAGTCAGGTGGGAGTCCCCTAATTAGATTAAGAGATAGACTGGAAGAGGATTGTAGCCAGATGTTAGCCACACCTCTGGGCAGGGTTACACAGATACACACTCCAAAGAAATCATTTTTCCATTTTGATTTCTGTCCAAACAGTGACTTCTGTGTCTCAACTATGCCACACTTCGCAGGAGAAGTGGTCATAGCAAAGGGAGGTAACTTTACCCCTAATGGTTGGACCGTCCTCTTCTTCTGCCAGCCCAGAATAAAGGATAAATATGGCAGAGTGCAGGACCTCCTCAGATCACTGCCTGGAACATCAGACAATGAAGGACTGCCCTGCTGGATGCTTAGACTTCAACACAGAAGGCTTGCACTCAAAAGGACTGCACCTGCTGCACTCTCAAGGCTTCACAAAGAATGGATTATGCCTAACTCAGAGGAAAAGGAGTGGACTCCCTAATCAGCAACAAGTACAACCGAGCTGGAAGAAGTCATCTGCAAGCCCGAAGAGAGTATGACCCCAGCTCACCAGAGGTAACTTGAGTTTTCCTAGACTGTGCAGGTACATTCTGGGAGACTGTGTCTTAGCCCCAAGAGGCAATCCAGAGTCTGAGAACCAATAGCTGGTGTTACAGGACACTTTTCTCCCAAAGGAAAACCATAAGGAATGTTATGATCGTTTGGAAATGTTCTTACACAATGTTTGTTAAAAAGCTCCAGGAGGAGACCGGCTCGTCGTCGAGAGTCAAGCTGCGGATGTCGAACCACGAATTGGCCTGACTGCACCGGTTCATCCAGCTGAAAGCTCTTGAGCTCCTCACCAGTGATGCCCAGTACTACGACTTCCAGAGGCTCACTGAGGCATCGTTCAGCAGTAGGTCGCCATCGTCGAATCCAACTCTGGATCCAAGGAATTCAAGGTCTCAACGTCAATAAAAAAAGCTCCTAAAATTGTCTATGTGGAAGGTAAACTTTTGACCAGGACGTAGCTCCCACCCTATCCAACCCGCACTCCATCCGAGTGGGACTAAAACTTTGACTTTGTCCCTGTCCAGCACGACCAACTAGCTGCAAGTAGTGTGTTAAGTTTTTTGGCACTAGAATGCGTCCTTTTTTATTAAATCTTTAAAAATTCATAACACCAGTTCCCTACTTTGGATTTTTGTTGTTTTGGTGTCATTTTAAAGATACAAGTATTCTTGCATACCTTAACACATAACTGTCTCCTAAGGCAAGCCTGACTGCTCATTGCCAAGCTACCCAGGGTTGAGCAAGGATTAAGTTATTGAGACTTGGCTGGACCTAATTACTGATTGTGGTAATAATAATCCACTTTCCCACTCATAGGCAGACCTCTCAGTGGGCTCTGGGAGCTCTGACCAGGAGTGAAAAGGTTCTGCCTTGTTGGATTTAGGTACAGAGGGGTACTGTGGGATAGCATACAGCAAAACACACGGGAAGTGCTGCTATAGTAGGGACAGTCATCCCTGGAAATTATTATCGCATGGATAGGGAGGGGCTATGGGTTTCCCCCACATACAGGCTGGCTCTGGGCATAAAAGTAGCATTTCCAGCACCCTTCTCAGGACACTTCTGGACCTGTTAAGATCAGAAGGACTGTCTTGCTGTCTGAATCCTGAAGGAAGACGGACCTGCTTGCCTTGAACCCAGGACCTCAGAATTGACTCCAAGGGTCAGTTTGCTGAATTCCTGTGTGAACTACATGGATACAAGTTCCAGAGGCCTTTCCTGCTTCCCAGACAAACAAACCCAACTGTACCTAACTTGGTACTCTCTGCAGGCCTCTGGGAAAGTGTGCCCTGACCCCCAAATGTCATCCTCAAGGTCCCATACTCTTGGCTGGAATCAGAGTGCACTCCTTCCTGCCTAACTGAAAGTTTCATCAGATCTCATGCATAGTGACTCAGATGCCTGCAAAGCCATCCAGCTCCCCAGGGACGGCTCCTTCTCTGTGGTGAAGAAGCATCGCCCCATTGGCTGTGCTAGAAGACAAATAAAACAATAGATTCTGCTTCTTGCACTACCAGCAGGGTGGGGTGGGGTTAGGCCATGGGAAGGGGGAGAGGGAGGAGGGGAGAGTGCCCCTAAGTGCGCATGTGTGTTTGGCCAGCCGTGTAAGGCCAGCCAAACACACATGCACACTTAGGTTTCTGCAGCCTGGCTGTGTAAGTAGCTGGGCTGAAGAACCTGCACAGACCCTAGGGTTCAGACCAATCCTGCCACTGCTTTCATGCAAGGTTTTGCCTGAAAGCAGTGCCAGGATTGCCGAAGAGCCTGTGCTTGTGTCCCAGCAGTGAATGCTGGGACACTGGAAGAAGAGGAGCCCAAGGCGGCAGGAGGCAGCAGGGATGGAAGCAAGGTAAGTTCTTTTTATTTTTTAAAAATCTTTAGCTTGCCTCCCCCTCCCGCCCATTTGCTTGCATTATGTGATGACCACTGCTGCAACTCCCAACAGAAAGCTCACTGGATCTGACACAAATCGGCACAGATCCCCGATGAAGTGAACAGCTCCCACAGGAAAGATCATCGGATCCAGCACCGAGCAATGCAGAGCCCCACAGGGCCTCGCTGCACAGCCAGCTTCACCAGATCCATTGCAAAGTGATGCACAGTCCACAGTCTAACTGAAATCTTTACTGAACCCAATGTAGAGCAACACAGGGCCCCGCAGAGAAGCTTAGCACAATCCTTGCATCGAAATCAGAAGGTAAACTTCCAGCAGGAGAACCTGGTCCTGTATCCTGCCAGCATTCCATCGTGGTCAGCCTTAACTTGTGACTTTGATCTAGTCCAACGTACTCTTGTGTTCTTGGTGCTTTTTTTTAACCTAAAACTTTGAAAACGTATATCTCTGGTTCTACTTTTTGCATTTTTTCATTTTCGTGTCATTTTATTTAGTAATATATTCACTATTTTCTATATTGTTTTGTAATTTTTCTTATGTTGTGTTTTTACATCATTACCATTTGAGTGCTGCATAAATATTTTACACATTGTATCTAATTCAAGCCTGACTGTTTTGTGCCAAGCTACCAGAGGGTTAAGCACAGGTATACTTTGGTCCATATTTATACTTTTTTTGCACCGCGTTTTGACGCAAAAACGGCGCAAACTTACAAAATACAATTGTATTTTGCAAGTTTGTGCCGCTTTTGCTTCAAAACGCGGTGCAAATACGGCGCTAAAAAAGTATAAATATGGGCCTTAGTGACTATTCGTGGTTCATCCTGACAATGATTGTGGTTATTCTTTGAAGTTGGTTCTCACCCCTTCAACAAATAATCCAATTTCTTACAGAGAGCAAGTATCACTTGAGGGAAAACATGAGCCTGATAAACACTGCAAGTGGGATTACATAAAAGCAGCTAACACTTGGGGTTCTTTATGGATTCAGACATCAGCTACAGCCACCATGATGAGGTGCACCCTGTTCAAGAGGAACAGGAATTTCACTGAGGAGTAAGCTAATATTGTGGTGAAATAAATAGTGGCTCACTAAACGGAACTGCATGGGCTGCTTCCACACACCCAGAGTTTAGTGAAGAAGGCAGCCATGCGGCAGGAGTTCACTGACACTGTGAATATTTTAGGCGCAGAATTATGCATTGCATGGACATCAAGAATAAATGGCAGAATATGAGAAGGCGGGTGAACAACAAGGTTACAATGCACCCTGGCTTGTGGCATAGTCTTCTGTTCTAAGCTACTCTAATGTAGATGTGGACAAGTTCTATCCAGGCTTGAGCTCAGTCTGAGGCCCCTTTGGACCCTTGATCCCAAAACGAGCCGCGCTTTTAATGTATGTTCTGACTGCCACTCATGCTACACTATTATGCTCCAGGAATTAAAGTCAAAGCATAAACCTTTGGTATTTAAAGGGAGATAAAGAGGTAATAATCTAGTGGGTGAAGTGCATAATGTGAAACAAGAAATCCTTGGACCATTCCTAGCTTCCCCGCTTGACCATATGTTGTGACCCTAGGCAAACATTTAAACTTTACAGAGCCTCATTTTTCTTCATAAGATAAGAAAGCAACTTTCAATACGTGACTTCGAGGTGTGTGTGCCTAAATATAATCTGATATATTAAAATGACACTTCTACATGGTTTAGATGCTAACTATTTTCATGGATCAGCTCCGTGTACAGGCTGTTTAAGACCAGACAGATACTTGGCCCGGCTCTGGTTCAGATCACCTTGTTAACCTGTTGGCTCACCCACCTCTCTTCTGACTCCAGGCCGGTTGCGATGAACACAGCTCTGTTCTCAACTATTTCCTAAATTCCAACTTCACAAACAGCAGATCTTTCCTGTAAGAAATGGGGTCTTTGGTTGGCAGTCAGGTTATCCCCTGTCCAAGCAAGGACCCTCACTCTAGTCAGAGTAAAAGAGAATCACCCTCAGCTAACCCCCGCTCACCTCCTTGGTAGCTTGGCACGAGCAGGTAGGCTTAACTTCAGAGTGCTAGGTGTATTTGTACCAAAACAGACAGTAACTTAATGAAAACACTACACAATGACACAACACAGGTTTAGAAAAATAGAGAATATTTATCTAAACAAAACAAGACCAAAACAATAAAAATCTACAATCCACAAGTCAAGTTATCAATTAAAAAGCAAAAAGAGTCTTCATGTAGTTTTAAACACAACACTAGCACTGTTAGTGTGAAAATGTACCTGGGTGCATCAAAAATAACCCCGTAAGGGCGAGTGTGCGTCAAAAAGGGCATGCGATGCGTCAATTTCACTCACGAGCGAGACCTTGCGTTGTTTCTCCTTCAGTTGAGTTGGCGTGTGTCGTTTCTTCTCTCCGCAGGAGAGCGATGTGTCGATTCGGTCTGCACTCTCGGGTCCGGGCAGGTCTTGCATCGTTTTTGCATGCAATACAGAAAACAAAAGGTCGTAAGTGCCATAAGCTCGCACATTCAGTCAAGTGTATCTACAATGTTCTGGAAACAAAATCCTGTGTTATTGGGTGCCAGCCTGGTGTAACACCCAACCACCAAGGGAGTTGGAAATGTTGACTAAGATAGTCAGCAATGACGAATGTCAATATAGACCAGAGCATACCATAAGTAATTCAACATAGTTCATCCAAGTGAAAAACAGCTGAAAGTCCAAAGCCACGTAGTTGGTGATGATAACGTTTTATTCTTATCAGATCGCTACTCACACCTGAGTAGTCAGGTGTGAGTGACTACTCCTCCCCTCCCTCCTAGCACAGATGGCTCATCAGGAAATATAGACTACACCCCAGCTCCCTTTGTGTCACTGTCTAGTGAGAGGTAGAAGCAGCCCAACTGTCAAACTAACCTAGACAGGGAATCCACAAACTGGCAGAGTCACAGAAATGGTTAAACAAGAAAATGCTCACTTTCTAAAAGTGGCATTTTCAAACTCACAATCTTAAAATCAACTTTACTAAAAGATGCATTTTTAAATTGTGAGTTCAGAGACCCCAAACTACACATGTCTATGCGCTCCCAAAGGGAATCTACACTTTAATCATATTTAAAGGTAGCTCCCATGTTAACCTATGAGAGGGATAGGTCTTGCAACAGTGAAAACCGAATGCAGCAGTATTTCACTGTCAGGACATATAGAACACATTGCTGTTGGAGCAGTTGGAAAGCTATACCAAGGCTCAATTAAAGCAGTTCTGTAAAAGTTTTGACTGTCCCATTAAGAGCGCATCCAAGAAGGAGGAGCTGCAAAAGGCGCTGAGGGCCTAGGTGACAGCCAAGAGCACTGAAGGGCACACAGAAGAGGAGGAAGATGAGGAGGAGGAAGGGAATTCCATACACAATGTTATTGTGGGTGGGCCTGTTATGTCCAGGGAGAGGGTCTCCAGGGTAGGTAGCAGTGTCTCATCTAAGGGTCTGACCCTTGAAGAATTGCAGGACAGACAGGCAGAGAGGGAGCACCAGAGGAAGTTGGAGAAAATGAGCATGGCCATTGAAGAGAAAAAGTTGTTGTTGGCTCATGACCTCAGCTAGAGGGAGCTGGATCAGAGAAGCCAGTCTAGTAGGGCTGGTGGCAGCCACATCACAGTGCAGCCTGAAAGGAGGGTGCACATTCCTAAAGATCTTGTGAAGGATTATAAAAGCGACGACGACATATACTTGTGGTTTAAGGGGTTTGAGTCTGCTCTCTTTGGACCCTGAAGCTCACTGGTGGGGCGGGTCTGTGGAAGCACTTTGAGGTAGAGGGGCGGGATACCCTGACAGCCCTAGGGGATGCTCAGACTCTAGCATGAAGGATGCCTTACTCACAAGGTATGGTCTCACCCCTGAGCAGTACAAGGATAAGATTAGGTCCTACAAGAAGAAGGAATCCCAAACAACGTTGCAAGGAGTGGATTCTTATTGCAGGTCACTGAATGGTTGGGTGAAGGGCAGTAAGGTAACTACGTATGAGGGGCTTTACAATCTGATTGCTTGGGAGCACTTGTATGTTTTATGTTTTCCAGAGCTGCGCCGGCACCTGATTGACAGCAAGCTGACTGACCCCAGGAAGCTTGCACAGGGAGCGGAGCACTGGGAGAGCACCAGGGTCCAGAAGAGGTGTGGGGGAGACCGCGCCAAGGGTGGGCAGAAAACACGTTCCCAGGGTAAGGAATCCCAACCCCCCAGTTCGAAGAAGCCATGGTTCTCCAAAGGGAAGCCAGTGGCAGGTGGTCCTCCATGTACGTGCTATGCATGTGACCAGGTGGGTCATGTGAGGGGGGACCCCAAATGCCCCAAAAGTACACCTGAACCCACTGGTGCACTGTCCCAGGTTTTGGCCAGTGTAGCGCTTGGGGAGGAGTTGGTTCCAGGTGGGTGGGAGCCAGCTGAGATGACTCTTGTCTCATTAGGGGACAGTGAGATGGTCCAGAGAACCATTGTGCCTCAGAACACTAAGACGTACAGGCAGTGGGTGAACATCAATGGACAGAGGGTGGAAGCTCTGAGAGACACAGGAGCCAGCGTGACTACAGTGAGGAGTCAGCTGGTGTCTCAAGAGCAGATTGATCCCTGGGTACTTCACCAAGTGGTTGCAGTGGACAACTCAGAGAGCCTGTGCAGAGTGGCGCAGGTTCCCTTTGAATGGGGGGGTCTCAGGTTCCTTGAAGGTAGCAGTGAGTCCAACCATGCCTGTTGATTGTTTGCTAGGCAATGACCTGGAGGATTCCCCTTGGAAGGAGGCTGAACACATGTCTCACTTGGAGATATTGGGTCTGCTGGGTGGGTATGCTTATCCACCCAGTTAATGGCAGCCCATCAGGGTGCTCAAGAGCCCCTGGAGCCTGAAACAGTGGCCCAGGGGACCCCCAAGAAGAGGAAGGGTAGAGGGCGTGGGAAATCAGCCCCAGAACCCACGGTCCGGTAGGAGGCAGAGCTTGAGGGTGACGCCTTGGAGCCTACAGGGGGACATGTGGCTGAACTAGGGGAAGTCCCAGAGCTGTTGCAGTGACAACAGGAAGGGGGGGCCACCAGGGAAGCATTCTGTGCAGCACAGAAGACATGCCCTACTCTGGAGGGTTTGAGGCAGCAGGCTGCAGACCAGGCAGCTGGCAAGGAGCCAGGACCACACCTGATTTATTGGGAGGATGACCTCCGGTATAGCGAGCCTAAGGTTCCTGAGCCTGGGTCAGCCTGTGTGCTGGTGGTACCCCAGTGCTTCAGGGCCTTCCTACTGGGGTTGGCTCATGATGTGCCTTTAGCTGGACATTTGGGGCAGGACAAAACCTTTGAGAAGCTTGTCACCCACTTTTACTGGCCCCTAATGCGCAGGCACTGAGATGTACATTGCAGGTCTTGTCAGACTTGCGAGGCAAGAGTGGGGGGAAATGTAAGGCTCCCTTCCAACCTTTACCTGTGGTTAGTACTCTCTTTGAGAGGGTAGGTATTGACATTGTGGGGCCTCTGGACCCCAAGACAGCCTTGGGCAACAGGTTCATCCTGGTCTTGGTGAACCATGCCACCCGGAACCCAGAAGCCATTCCTCTGAGGTCAGTCACTTCCCCTGTGTGGGTTGTGCACTGATGGGGGGTTTTACCCACATGGTTCCCCAAAGAAGTGGTATCTGATAGGGGTACCAACTTCATATCCACGTATATGAAGTCTCTGTGGAAAGTGTGTGTTGTGACCTACAAGTTCACCACACCTTACCACCCCCAAAGTAATGGTCTGGTTGAGAGATTCAACCGCACCTTGAAAGGCATGATTCAGGGCCTGTCAAAGCCCTTGAGGCAGAAGTGGGACGTCCTCTTGCCATTCCTTCTGTACCCTTACAGGGAGGTGTCTCAAAAGGGACTTGGGTTTAGTCCTTTGAGCTCATCTATCGCCGCCCTTTGAGTCTGCTGACTGAAGCTTTGGAGAAAGCTCCTAGTAAACCACCCCAGGATGTATTTAGCTACATGCTGGCTTTGAGAAACCAGACTGCCCGCTTCAGGAGTCTCACTCAGGAGAACCTGGAAGCCAGCCAGGAGGATATGAAATGGTGGTATGACCGGAATGGCACTTTGGTCGAGTTTCAACCTGGTCACAAAGTGTGGGTAATGGCACCAGTGGAGCCTAGGGCACTCCAGGATAAGTGGGCTGGGCCATTTGAGGTGGTGGAGCGCAAGAGCGAAGTCACCTACCTGGTGTACTTGCAGTCTCCAAAGAACCCTTTAGGGGTCCTGCATGTCAACCATCTCAAACCTCACTTTGAGCGGACTGAACTGTCCATGCTCCTTGTGACAGATGATGGGGTGGAGCAGGTGGGTGAGCCTCTTCCTGACCTGCCTGCAGGAGAAAAAGATGGGTCTGTGGAGGGAGTGATCCTCTCCCCCCTCTGACTTAGGAGCAGCAATGTGACTGTTGCCATGTGTTGGGACAGTTTGCCTCACTGTTTTCCCTGATCCCAGGAGTCACACACTTGGGCACACATGATGTGGACACTGGGGACAGAACACCCATTAAGCAAAAAGTTTACTGGGTGACTGACTTGGTGAGGCATGCATTAAGGATGAAGTATCAAAAATGCATACCCTAAGGGTTATTGAGCACTCCAGCAGTCCTTGGGCCAGCCCAGTGGTATTGGTCCCAAAGGCTGCTGCACCTGGTGCCACTCCAAAACTCCGGTTCTGCGTGGACTACCGGGGACTCAATGCAGTCAGCAAGACTGACGCACACCCCATCCCCTGAGCTGATGAGCTCATTGACCTCAGTACATTTGACTTAACATCTGGGTACCGGCAGATTGCCTTAACTGAGGGGACCAAGGAGAGGTCAGCATTCTCTACCCCAGATGGACACTTTCAATTTAAGGTGATGCCATTTGGGATGAAGAATGCCCCTTCCACCTTTCAGAGGTTCGTCTACCAGGTGTTGGCTGGGCTGGATGAGTTCAGTGCTGCCTACCTGGATGACATTGCTGTTTTCAGTTCTACATGGGAGGAACATCTTCAACACCTCTGGAGAGTGTTAGAGGCCCTGCAGAAGGCAGGCCTCACTATTAGGGCGAGCAAGTGCCAAACAGGGCAGGGTTCTGTGGTGTACTTGGGACACCAGGTGGGGAGTGGCCAGGTGGCACCCCTACAGCCAACAATTTATACAATTCTGGCTTGGGAGCCCCCAAGACCCAGACTGAAATGAAAGCCTTCTAAGGTCTCACAGGATACTACAGGAGGTTTTTCAGGGGTTATGGTACCATTGTCACCCCTTTGACTGAGTTGAGAAGTAACCTAGGAAGGTGATCTGGACAGAGGCTTGCCCGAATGCTTTTGATGCCCTGAAGGCTGCCATGTGCACAGCACCTGTGCTGAAGGCACCTGACTACTCCAAGGAGTTTGTTGTGCAAACAGATGCCTCAGAGCACGGTTTTGGAGCAGTACTCTCAAAGGTTAATGAAGAGGGCCTAGATCAACCCGTAGCCTTCAGTAGCAGGAGGTTACTTCCCAGGGAACGTAGGTGGAGGGCTCACTTCCGGGTTCAGAACGACCACAGGCCCTACAGGGGATGGACTTTACAGTGGAACACCGTCCTGGTACAGAGCATGCCAATGCTGATGGTCTGTCCAGGTTCTTTCGCCTCAGTGATGAGAACTCCCATGAGGTTGGGTACTTGCTCCCCACTTTCAGCTGGGGGGACACGTGTTAGACTTTTTCATCGTTGGCGTGGTCTCCCTTAACTTTTTACCTCTATTTCCCAGGTTGTTGATGTGTGTGGACTCTGATTTTGCTGTTTTGTTACTCTCTGCACTTTACCACTGCTAACCGGTTCTAAAGTGCAAGTGCTCCTTTACAAAATGCGTATGTAATTGGCTTATCCATTATTGGCATATTTGATTTATTAGTAAGTCCCTACTACAGTGCACTAGAGGTGCCCAGGGCCTGTAAATCAAATACTACTGGTGGGTCTGCGGAACTGGTTGTGCCACCCACATGAGTAGTTCTGTAATCATGTCTCAGACCTACCACTGCAGTGTCTGTGTGTGCAGTTTGGACTGTAAATTCGACTTGGCAAGTGTACCCACTTGCCAGGCCTAATCCTTCCCTTTTCTTACATGTAAGGCACCCCTAAGGTAGGGCCTATGTAGCCCCAAGGGCAGGGTGCAGTGTATGGTTAAGGTAGTACATATAGTAATGTGTTTTATATGTCCTGACAGTGAAATATTGCTAAATTTGTTTTTCACTGTTGCAAGGCCTGTACCTCTCATAAGTTAACGTGGGGGCTACCTTTAAATATGATTAAAGTGTAGATTCTCTTTGGGAGCAGATGGACATGTGGAGTTTGGGGTCTCTGAGCTCATAATTTAAAAATACATATTTTGGTAAAGTTGATTTTAAGATTGTGTGTTTGAAAATGCCACTTTTAGAAAGTGAGCACTTTCTTACTTAAACCATTTCTGTGACTCTGGCTGTTTGTGGATTCCCTGTCTTGGTCAGTTTGACAGTTGGGCTGGTTGCACCTCACACTAGACAGTGACACAAAGGGAGCTGGGGTGTAGTCTGCATTTCCTGATGAGCCATCTGTGCTAGGAGGGAGGGAAAGAGTGGTCACTCACACCTGAAAGGGATGTGCCTGCCCTCATACAATGCAGTCTCAAACCACCTGGTGAGTGTCTGGGGCCTGGCCAAGGCAGGATTTCACATTCAAGAGAGGCTCTGCTTTGAAGTAGGCCTACTTCAAAGGAGAAATTGGGTATAAGAAGGGCACCCAAAACCACAGACTTTAGAACACTTCTGGAAACCAAGAGGAACCTCTGCCTGGAGAAGAGCTGAAGAGCTGAGGAAGAAGAGCTGCCCTGCCTGTGACTGTGCTTTGTGGAGCTATCCTGCAGTTGCTGCTTCTGCCAGAGTAAGAGGGAAAAGACTGGATTTTGTGTGCCTTCCATCTTGTGAAGGTCTCTAATGGCTTGATTTAGAGCTTGCCTCCTGTTGTTTGAAGTCTTAGGGACAGCAAAAACATCTCACTGCCAGCACCTGGAGTCTTTGGAGAGATTCCTACTCTGCCCTGTGGTGCCCATCCAGTTCCTGGGACCCTGAAAGGAGAAGCTGGCAGCCTAAGAGGAAGAAATCCACACACAGAACGCTGTGCAGGGAAAAGATCGACGCAACTCCGATCTGTGGCTGGGAAATCGACGTGCCGCCAGCTTCGCAGCTGAAAATCGCCACTCACCTGTAATGCGACCGAAGAATCGACACACGGAGCTAGGGAAACGACGCACAGCATCGCTGATGGAGGCTGGTGAGTTCGCAACCCGTGCTGCGTGGTTTTCGGATTATCGTGCAGCTGGATTTCCGACGTAAGCACCGCTGGGTGCGTAAAAACAACGCAAGGCCTGCCCTGACCCGAGAGTGCAGACCGGATCGACTCATCGCTCTCCTGTGGAGAGAAGAAACGAAGCGCCCCGACCTGATGAAAGGAGAAACAACGCAAGGTCTCACTCATGAGTGAAATCAACACATCACAAGCCCTTTTTGATGCACATTTGCCCGTGCAGGGTTATTTTTGACACACCCAAGGTACATTTTCAAACTAACAGTGTTAGTGTGTGTTTAAAACTACATGAAGACTCTTTTTGCTTTTTGAATGATAACTTGACTTGTGTATTGTGGATTTTTGTTGTTTTGGTCTGATTTTGTTTAGATAAATATTTTCTATATGATGGCCCTGGTCAAGTTAACCTTGGGGCTGGAAGTTCGAGCTATACTTTTGTAATATGGACTGCTGAACTGATTGATCAAGTGTGGATATATTTGACCTTGGATCCAAACCTTTTAATTTGTCAGACTTAGCTATCTTATCTTTTGTTGCACAAGTGGCTGCCTATTATTCTGGATAGTTTATATCCATCTTTTTTGTGTTGCTCTTAATTTGTGTTTAATTAAATTCAATGACAAACATTAATGTTTGATAAGGTTTTTTTTCTTTTTAGGTCGAGTTTCGCGCGCACAAGCGCTGCTTTTCCAACCTGTTGGTATGTATCTGGGGTTTTAACCACGCCCACCTCACGCCCATCAGTACCACTCGTTCGTGAGCTTGTTTTAAAAAAATTATTCAATGACATTGGTAAATGATTTACGTTTGTCCCTCCTTGAGGAGGTTTTGTTACTGCCTTGGCCAATGCCCCTGTTACATGGTTAATTGCACTTTTGCCGATACGTTTGACTCCCAGCAAACTTCTTTTTACTTTTGTGTCTCTCTTAACAGTGGTGCTAATGGCAGCCCTAGCGCTGTGAATCCCTCGCTTATGTGAAACTGTTTTACTTTTCCTTTCCCAATTTATGTGGCAAGAAAAGTCGGGTTAGGAGTTTACAATGCTAATAGCTCTAACTCGAGTAAATGCGAGACCCATTTGCATTACAAATGCCTGTTTCTTTTGGTTTCTGTTTATATATATTTGTGCATATATATATATATACACATGATTTTCGGAGTATTTTCTGTGTGTTAGGCCTAATGTTATAGTATACCTGTGCTTTAATTAATTTACATAGCACTACTCTTTGCGGATTTTTCTATCCCAAGTGAACCACAGTCATTTGAGTATATAGAATTACCCTGGTTTTTACTGGATTGACTTTGTAAATTTACATTATTGTCACAGGGGAGAGCTTCAGGGATGGAACTGAACTCTACAACGAGATTACATTTAGAAAATATTTTTATCATGTATTGGAAGGATACCTTCTCCCTTACAGTCTCTGTTATCCACTCTTTAGCCTATGCTCTACATCCTATTTTTTCTCTCCCTTTCTCTCTCTCCCTCTGTACTCTTTTCCTGTGTGACTAGAACTGTGCCCCCTCACTCCCTTTATAAATACTATAATTGCTGGCTCAGCATCCCCTTTTACAGCCTTTATTTCCCTCTCTGTGTCCTCTGCTCTGCACCCTGATTTTTCTCTGATTTTTCTCTCTTTGTCTTTTCCTCTGCACCCTTCCACTGTGTGATCTTGAACTGACCCCTCTTGTCCTCTTTTAGATACACTCATTTACTGGCTCTCCTGCCCTACTTTTCTGTGAGTTCCCCCTTTACAGCCTCTGTTTCCCTTTATTTGCTCTCCCTGCGCTTGACCTTTTCCACTCATGAGCACCTTTTGACTACTTGAGTTGTGCTATTCATCCCGATATCTGTGTACTCTTTAGACTATAATCAAAGTGCATTTTTAGTGCTAAATAGCAGCATTTCTTCTGTTAACAAATTGTGCTTGTGTTAAGTGTAAACGTTTTTTATTTTTATTCAGTCGTGCCCACCATTAACCAATGTATACTGCAGCAAAATCCAGTTTTCCCTTCTCCCCTCCATTTTGTCCCTTCCTATGTGCTCTCCCAGACACAGCCTGTGGATTAGAAAGCTGACAACACCCATCCTCTAAGTGCACTTTTTGCTAGTTGCTGGGCAACCATTTGGCTAGGCCTGCAGCTGGGTAAGTCAGGTGACCTCCCTATCAGCCTTTATAAGTCTTCACACAGGGCATCTCTGCCTGGGCATCAAGGCTAACGGGGAGAGGGTAAGGACAATTTCTTGTTTGGGCTGGGAAATGCAGAGGGCCAGAGATGCTGCCTGCTTTCCAATCTACCACCACACTCCAGGAAACAGCCACAAGCACAGCAATGGCCAAAATCTCACCACAAAACACACTTCTCTACCAGCACACAAAAACAATCCACCCTCCACTCACTCATCATACTCTGCCCATTTGTATAACGCACTTCTGCCTACCCTTGTACCCCTACACCCATACACTCCTACACAAACCAGAACTCTGTTCTACAACACAGACACACATTGTGCTTACATACCAATAAAACAAACAAACCTTGATTCTCACAAACTCCCACCTTATCTAAACAAAAACCCTTTGATTACCCTCTGCCTACTCCTAGCATCACCCTTTCTACCCCTCTAAACCCTTTCTTCAACCATCTATAACACTGCTTTACCACATAACCCTTCTTTTCTTCACATACAAGAACCCTGACAGCTATCTTACAACAATCCCCTTCAAAATAAGGCAAACTCTCCCCCTCCTCAGCCTACAACCATTTTTCAAAACCACTATTTACCCATTGTCACACTATACAGAGACTCTAATCCTGTACACAATCCCAGCCCCTTCCCCTTTACCATAAACAGCTCACCACCTCTTCACATTCAAAGTCTACATCTCAAGGCACTAGCAACTATTAGATAATACTACCACCCAAAACCCAAAAAGCAAACAAAAAGTATCTGAACAAAATCTCCCAAACTAAAAAGCACCCCACCATCCCAATATACCTACAGATCTACTCTGAATTCAAGCAAAATAACTCACATTTAAAGTGATCTATATCTCATACTCTCCATGCAACACATTTTTTCAATCTACAAACACACAATAACACTCACTCACATGTCTATCATTCATTGCTGAATTTAAATTCATAAAACATGACCCTCACGTACCACCACAATCTCTCACCCCTACACCTGTCACCTCCAACATATACAAAAGAAAGAAACCCCAGTCTTCATAATGTCACATCCTCTTTTCTGTGGCAAAACAAGCTCATCTTTCACACACAACTCCACAGCCCAGCTCCTCAATTTCAACCGGACACACCACCACCTACACAACCAGACTTAAAACATGTCTCATAAGCCCCCAAGGAAGATAATGATAAACAGAAACAACACTTTCTCTGACCTTAAATAGTTAACACCATCAACAATAGCACACTACCCACGATGTCAAATGACACACTCGTTCTTCTGCAGCACAAACTCACACCACCTACAAAATACATTCTTTAGACTGCCTACTGATAAATGTTAATTCTTTTTTTTTTTTAAATACCACATATGTGACCCATTGATAGACATATATCATTGAACCATGGTTGTTTTAGTTCCATCCCGTATTTAATGAAGCTGTTGCACCAGGATATCAAAATGTGACACAATCTCATTGACAAAACTATGCAAAACTATGCAGCAGCTTGGCAGTCATGTGTAAAAACCAAAACAAACCAACACATCTCACCAAAGCTGATGATGTTCCTGTACAAGGTTCTGAGGCCTTCAGATGCAACCTAGCCCCAACTTTTTGATGTCATCTTCTCCTTCTCTACAGAGCGCCACCAATACAAAATTTCCAGACACATTTCTGGATACAATCTCTAACCTTCTTACATTATACTCAAACCTATGCATCTTTGGTGATCTCAATATATGGTTTGACAAAACCTATATGCCACATCCCAGAACCATTCTCACTGGCCTAAACACACACAACCTATAACAACTCATTTACAATCCCCTACACATCGCTGGACAGACATTGGATATCATCTTCACCAACTCTCACCGTTATCTTCCAAAGGATTACTCCAGTCACAAGGTCAGAATGTAGGCGTTTTCACTACAATTACATGTAAAACGTAAAACTACATGTCCAACGTTTTAACTACAATGCACCCTGCTCTATGAGCTACAAGGGCCTATCTTAATGAAGAGGTATGTGCAAAAAAGGAGTGTTTAAGGCTTGACAGGAAGATTATATTGTTAAGTCGCATTGGCAGCTTACAACTGCATTCAGACTGCAATGGCAGGTCTGGGGCATGTTTTAAGGTGCTACTTAAGCGGGTGGCACATTAAGTGCTACAGGCTCACTATTAGTGTTTAATTTACAGGCCCTGGGTATATGGTATACCATTCTCCAGGGGACGTAGAAGTAAATTAAATATGAGGGCAGTGGTAAAGCGCTCTGTGCCCTAGGCCAACAAAAACGAATTTCAACAAAAATGGAGAGAAGTAAGCAAAACGCTGACAGATTTAACAAAAGGGTTAATCACAGGTTCATTCTGTGACATTTGTGGCTCATCCTATCAAGTTTTGTTTTTATTACTTGAGTGGAGCTCTCACCCTTCTCAACTAATAACCAAAGTTCTTACAGTCTATCTTTTCTCTATGTTATTTTTAAAACACTATATAGTCATCAATAATGTTTTGTGAGAACTGAATGTCATGATGATTGGGATAAAGATCTCTGCCCGGCCTGCTTTTGGTGGTGTTTCTAACAACTAATAAAATATTCTGCTTAACAGTTTACTCCGTGGGACCTTCTATGGAATGGACACACAAGGATTAATTTTAGATGTCAATGTTCCCATGTTCTTAACACATTAGAACTGCACTGTAGGTAAATGAATATCCATAGGCAAACAAATATTTCAGTATTTTGAGTTTAGAGTGATATATGGGAATAGGAGATACTAACTCTTGTACACAGGGGCTCATAGCTTCTCCAGCCTTGGCCTGTGTTTGTTGACGCTATGAAATGATCATATTATTCAAGTACAACTGGCTGAACTGTTGTATCCAATATGTAAATAACTAGGTTAAGAGTACACACAATGTAGTGCTGTATACATTGAACTTCACTAGGTACCGGGCAGCTGCTGGGCGCAATAGACGTTAGAGGGAGAAGCGCAACACGTTAGGCAGTGATCAGTTTTTAAGAGAGAGGTACAGTTTGCATCTAAACAAAAGAAACTTTATCTGAGGAACAATTAGCACTGAAATGTAAATTACGGTCTAAAGTGTTGATCCACTCGATGAATGCTTTTGCCTGGTCACTGTTACCCTTCCAAACTACTAGTACATCATCTATGTACTGATGCCATAGTCGGATGTTGGAAGAGAAAGGTTGGGTAGGCAGTAAAATATGTTTTGATTCAAATGTATACATATACAAACAGGCCAATACAGAACTCAATGAGACTAAAGAACACCTGACTTGCCAGAAGATTACTAAACTTCAAAAGGATATTAAAAAATTCCGCAGAGAGAAGATATATCCATATACAAAAGATGATTACCAACAGGAGGGTGGTTCGGAAGCTTCAGATGACACATACGATCAACACCGGAAAGCACGCACACCACACTACAGCTCTAGTTCTGACGATTGGAGCAGTGACAATGAATGACAAATGCACTGGAACCGCCAAGCACCTCCCTTTGGTTTAACTCCTCCGTTCCCATACGCTCAATTTCCAGTGAGGCAGCAACCCCCCTACCCCTTCTTTCAACCACAAGCCCACTTTCCATATCATCCTTTTTTAGGAAGAGGCCGGGCCAGGGGCAGAGGAAGAAACAGAGGAAGAGGCATGAAGGTTCACTGGACCCAAGGGGAACCCCAGATGGTGACCAGGAGCCGCAGTGCAGGATCATCGAAGAAACCCTAGTTGTTAACTTAGCAGACACTATTCTTTCACCAGAAGAGATCTCAATACTCAATCGGGGTTTGGGCTTTGTACCTACTCCTAAAGAGGATCCTTTCAGTCTCAACTGTGAAATCACTGCATTGTTCCGGAAGATCCACCTACATTTCTTTTTTAAGAACCAACCTATGTTACCTCCCTTAGGAGATACTAATTTGAGAAATCCTTCCACATTTATGCCACCATCTTCTTCGATACCTGTGGAAGTACTTGCATTCGAAAAAGCAGTGCGACACGAGATTGAGTTATTAAATCCAATAACTCACTTCCAGAATGTGTCTAACAGTGAAAGAAAAGCTATCCGCACGTTGTCCTATCATCCAGACATCACCATTAAACCAGCGGATAAAGGGTGTGCTATTGTGATCCAGAACACAACTTCATACAGACAGGAATGTCTGAGATTGTTAGGTGACACTATGTACTATGAACCTATATCTTCTGACCCTACTCCAAGGTTGCAAAAGAAAATTTGAGGATTGATCATTGAAGCTGAAAGTTCAGACTGGATATCTCATTCAGAGGCCAAATTTTGGGACACTAAAGAACCAAGGATTCCCTATTTTTTACTGTCTTCCCAAAATACACAAAGGGACCCCTCCACCGGGACGTCCAATTGTATCGGGCATAGGATCTCTGTTCGAACCTCTATCTAAATTTAGTGATTTCTATCTACAACCTATTGTTCAGAATGCATCTACTTTTTTGAAAGATACCAAGGACACTTTAATCTTGTTAGACAACATCAATAAAAGTGGAACCACAGAAATGTTAATATGCTTGGACGTAGAAGCGCTTTATACCAACATACCACAAGATGCTACTCTGGAAGCAGTTGAAGACATCCTTGGCTCAATGGCGTGGCCTTATAAGACTCCAGTTTCATTTATTTTACAATGTGCAAGTTTAGCCCTAAAAGAAAATTTCTTTCAATTTGAGAACCAACTATACCACCAAATTCAAGGGACCTCAATGGGCAGCACATTTGCTCCCAGTTTGGCCTGTTTGTATATGTATACGTTTGAATCAAGACATATTTTACCACCTATCCAACCTTTCTCTTCCAACATCCGACTATGGCGTCTGCACATAGATGATATACTAGTAGTTTGGAACGGTAACAGTGACCAGGCAAAAGCATTCATTGAGTGGATCAACACTTTGGACCGTAGTTTACGTTTCAGTGCTAATTTTTCCTCAGATGAAGTTTCTTTTCTTGACCTACGAATTATACTATCCAATGGATTTTTACATGCATCCATTTTCCATAAACCTACAGATATGAATAGTCTACTGCTTTTTGACAGTCACCATCCCAAATCCCTGCGACAGAACTTACCTTTTGGTCAATATCTGACACTAAGACGCAACAGTACAGAGGTTTCCGATTACAATGACCAAGCTGAAATACTGAGCCATAAGCTACAAAACCGTAAATATCCACCACGGATTATTAACCAGGCCAGAAAAAGAGCCCAAAACATACCGAGAGATATCCTTCTGAACGTAAATTCGCGTGAACCACATTCAAGATTGACCTGTGTTACCACCTTCACTCCTTTGAGTAGCCAAGTTAGGAAGATTATTAAAAAACACTGGTCCATTTTGAACATTTCAGGTGAGGCTCTAGCCCACCCTTTGTTTCCATTTAAACGCACACAAAACATTCAAGATCTAGTAGTGCACACTAGACCATCAGTACAATGAAATTGAGATAATACACAGTCTATATCATGACTAGGGGTCGTAGGACATTATCCCTGTGGCAACTGTAATGTGTGCCCCCTCTCGATGCATACACAGGAAGTGGACCTGGGTGATAGGACACCATGGCGACTAGTTGTACACACAAATTGCCGTACCAAGAACTGCATTTACATGATCACCTGTTGCAGTCTTCGATACATTGGGATGACCACTAGAATGGTTAAAACACGCATTAATGGACATCGGAGCACCATAAGTTGACCAAACATTTAATTGAACTTCATCACACACCCGACGACCTTAGATGGGTTGCACTGGAACACATAACAAACAATAAAGACTGTTCTAGGAGACTTTTTGAGAAAGAACAGCATTGAGTGTTTAGACTACAAACACATCAGACCGGATTAAATGATGACATACCCTGGTTAGAATTCACTAATCGCTAATTATCAGATTCCAATGTGGTTTTTACTATGGAGATCCAGTAATCTATATACAGAATTTCTAACAGTAGCCCTTATTATTATTTTATGGGTCTATGAGAATGGAATTAACTCTGTATTCTTTATATGGACATACATTTATCAAGAATAGCCCTATGATTATGTCACAGTAACTGAATCAATGATGATCAACTTTTTTTGGGACTGGGTTGGAGCCCCTTTTCCATGCTGCCTCGACTCCTTTAGACTCTATCCTAAGATGGTCACCTTCACCTTTTGATAGACGTTTGGTGCTCTCTCTACCCTGTTGTTTCTTTACTTGTTTGTGATTAGAATTTTTTATTCCTTATCAAATTTACGACCATTACACTGGTGGTATGGAAGATGGCTGCCACCCTGGGACTGAATTCTAGTCACTTCTTTGTGTTGCAAAAATAACTCTGTTTCAATATGGCTGCCATCATTTTCAGATCCCAGTCATCTTTTTATCTCCATGACCTACTTCCATTTATTCGCCCCTCTCCGGTCCAGTTTCACTTTTTCCAGGAACGCGGAGCAGGGGTAGGTGACTAACTACCTAGTGGTCCAGAAGAGCGGGGTAAGTTATGCCTTTTCATGTTACTCTGCTTATAACCATAACTTGAAGGTCACCCGATTCTGGACGATCCTTATTCTCTATTTTACTCCCGCGTACTGACTGGTGATTGAACAGAGTTTTGCAAGCTGTTTGATAAGACGCTTGGTGGGAGCTGTCATTATTGGGACCATTTAGATATCTAATACCTAAGAGATATTACGGATACACTCACGCCTATCCCATCAACTTCCACCATATCGACGCTCTGTGGGAGCTGTCATTATTTAAGCCAATAAGTAAATAAACAAAATCAATGATACACTAGGGACTGATCGAATTATAATGCCCCTGTGTTGTCTTTGCCATGATAAATTAAGTACATAACATTATTGTGCTGGCTGTAGACTGTAACAACCACCAGTTCGATAGGTTTGTGTCCCTAAACTGTGTATATTCTTTTGATAACCCTTGGACACGTTTGACTCATATCTTTATTTTGAGCATGTTTCCTTTCTTGATAGTGTTTTTTTCTGCATCTATATATACAACTACTATGTATGACATGTCATTTACATTTAAGCTTAGTTAATTATACCAGCTTGGACTACTGATGCTCACCATTATCCCGATGGGGCCCATCCTTTAATACAAGGAGAGTAAGGATATATTCTCTGAACTGAGAGGAGTTTTTTTTTTTTTTTTATATGTTTGTCTCCGTGTGATACACTGCACACTAGGGATTTTCACCTGAGTGAGCTCACTGTGCACATGGTTCTATTTGTGATATAAGTCTGTACATTTCTTTTTTCTAGGTTCCTATGACATGAGTAGATTCCAAATTAGGCTATAACATGTGGATTAGGTACGTTTTGGTCCTGACGAATCGCACTGATCATAAATGACATTATTTGCGAGAAACATGTTGACCTTTGTAGTAGTAGTATAGTGATTTCTGTACTCATACTCCTCACGTTCCCTGAATTTAGGGACTATTGACTTAACTATACTTTTTTGTCCTTTGAGGGTGGATTAGATATTACTTCTAATCCTTACCCACATTTTGGTTTTTAATCATGACAGGGGTCTGTGCTTGATTAAAAATGAATTTCACAGGCCTCTATCCATTTTTATCCTCACACACTCATATACCAATCCCATATTCCAGCACTCAACAACCGGCATTTCTATATCCAAAAGATCTCCGGCAAAGAGCCCCCTTGAGGGGCCCGTCAGGCATTGCAGTGCCGGCCTGACGAGGAGCAAAAGCCCGATGATGAAGCATGTCACCAATTGGTGAGGGAGGGCTCTTGTTGTAAAATAAGCAGATTCACAGGATCCACTGTTTACTCTATGAACCTATGCAGAACCCACTGTTTGGAACTGTGTACCTTTGGTTTTTTAATGCAATTAAATGAAGCCATCTAGGATGTATGTGTGGTTCACTATCTGGCAAGAATCTACTGACTTCTGAATATTGATTAGGGCAAAATATCTCATCTATTAACCGATTTAATATAAACAAAGAATGTGAATGGATATTTCAACTCTACTGTTTCCTCTAAGGGCACTGATCACATTTTGCGTGGTGTTGATGAGAACAAAGTATATCTTCTGCAGAACCAATTTTAGCAATATAGAAGGGTGTTAGGGACATAAGATTTAGCAAAGGTTATAATTTATGTGAATGTCAGCAACAAACCACATTAAAAACGTAAACTTGCAAAGTTGCTACGTTTTCATAGACTTTCAAGAAGGTTGGAAAATCATTGCACCCTCCAGCTCTCCAAGTTATTTCCCAAATCGTAGCTAATATATGTGAACAATGCGCAGCTCTGTTGCTCTCTGAGTTAAATATACCAACAACACGTTGGCAAGATTTGCTTTATTCATTTGTCTTTCAGGATTATGTACACACCTTAACTCCATCCAACTGAAATAATAAGTATGTGAACTGAAATGTGCAGCTTTCTCTTGATTCTGCATTTCAAAAGTATCCGGTAAAAGTCCTGGTAGAAATAATACCAGAAGGAAGTTTGGCAGAGCATCAAACACCCAGGCTAATGTATTTACCCAAGAGCTTCTTTTCATTCAGCTGGGGATCCGCTTAACCTTCACATCAACAGAAGGGTATGTGCATTGTCTTCACTTCAGGTTTTAGACCATTACAACAACCTTAAACTATGTCATGCAGACTCATTGCTTTTGACCTTCTCCTTACCTCTTCCCACTGGGCTTTTCACGCCCTACTCAGGCCTCCAAAGTTTGCTTTGGCGGAAGTCGATTTTAAATCCAGAAGAACCTTTTAGCCAGAACAGGGCGGTATCATGAAGGGCTGTGCTGGCTCAGAGCAGAGCCAAGCGCCTGTATTTGTGCTCTTCTAGTGTGTAAAGTGAAATATTGAACCCTATATTTCTCAGAGTTAGTGCATTATTTCATACCACAAAGCTCAGAAACAGAAAGAGGAAGACCCTGATCCCTGTTTCTGAGATGTACTGTGTGCACATACTCCCAGGAATACTGGGTTAAATTCACTTTACACACGTGGGAGCATAAAACAGGCAGTCGGCTCTACTTTGAGGCAGGGCAGTTTTTCATGCTAGAGCTCTCAACCTTGACCTTTTCTCATGGAGTAAATTCACTTTTCCTTTTTCTATGTTGAGTTAAAGATGCTTTTCGCCGATTTCTTTCTTCCTAGCCTACGGCAGTTAGAGAGTCTGTGAGGCAGGACCAATTCATTTTTCTGGAGCCACAAAGTGGTACAAATGTACTGTCATGAAAGGATAACAAAAAGCAGGGAGGTACAAAATGCAAAGAAACAAAGAAATCCAGCAGCTAACAAGCAATTGGAAAAAATGATCATTGTTGTAGATAAGGTGCATCCAAGGAGGAAAAGTTGTTGAGGCTTCAACCATTTTGTGCACTGCTCAAACGTGGTCGTTCTAACTTGTGCTCTGCAATCATATCACTTCACGAACATTGTCTGACGTGCATATTCACCAGTCAAATGCAATGTCTGTGGTGTGACTTTTTACTGAGGGAGCCAACCCCCAATATTTTACTGCACCCCAATATTTTACATCATCCCAACATTTACCTCAGAGGTTCTGCTCTAGTGCCCTTGATCTAGTGATAAGCTTCGTCACCCTCTACAACATCAGGTCCGACATAGATTTATCAAAGTAATAAAATAACTAGGTCCACTCAACAACTGAGTTTGAGATCAGAGGAAATTTTAAAGGTTTCATTACAAAATCTCAATAATCAAGTAGTACAAAATAATGATTAAATGCCATGAAGACATAAATGCAGCATACAGAAATACAAATCAAAGTAATGGCAACTGAAAGAGCATCAGAGAATGGGCAGAGACCTGGGAGGCACTGGAAAAATCTCTAGTAAATCGGACAGGGTCTCTGGAGAAGCTCAGGAAGTCTCAGGCTCACTCTAAAAATCAGACGGGTTTATACACATTTCTAACATTTATAATGAGCAAAAACTGCAAACATATAGTGGTATGACTAGTGATAACACATTCTAAACAAATCACAACATTTCACATCACCATATTTACTATTACAGCTAATCCACCTTTACAAAAGTCTCCAGCAGCTTCTACACTGTTGCTGTCTGGAGATGCACAACCTTATAATACATTAGTCAAAAATAGCCAGTGCGCCAGTGTTTCACTACCAAGCCCGACATCAGGAAGGCCTTCGTATTGTTACATACGGTGCACAAAGAAAGTTGTATTCACAGTACATTACCCTCGAAGAAAAATAACTAGTTAGATCACAGCACCCTCTGCTCTGCAAAGTTTGCAGAAACAATAGGGAGGGATGACAGGTGAGTGACATTAATTGGGAAGGAGAATGAGCAGAAGTAGTTTGAACAGAGCATGAGAAATCTACATCCATTTGAATAAAACGGTGCTTCATGAAAATGTTGAATAACTAAAACATGTTAATAAATACACTTCTGAATATTTCAGCAAAATAGTTTCAAGTGAAATATTATTAATTTATCGGTTGCAACTAGAATTCATCATAAAAGTCATTAGTACTCTAAACAATTTGTCACCAAAAACTTCACATTTAAAAAAACCTTTAACATTACTATGTTAGAGGTGGGATTTGAGAGCACTGGCAACAGGCAATGATTACCTAAAAAAGATACCAGAGAAGATCATTCACTCTCTCAATTTAGACTTTTTCTATAATGCTGTTACTTCAAGAGTCACTTTATTCTATACAGAAATGTAAAAATGGTGTATAAAAAACAAGGAAGTGGTAATCAATGTCTCCCTTGGGTACAATCCATACATCATGAATAATGATTGTTCCTTACCTTGAGGTAAAGGTGTGATTGCATGCAGGAATTGCTCATAAATCACTTGCAATTACATGACTTCACATTATACCCTACTTTTCACTAAATACTCAGACCTCCTTTATCTGTGAAGTTCCCAGTCCGTAAATATAATATTGCCAGAGAGGGAAACATGTAAGCCATTTGTGATAGATAATCAGCAACCAAGAAGATTTGGTCATCTTGAGGAGCCTTGAGATCTTTGTCTCAGAAGAGATGCTGGTCAATCCCTAACATCGATCCCAAATATTGTGACCAGTGCAAGTCCTGCGAGAGTGCTCTGGTGTCAGGTTAAAAGCAATGTAAATAAAGCAATATAATTAAGGGTATCCAGGCATTGAAAAGTTACACCGCTAAATCCAGAATGGAAATTTGAGAGGTGGCAGATGTGGAAGTTGTCTGAGACCAACCTAAAAAAATCACAGAGTAAAGGAGAAAGAAAGAGATTAGAAAAAGATAACTAAGAAAGGAAACATGCTCAAAATAAAGATATGAGTCAAACGTGTCCAAGGGTTAACAAAAGAATATACACAGTTTAGGGACACAACCCTATCGACCTGGTGGTTGTTACAGTCTACAGCCAGCACAATAATGTTATGTACTTAATTTATCATGGCAAAGACAACACAGGGGCATTATAATTCGATCAGTCCCTAGTGTATCATTGATTTTGTTTATTTACTTATTGGCTTAAATAATGACAGCTCCCATGAGAGTCGATATGGTGGAAGTTGATGATACAGGCGTGAGTGTATCCGTAATATCTCTTAGGTATTAGATATCTAAATGGTCCCAATAATGACAGCTCCCACCAAGCGTCTTATCAAACAGCTTGCAAAACTCTGTTTAATCACCAGTCAGTACGCAGGAGTAAAATAGAGAATAAGGATCGTCCAGAATCGGGTGACCTTCAAGTTATGGTTATAAGCAGAGTAACATGAAAAGGCATAACTTACCCCGCTCTCCTGGACCACTAGGTAGTTAGTCACCTACCCCTGCTCTGCGTTCCTGGAAAAAGTGAAACTGGATCGGAGAGGGGCGAATAAATGGTAGTAGGTCATGGAGATAAAAAGAGGACGGGGATCTGAAAATTATGGCGGCCATATTTAAACAGAGTTGTTTTTGCAACACAAAGAAGGGACTAGAATTCAGTCCCAGGGTGGCAGCCATCTTCCATACCACCAGTGTAATGGTCGTAAATTTGATAAGGAATAAAAAATTCTAATCACAAACAAGTAAAGAAACAACAGGGTAGAGAGAGCACCAAACGTCTATCAAAAGGTGAAGGTGACCATCGTAGGATAGAGTCTAAAGGAGTCGAGGCAGCATGGAAAAGGGGCTCCAACCCAGTCCCAAAAAAAGTTGATCATCATTGATTCAGTTACTGTGACATAATCATAGGGCTATTCTTGATGAATGTATGTCCATATAAAGAATACAGAGATAATTCTATTCTCATAGACCCATAAAATAATAATAAGGGCTACTGTTAGAAATTCTGTATATAGATTACTGGATCTCCATAGTAGAAACCACGTTGGAATCTGATAATTAGCGATTAGTGAATTCTAACCAGCCGGATGAGTGCACGACGCCAGCTCCACGAGGAGGCTCCATGCCCATTGATGTATCCTGGGGAATGCAAAGCCACAGTCTCTCAAGTCTCTCCAGTGGGTGGGTTGCCTACTGCTTTATCCTGGGGAGTGCAAAGCAACAGTCTCTCAAGTCTCTCCAGTGGATGGTTTGCTTACTGCTTTATCCTGGGGAGTGCAAAGCCATAGTCTCTCAAGTCTCTCCAGTGGGTTTGTTGCCCACTGCTTTATCCTGGGGAGTGCAAAGCCACAGTCTCTCACGTCTCTCCAGTGGGTGGTTTACCCACTGCTTTATCCTGGGGAGTGCAAATCCACAGTCTCTCAAGTCTCTCCAGTGGGTGTGTTGCCCACTGCTTTATCCTGGGGAGTGCAAAGCACAGTCTCTCAACTGGATAACAGTCTCCACTGGTTCTGGAGGGGGCTTTGTGCACAGAGTGCTTCATCCTGCCAAGGACTGAGGTAGTGGATGTCAATCTCCACTGATTCTGGAGGGGGCTTTGTGCCCAGAGTGCTTCATCCTGCCAAGTACTGAGGTAGTGGATGTGATACTCCACTGGTTCTGGAGGGGGCTTTGTGCCCAGAGTGCTTCATCCTGCCAAGGACTGAGGTAGTGGATGCCTTTCCCCACTGGTTCTGGAGGGGGCTTTGTGCCCAGAGTGCTTCATCCTGCCAAGGACTGAGGTAGTGGATGTGATACTCCACTGGGTCTGGAGGGGGCTTTGTGCCTAGAGTGCTTCATCCTGCCAAGGACTGAGGTAGTGGATGTGATACTCCACTGGTTCTGGAGGGGGCTTTGTGCCCAGAGTGCTTCATCCTGCCAAGGACTGAGGTAGTGGATGCCTTTCCCCACTGGTTCTGGAGGGGGCTTTGTGCCCAGAGTGCTTCATCCTACCAAGGACTGAGGTAGTGGATGTGATACTCCACTGGGTCTGGAGGGGGCTTTGTGCCTAGAGTGCTTCATCCTGCCAAGGACTTAGGTAGTGGATGTGATACTCCACTGGTTCTGGAGGGGGCTTCGTGCCCAGAGTGCTTCATCCTGCCAAGGACTGAGGTAGTGGATGTGACACTCCACTGACGGTGGTGCAACATGCAAGCTGCCCAGGCTCCTGGAACTGACCACCAGCCTTGTACGACTGAACACTGGGGATGGCAGCTATGTCTGGGGTGGTGCCACTGGCTTAGGATGTTGCGGGGCCGCTGGCGGTGCTGGCGGCGGTGTCAGCAGCGGCGGGCTCACTGACTGCGGTGCTGGCAGCGGTGTCAGTAGCGGCGGTGCTGGTGGCGGGATCACTGACTGCGGTGCGGGTGAAGGGCACAGTGTCTGCGGTGCTGGTGAAGGGCTCAGTGTCTGGGGTGCTGGTGGCGGTGTCAGTAGCAGCGGTGCTTGCGGCGGGCACACTGACTGCGGTGCTGGCGGTGGTGTCAGTAGCGGCGGTGCTGGTGGCGGGCTCACTGACTGCGGTGCTGGCGGCAGTGTCAGTAGCGGCAGTGCTGGTGGCGAGCTCACTGACTGCGGTGGTGGTGAAGGGCACAGTGTATGCGGTGCTGGTGAAGGGCTCAGTGTCTGGGGTGGTGCAGGTGGCGGTGCCGGTGGTGGTCTTGTCCGCCGTACAGGTTGAGCGGCCACGGGACACACGCTGAGGGGCTGCCGGGAGGGCGGTGCTGATAGGGGGGTGGCAGCTGTACCTGTAGATGCGGTGGGCACAGAGGGGCCCGCCACCGCAAGGAAGCTCCCATCAGAGGAGGAGTCGGTGTCGCTGGTCTCTGCTCCTGTCCCCGCGTGGAGCTCCCCTCCATCCAAATGGTGACTTCAGACTCCGTTGTCTTGCCCTCCAGGGCCATGTGGGATGCAGCTCCCTCCTGCTCCAGTGGCACTGCTCCTCTGCCTGATGATGCTAATGCACACAAGAACAGGGAGACCACAAAAGGGGGGGGATAAAGAAGAAAGACATGTTCAGTGCATGCAATACCGCTACCGCTGGCAGACACTACAGACACAGCAGCCCTCTGCACTACGCCATGCACTTAGAGTTCCCTAATTAATCACAGGGACATGGGGTGCAAGGCCTATGCCCGATTGCTGCACACATGGAAGACACAGGAGCCTGACTAGGTGTAGATGGCTCTTACCACTGGTGGGGTTGGGGTGCCACATAGCCTGCCTCACAAAGGGTCCTTGCCTACAAAGCTCGCCCTGGCCTAGGGTAACCCACTGCCCACCTCCCCCAACCAGACACCTCCTATGCGCACAGAGTCAGATGGATGTGACGCTACTCACCCCCTTGTGGCTGCTGTGATGCCCTCAAGCGCCCATCCAACTCCGGATACGCCACCGCCAGGATCCGTAACATCAGGGCGGTCATAGTGCGACGGGCACCCCTCCCACGTTCGGAGGCCATCCCCAGCTGGGCCTCGGCCGTCTTCTTGCTCCAGCAGCGAATGTCCTCCCTTCTTTTCCGGCAGTGGTTGCTCCGTCTGTGGTGGACCCCCAGGGTCTGGACGTCCTTGGCGATGGCACGCCAAATACCCTTCTCCTGGTGGGCACTGACCTAGAGGAATAGTACAGGGGAAAATGAAAAACTTTAACCGCCCGGACCTTCACAGTCATTGTCCCATGTTCCCACCCTTACCCTGACGCACGTACACTCACCATCCGCTCAGGCAGGCCTCAGTCCCCCCCTGTATCTTCCATCCACACCACTCCAAACAGGCATTGCCCATACAACATGCTCACAGTGTACTCACCTGTTTGTCTGGAGGACCATAGAGTAGCGTGTACTGTGTGAGGACCCCATCCACTAACTTCTCCAACTCCTCTGAAGTGAAGGCAGGGGCCCTTTCCCCAGACATATGAGCCATCGTCGCTTTCAGACACAGGTCACAGCAGCACTTGCAGTGTAGGTCCTCTCCTGTCAAAGGTCGGGTATCAAGTGAGTGAACAGACAGAAAATGGCGGTCACGTCCGCGGCGGTGCGTACCGTCACCACCGGCGTACATCGTCATTGGCTCCAGGGACCAATAGGGCCCAATGTTAACGAATGCAGGATTGCGCTGCGGTCTTCGACCGCCTACCGCGACGGTGTACAACGCCAGCGCGGTTACCTCATATCCCCTTGTCCCACATTACAAGTCAGGCAGCCGCCATTTCAGGGGGCCTCATGGCATTATTTTTAAATGCGTCACACATATCTAGGCCTTGCATACACACAGAGACAGGCACATTGTGGATTTACAAATGTTTGCTCATGACTTTTTGTAATACCTCAGTGTTGGTTGACTCTGTGCTCGCTGTTCTCGTCCATAGGGCATGTCCGCTGGGGCAGGTGATGAGATGGCGGCATCCTCCAGTGTACAGACTGCTGGTGGATCTGTCGACAATGGAAGAGAGACATGTAATAGTCACCTACAGACTTGATCGTGCCACAATCCAGGAACTGTGTGCCCAGCTGGAGCCAGACCTGATGTCAGCTATCCGCCATCCCACAGGAATCCCCCCTCTAGTGCAGGTCCTGTCGGTATTCCATTTCCTGGCAAGTGGGTCTTTTCAAACAACAGCGGCCATTGCATCAGGGATGTACCAGCCTATGTTCTCAAACGTGTTGTGCAGAGTGTTGTCTGCCCTGCTAAAACACATGCGCAGCTACATCGTTTTCCCTCAGGTGGAGGATTTGCCCACAGTGAAAGGTGACTTCTATGCCCTGGGACATGTCCCCAACATCATAGGTGCCATTGATGGGACACATGTGGCCTTGGTACCCCCCGCAGGAGTGAACAGGTGTACAGAAACAGGAAGAGCTACCATTCAATGAATGTGCAGATGGTGTGTTTGGCCGACCAATACATCTCGCATGTGAACGCCAAGTTTCCTGGCTCAGTGCATGACGCTTACATTCTGAGGAATAGCAGCATCCCTTATGTGATGGAGCAACTCCAGAGGCACCGTGTGTGGCTAATAGGTGAGAACAAGGACCCTATACAGTGTGAGTAGTTGTCTGGGTCTGGGGTTGTCCCTACGGGTTAGTGTGTGTCTAACAGTTGTCCCTCGACATTTGCAGGTGAATCTGGGTACCCCAACCTGTCATGGCTACTGACCCCAGTGAGAAGTCCCAGGACAAGGTCAGAAGAACGCTACAATGAGGCACATGGGCGAACTAGGAGGATTATAGAAAGAACCTTGGGCCTCCTGAAGGCCAGGTTGCGGTGCCTCCATATGACAGGTGGTTCTCTGTACTACTCACCAAAGAAGGTGTGCCAGATCATCGTGGCCTGCTGTATGCTGCACAACTTGGCTTTGCAACGACAGGTGCCTTTTCTGCAGGAGGATGGTCCAGAAGGAGGTCTTGTGGCAGCTGTGGAGCCTGTGGACAGTGAAGAAGAGGAGGCAGAAGAAGAGGATATAGACTACAGAAACAACGTGATCCAGCAATACTTCCAGTGAGACACAGGTAAGAAGACCTCACTGCCTCCTACATCTCATACAATTGTTAGACCTATCATATGTCTGTCACTTTCACCCAGTGTATGGACCCTGACCTGTCACTTTACCTTTCCATTTCACAGATGTGGGTCCCACTGTGTGACCTCTGCTATGTTACCTCATGGACTAGAGCTGTGTGATATAGGTATGTTGACAATACAATGGACATTGCTATTTTCCTCAGTTATTGCAAATATACATTTGTGAAAGCACAGACTGACTCCAGATTGTTTTGTGATACAAGGGTGTTTATTTCTGTGCAAATTAGTGGAGGGGGTTGTAAAATGGTCAGGGGTGATGGTGGAGAAATGTCCATGGCAGAGTCCAGTTATTTGTCTCACAGGTGCATTGTCCAAAGGGGCATAGGAAGTAGAGCTAGGGCAGTTTAACGATGGACAGGGTGACGAAGTGTGACAGAAGGATGATATTCAGGGTGGTCTAATTTCTTGGCAGGGGTCTTGGCATTGTCTCTGTCTTTGTCCTGGATCTCAGGGACCGTTTGCGGGGTGGTTCTCCATCTGCAGCGGCTGGGGTGCTGGTGTTGTGGTCCTGTGGCGGTGCCCCCTGTCCACTAGTGCCAGCGGAGGTGGTGGGCAGTTCATCATCGAGGCTAGTGTCAGGGGCCCCTTGTTGTGCCACAGTGTCCCTCCTGGTGTTCACAAGGTCCTTCAGCACCCCTACAATGGTGACCAGGGTGGTGTTAATGGACTTCAAGTCTTCCCTGATCCCCAAATACTGTTCCTCCTGCAGCTGCTGAGTCTCCTGTAACTTGGCCAGTACCGTTGCCATCGTCTCCTGGGAATGATGGTACGCTACCATGATGTTGGAGAGGGCCTCGTGGAGAGTGGGTTCCCTGGGCATGTCCTCCCCCTGTCGCACAGCAGTCCTCCCAGTTCCCCTGTTTTCCTGTTCCTCCGTCCTGTGAACCGTGTGCCCACTGCCACTGCTCCCAGGTCCCTGATGTTCTTGGGTTTGTGGGTTTGCCTGGGTTCCCTGTAGTGGTGGACACACTGCTGCTTGACGTGTCCTGGGGACAGAGGTATGGGCCCACTGGGTGCGTACTGTGCTGGTGTTTCCTGAGGGGGCAGGCTCTGTGGTGGCATGTGCCAGTATGTGGGTATCCGACTGTCCCGAGGTCCCAGATAGGACATGCTGGTCATCTAGATCCAGTTGGACAGAGCTGCTGTCATCACTGTGGGCCTCTTCTGTGGGGGGTTGGTGGACATGTCTGGAACCTCCTGTCCAGTGACGTTGGGTAGGGGTCCTGCAGGAGTGTAAAGGCATGATTATTGCATCTGTGTGTGCCATCGTGTGCAATGGGTGGGTGACCCTGTACCCCAATGCTTACATTCTTATCTAGGACCTTGTGTGATATTTGGTTTGGGGATCTGTGTGGGTATGTGTAGTGGACATGCTTTGGTGATGGCTGTCCATGCTTTGGTGTTGCATGCAGGGCTTGGTGTTGGGATTGGTAGTTTGTGATAGTGGGACATATGTGAGGTGTTGGAGTGATGGGGGTGAGGGTGGGGGTATGTGATAGCATGCAGGTAGGGTGGGGTATGTAATAGTTAAGATTTGACTTACCAGAGTCCATTCCTCCAGCTACTCCTGCGAGGCCCTCAGGATGCAGTATAGCCAAGACCTGCTCCTCCCATGTTGTTAGTTGTTGGGGAGGAGGTGGGGGTCTGCCGCCAGTCCTCTGAACTGCAATCTGGTGTCTTGAGACCACGGAACACACCTTCCTCCGTAGGTCGTTCCACCTCTTCCTGATGTCATCCCGTGTACTTGGATGCTGTCCCACTGCGTTGACCCTGTCGATGATTCTGCGACATAGCTCCATCTTCCTAGCAATGTAGGTGTGTTGCACCTGTGATCCGAATAGCTGTGGCTCTACCTGGATGATTTCCTCCACCATGACCCTGAGCTCCTCCTTGGAGAACCTGGGGTGTCTTTGCGGTGCCATGGGGTGGTGTGGGTGATGTGTGAGGTGGTGTTTGTTGTGATGTGTGAGGCGATGTTTGTGTGTGTTGTGTGAGGTGCGTGGATGTTGTGTGAGTGATGGTGTTGTGTGCCTGTGGATTCTAGTTTGTTGATGGTGGTGTCTCTCTCTGTTCTTCATTCTAAATTTTTGTTGTAGGGGTTTGTGGGTGATGTGGGTGTGTGTTTTATATTGTATTCGGTGTGTGGGAGTGGTGTGTGTATGTGTATCACGTGTGTGTATATCAAATTGTCCCATGTGGTTGTGTTTTGTAAATGTGTGTGTATTATGAGCGCGGATTCATGGGTCGGTATAGTGTGGGCGTATTCCTGTTGGCGTGACGGTGGAGGTTTTGTTATCGCCAGTTTATCACTGACCTTTGGTGTGGCAGACTTGTGTGGGTGTCTAGATTTTGGTGGATTCCGAGCTGTGGGTCGTAATAGCTGTAGTGGAATTCCGCCGCCGCAGCGGTGTGTTGGCGGTCTTCTGCATGGCGGTAGGCGGGATTTACCGCCAATGTTGTAATGAGGGCCATAGCATTGACTACTGCCTTAACACTATAACCAACACCTTCTGAATTGTGCATGAGCTGGCAACCATTATGCACACAGTTTTAAAATGTTAAATTTGTGCAAACTTACAGTTGGCAAATGTAAGACCTGTCAGCTTTTAGTGTGGTTTCCCCTGTCTTCTTTGCTTCTGAACTCCTGAATATGATTGTGTGCTGAATTTTATTTTTGCTGGTTTTAGGACTCTGGGCACTTTACCACTGCTGACCAGTGCTAAAGTGCAAGTGCTCTGTGTCTAAATTGTATTGGTGATTGGTTTATCCATGATTGGCATATTTGATTCACTAGTAAGTCCATAGTATAGTGCCCCTTGTGTGCCCAGGGCCTGTAAACCAAATACTATTAGTGGGCCTTGCAGCACTGATTGTGCCACCCACATGAATAGCCATATAAACTTCACAAACCTGTCAATGCAGTGTTTGTGTGTGCAGTTTTAAACTGCCAGGCCTAAACCTTCCATTTTACTACATGTAAGTCACACCTAAGGTAGGCCCAAGAAAGCCCCAGACACATCACCTCCCCTGCCCAGAAGTGAGGAATTGACAACTCACCTCTCCGGTAGGAGGAAGGAACCAGCGCCACACCATCTCCAGCAACGCCTCACCTCGAGTCCGTGCAACGTCTTTGTTTCCTCATCTTTTTCCAAAGGACTGTACCCAGGGTCCATGCAATTCCGTGACCGGCCCACACTCCCTCGCAAGTGTTGTTGGACAAATGGTGTCTTGGGAGCGACTATGTCAAGACGCCGTGGTAACCCAAGTTGGAGCTATGGTGTTTCTAAGTTCAATACTAGGATTTAATCTTTGAAAATTCATATCTTTACTTGTGTATGTTGGATTTATGTTGTTTTGGCCTTGTTTCCCTAGATACATATTGGCTATATTTCTAAACTAGCGTGGAGTACATTTGTGGTGTTTTCACAGTTTTACTTTGTGCGGGTACAAATACTTTTCTCATTGCCTCTGAGATCAGACTGACTGCTGGTGCCAAGCTACCAAAGGGGGTGGGCAGGTGTTCTCTTAGCTGTGTGACTCCCTTACCCTGACTAGAATGAGGGTCCCTACTTTCACAGGGTGCAAACCACTGGCAACTAGAGACCCCATTTCTAACATAGGTGATCAGCGGTGAGGATAGGACTTGTATTTGTGCTTGACATATAGTGACTGGTCTACACTACTTCCATATTGCAGACCATTACTCAACAACCTAGTGCTTTTTTTCCTTTTTAGCCTTCTGGAATTCTTGGGCAACTTCTGAGTTTCTTACACAATCATGTCTCAGTCTGGTGAGCCATCAGCAGTTATTGAAGAATGATGTTTGAGCACGAGAGGTTTGGGCCCTCTACGGTGCCTCAGCTCAAAAAGCTTGGCAAGGAGTTCCGGTGTCCTTTTAAAGGCCTCACTAGAAAGGAGGAGCTGGTAAAGGTACTGAGGGCATGGTTGGCAGCCAGGGGTGCTGGTGAGCATGCAGAGATGTACAGTATGGATCTGGAGGAACAGAGCCTAGCTGGGGATTTTGTGGTGCATCAGGATCTGCCTGGGGCAAAGGCAGGAGTGTTTCTTCAAAGGGTCTGAACCCAGAGGAGCTAGAGTTCAGGCGGTAAGCTAGGAATCACACTTTGGAGCTTGAAAGACCAGGCTGGAAATGGAGGCACAGAACCTGTCCATAGAAGAAAGAAAAATGATCTTGGCTCACGAGCTAAGCTTAAAAGAGCTGGATTTGAAATGCATGGCCAGCACAGGTAGTGGCAGCGTTTCCTCAGTGCAATCTGAGAGAAAGGTGCACCTACCCAAGAAATGAGGGAAAGAGTACAGAAAGAAGGATGACATACACAGGATGTTTCAGAGCTATGAGGCAGCTCTCCACATGTACAGATCCCTGAGAAAGACTGGAGGCAGTTCTGTGGAATAACTTGAGAGTGGAAGCGAGGGACACCTTGTTTGCACTAGAGGTAGCTATCAAGCTCACCTACACTACCATGAAGTGTGCCCTTATCACTAGGTATTGCCTGACATCAGAGATGTATAGAAGGAACTTTAGGGAGAGTAGGAAACTTGATTCCCAGACTGGGCTTGAGTGTGTGGATTCCTTTTGCAGAGCACTGCATGGTTGGAAGAAGGGCAGTGAGGTAACAGAATATTAGGGGCTGTACAATTTGTTTGTTTGGGAGCACCTGCCTAGTCTGTGTTTTACAAAGCTGCACCAGCACTTGATTGACAGCAGGCTTACTGACCGTAGGAAGCTTGCTCAGGAGGAGGACCACCGGATGAGTACCAGGGTCGATACGAAGTTGTATGTGGAGACTCAGCCAAGGGTTGGCAGGGTCCTAAGCAGAAGAAGGAACAGGGTCATAGATAAAAGTAAGGAGTTCTTAAAAGGGCCCCAAGCTAGCTCCCAGGGTAAAGACACCCAAACCCCTGTTCAGAAGAAGAGTTGGTTCCTTTCAGGAAAGCCTGCGGGGAAGGGACCCCCTAAAGTGTTTCACCTGTAATCAGGAAAGGTATTTCAAGGGGAGTTCCAAGTATCCCAAGCGGCGCAGCCCCTCACCAATGAGCAGACACTAGGGGTGGCCAGTGTAGTGCCTCAAGAGGAGTTGGCCCCAGTTAGTGGTGGGGAGTGAGCTGAGTTAACCTTAGTCTACCTGGGTGAGGGTGAGGTGGTCCAGAGAATCCTCGTGCCTGACAACACTAAGAAGTACAGGCAGTGGGTGACCATCAATGGGTGGAGGATATTAGAGACACAGGACCCAGTATGACAACTGTCCACTGTCATCTGGTGTCTAAGGAGCAGCTAATCCCTAATGTGGCCCACCAGGTTGTAGCAGTAGACAACAGTGAGCACCAATGTCTGGTAGCTCAGGTTCCCTTTGAATGGGGTGGGTCTCAGGTTCTTTGAGGGTAGCTGTGAGTCCCTCCATGCCTGTTAACTGTCTGCTAGAGAACGATCTGGAGCATACTGCCTGGAGAGAGGCAGAGCTCAAGCCGCACTTGGAAATGTTAGGGTTGCCAGAGTGGGCGTGCATGACTGCCAGAGAGGGTTATCAGAAGGTTCTGGAGCCTGAAACAGTGGCCCAGGTGTCTGCCAGGAGGAAGAGAGGCAAGAGGCACTGGAAATCTGCTCCTGAGATTTCCATGGGCCAGTAGGAGGCTGATCCTGAGGGTAACACCCTGGAATCTAGAGGAAAGAAGTGGCCGAACTGGGGGACCTACCTGAGCTCACCCATTAGCAATGGGTTGGAGGCCCCACCAGGATGGAGTTCTGCACAGCGCAGAAAGCGTGTCCCATTCTTGAGGGTCTTTGGAAACAGGCCGAGGCTCAGGGAGCTGCTGACACCTCTGGATCTCACCTGATTTACTGGGAGAATGATCTCCTGTTTAGTGAGCCTACAGTTGCTGAGCTTGGGGCAGGCCATGTTCTGCTGGTACCCCAGTGTTTCAGGGTCTTTCTACTGGGTCTGGCTCATAATGTGCCATTGGCTGGTCATCTGGGGAAGGACATGACCTTTGACAGGCTTGTCATCCACTTTTATTGGCCCCAAATTAGGAAAAACTCAGATTCGTTCTGCAGGGCCTGTCAAATCTGCCAGGTGAGCGGCAAAACTGGGAAGAGGTGCAAGGTTCCTCTTCAACCGTTTCCTATCATGAGCACCCCTTTCGAGTGGGTGGACATTGACATTGTGGTGCCTCTGGACCCAAGACAGCCATGGAAAACAGGTTTATCCTGGTCTTGGTGGACCATGCCAATCGGTACCCAGAAGCTATTCCTCTGAAGGGTCTGAATATGGGTCTCTCAGAACTCATTAGGCATAAGTAGAACGTCCTGTTACGGTGTTTGTTGTTTGCCTACAGGGAGGTACCACAGAAGGGGGTTGGCTTCAGCCCTTTTGAGCTTCTGTATGGGCACCCTATGAGAAGGCCACTCAGTTTGGTGAAGGAGGGCTGGGAGCAAGCTCCTAAGAGGCCCCCCAGGATGTGTTCAGTTACATTCTGGCCTTCAGGAACCTGACTGCCCAGTTGTGGAAACCCACCCAGTTCGATCTGGATGCCAGCCAGGAGGACATGAAACACTGGTATGACCAGATTACCACTCTTGTGGAGTTTCAGCCTAGCCAGAAAATGTGGCTGTTGGCCCTGGTAGAGCCCCATGCTTGCCAAGACCGTTGGTCTGAGCCATTCAAGGTGAAGGAGCGCAAGAGTGATGTTACTTATCTGGTGGACATGCAGACTACTAGAAACCCTTTGAGAGTCCTACACATGAACTGCCTCAAGCCGCACTTTGAGCAGTCTGAGTTCACCAATCTCTTGGTCACAGATTATGGGGTGGAAGAGGAGGCTGAACTTTTATCCAACCTTCTGTCTTCCAAAGAGCAGGATGGGCCAGTGGAGGTTCTGAACCTCTCCCCTACTCTGACCCTAGAACAGCAGAGGAACCATCACCAGTTACTGAGACAGGTCGCCTTTAGGTTCTCACTCATCCCTGGAGTCACCCACTGGTGTACCCACAATATTGACATTGGAGACAGACTGTCTATTAAGCACAAGTATTACAGACTGACTGATAGAGTGAGGAACAGCATCACAGAGGAAGTCTCTAAAATGCTCGAGTTAGGGGTGATTGAGCACTCCAACAGACCTTGGTCCAACCCAGTGGTTCTGGACCCAAGGCTGCTCCACCCAGTGTTACTCCTGAACTGAGGTTCTGTGTAGACTACCGGGGGCTCAATACCATCACCAAGACTGACTCGTATCTCAACCCCCGAGCTGATGAGCTCATCGACTGGTTAGGAGCTGCCACTCTCCTTAGCACTTTTGATCTAATGTCTGGTTACTGTTGTTTTACCTTAACAGAGGGGGTTAAGGAGAGGTCAGCATACTCAATGCCAGAGGGGCATTATTAGTTCCGTGTGATGCCTTCTGGGTTGCAGCACGGCCCTGCCACATTCCCGAGACTGGTCAACCAGGTCCTGACTGGGTTGGAGAACTTCAGTGCGGCCTACTAGATGACATTGCTATCTTTAGCTCTAGTTGGGAGGATCACTTGCACCACCTCCAGGAAGTGCTGAGACCTCAGCAGAGTACAGGCCTCACTATCAAGGCCAGAAAGTGCTAGATAGGGCAGGGGTCTGTGGTGTACTTGGGACACTAGCTAGGTAGCAGCCAGGTTGTGCCCCAATAAGCTACGATTGACACCATTCTGGCATGGGCACCCCTCAAAATCCAGACAGAGATGAGTGCATTTTTAGGTCTCACCAGGTACTACAGAAGATTTGTCAAGGGGTATAGCACCATTGTTGCCTCCTTGACAGAGCTGAGTTCCAGGAAGCAGCCCAATCAGGTGATCTGGACAGAGGCGTGCAAGACTGCTTTTGACTCCCTGAAGGAGGCCATGTACATGGCACCCATGCTCAAGGCTCCTGACTTTTCCAAGGTATTTGTGGTTCAGACAGATGCCTCAGATCATGGTGTGGGAGCCATGCTTTCACACTTAGATGAAAAGGGCCTAGATCAACTGGAAGCCTCCATTAACAGGAAGTTACTCCCTAAGGAATAGAGGTGGAGCGCAATAGAAAGCGAAGCTTTTGCTGCAGTCTGGACCACTGAAGAAACTAAGATCCTACTTGTTTGGGACTCACTTCTGGGTTCAGGCAGACCACAGGCCCCTGAGATGGTAAGTGCAGATGAGGGATGAGAATCTTAAACTATTGTGGTGGTTCATCCGCCTAAAGGGAATTGACTTTAAAGTGAAATGCCTCCATGAAACAGACTACGTCAATGCTGATAGTTTTTCCAGCTTCTGCTGTCTTAGTGGTGAGAACTCCTAAGAGGTTGGGTAGTTGTTGGAAATGGCCTCTCTGCAGGGTTACCCCCAAAATGTTGCCTTCCTCCTCTTCTTTTTCTGACCTCATTTTTGCTGGCTTTAGGACTCTGGCCACTTTAATACTGCTAACCAGTGCTAAAGTGCATGTGCTTTCTCCCTAAAAACATGGTACTATTGGCTCATACCTAATTGGCATATTTAATTTACTTGTAAGTCCCCAGTAAAGTGCATTACATGCGCCCAGGGCCTGTAAATGAAATGCTAATAATGGGCCTGCCGCACTGAGTGTGCCACACTCAATTAGCCCCTTTACCATGTCTAATGCCTGCCAGTGCAAGGCCTGTGTGTGCAGTTTGACTGCCACTTCGACTTGGCATTTAAAAGTACTTGACAAGCCTTAAACTCCCCTTTTTCTACATACAAGTCCCCCCTAAGATAGGCCCTAGGTAACCAATAGGGCAGGGTGCTATGTAGGTAAAAGGCAGGACAGATACATGTGTGTTTTATCTGTCCTGGTAGTGGAAACCTCCTAAATTCGTTTTCAACTATTATGAGGCCTGTTCCTTTCATAGGATAGCATTAGGGCTACCTTTATATACTGTTTGAGTGGTAGATTCTGATCAGAAAGGGGTAACCAGGCCATATTTAGTATGGCCAGAATGGTAATAGAAAATCCTGCTTATTGGGGGGATTGGATTTTATACTACTATTGTAGAAATGCCACTTTTAGAAAGTGAGCATTTCTCTGCACTTAAACTCCATCTGTGACTTACAGCCTATCTCCAATCAACGTCTGGGCTGGCTGGTTGACAGCTTCCTTGTGAATTTCACCCAGACAACCACAAACACGAGATAGTCAGTCATACCTGCACTCATCTGCATATTGAATGGATCTTCCTGGGCTGGAAGGTGAAGGGCCTGTCACTTACATTTGAAAGGATAGTGGCCTGCCATCACACAATGGATTGCCAAACCCCCTACTGGGACCCTGGCAGAGAGACCTGTACTGAAAGGGGAACATGTGCACTTCAAAACCCCTCCCCTACTTCAAAATATTTTTTGGATATATAAACTGGGTCCTTGACCCCACCAATTCAGACACTTCTGGACCCGAACCTGCAACCTGTCAAGAGGAACTGCCTGGCTGCCCAAAGGACTCATCTGGACTGCTTTGCCTGTTGAGAAGGACTGCTGCCCTGCTGTTGCCCTGCTACCTTGCTGCCCTCTGACTTTGCTGAGAAATGCTCTTCAAGGGCTTGGATGGAGCTTGCCTCCTGTATTCTGAAGTCTTAGGGTCAAAAAGACTTCACCTCTTCAGGAAACTCCTTGTGCACCGAAATTCGCTGCACAGCCTGCCTGGAATGATGCACAGCAGTTTTGCAACTGAGAAATCGCCGCACAGCTGAGCCGGAGCAACACAGGCAGACTTCTCGAGTGAAGAATCGACGCAGCGCCTGCCTTGTGGCTGGAAATCCAACGCATAACCAACTGGATAGACGCACAGCTGAACCGGAATGATGCAGCCTGACTTCCAGAGTGAAGAATCAATGCAGTGCATGACGTGCTACAGAAAAGTTGATGCATCACTTACCAGATTAACGCAATGCCTGTGACTTCTTCCCACATGCCCAGAGTTTTCCCTGCATCGTCCCTGGGCGTCAAAAAGATCTCCACATTGCAGTGAGGAACCAAGACTGCATGCTGAAAATCGACACAAAGCCCCTTGCAGCATGGAAAGAAATGACGCATCGTCTGTGCCGCACCAGAAAATCCACACACACCCTATTTTTTCACCCATCTCCTCCTCTGCGGTCTCCATGTGTGTTATTTTTTACGCAAACCAGGCACTTTGTACAAACAAAAACAAGAGACAACTGTTGATTTCTAAGATTTAAAACTTTTTAATTTTGCAAAAGTGACATCTAGATTTATTGAATCTTTACTGTTTTGACTTTAATTTACCCAGATAAATATCATTTTTTTTTTAACGTGTGGTGTATTTTTGTGGTGTTTTCACTGTGTCACTGTGTAATTTATTGAACAAATACTTTACACATTGAATTATAAGTTCAACCTGACTGCTTAGTGCCAAACTACCAGAGTGTGGGCACAGGATAATTTGGATTGTGTTTGCCTTACCCTGACTAGGATTGTGGTCCCTATTTGGACAAGGGTGTATACCTCTGCCAACTAGAGACCCCATTTCTAACAGTAGTTCTCCCCACTTTCAGCTGGGGGAGACACGTGTTAGACCTGTCAGCTCTTGGTGTGGTTTCCCCTGTCTTTCTTGCCTCAGACTTCCTTGTTTTGACCCTGTGCTGATTTTTGTTGTGGATGGTTTTAGGACTCTGGGCACTTTACCACTGCTGACCAGTGCTAAAGTGCAAGTGCTCTCTATCTAAATTGTATTGGTAAGTGGTTTATCCATGATTGGCATATCTGATTAACTAGTAAGACCCTCGTATAGTGCACCATGTGCTCCCAGGGCCTATAAATCAAATACTATAATTGGATCTGCAGCACTGATAGTGCCACCCACACGAGTAGCTGTGTAAACATGTCTCAGACCTGCCAATGCAGTCTCTGTGTGTGCAAATTAAAATTGCTATTTTGACCTGGCAAGTGCACTCACCTGGCAGGCCCAAACCTTCCCTTTTACTATGTGTAAGTCTCCCCTAAGGTAGGCCCAAGGCAGCCCCATGGGCAGGGTGCACTTTATTTAAAAGGTAGGACATGTACTGGTGTATTTTACATGTAATAATAGTAAACTACTGCTAAATTTGTTTTTCACTATTGCAAGATCTAGCTCTCTCATAAGGTAACATGGGGATTGCCTTGAAATGTCTTGTAAGTGTAATTTCCCATTGGGAGCAGACAGAGACATGGAGTTTGGGGTATCTGAACTCCCAATTTAAAAATACATATTTTAGTGAAGTTGGTTTTTGAATTGTAGGTTTGAAAGTGCCCCTTTGAGAAAGTGGGCATTTTCTTGCTTACCCATTCTGTGCCTCTACCTGTCCATGGAATACACCTCTGGGTCAGGATGACAGTTGGGCTGTTTGTACATTCACTCCAGTCACACAAGTGGAGCTGAGGTGTTCCCTGCATATCCTGATGACCCATCACCAGGCTGATGGGTCTCCCTGAGCTATAGTGGTGGGAGGAGCTGACACCTGCACCTAAAGAAGGCTGTGCCTGTCCTCACACAAAGCAGTCTCCACCCCAGTGTGTCTGGGGCCAGGGCAGGGAAAGGCAGGGTATTGTTCACTACAACAACTTATCTTTGAAGTTTGCCTTCTTAAGAAATAGAAATGGGTAAAAGTACTGAACCTCTGACACCACAAAGTTAGAACACTTCTGGACTGAGGACATTCTGCCAGGAAGAAGAGGTAGATGCTGTAGGGGGGACTGCCACTCTGCCTGCTGCTTTGTTGTGCTGGCCTGCTGATTCTGTCCTGGAAGTGAAAGAACTGGACTTTGCTTTCTAAATCCTGCTTTCCAAGGTTATTCAAGGGCATGAACTGAGCTTGCCTCCTGTTAAGAAGTCTCAGGGCCATCAAACACTTCACCTGCCAGTGCCTGGGCTCTCTTGCTGAGTGTCCTGACTTGCCAAGTGGTGCCAAATCCAGTTCCTGGGGCCCTGAAAGGGAGCTCCCTGCAACCAAGAAGAAACTAAGCACACAGTCTCAAGAGCATCTTTGGAACTGGCACCCTCTTCAACTCTGCACCACCGCCTGCACCAGATCCATGGTCCCCACTGAGTTCAGTGACCACAACCTGCATCGCAGGCCAGATTGCACTTCAGTACCTCTGAAGTTCTGCCACATCGGAGTCCTGGATGTGGTGTCACCCACCTCCATGACACCCGACTCCAACTCAACTGCAACACCTGTGGCCCAGTGGTGTAATTGCAATATCACAAAGTCGACGCCTTGCACCTTGACCTGCTGGATTCATCTACTCTGTCTTGTGATAAGGAACCGATGCCTCGCAACCACAGCATCACCGCCCGCAACCGTATGGAACTGACGCCTCACCTCCCCACCTCTAAAATCCTACCAAAGAGAAACATATGTGCTGGTCCAGCAACAGCTGTAGGTGAAGCAGCGTAAGCCACAAATGAGTAAAGTTCATATTTGTCCACATTGGAATCAAAAACCGCTTGTATAAATGCTTATGAGAATCACCAACACGTGCATAGTATTTTGTTTTGAGACCGGGCCACATACACAAGTAGGTAAGTAGGAAACAAGTGACAACCCTTTAATTCAGGTACATCAAAGAGGCAATGAATTCATTTTAATCTAAATTGTGATAGTAAAAAACAATGAGAAAGTCTTAAAATAAACAATAGATATGGGTCAATAGCAGGTACAGTTTTAAGTAATAGGAAGTACTCTAACAGAACATTTTCCCAATTCTACCAACTCCCTACTAGTCTGTAACCACAAAAAGAGAGCACCTCTCATCCAAGCAAAATCTGCTTTAACAATTAAATCAGGTTTACGAAAGGATTCATGGCTCAATATATTTCAATTAAGGAATATTTCTTACTGAGTCTAACCTCAAACAATCTCTAATAATAACACAATTAAAAGCAGGCTGAGATTTTATCTATTCTGACAGTCATAACTGAAGAGGGAGTAATGCAATTACATCAGGGATATATCCTTGTGCAAACTCTTCATGGATAATAGATGAACTGTAACCTGAGGAAGAGATAAAAGACATTTTTAAAAACTATTCTCCATCACTTGAAGAAAAGGTGTATAAATATAGCCCCAAATGTCACTACCATAGGCCGCAACAGACACACACCTACCCTGATATATTTTAATGATGGCATCCAAAGGTGTGCTTCCCTATCTAGGTGAAAAATCATGGACAGCAGAAATTGATCTAGAAAATAAAGGTTTTATACTAATCACAAGAGTAGACCAAATAATTTCAGAATAAAATGTAATGCCAAGATAATAAAATGAATCCCCACACTTATAAGACAGTCCTTTGCAGTAAACACCCGCAATTATGTTGATTTGTGCCCCACCATCATTACATGAGACTTGTCATAATTTATGCTAGGGTCTAATGAGTCACATTGCAACTATTAGCTATTCTGGCAAGAAGGTCCACGTAAAGTAGAGCTGAAATAGACCACCCACTCATTGCGGGAAGATCTTGGTGCTTGCTTAATAATGCCTTTACTGGGTGATTCACATACAGAGTAAAAAAAAGGAGCCATAATACAACCTAGCTCAGAGCAGGCATTAAAAGGGGGCATGTCACTGAATACAATGGGCCCCTATGTACTCTGCAGGAGTAGCGCCACCATTTTGGCTCTACTCCTGCAGAATACATCAAAAGCATAAAAAAATAATGCTATTGTCCCCTATCCTGTGCCATAGTGTGCTGTATTTTAAATACAGTGCACACATGGTGGCGGTAGCGGGGGTGCTAAAGGGAGCAAGAAAAGTGGCACTGCACTATGTGCAGTGCCATCTTTCTTAAATATTCCCCATAGTGTACTATAGTTCCACCAAATGTGCCCATCATACAGCTTTCCTCCCTTTGGGCCTCACGTTCCTCATACACAATCACAAAGATTTCAATACGCTTCCTTTCCTTTGGAACAGCCAGAGAGCGAAAATGTCTAGGGCATTCACAGTCACCATATTTCTTGGCCCAAAAGCTTATAGTGCAGGAAATTGGGGACATATTTAATAAAAGTTGAAGTAGTGCAGAGCAGCATGCAAAGTTGCTGAGCTGCATTGTATGAACTGGTGAGGGTTGAAGAGCGCCATTTCTACTAAGATTTGGCATTTTTCAGGTCTCCATTCTCTAGCGCACTTGAAGCTGCCTGTTGCCAATGCAGGCACCCTTGCACCAGGGCTATTTTTGTGCAGGAGGGTAGACAGGATGGTAATTCTGGGTCTGATTAATCTACCCAGCTACTTTATTAGAGAATTCATGGGAGTCCACACTATGGTTATAACTAATTATGTGCAAAACCTACTGTCCTCTCAGGACCCTTGACACATACATAAACTGCCTCCTCCATTATCCTGTGGCGGATGAACAGAAAATTTAAATTAGAGTCGATCAAAATGGTAACACTACCAGGAATATGATGAGTATGGAAATGAGGAATATTTAAACCTCCACCACTTGTCAGAAACAATTGGGGAAAGTGAGATGAATCTCTTGTAACTTAAGCACATTTAAGATGTGCCTCATACCATTTGCCAATATATTCCTGGCTTTGTTGATATTTTTGAATACGCAGACATCACGGAAAATGACATGAACATAAGAGTGACTCTGCCCCAGGACACTAGTCTCACAAAGAATATATCAGGTTCCACGTAATAGCTGCACCAAAATCAGCATACAGGTGCAATTCACCATCATCCCAAATATAGGAATCCAGAGGATGAATGCAATCCCCCAGCCAGCTGAACCTTACATAAAGCAATTGTATGATTGGCAAATCACATGTAATCTATCAACTCATTATAAACAACTGAACCCAACCTCCACACACAGACCTACATTGAATGCCTGTGAAACACCTCTACCTCAAATGAAGCTTGACCACCATCACTCTTATCGACAACATCCAATCGTCAACTGAGACCAATCATCAGCCTCACACCCTCCACAACCCAACAGAAGGGTTAAGAAAGAAACATATTGACTGCCTTTCATGCTGGAGCATGGGTCAGCTTCAGCATAGAAGACTGACAATGACTTTTGAGGCACACTTTCACTGTAGAGCCCCCATTCCATTTACAACGCAGAACAAAAGAACCATAAAAAAGCATGGCATAGCTTGACGTCATATCAACACACCACCAGCATCGGACCTGGAGCACTAATATAGCAGAAGGAGCACATCCATGAACATTGCAAAATAATAGTGCGTCTGACCGAAACCAGCCCTGGTAGGCTTAGACTTAGCATTTATATAAAAAACAGGTGCAAGGGATATGGAGATCCAGTGGGACATTATACGTATGAAAAATGCATGAAGTGAGATGGGTGATTGTCTTAGAATGTTTCTGAAGCTTACACACAAAAAAAAAGATAAAAAAGGAGGGAGTGGAACCTTTCAAATATGGGCAGCTCTACCAAATTATGCATCACTAAGTACTAAGGAGGAGTCAGGGGACACTCCAGTCCTTCCCAATATTTCACTATGTGGCCCCTCCTTTATATATATCAGAAACTATAAAGTAGAATGGCAACACCTCTGTATCAGGCTTAGTATGACCTGGAGAGGGGGACGTGGCTAATGCCCGATGGAGATGGTGCACAGGTTCTGAGCGGCATTTCTTCTCAAAAACTATCTGCTCGGGGAGCAGTCACTGTCACACCTATGCCGCCTCGCCAATGTGAAGGTTTCGGCAGTGGGGCTGTCATAACAGCCTTTCCTTGCTTTTGGAGCATTTTATGGACTGCAGATACGAGCACTGGTGAGAAAGTCAGTTGCGTACTCAAGATGGCACCTGAATCAGATGCGCGACTGATGACGCAGAAAAAGAAGGTCCGACATATATTCATACATACCGTGTAATCAATACATATAATGAAGTGTGATTTTAGTAAAGAAATTAATGTACGAGGGAAATTGTGCCCTCGGGGTAGTTCGCCATCATTGTAAACGAGCTTTATTAATCATGAAGTATTGAAAATGTAGTAATCCGTCATAATCGCAAATGTATGCCATGATTTCTTGTTTGAAAACTGTTTTGCTTAGCTTAAATTTAGTACAGGCTTTAGCCTAGTTGCCTGGTTTCAAATTCTAACTGCGTGGTTTTTTTTCCTTGAACTAATGAAACATATATTCTTGCTTGAAGTTGTATTTTTCCAGTAGAGCTGACTGGTACACTTATCTCCAAGGTTTCGTGCTAGGCTGGTTTCATCCCCTTTGATACAAGGTCAGTCTCTGCAGGTGCGGACAATGAAGGTACAGATAGTAAAATAATTGGCAAACCATGTTACAATTTGTGTTCCAAGGCTCCAAGGACAGTGTATGCATAAATGAGCGCTAGTAAAAGACAATTTTGATTGGACAATTTGAAGCCAACCTATGAACCCTCCAATGGAAGACCCTGCAGAATTTGGAATGTTTCTTACTTAAACCCACCGGACAAAGAGAAGTCAGCCATTTTTCCTCGATGCCAGTTTGAAGCCTGATGCCAGACTCCATTTTGGATGACACCCTGATGCCCTTTTCTCTATCTGAGAGAAAGAGACTTTAAGAATTCTCACCCTAGAGACTTTAACTTTGATTTGCCCCCGTCTTGCCCATGCAGTAACTTTGCCCCATTCTCCTTGCCGCTGCAAGGAAGCTTGCCCTTAACTTTGCCCCTTTGAAATTTGTCCCATGCTGATCAACCGGTACCTGAAGGACGAAGACTTTTCTTGAATGCTGATTGTATTTGGTAAATATGAAAGGATAAATGTATTATGCATTGTGTTTTTCCTTTTAGGTACCAACTGCTATTTTGATAGGGCCCTAGCTAGAAATTTTCCAAATTTGTGTTGACTAAATTCGTTTTGCATGAAGTCCCACATGCCGATGCTAATTAGAGGTTAGTCGAGGTATACATTCGATGTACCATGCCAAATTGAAATCTTGTTATGCTGACCGAATGTATGCAATTAGTCAAATACAGTTAGTCATATTGGTGATTTGCATTGCGATAACAGAGTGTATAATTATTCAGATTTTACGTAGATTGCGTTTCTTCCGCCGTTATGGACAGCTAGTAATGTTCATATACATATATCAATTGGTTTTGAAACATATATATATCGTGCTAGCTTTGTTAATATAGGGAAATAAATTCACTAACTTTTAATAAACTGGTGTGGTTATTCATGACTGAAAGGTCATGGTGCGCCGAAATACCAACTGTTATTGATTTCTGATGTGCTATATTGACCTATTAATTGAGTATTGATTACCGATCACAGTAGTTATTGATTATTGATCTAAGTGACTCGACTATTTTAGGATGAGGAGAGCCCGACTCAGTTAAAAGATTCACCGACCTCCAACGTGTCCAAGTACAGGTAATTTATAAGGGCTGGACGCCTTAGCAGTAGATGGTAGCAGAGATTGATGGTTTAGCTCTTTGGGACCCCATCCGAACAATAGACAGACTCAAGTTAGAATTTTCTTTGATAAAACAAGTTGGAGAGATGATGATGCCCTAAGTCCCCAAATGACTTTCCCGGAATCTCGGAGCTTGCGAATGAAGAACATGGAGGTATGAGAATGGTCTCAGCGTTTCTAGTGACGGTATGAGTGAAGTTAGGGTTTTGCGCTTGCACAGCTTATCGCCGCAGATTAATTGAGAAGTTTGTGAGGATTTTAGGGGGGTTAAAAGATATTAGAGGAGTGTTACTCCAAAGGTGTGAGAGTAGGGAAGTTGTCGAACTTCACGTGTGTGTAGCGCTTTGAGCAGAAAAATTGTCCACGTGGTTGTTGATGTTAAGACGGACCCTGCGAGGTCAAGAGACTCCGGAGTATGTTGAAAAGTGTATGTGACACTTGTTTGATGTTGTGATCTGGTCAGGTTTAATAGGTTGATCGGGCGTGGTCAACAAGTCGGTATGAATGTTGCAGAGTGAAAGAAAACTTCGACTTTGAGATTTGACGAATTCTAAAGTGCACTAGAATAGTTCATTGATCAGTTGAAAGTAAAGTTTGCGGGTCAAATTTTGCTTGCGAAAGTGGGAAACCGAGAAAGATGGAATAACTGCCGAGGCTAGTGAAAAATCCCTAAGGTTTCTGAAGCGATTGTATTACCTTTCCTGTAGTAAACCGACAGATCTGTTTTATTCTTTTGGTTAAGTGCTTGCGTTATATTGCAGAAATTAGTTTAAGAGTGAAGCCGAATGAAAAGAGGACAAGCCGCGGGACTTTGTCAGCCGCAGTGTGTGAGTGTGATGTCACTAGGAGCCGCGCTGGGATAGGTCAGTTGGTGAGAAGGGTCGCGCACGGATTGGACGCAGTACGTGAAGCGCAATTGGAAGGGGAAAGGCAAGCGAAGAGTATTCCGGGAATTAAAGTCACTTATTGATTACATATTTTTAGAAAAACAAAAGACGGAAATATGAAATTTTTCAAAGCGTTTAAGAGTGCCATGAGGGGAGATGTTTATATTAAAGCAAATGTAGGAGAAGAAACACCGCCTGAGGGAACACCAGCTTACATCGTCATTGAAGAAAAGGGTGTAGCGCCATGTCTTTGGTTAAAACAATGGTGCAAATTAACAGAGAAAAATGGAAGTGTAGCGTTCCCTATCCATGGGTCGTTTAATCTAAGAGTTTTAGAAAATCTGAGATTTGCGCTATGCGATATGAAAGTACCTCCAAGACCAGCACAGTTTGAGGCACTAGCAATTTGGGAGCTAATAGCTAGAAACCAACAACAAAAGAAATTTGAGACAAGAATAAGAAAAGTAGAAAAGATACTAACGGATGCTAGATGGGACAGCACACAAAAGGTTTGGAGATCAGACGTATTGCAGGGGATTAAATTGTTTCCAGCGATTACTGATGAAGCGGAGACGGAAGGAAGGAAAGCCACCTATAAGACAAACAGGAGTCAGTCCAGAGAGAGAGAGAACAATAGAAACTCGAAAAGGGGAGACGAGTCAGATGATGAGGAGTTCATTATACAATTGCTGAATGATCGCCCACCACCATATGTGGAAAGCGAAAAAGGCTCAAGCATTAGTACTGCCCCTCCAGAACCAATACAGGGTAATGTAACACCAGAATTGAGAATATCTCAGAGGCCGAGCAGCTCCGACATGCCTTTCCAACCACAAATACCACAGATTCAGATAGTATACCCAGACGTGCCTACATTGAAACCTGCTGATAACTATCAGCCACAGGTTCAAAGGCACTGTTGCGATGAGCATAACATGGGAATGACTTCTGATTCAATGGCGCAGGGAGGACAAAACTATCAGAGACCGACATTGATTCAAGCTGAATCAACACAGTTCTCGGTGCCCCAAAAGCAGACACAAGAAGTGCGAGTAATAGAAAGCCAGTTAGGTATGCCAGCAATGATGAACCACAATGTGGGGATTAACATGCCACAGAATTCGGGGAACAGACAGAATCCAGACGCAATATCCCTACCTATCACTGTAGGTCCACCAGTACCACTTTACATACAGGCAAATTCAAGCACAAGCGACCAAGGGTTAATCATACAGAATGGGACAGGGAGAAGATGCATAGAAACCACTCCAGAGACAACTCCGATAGCGGCACTGCCAAATGGATCTGGGTCCTTGTCGGAATTTAGTCCAATTCCAATTTGTGCTCCGTCAACCGTGGTAAGGTCACATCCACCACTATTAGTACCATTAACCTCACAGACTGAAACATTACAGAAACCGTCAGTGGCAGTTGATGTAACCGCTACACTGATGGGACTGAACGCGCAACAGTTAACACAATGGTTCAACAGCCTGAACTCCCCACAGAGTACATCTAGCGGGAAGGGAGAAGAATACCTGAATAAAATAAGGTTGGGTATGGAGGCAGATGAACTGGTAGAGGGAACAATGGGTTTGAACAGATTAGAATCATACACAGAGGAAGAACTAAGATACATGTGCCCTAGGATTACAAGAGAAGTGAGCAACATACATAAGAAGTTACAAGAAATTGCAGACAGAAACGAGATCGATATAGGTAAGACTAAACACCTGAGCAGAAGTTACAGGTTAGACTTTGAGACAAAAGATTTTGAACACATGAGATCCGCAGGGATGAAAACACACCTTAAGGAGATACTGCAGAGTGCACAGGTCTGGAGATGTTTAGACAAGTGGGAAAGTAGATGGGTTAAGAAAAAGGACAAAAAGAAAGAAAATACTCCAGAGCGGAATGAGAAAAAACAACAGGATGACGATCTGATAACCATGTTACCCATGAGAGAGACAGCAGGGGGAAAACTTGTACATGTACCATGGCACAGGTGCGATATTCAATCCTTTACGGATGACTTTCCCAAATTGAGAGAGAAGCCGATTGAATGGTATCAACAAACAAATAGGTTTGTGAAACTCGCGAAGTGTCTCTGGGAAGATCTGAATACTTTGTTTGAAATTGTGGTTCCGGCAGATTTGTGGGAAGATTGTAAAAGGGCTGTAGGTTGGCCGACGAGTGAACCAGAGAGAGATAGGGACACAGGTGCGCCATCACCTACGGTAATGAGTTTGTACCACAAGGTGATCGAGCACTTGAAAACCAAGGTTGCGTCAAAAAATATGGATTGGCAAAGGATTGATAGGACCGCCCAAGAGGTTAAAGAATCTATACATGCGTATTATGAGAGATTGTTGAAAGCGTTTAAAAATTACAGTGGCACGGAAACGATTGAGCCAAAGGACATGCTCCATTTTGTGTTCAGGTTTGTGGAAGGGCTGAGACCCGAAATTAGCCAGATGATTAAATCGCATTTGATTTGTTGGCAGTCAAAGTCGATCGATGAAGTGTTGAATTATGCGAAATACTGCAGTGATGAGATTGAGACCAAACAGAAAAGATTGAAAGAAAAGGTGATGGTGATGCAGCTCAGAGCAGCTCAGACAGGTTTACAAGGTTTGCAAGGTTATCAACAACAGATGCCGCAGCAGCAGCAACAGGGAAATGCTATGTTTCAGCCGCAGATGAGAGGCAGAGGCCGAGGAGGTTTTGTGAATAATGGTCCTGATTTGAATACCGTTATGATTCCAAATGGTATACAGGCAATGAAGAAGGTGATGCCATGTCACACGTGCGGAATCGTCGGGCATTGGAAACGGGAGTGCCCAATGATGGTGCAGGAAGGTGTGGGTCAGCAAAACAATGATGTCAATGCATTCCAGACTATGAGAGGACAAAAATTGAGAGGTCCGAACCCAAATTTTCAAAATAATATAAACCAGATGCAGGGTTTACAACCCATGCAACCGCAACAGGTGCAAATGCCTCGTGTGCAAATGACACAATTGCAGCCAATGCAACAGCAGTTTCCTATGGTACCTAATCAGCAAATGCAAATACCCTTAGCACCAATGAATCAGCAGCAAGCAATGCTTCCTCAACAGGTCACGGGTCAGGGAATGAGTCAAAATGACACAGTACACCAATTCCCACTACACAGTGAGAATGGAATAAACGATGTATGGGAGAGTGGAAGTTCAGATGAGGAAGGAAATTGTGTGCTTGCAGCATCTTTGGAAGTTGATCAAAAGGGTCCGTATGTGGAGGGAAGAGTTATGGGTCATCGCGTTTCATTCTTGGTTGACACAGGAGCTACACGTTCCACTGTTAGGAGCATTGAGGTGCCAAATTTGCCACTTTCAGGGAGAACAGTTCAAGTAGTGGGAGTAGCAAACAGGTACCTGACGAACCCAATCACAGATCCAGTACAAGTCAGAATTGGTAACTATCAAGGGACACATAGGCCCTCATTCTGACCCTGGCGGTCGGCGGAGAGACGGCGGTCGGACCGCGAACAGACCGGCGGTATTAAAAATGGCATTCTGACCGCGGCGGTCCCCGCCGCGACCGACCGCCACTTCTCCACTCCGACCGCCACGGCGGTCATGACCGCGGGGCTGGAGTTTGCGCACTCCGGCCCGGCGGTCGTCCCAAGACCGCCAAGGGTATTATGACCCTGCCTACCGCCGCGGTTTCTTGCGGGCGGGAACCGCTGTGCGAACCATGGCGGTAAGCACTATCGGGGCCAGGGAAATCCTTCCCTGGCACTGATAGGGGTCTCCCCCACCCCCCACTACCCACCCGAGTCCTCCCCCCACACCCTCCACCCCCCTGCCTCCCCCCAGAGGTGGTACGAACCCCCTCCCCACCCCCACCCCGACATGCACATACATGCACCCCGACATGCACACACCCCCAACATGCACATATACACACCCCCTACACACACATACACAACGGGGACACATACCCGCACACATACATGCAGACATGTGCACCTGCCGAACAGCACACATTACCCATAGACACAGCAGCACCCCCCGCCCGCATACACGCACTCACACACCCCCTCTACACACTCACACGCACACCCCCATGCACGGCCACATCACACAACACCCCCCCACCCCCTCCCCTCACGGACGGTCAACTTACCTTGTGCGTTGGTCCTCCGGGAGGCGACGGGAGCCATGGGGAGGTGACCGCCAACAGAAGACCGCCACACAGAAATGTGGGTCGTAATTCTGTGGGCGGTGTTCTGCTGGCGTGGCGGTGGAGGTTGACCAGTCTCCACTTTCCCGCCGACCGCCAGTGTGGCTGCTGGCGGTTTTCCGGCGGAACGCTCCCAGCGGTCAGAATGCGCACAGCGGCATACCGCCGCGGTCGGCGGTCTTCACCGCGGCGGTAACTCGGCGGTCTTGCGAAAAGACCGCCAAGGTCAGAATGAGGGCCATAATTTTGTGGTATGTGACTCAAGCCCGATATCACTGTTAGGGAGAGACCTATTGTGCAAATTGGGATGTTCGATTATGTGTTCGAACGATGGAATTAGAATTCAGACGAGCAGCGATGGGGAAGAAGAGGACAGTGTAGAAGAGGATGAGATGGAGACTGTTGATGAAGAGTATCCCCTGATTACCCTTTATCCGATGATCACTGAAGCAGATATTCCTGCTGAGTTACAGGAAACAGTAGGAAAAGAAGTGTGGGATATGACAGGAAAAGAGGTGGGATTGGTGAAAGGAGTGGAACCAGTGAAAGTGACTGTAAAACCCAATGTAACCTTTCCCCAGACCCCACAGTACCATATGGCACAAGACACCCTCATGAAAGTCGCCCAACTCATTGATAAGTTTGTAAAACAGGGAGTACTGAAAGAATTGTTAAGCAGTCCATGTAATTCGCCAATCATGGGACTAATAAAGCCAAGTGGAAAGGTCCGAATTGTGCAGGACTTGAGGAAAATAAATGATATAATTATAAAATGTTGCCCTGTAGTACCAAATCCAGCTGTGATAATGTTTCAAGTCCCTTGTGATGCGGAGTGGTTCTCAGTCATCGACTTGTCACAAGCATTCTTTTCGGTGCCTCTTCATGAGGACAGCCAATTTCTCTTTTGTTTCAAATTCTTAGACAGAGTCTACAGTTGGTGTCGAATTCCTCAAGGGTTTTCGGAGTCACCGTCAATTTTCAATCAGATTCTAAAGAAAGATTTGGAAGCGTTAGAATTGCCATTCAAGTCAACCCCAGTACAGTACATTGATGACTTACTGATTGCATCTAAGACAGAAAGTGACTGCACAGCCGACACCATTGCCCTATTGAACCATTTGGGAAGGAATGGACACAAGGTGTCCCCTTCGAAATTACAATTCTGCCAGCAGAAAGTGAAATATTTGGGTCACCAAATAGAGAAAGGGTCACGAAGGATTATGAAGGAAAGGATAACGAGTGTACTCCAAATGAGTCCCCCAAAGACGAGGAGGGAGGTGAGGAAGTTCTTGGGAATGGTGAGCTACTGTCGCCAATGGATTCCCAACTTCTCAACCCTAGCAAAACCTTTACTGAAACTGACCCAGAAGGATGCACTGGATGAAATTGAACTGAAAGAAGAGGAGATGGATGCTTTTATTGAATTGAAAGAATGCATGTGCAGGGCTCCAGCTTTAGGTATGCCTGACTACACAAAGCCTTTCACATTGTTTTGTCATGAACGTGATGCATGTTCCTTGTCTGTCCTGACCCAAGCCCATGGTGGCATAAACAGACCAGTAGCATATTTTTCAGCTACTTTGGATCCGGTTGCAGCAGCACTGCCAGGGTGTTTGCGCGCCGTAGCAGCAGTTGGTATCAGCCTCACTCAGAGTGAAGGAATAGTGATGGGACACCCTTTAACAGTCATGGTCCCTCATTCAGTTGAGATACTTTTGACACGTTCCCGAACACAGCACATGACTGGTGCTAGACTTACAAGGTACGAAACAATAATTCTGGGATCACCTAATGTGCAGCTGAAAAGGTGCACTACGTTGAATCCAGCAACCTTGTTTCCCAGTGAAAATGCTGAAATTGAGAATGCTGAAGACATCGAGCACGACTGTCTTCAGGTGACTGAATTTTGCACCAAACCAAGACCTGATATCAAAGATACCCGATTGGAAGAAAATGATCAAATTATTTTTGTTGATGGTTCATGTTTAAGAGATGCACTGGGTGTATTGAAAGCAGGGTACGCTGTATGCACAGTAACAGGTGTTTTGGAAGCATCTTGGCTTCAAGGAGTTTACTCTGCACAGGTAGCAGAATTGGTAGCCCTTACTAGAGCTTGCCAACTCTCTGCATTGATGAAAGTTACCATTTACACTGACAGCCAGTACGGGTTTGGAATAGTGCATGATTTCGGACAATTGTGGTCACAGAGAGGCTTAATGACCTCTTCAGGATCACCAGTGAAAAATGGTGAAAGAATAAAAGAATTGTTACATGCCATCCAACTACCAGGAGAAGTAGCAGTGGTAAAATGCAGTGCACACTCGAAGGGACAAGACTATGTTTCTCTGGGAAATGGATATGCGGATCAAGTCGCAAGGTTTTGCGCATTGAACTGTACAGTATATTGCTTAGGGATGAATGGAATTTGATAAGTGAACCAGAACTCGAAAGCGAAATATTTGCTCTAAAGGTGGTAGATACGATGGACAAATTGAAATCCTTACAGAATGATGTCAGTGAGGATGAGAAACTCTCGTGGACCAAATCACAATGTGTAAAGAGACTAGATGAATTATGGGTTTCAAGTGAAGGGAAATTCGTTCTTCCAAACAGCCTTTTGACACAGATAGCCAGATTTGACCATGGACAAGCTCATCTTGGGAGGGATGCCATGATTAGATTGTTTAAAACTGATTGGTTTAACCCCAAATTCCGTCAAGTTGCTGAAGCAGTTTGCCATTGTTGCGTCATTTGACAACAGATGAACGCAGGGAAGGGAACCGTAGTAAATTTGAGCCACATTGGAAGAGCAGGGGGTCCATTCAGCAGGATGCAAATGGACTTCATTGAGATGCCTGTGCATGGAGGCTTGAAGTATGTGTTGGTGGTTGTGTGCATTTTTAGTCACTCGATTGAAGCATACCCTACACGCAGAAATGACAGTCTCACAGTTGCAAAACTACTCTTGAGAGAGTTAATACCACGTTTTGGATTCCCGATCTCTTTAGAATCAGATAGGGGAAGTCACTTCAATAATGAAGTAATAAAATTGCTTTGTGCAGCACTGAACATTGAGCAAAAGCTGCATTGTAGCTACCGCCCTGAAGCATCAGGTCTAGTGGAGCAAATGAATGGCACATTGAAATCAAGAATGGCGAAAATATGCGCATCAACAAACTTGAAATGGCCTGACGCATTGCCTTTGGTACTAATGTCAATGAGAAACACCCCTGACAGAAAGACTGGACTGTCCCCACACGAGATTCTCATGGGCAGAGCTATGAGACTTCCAGCAGTTCCTGCAAATGCGCTTTTGAATATTACAGATGATATGGTGTTAGACTACTGCAAAGTTCTAGCTGATGTGGTTCGCTCTTTCTCTCACCAGGTGGAGGCAACCACCTTGCCACCGATCCAAGGTCCAGGACACGCCCTGAAAGCAGGTGACTGGGTCGTGATAAAGAAGCACGTGAGGAAATCGTGTTTGGAACCCCGTTGGAAAGGACCTTTTCAAGTGATTTTGACGACTACCACAGCTGTGAAGTGTGCGGGAGTTCACAACTGGATTCACGCCAGTCACACAAAGAGGGTGTTGTGTCCCACAGATGAGGAAGTTGAAGCGCTGAAGTTGCCAGTACCTGATAAAGTACCAAGCGCTGAGACAGAGCGAAAAAGAACTAGAAGCGAACAGGCAGAAATAGAGGAGGGAGAAATATTCTCTGAGGACGAAGCAACTGATTCACTTGGGGAAGACCAAGGAGGAGCCTCAGACAGCGACGAAGCAACTGAAGGTAACAAAGAGCCTGAAGCAGCTGAAAGTGACAAAGAGCCTGAAGAAAGTAACGGTGACAAAGGGCTCGAAACAGGTGAAGAAGCAGGAGAGCCTGATCAGAGGAGGGCTTTCCCAGGAGCAGACGATACAGAAAAGGAAAAGGAAAACCTGATTGACTCCCCAGAAGGAGGGGACAAGGCAGAACAGAACGAAGCTGCTCAAACTCCTTCAGAAGAAATTGCAGGTCCATCAAGTGGATACAGTGCAAAAAGAAGACCAAGCATATCACCAGTAAAATTAAGAACTAGAGAAACGTTGAATGACAGTGAAGGGCCAAGAGTGAAAGAGAAAAGAAAGGAATTGTCTGTCGTAATACCAACACCAAGTGAAGAAAAGGACTTGGCCAAAGAGGAAAGTACCAGTGAGAAAGAATCAAAGAGAGATGCAAAATTGAAAAGAAAGAGGATACCGAGCAGGAGGTATTCCGGTCCGGAGTGGGCATACGTAGCCAATAACGATTGGTCAGACGAATTCGTATCCCTCAGTCTTGAGAACAAAGAGGCAGAACTTCATTTTGGAAATAAAAACTTTATGGACTCTGTTGATTGAAACCATTGATCACCTGATTGACTTTTCTACCGGCTAAGACATTGCTAACTTGATTGACTTTGAAACCGATTTTGAGACAACGCTGCTAACCGATAAGAGACTAAGCTGCTAAAGCAAACTGTGTGAACATTGAACTCGTTCAGCTTTGTAAATACCTGCAATTACGCTTTGATAAGGTGTCTTCAGCTTTCTGATTCTATACATATCATGACTAGCTTCACTACACAGGGGCGTAAGATGAAGTGTTGTAAATACATGTGTATAGGCTTATTAACCGCATGCGTACTAATCATTGTAGCAATAGTTCTTGGAATGCATGGTAAAAATGAGAGTGAGATGAATGATGCTTCTACTTCTAAACCTATTATCGTTACTGAACTAACAGCTCTGAAGAGACTTGAGCAAGACGAGAGACACTTGCATGATAAGAAGGAACTTTCATCTAACGTTTTCTATTGCTTACTGAGTGAGTATGTTGAGGCCATGGATGCGAAAGATTGTTATGTGTGTACACAAATACCTACCTCAGTAGTGGAAGGGGTAACGTATCACAGCATGCCTCTTACGTATGGAATTACATGTAGTATAGTAGCTTCCAGATTTTATGGTCAAAAGGACATTCATTATTTCTACACTAATTACGATGTTACTTTTGCATATGTCCCCATAATAGGGCACCTGAGTAAAATAGCTCGAGATTATTATGCCAAATTAATGAGGGAATTCTTCGAACCGATGTCACCTTTTCACACAGCTCACGCACATAGAGAGAACCTTACATGCTTGCTTTCACCAGTAGAAATAGAATTTTTAGACCGCACTGATGATAGGAAGAATGAAATGAAGGAGAAATTAGAGAGGGAATTACACGAAAGAACGTCTGTGGATAATTATGCTTTTGCTGCAATAGAGACACAAGGGAAAATAGCTTTAGATACATTGCATGTGGGAAGATTTTGTATACATAGATTTCAATCATATTATGACACAGTTTTTGTGGGAACGAGTGGATGCAAACATACGTATGCATTTCAATCCAAGTGGACGTTCATGCTGAATGGACAAGACCCGGTTATTCCTGGAGTATATTATATTTGTGGACTTAACGCCTACTATCGTCTTCCTAAAGGATGGTATGGGAGGTGTTATTTGGGAATAGTGTTCCCAAAGGTTTACCAACTAGACGACTTAAAGAAATTTCCAAGGCTGTCTGAATCACATCATGTTCAGAAAAGGGAGACAGCTTCTTGTGTGGTAGGAGATATATTTGGAGCATTGATTCCTTCAGTAGGAGTCATATTGAATTCAATCAAAATACGAAAGTTGTCTACTATTGTGGATAACATGTTGACAAAGTTTTCAGGAGCTATAATCCTGATGGATGCTGAACTTGCTGCAGAAAGAGCTATGACTCTTCAAAATCGGCTTGCCTTAGACATTCTTTTAGCAAAGGATGGCGGCATTTGCAAAATGCTTGGTACCCATCACTGTTGTACATATATACCAGACAGCAGTGGAAAAATTAGAACGATGCTTACAAATTTAACTAAAGAAAGCGTAGATTTAAAGGAATTGAAAGAACCCGGAGTTTGGGAGAAAGTTGGAAAAGGATTTGCTTCTGTGGGAAGTTGGCTCAGCAACGTTTGGAACGGATTGTTACTAAAAATAGTAAAAGGAATATTGATAATATTAATTTGTTTATTAGGTTCTTGGGGAATATGGAAAGCTTTCAAAATGTTAAAAGCAAGGAACAAAAGAAAAAGAGAAGAGAAAACAGAGAACGAAATGGTGGAAATATATCGAGAAAAGTCAAAAGGGACTAAAAGAAAAAGGGAATTGACTGAAGTACCAAATTACTATACAGAATTTTAATGGAATAAAATTTGTGGGTAGATTTGATGTGATGACATAATTAGTCATCAGAGGAGGGATTGATGATGCAGAAAAAGAAGGTCCGACATATATTCATACATACCGTGTAATCAATACATATAATGAAGTGTGATTTTAGTAAAGAAATTAATGTACGAGGGAAATTGTGCCCTCGGTGTAGTTCGCCATCATTGTAAACGAGCTTTATTAATCATGAAGTATTGAAAATGTAGTAATCCGTCATAATCGCAAATGTATGCCATGATTTCTTGTTTGAAAACTGTTTTGCTTAGCTTAAATTTAGTACAGGCTTTGGTCTAGTTGCCTGGTTTCAAATTCTAACTGCGTGATTTTTTTTCCTTGAACTAATGAAACATATATTCTTGCTTGAAGTTGTATTTTTCCAGTAGAGCTGACTGGTACACTTATCTCCAAGGTTTCGTGCTAGGCCGGTTTCATCCCCTTTGATACAAGGTCAGTCTCTGCAGGTGCGGACAATGAAGGTACAGATAGTAAAATAATTGGCAAACCATGTTACAATTTGTGTTCCAAGGCTCCAAGGACAGTGTATGCATAAATGAGCGCTAGTAAAAGACAATTTTGATTGGACAATTTGAAGCCAACCTATGAACCCTCCAATGGAAGACCCTGCAGAATTTGGAATGTTTCTTACTTAAACCCACCGGACAAAGAGAAGTCAGCCATTTTTCCTCGATGCCAGTTTGAAGCCTGATGCCAGACTCCATTTTGGATAACACCCTGATGCCCTTTTCTCTATCTGAGAGAAAGAGACTTTAAGAATTCTCACCCTAGAGACTTTAACTTTGATTTGCCCCCGTCTTGCCCATGCTGTAACTTTGCCCCATTCTCCTTGCCGCTGCAAGGAAGCTTGCCCTTAACTTTGCCCCTTTGAAATTTGCCCCATGCTGATGAACCGGTACCTGAAGGACGAAGACTTTTCTTGAATGCTGATTGTATTTGGTAAATATGAAAGGATAAATGTATTATGCATTGTGTTTTTCCTTTTAGGTACCAACTGCTATTTTGATAGGGCCCTAGCTAGAAGTTTTCCAAATTTGTGTTGACTAAATTCGTTTTGCATGAAGTCCCACATGCCGATGCTAATTAGAGGTTAGTCGAGGTATACATTCAATGTACCATGCCAAATTGAAATCTTGTTATGCTGACCGAATGTATGCAATTAGTCAAATACAGTTAGTAATATTGGTGATTTGCATTGCGATAACAGAGTGTATAATTATTCAGATTTTACGTAGATTGCGTTTCTTCCGCCGTTATGGACAGCTAGTAATGTTCATATACATATATCAATTGGTTTTGAGACATATATATATCGTGCTAGCTTTGTTAATATAGGGAAATAAATTCACTAACTTTTAATAAACTGGTGTGGTTATTCATGACTGAAAGGTCATGGTGCGCCGAAATACCAACTGTTATTGATTTCTGATGTGCTATATTGACCTATTAATTGAGTATTGATTACCGATCACAGTAGTTATTGATTATTGATCTGAGTGACTCGACTATTTTAGGATGAGGAGAGCCCGACTCGGTTAAAAGATTCACCGACCTCCAACGTGTCCAAGTACAGGTAATTTATAAGGGCTGGACGCGTTATCACGACCAACGGTATGTTGCATGTTTTATCAAGTAAGAGGCTTATAATTAAATATGAATTACGTTAATTCTGAGACAGATGACCACGGGGACGTTGTGCTGGATATTCTATAAACCACCACAGTTTCTACACTCTTGTTACCTCGCTACCTCAGGGTTGATTCTTCCCTCAAAACCTAAAATGGCATCCACATTTTAAAGAGACTAATTTGGCACTTACTTTCTGCGCTTCATGTGCTCATTCTAACACCGACATTTGCCTCGATTCCTTCATATCCTCTTTGAGGAGAGGTGTTATTTTTTCTCCTCACTTCATCTCTGAAATAATTAACAGGCTACCTGACGCTATCAACCTTTCTGTTGCAATTGACAGACAGACAAACAACTTTATTCGGCTAACGCGCAACCATAAAAGAATGCAAATAAATACACAAAATAGTAACAATCAATTATACAGCTCACCCTATATTATATAGATCATACTATTTAAAAATTGCATACAAACATCAAATCATAAAAGTACAAATGTACAAATAAAATCATCTTCCATGCAAAAGGTTGAGTTGCAATTGCTACATCGGCATGCCACTGCACAGATAAACAGCCTGGGTAAATAACTAAGGGCCATATGTACGGACACATTTTCCAATAGACACAAAATGGGTAAAACCCTTTGCTACATCTGGCCCTAAATCACTCAAAGTGCATGGTTCTTTAGAACAACCCACTGCTGGCAAGAACAGGCTTACATGATGACAGTTTCCTCGTCTGCTAGGTCTAGCAAGAAGCGGTAGACCTGACCACAATATCGCAGGTTTTTAAGTATCATAAAAGGAGCTACGAATTTTTTGGTATAAAATTTGTAGAAGCCGCAAAAAATAGGAAATTAATCATAGTTTTGTTGGAAGACCTACTACATAGGCGTATTCTGACAGCGAACTTAGACTGAAAACCCAGCGGAAAACATAGAGGGTATTGCATTATGTCAGCCCTGAACTAAAATAAAAGGGCGCCTCCCTGCTCCTAATGGTTTTCCAAATGTAGTTTGTTGGGGTGCCTCAGAAGTGAGTTATGAGTAACTCACAGTGGTCCCTTTCTGGCCTTCTACCCTCATTCTCTCTGCTTGCGCATGCTTCAGGTGTAGGCGTTGAACTTGTTTCCTACCAGAAGTGGGACCGTATGACTTAACAAAAAAATGCTGGCAAAACTGATTTCTTCCAGAGATGTTTTTACATAAGCCAGCCAATGTATGGAAGGCCCTTGACACAGGCCAGACAATTGGAAATTATCCTCCTTGTTTGGGGTGCCTCTTCCCTGTGCAAAATAGACAACCACATGAGTGGTGGGCGGGTACGAATGTAGTCGCTCACATGTATTAAGCCTTATTCCTTATGACAAATGAAGTGGGGCGTCGACACTGGGGCAGATAATACTCTTGTCAAAAAACGATTATCTTCTCTTTAGAGAATTGTCCAGATTCCTGCCCTATACATAGTGATAGGTGTGCACTAAGCAGAATATATCTGCACCAGGGGTGCAAGTATCCTCCCTCCCTTTGTGGATGATAGACTAAGAAGAGACCCCCTGCCCTAGAATATGTAATCCTGTTCTGTGTGATGTGGGGGGGGGCACGTGCCAGTAGAACTGAAGATAACCCTTAAGTAGGTAAAGGTACTGGTACTAGGTAAGGTGTTCAAACTCATCCTAATTGATGACAGCCTAGCTCGTTTCGTCCCACAAATCATATTAAAAGATTCAGAAAAAATAGTCAACAAATCAAGATTTGCCATAAATTGTGCAAATGAGTGGACTAAAATACGTAAGGTTTTAGAAGTGTGGGCAATTAACACTGCGCCATCTGCATAGAGGAGGATGGGGAGAGGGGCACTGCTTATCATTGGTACATAGCGAGTGCACTTAATGAGCTCGGCACTAAGATGATTTATATACAAAATAAATAGGAGTGGAGCAAGCAGGCGTCCTTGGCGCACCACAAGCTTGATGCTAAAAACATCTAACATTCCCCCCTTTTCACCAATCGTGACACATGTTTTTGTGCCACTATGCAGACAGACCAATAGATGTTTTAATGCCTGATCCATTCCAAACTTAGTAAGGAGTTGCCACAGCTTCCAGTGATTTACGCAATCGAAAGTCATTGACAAGTCCTTGAAGGCTAGATGGAGTGTAGACTGCTTAGCCATGGAATATTTCCCAATGTTCAGGTGAAGATTTAAGCCTTGTTCCACCATATCTACTCCACTATGGAATCCAAACTAACACGCATTTAAAACGTTTTTGTCACTGATCCATTCCAATATTCTATTGTGCAACACTCTTCCAAGTATTTTGGCGGAGATGTCAATCAGGGATATGGAGTGGTAACATTTAGGTTCCACACGATTCCCTTTCTTAAAAATTGGAACAATAACAGAGGATGCCCATTAATCGGGAACTGAGGAAAGAGACAAGCTATTGTATACATTTGTCATCGGAGGGCCCAAAGAGTGGTGACATATTTAATTAGGTGAACAAGGACACCGTCCGGTCCCGGTGCCTTTTCCCCTGCACTCTCCAGGATGGCCAGCATAACTTCCTGCAGGGAGGGTTGAGTATTCCTTAAAGTAAACTTCACTCTAGTGGGGTCCTCAGCTGTCTAACTCTTCTCAAAGTGTAACACCCAGCCCACCCCATTTATGTGGCAGCTAATAGAAGTACCACCATGATCTATGGTGCACATGTGAGACGCAGCCATCCAGAAAGTCTTACTATCTTTAGTGTTGGCCTTGTATGTCCTTACAGCCCACTGGTGAGTAACTACTGCTTTTCTATGCTTGCTAGTAACAGTTTAATAGTGCTTACACTGGGCCGCTACCAGAGCTTGATCGCGGGGCCACGTGTCTAGAACTCTCTGCAGCAGGCGACTTGCCAATGAACATTCATGGTCAAACCAGCTTGGGATCTGACGTACTTGTTTAATGGCAGATAGTGATTGTTAGAACTGGGGAATGACCCTGAAAAAGGGCCAGGTCCAACAGTGATTGTCTAATCTTTTCATAAAGCCTTGCAAAGGAGACCACAACCCATTCTGCAACAGTATCATGAACTGAGCAACCCATACATAAATTTATGTTCTTGGCTAGCACCTTCTTCAAAAAAGATATGAGGTTTGGGCAATTTCCAGTGCAATCTAAGGTTATCCATAGTTGGAGCCAGATTGCTAAAACCAGGTCTTTCATGTGGGATGTCCTGAAAGAGTGTTTGAAGGGTTATTTCAGTTGGATTCCCATCCCCCAAATTGGTTCTGATAATTGTGCTGTGCTTCAACAGATTTGCCAAATTCTGGGAAATGGAAATGTAATCAATGACTGTATAAGCGTTCCGTCTCCGTGGGCAACACTGACATGTCAGACTCCTCCCTCTCCAGAAGGCTATACAAATCTGAGTGAGCAAGGAGGGGCTCCAGTTCTTCCCCTCTTACTTCAGATCTCAGCCCCTCATTGTAAAAGCGTAAACTGGTGTTAAAACCTCCAGCTAGACAAAGGTACAATTGCTGGCCTTGTTGAGATTTATGCTCCACAATAGCTATTAAAAAATCAAATAGACCAAGGACCTTCTGGTTGGACACATTGATGAAATCATTATTGTAAAAATTAACAAGCAATAATGTCAAGCCCCACCCCCTTATAACAAACAGCTCGATAATCCCTACCAGGGGTTTTCACTGTCCCTGCATGATCCCCAAGTAGTCAATTAACCCGGAGCGGGATGTTAATGCCGGTAAGGTAAACACGTAAAAGTTCTATGGGGTTAATTTCCCAGTCTCTTGCAACAGCATGATGTCATGTCACTTTATAAATGAGAGCCAATCAGGTAAAAAATAAATGGTTAGAGCAGAGGCCATCAATGTTCAAACTCAGAATTTTTATCGAATAATTTTTAGCTGGTAAGGACAGTAAGGCAGGGGCTGTGTCAGGGCACCCAGACACTAGCGTGGGGCCATCAATCATATCAGTTGCTGGAGGGCATGGCACAAAAACAGTGCTTGGGCAAACAGGCCAAGTTAAATTGTTAGTGCCTCTGAGACACAACTGAACCTTTGGCAGAACATTCTGTTCATGATTAACAATATATGGTCTCCTCCTGGCCAACCTGGGCGCTAGCTATCAATCAATCTCGTTTAAATCTGTTAACACCAAGATCCTATTGCTGCAGGGTAATCCCCACGGAGACATAGACCAACGATCAGAAGAGGTTGGTTGTAATAAGTGCCTAGGTGGTTTGCAAAAATAGCCCAAGGGCAGAGTAATAGTTTTTGAACCACATGTTGCCTCCAAAACGTGGGTCCCCAATAAGTTTGCCACACTGTGGGGATGCCTAAAATTGACAAAACACAGTCACCGGCTATGTTTCTTCTGATCCAACCCACCCTTCATACCATTATATTTCCTTGGCTTTTTACTGGGTTAGAGTTCCTTTGCGTGCTTAGCCAATGAGTCACCTTATTGCGTAACACTGTCCCCATCTCCACGTAACTGCTTTTCAGGTGAAGATCAAAACATAAGGGCAAGTCTCTGGGGGTAAGTGCAGGACCAAAGGACTGAAAACTTTGCCCCTACTGCTGCTTCCATCATGATCTTTGTCCGTGTGCTCTTGAATAACCGATATAGTTTGTGAGGGGTTAAAGCCAGTGTCCTCTGCACCATAGATGGCTGACGGCGAGTCCCTACTGCCCTCTTCAAACTGTGTTGGCAAGGTAGGAAGTGAAATTGCAGCAGCTTGACAAATTGCCCCTCCCTGTGCATAACTTTCACCTGCCAGGGCCCCCCCACTAGGGGAGCATGCCACAAGGCTTGTAGAACAGTCTGGGCCTCGTGTGTAGTGTGCTTCTGTATGGTTATTATAAAGGAATCAATTACCACAAGGGCGGTCATTTGTTGGCTTTAGTTTGGCTTCAAAATAGATGCAAACCTATTACAAATCTCCTCAATATTAAGATTGACTGTTGGGGGTGCACTCAGATACTTTCCGGGCATCAAATGACTAGGCTGTTTTTCCCCCTTAATGCACAAGCACCATGTCTTTTCTGTTTGGTTACAGGCTCAGTCGGAGAAGGTGAGCAATTTGGCCTCATGGGTGCTGTAGCAGGACCGGAGCTTGTCGCAGTAGTTGTAGGGCCTGAAAGAGTGGAAGAGTCATGAGGGAATGCAGTAGCACCCTTTGCCCCAATGATACTCTCCTCCCTAGGTCTGTTATTTAGAGTCTCATTGATGACAATACTGCTCTCTTGTCCAAGAGATAGCCTATTCTCGGTTAGGGCAATTTCATTGGACACCGCCCCAATTGAACACTCCATTATGGTATCAATTCTGATGGGTTTGTGTGTGTTTTTTAGTAGGGAGCCGATGCATCCCATTAACTTATGTTTGCCCATTTTAAACGTGGGTAGAGACAAGAGAGTAGACTCACCAAATGTATCTGCAGCTTCATTTACCATCTCAGAGGGGTGGCCCAACCCAGCCTTGCCCGGCTGCAGACTGGCACAGACAGGCCCGCTCTTGGCCAGGTCCTCATCCAGGCACGCACCCAGGTGAGTCCCGCATGCACCCCATGCCGCAAGTCTAAGGAGCTGGTCTCCCATGCAGGCTGCAATAGCCCTCAGGTGTGCAGAGAATTTCAGGGGCAGGCTGGGGGATGAAGTCCCACCCCAATATCAACAGCAATCACACACTGTGTCCAGGGCCGCGGTCTGAGCAGTCAGTTTTATGGATCGCCTCTCCTCTGTGGGCTGCAATAGCCCTCAGATGTGCAGAAAAGTTCAGGGGCAGGCTGGGGGATGAAGTCTCACCCCAGCACCAACAGCAAGCACACAGCACATCCTACTGCAATGGAGATCACTTGAATGTGAGTAATACATAATAAGAAGCAAAAATTGAATCATTTCTCTTCAAATTTACGGATGAAGCTCTTTTATATTTACACTTTCCTTACCTCATTGCCTAACATACTGGAGGAGATTGCCAGGATTCTCTGCCGATGGTATTCAGGTTTCCCCCATAGTTACTCCCTAATTGTGCTAACAGTGCGCAGCAACAACATTTACATGAATTAAAAATACATACTGCAACTCAATATGGTGGATGTGAAAAAGAAGGAGAGCAGAGGTGAACATAAAACGTCTAAAGCTCAAAGAGAGCAGACACAGGGTCAAAAACTCACTAAATCAGATACCTCTTCACCAGACTCTTCAAATAAGGGGAAGCAAGATCTCTCCAATAATATGGAATTGTTCTCCTGAAATGTAACTCACTATCTGATGCAATCAACCAAAGTAAATACTGAAAACGTACAAGTTGAAATGGTAGGCCTGAGACAAGAAATTATAGTTGTAGACAATTGTATGGAAGAGGCTGAATCCAGAATCAGCAAAATTGAAGACAATCAGAACTCACTAGTGAAAAGCTCAGAAGCTACAGCACGAAAGATGGCATCATTAGAAAAATATCTTTGTGAACAGAAACAGAAGAGATAATTTGAGAAATTTTGGGTTGCTGGAAAACATTGATAATAGTGAAAAATCCTGTGGGATCTTTCTTGAGCCATGGATTCCAAAAGTCTTGGAACTATTGTTTGATTGTTGCTTTGTTCAGATACATTTTGTATGCTTTTTGGGGTTTGTGTCGTAGTATTATCTAATTGTTTGCTAGTGACTTGAAGTGTGGACTTTGAATGTGAGTTGTTTATGATAATGGAGAAGGGGGTGGGATTGTGTATAAGAGTAAAAATTCTGTATAGTGTCAGAGTGGGTAAATAGTGGTTTTGAAAACTGGTTGTAGACTGAGGAGGGGCTGGTTTGCCTTATTTTGGAGGGGATTGTCACAAATATATTTCACATAGGGCTATTGTTTGTATTGAAATGTTTTGCTAAGGATCCTATTTTTACTGTTCGGTTATAATACCTATGCGGTGTGTTCAGTTACCAGTATTTAACACATATTTTGCTTGTTATCTTTACCTGCCAACTCTTTCACCAGTTTCTTGTACCCTGGCATTATACTAATGATTTTGGATACAGCTCCTTTTCAAACTATACATTGTTTTTTACCCCTTTTTCTGCAGGTAAACATGATTGAATGTTATTTGTCTGACTTTGTTGTAATTAGTCAATTTCCTCTGGCTGTCTAGCTATGTTGTGCTAGCAGAGTATTCTTTTCATATTTTTTTGCACCTGTGTTCTGAATGTTCTGTTTTGCTATTTTTATGCCGCGCAGATCCGGAGACATTCCTTTGGACCGGGCTCCTGCTTGAGAAGCCTACATGCCCCTCTTTCTCATTGTGGGGTTGGAGGGTGGGTTTGGAGGTTCATCTGTGTTTTTGATTGTGTTTTCTCAAATGTGGTGCAATGATAATATATAACATCTTTTTTCTTTTCTGTATGTTATATTTTGCTTTCTTCTCTTTTCCTCTTTCCCTCTCTCACTTTTCTCCCTTGAATTTCTTTCCTACTTGCTTCTCTGGAGGTTCCTCCTTGTGCATACCATGTTATTTTGCACTACTTTATTGCATGATGGTACCCACATTGCGTAAAATAATTTCTCTTAACATAAAAGGTCCTAATCACCCAATCAAACAAAAGGATGTTTTAGATTACTGTTGGAAACTGAAAAGTGATATAATCCTTCCTCAGGAGAATGGAGCGGGGCAGGTTGAGTCAGTGTGCAACATACTTGGATTTTTGCTTCCCTGCACTCAATAAGAAGAATGGAGTGTTTAGTCTGATTTCTGAACAAGCTAGATATTCAGTTAGGACTTTGGCTCATGATGATCAAGGTAGATGGCTCCTTTCCAAGATCATAAAACATGGGCTTTGTTTTTTTTATTTCGTTCCATCCTTCTGATCTTGTTAAAAAATAAATTACACAAGCTTCCCCAGGATAGTCAACTTATTCTTGTGGGTGATTTTAATTTTCCATATGATACTACTCGAGACAGAATCACAGTATGTTCCTATAGATCTAATCGCTCCCATGGACAGCTCTATACATTAACTGAGGATAATGCCCTAACCAACTTTTGGAGACTACACAATCTAGTGGCCAGCAATTTCACATTTTATTCACATATTCACAATACCCTGTCTAGAATTGACTACTTCTTTGTTAGTAAACATGTAATCCAATCAGCATTGATCCCTGATTCATATATCAGACAATGCATGTATCTCACTAACCCTGAACCTATCATTGCAACAGTCTAAATCTTGTTCTTGGAGATTGAATGATGGCATATTACCTGAGCAAACTTCTAATGACCAAATTGCGCAGTCTTTAGTCAACTTCTTTAAAGAGAGTGAAACTGTGGGCATGGATATTGTAACGATATGGGACGCCATGAAAGCTACGATCAGGGGGTAAGTGATTGTCATTATGTCAATTAGGAATAAATATTTAAATGCAAGGCAGAATCTTTTAGAGAAGCAAATTGCTTCTTTGGAAAAAAGATACAATTCTAAATTTAGACCCTTTATTTACTTCCAAAATTGAACAACTCAAATATATAAAAATAACAAAATCTTAAATGAAAGGGCCCATATTTGGTCTTCTAAAAACAAAGTTAAAAATCTCCTGGAATGCAAAAACGCAGGCTGACTACTAGTGTTAACGCTTAAAGATGCAAAAAATCTATTAATGTATCACCTATTAAAGATAGTCAAGGAAGACTACAAATAGATCAAGCTAAAATTGTAGAAGATTTTCAAAAAACTTTTATACTGAGTTATACAGTCCCCCCTCAGATAGGGAATTAGTCGAATTTAGAAGTGTTTAAAGCTTACCTAGAACCTTTTCAACTGCCTTCACTTGATGAAAAAGATGTGAAATTTCTCAATAAACCAATCTCTAAAACGAAAAAGGCTGCGGGTCCAGGTGGCTTCCCCGCATCTTTTTATCAGTTTCCAACACATTTTATTACTGCATTTGACAGATCTTTTCAGTGCATTTGGTGAGCGAGGTAAACTCTCAGGCTCTACTTCAGAGGCTCATATAGTGATGATACCAAAAAAGGTTAAAGGTGAATTAGAAATGAAAAATTTCCGTCCTATTTTTTATTTCATACAGACTATAAACTGTGCACTAAGATACTAGCTTATTGTCTAGGGGGCAAATTATATTTAGGCCATTTATGCCCCCCTTGGGGGCAGATTGGCCTATTTTGATGAGGCCAATCTGCCCCCAAGAGGGGCAGAAACCACTAGACACCAGGGAGTTTTTTTTGTTTTCGTGAATTTCACGCAAGGGGAGTGACCCCTTAGGCAAGGGTCGCTCCCCTGGGGGGGGAAATTATTTTAGGCCATTTCTGCCCCCCTGGGGGGTAGATCAGCCTATTTTGATTAGGCCGATCTACCCCTGAGGGGGGCAGAAACCACTAGGCACTGGGGATTTTTTGTTTTTTTTTGTTTTACAGATGGGGAGCGACCCCTTGGACAAGGGTCGCTCCCCTGGAGGGGAAAATTGTATTTAGGTCATTTCTGCCCCCTTTGGGGGCAGATCGGCCGATTTTTGCTACGCCAATCTGCCCCCAAGGGGGGCAGAAACCACTAGGCACCGGGGATTTTTTTTTGACGCCAATGTCACGCAGGGGGAGCGACCCCGTAGGCAAGGGTCGCTCCCAGGGGGGGGTTGGGGGGTAAATTTATTTTAGGCCATTTCTGCCCACCCTGGGGCCGGCTGAGCTAAAGGCCAAAATCCACAGGTAGGCACTTTGCAAAAAACACCTCTGTTTTCTGTGAAAAAATGTGATGTGTCCACGTTGTGATTTGGGCATTTCCTTTAGTTGGCACCAGGCATACCCACACAAGTGATGTACCATTTTTATTGAGAGACTTAGGGGAATGCTGGGTGGAAGGAAATTTGTGGCTCCTCTCAGATTCCAGAACTTTTTGTCACCGAAATGAGAGGAAAAAGTGTTTTTTTGGCCAAATTTTGATGTTTGCAAAGGATTCTGGGTAACAGAACCTGGTCAGAGCCCCACAAGTCAGCCCATCTTGGATTCCCCTACGTTTCTAGTTTTTCAAAAATGCACTGGTTTGCTAGGTTTCCCCAGGTGCCGGCTGAGCTAGAGGCCAAAATCCACAGGTAGGCACTGTTTTCTATGAAAAAATGTGATGTGTCCACGTTGTGTTTTGGGCCATTTCCTTTCATGGGCGCTAGGCCTACCCAAACAAGTGAGGTACTATTTTTATCGGGAGACTTGGGGGAACGCTGGGTGGAAGGAAATTTGTGGCTCCTCTCATATTACACAACTTTCTGTCACAAAAATGTGAGGAAAATGTGTTTTTTTAGCCAAATTTTGAGGTTTGCAAAGGATTCTGGGTAACAGAACCTGGTCAGAGCCCCACAAGTCACCCCATCTTGGATTCCCCTAGGTCTCTAGGTTTAAAAAATGCACAGGTTTGGTAGGTTTCCCTAGGTGTCGGCTGAGCTAGAGGCCAAAATCTACAGGTAGGCACTTTGCAAAAAACACCTCTGTTTTCTTTAAAAAAAATGTGATGTGTCCACGTTGCGTTTTGGGGCATTTCCTGTCGCGGGCGCTAGGCCTACCCACACAAGTGAGGTATCATTTTTATCGGGAGACTTGGGGGAACGCTAGGTGGAAGGAAATTTGTGGCTCCTCTCAGATTACACAACTTTCTGTCACAAAAATGTGAGGAAAATTTGTTTTTTTAGCCAAATTTTGAGGTTTGCAAAGGATTCTGGGTAACAGAACCTGGTCAGAGCCCCACAAGTCACCCCATCTTGGATTCCCCTAGGTCTCTAGGTTTAAAAAATGCACAGGTTTGGTAGGTTTCCCTAGGTGTCGGCTGAGCTAGAGGCCAAAATCTACAGGTAGGCACTTTGCAAAAAACACCTCTGTTTTCTTTAAAAAAATGTGATGTGTCCACGTTGCGTTTTGGGGCATTTCCTGTCGCGGGCGCTAGGCCTACCCACACAAGTGAGGTATCATTTTTATCGGGAGACTTGGGGGAACGCTGGGAGGAAGGAAATTTGTGGCTCCTCTCTGATTCCAGAACTTTTTGTCACCAAAATGTGAGGAAAATGTGTTTTTTTAGACAAATATTGAGGTTTGCAAAGGATTCTGGGTAACAGAACCTGGTCAGAGCCCCACAAGTCACCCCATCTTGGATTCCCCTAGGTCTCTAGTTTAAAAAAATGCACAGGTTTGGTAGGTTTCCCTAGGTGCCGGCTGAGCTAGAGGCCAAAATCTACAGGTAGGCACTTTGCAAAAAACACTTCTGTTTTCTTTAAAAAAATGTGATGTGTCCACGTTGCGTTTTGGGGCATTTCCTGTTGCGGGCGCTAGGCCTATCCACACAAGTGAGGTATCATTTTTATCGGGAGACTTGGGAGAATGCTGGGTGGAAGGAAATTTGTGGCTCCTCTCAGGTTCCAGAACTTTCTGTCACCAAAATATGAGGAAAAAGTATTTTTTAGCCACATTTTGAGGTTTGCAAAGGATTCTGGGTAACAGAACCTGGTCAGAGCCCCACAAGTCACCCCATATTTGATTCCCCTTGGTGTCTAGTTTTAAAAAATGCACAGGTTTGGTAGGTTTCCCTAGGTGCCGGCTGAGCTAGAGGCCAAAATCTACATGTAGGCACTTTGCAAAAAACATCTCTGTTTTCTTTAAAAAAATGTGATGTGTCCATGTTGCGTTTTGGGGCATTCCCTGTCGCGCGCGCTAGGCCTACCCACACAAGTGAGGTATCATTTTTATCGGGAGACTTGGGGGAACGCTGGGTGGAAGGAAATTTGTGACTCCTCTCTGATTCCAGGACTTTCTGTCACCAAAATGTGAGGAAAATGTGTTTTTGTAGCCAAATTTTGAGGTTTGCAAAGGATTCTGGGTAACAGAACCTGGTCAGAGCCCCACAAGTCACCCCATCTTGGATTCCCCTAGGTCTCTAGTTTTCAAAAATGCACAGGTTTGGTAGGTTTCCCTAGGTGCCCGCTGAGCTAGAGGCCAAAATCTACAGGTAGGCACTTTGCAAAAAACACCTCTGTTTTCTTTAAAAAAATGTGATGTGTCCACGTTGCGTTTTGGGGCGTTTCCTGTCGCGGGCGCTAAGCCTACCCACACAAGTGAGGTATCATTTTTATCGGGAGACTTGGGGGAACAGAGATTAGCAAAACAAGTGTTATTGCCTCTTGTCTTTCTCTACATTTTTTCCTTCCAAATATAAGAGAGTGTGTAAAAAAGACATTTATTTGAGAAATGCCCTGTAATTCACATGCTAGTATGGTCACTCCAGAATTCAGAGATGTGCAAATTACCACTTCTCCTCAACACCTTATCTTGTGCCCATTTTGGAAATACAAAGGTTTTCTTGATAGCTATTTTTCACTCTTTATATTTCAGCAAATGAATTGCTGTATACCCAGTATAGAATGAAAACGCACTGCAGGGTGCAGCTCGTTTATTGGCTCTGGGTACCTAGGGTTCTTGATGAACCTACAAGCCCTATATATCCCCGCAACCAGAGGAGTCCAGCAGACGTAACGGTATATTGCTTTCAAAAATCTGACATTGCAGAAAAAAGTTACAGAGTAAAACGTAGAGAAAAATTGATGTTTTTTTCACCTCAATTTCAATATTTTTCTTTTTCAGTTGTTATTTTCTGTAGGAAACCCTTGTAGGATCTACACAAATGACCCCTTTGTGAATTCAGAATTTTGTCTACTTTTCAGAAATGTTTAGGTTTCTGGGATCCAGCATTAGTTTCACTCACATTTCTGTCACTGACTGGAAGGAGGCTAAAAGCACAAAAAATTGTAAAAATGGGGTATGTCCGAGTAAAATGCCAAATTTGTGTTGAAAAATTGGGTTTTCTGATTCAAGTCTGCCTGTTCCTGAAAGCTGGGAAGCTGGTTATTTTAGCACCGCAATCCCTTTGTTGATGCCATTTTCAGGGAAAAAACCACAAGCCTCCTTCTGCAGCCACTTTTTCCCATTTTTTTTAAAAAAACGAAATTTTCACTGTATTTTGGCTAATTTCTTGGCCTCCTTCAGGGGAACCCACAAAGTCTGGGTACCTCTAGAATCCCTAGGATGTTGGAAAGAAGGAAGCAAATGTGGCTTGGCTAGCTTATGTGGACAAAAAGTTATGAGGGCAAAAGCGCAAACTGCCCTAAATAGCCAAAAAAAGGCCTGGCACAGGAGGAGGAAAAGGCCTGGCAGCGAAGGGGTTAATTGAGAAAGCTAATCTGATTCCTGCTCCTACTTTGCCTATGGCCTTGGGGGTGGAGAAGGATTTTGATAGGGTTTCCTCGACATTTCTCAGATCTACACTAGAAAAACTCAATTTAAGTCCTCGTTTCATAAAAATGTCCATGGCAGTTTATCAGAAGCCCTTCGTATAAATTAAACGTAACGGCCATTTATCTGATAACTTTTATTTATCACAGGGTACAAGAAAAGGATGCCCTTTGTCCCCTCTACTTTTTCTGCTTTCAATTGAACTGCTTTTACACTCCATCAGGATTAATGATACTTTTAAAGGTATCCCTTTTAATAATGGTGTCCAAAAATTAGCAGCTTATGCCCCTGATGTTTTAATATTTTCTATGGAAGCTGATGTAGCTGTTCTAGAAAATTTTTGCATAATTTCACAATTTACTGATGTATAGGGTTATTCCTTGAATAAAGAAAAGACAGAAACTTTCCCTTCGACCTTTCTCTATTTTCCTCATATTGTTACTGATTTCACTCTAAAGTGGCATTGCTTTGATTAAAATATCTTGGACTTCAATTTGCAGACAGAGTTGATGCTACCGGAATACATATAAAGGAAACTTTACTTGACAAAATAATGAAAATAAGCGATGCTTGGTCACCAAAATTTATTACATGGTGGCGCCGGGTTGAAATGGTCAAAATGATGCGTGCACCTCATATTAATATTTGACTTAGTATGTTCCCTGCCAGCCTCTCCTTCTCTTTCCATAATTCAGTCAATGCGCCAATAACATCTTTTATATGGAAGGGTAAAAGAGAGAGGAAATGTACAGTTCACTCCAAAAATTACAGTTACATAAATCCTAGGGTGGTTTAAACCTCACTAATTTGAAAAATGATCAAATAGCATTTGTATCTCAACAAATTGTTTGGTAGCTACATCCAAAAACTCTCAATCATCCAGCCTGGGTGAATATTGAATCAGACTTGGTTCATTCATTTTTCCTCACTAACACTTTCACTAATAAACAAAGTAAAGTCTCTTATTCCATCCAGAATATTAAAGATTCAGTTTTTGCATCCAAAATCTTGTTAGGAGCTTCTCTCAGAAAACTAAGGGCTCAGAACTTGCTCCATTATGGTTTAATACTGCCATAACATTAGACACTTTCTTATCCTTTTGGAAAGACTGGGCCTCCTTAGTTATCCTTTATGTTCAAGATATTGAACAACCTCACAAACCTATATCTTTACTATGTTATCTCAAAGATTCAGTTTTCAACCACAGGATTTGTATCACTTTTTAAAAAGTGAAGTTGCTGTGAGGAATCTTTAAAAAACACATGAGGCAGATAGTTTACAGTTTCTTGAAAATCTCTTCTCCAAAACGCATAATCTATAAAACCTTACAGAAAATTTCCAAATCGCAAAGGATTCTGATTTAACGAGCATGGGATCACTTTTGTGCCAAATGTAACAGAGAGAACACTTACCATTCTATTGCAAACATATCCTACCTTTCTGTAACTACATTGAAATCATGCTGTCTACCATTTTTAATACTGAGTTACATCTAACTCACTTGTCAGTACCATAAGGTATTCATGCTTGCACTGATAGCGCATTGCTTATTTTGCTAAAATAGGTATAAAAAAGAAAGTTTCTAATTGGAAGAAATATAATAATGACTCCTATCATACATGGTGGGCATGGGTGTGTTTTATTGGAGTGCGGATAATTCCTTACACATTGTTTCTTTCAATAACAAATCCTCTCACCTATTATGGTTGAAACTGGAATTATAACTACAAAAAACATAACCCTCCTTAAACTTGCAGGATGATACTTCCTACTCATCTTCTATTTCTGTTCTCTTTTTTTTCTTTTTTTTCTTCTGCCCTCCCCTCTCTTTTTCACTGTTATTATATGAATTTGTAGGATATAATGCTTTTTAACATACGCATACTTTAACACATGATTTCACCAGTATTCTGTCTTTTTTTATTTACAGTATGCATTATTGTCATTGTAAGGGGGAGCATCGGAGAGCTGTCTGTCATGTTAAACCACATCCCAGCATAGAGACCGCATCACTGCCGGCACACATAAATTGGCAGAACTTCTGGCCAATCCCAGTGTAGTGTCGCTTGTAGACAAGGAAGTCTATCTGTCCCTCAGGAGCACCCTTAATACCCCAACCCTGAAAAAGGGCACAAACAGGTCAGCATCAGCCCCAGAGTAGAGGCCTTTCAGCTTCCTATTGTAGCCTCTGCATCAGCCTCACAGTGGAATCCTCTTGTGGTTGTGAGCAGGCACTGCATCTCCTCAATAAAGTAAAACACTTGGCTTGTGGCAAAAAGAGCGTAGTAAAAGGCAGAAATGGAAATGCTACGAGGTGGAATATGAGAGTTCAAATAATACAACTGCTTGGCATGCTTCAGAAGTATACAAATATACTATAGGTGCAGTTGACTGTAGGAATCATGCATTAGGGGACACAGTCTAGGCAATACAGATTGTCTTTAACAGGTTTTTGAGAAGGGACATGGCTCCATCAGTACCATAATCAGCTTTGACTGAAACAATGATCCTTAATGAACTTCAGTTTAGCATGGTGTAGGATTGCATTCTTAACATTTTTAGCACAGAATGTCTAACTGGATTCAAGTGCTTATGAGCTCATTGCACAGTGATAGCAAAGTTGGGGAGGACACTTTGTGTTTTTATAGCAAAGCTCTCCAGTTTCTCTGTCAGCATGCAAAATTGAGTTTCTAGCTCTGTAATTTAAAATCCTTGAGATGATAGACATAAGATTACCTCCTGGTTTGAGTATGGGTCCCTTGGAACAATGTGTTCTTTTAACCAGGAAAACATCAGATAGTATTAGCCCATGCATTACGTCCTGGATCAGTTTCTCTAAAAATGTATCCATGGGACCTGATGCGGGCAAAAGCTGAATGTTATTCTTTTATTAGTTAAATATTTCTATTGAATAAAATATAAGAATGGTACAGTATGCATTAATAATCCAATAATACAGTAAAATGTAACACAAATGAGCGCCTGTACAATATTCATATTAATATAAGATTTGTTTTTTAAATAGGAGCTAAGAAAACAGAAGAAAGAGGGAAAGTAAAAGTAAAAAGGGCATCAAAAACTTATGACAGTATAATTATAAAACTAAAGAACAAGGATACTATCCAAATACCTAGAAACATTGTATATAAATGTTATAAACCCTATAGGAACAACCATAATTTCACTAAGTAAAATAAATATGTTTAAAGAGCACAATAAAGCAGAATGAGGGTTATCTTACATAATTAATAACAGGAGACCTTTTTGATTGCTAATGAAGTTGCATGAAGGTGATATGAATCCAGTCTATGACCGCAACACATTAAGTCCCACCATTGTTGAATTGGGATATCCTCTTTTGTTTTGAAGTTAGATGCAACCACGTGTGTGGCAACAGCAATTAGCAAGACTGTCAATGAATCAAGAAAACAATCATGAGGCGAAATATCATGTACCCCTCCCAACAACACATTTTGTAATGAAAAAGTAGAGCAAGCATTTACAATATCACTCATTTTAAACCAGGCAGACTTGCAGAACTCTTATATATTAGGGCAATGAAAAATAATGTGCATATATGAACCATCCGGACTATTCAATCTCCAACATGTTTGTTGGCTCACAATTGTAAATGTAGATAGTTTTTCAGGTGAGCAGTACAGCCTGCTTAAAAAAAAGACTAGCGTTTGCATTAGAGAAGCAGAACTTGCAGTGGAATGAAGCTTCAACCAGATCTTATCCCAAAAATCTACCAACAATACACAAGCTAAGTATGCTTCCCAGAGGGTTTCAATCTTAGTTTTAAAGCACCAATCAATTTTTATATGATAGATGCTTTACTCTGAATTGTATGACCTATGGAAATATTTCTGCAATTAGATGGGTTGGAGGGAGGTTGAGAACAATTCACAAGCATGTGCTTTATTTTATCATATAACAATTTCAAATTTTAAGCTGTGAGAATGATAAGTTAAATTTGGAAAAAAATGTCAGAGAATGGAAGTAGGACATCTTTATCCATCAACTGTGAAACCGTTATTATACCCTTATCTATCCAGTCCTACCAATGAAGAACTCGGCCCTTATATGTAATATGTTGTATTATATAAATGGACTAGAAGAAACTTGACACAAAAGTGGGATATTAAACACCATATAAGGTTTCAATAAGTTACAAGTGTGTGATTCACCAGAATGGAACCAGGACTTAGGAGTTAAAGCCATAAAGAATATATGTAGATATGTGAATAGATAAATAAGTGCAAGCTCCAAACCAGACCATAATGTGATTGGGATAGTTGTAGGAATATGAATCTTTGAATTTGTTTAGTAACAAATGTAGGAGGCTGGCCTGGCTTATAGTGGGTACCTGATGGTACTTACACCATGTGCCAGGTCCAGTTATCCCTTATTAGTAGATTAGTAGTGTTCTAGCAGCTTAGGCTGATAGAGGTAGCTTTAGCAGAGCAGCTTACGCTGAACTAGGAGACATGCAAAGCTCCTACTGTACCACTTATATCATAAAGGTACTATATCATAAGAAACACAATACTCAGGGTTACTAAAAATAAAGGTACTTTATTTTAGTGACAATGTGCCAGAAATATCTCAGAGGATATCCTCCCTTAGGAGGCAAGTAAAATACACAAAATATACACACAACAGACTGCAAAGCACTGAAGATGGATTCCTGGACCTGAGGACCTGCAAAGGAAGGGGACCAAGTCCAAGAGTCATGAAAGTGTCCAGGAGGGGCAGGAGCCCACTAAACCCTGGATGAAGGTGCAAAATGGCTGCCTCTGGATGGAAGAAGCTGAAGATTCTGCAACAATGAAAGATGCTAGGAACTTCTCCTTCATGCAGAGAATGTCCCACGGAGTGCTGGAGGATGCAGAGTTGTTTCTTTGGAGAAGGACTGCAAACAAGCCTTGCTAGCTACAAAGGTCACGGTTGAAGAAAAAGGGTGCTGCCCGGGCCCAAGAAGGACCAGGATGTCGCCACTTGGGAAGGAGACAGAGGGGGCCCTCAGCAACACAGAGAGCCCATGCACAAGAAGGCAGCACCCGCAGAAGTCCTTGAACATGGGTTCAAGAAGACTGAGCACGGCGGTCATCTCAACACTACAAAAGAGGGTCCCATGAAGCCAGAGGTCAACTCAGGGGGTTGAGCAATACAGGACAGAGTGCTGGGGACCTGGACTAGTCTGTGCATGAAGGATTATTTGCAAAAGTGCAGAGAAGCCCTAGCAGCTGAAGTTCATGCAGTGCACAGGATTACTGTCTGGAGAGGGGAGGCAAGGACTTACCTCCTCCAAATTTGGACAGCTGGACCATTGGACAGTCTGAGTCACTTGGGTCCACCACCTGTGTTCCAGGGGCCATGCTTGTTAGGATGAGAGTGGTACCTGAGTACCAGTGATGCTGAAGTTTGGTGCCTGCTGGAGCAGGGGGAAGATTCCATCAACCCACGGGAGATTTCTTCGTGGCTTCCAGTGCAGGATGAAGGCAGGCAGCCACCAAAGCATGCACCACCAGGAAAAAGTTGAGAAAGCCGGCAGGATTAGGCGCTACATTGTCGCTGGTAGTCTTCTTGCTACTTTGTTGCGATTTTGCAGGCGTCCTGGAGCAGCCAGCAGTCGATCCTTGGCAGAAGTCGAAGGGAGAGGTGCAGAGGAACTCTGGTGAATTCTTGCAAGTCGTCATCTGAGGAAAAGCCCACTGGAGAGACCCTAAATAGCCCTCAGAGGTGGATTGGCCACCTAGTCAGGTAAGCACCTATCAGGAGGGGTCTCTGACGTCACCTGCTGGCACTGGCCACTCAGAGGCCTCCAGTGTGCCCTCACACCTCTGGATTCAAGATGGCAGAAGTCTGAGGCACACTGGAGGAGCTCTGGGCACCACCCTTGGGTGGTGATGGACAGGGGAGTAGTCACTCCCCTCTCCTTTGTCCAGTTTCACGCAAGAGCAAATACTGGGGATTCCCTGAACTGGTGTAGACTGGCTTATGCAAGGAGGGCACCGTCTGTGTCCTTCAAAGCATTTCCAGAGGCTGGGGGAGGCTACTCCTCCCCAGCCCTTAACACTATTTCTAAAGGGAGAGGGTTTATCACCCTCTCTCAGAGGAAATTATTTGTTCTGCCTTCCTGGGACTGGGCTGCCCAGACCCCAGGAGGGCATAACCCTGTCTGTGGGGTGGCAGCAGCGGTAGCTGCAGAGAAAACCCCAGAGAGCTGGTTTGGCAGTACCCGGGGTCCATAGTGGAGGCCCGGGGATGCATGGGATTGGCACCCCAATACCAGATTTGGCATGGGGGGAAAATTCCATGATCTTAGACATGTTACAGGGCCATATTCGGAGTTACCATTGTGAAGCTACATATAGGTATTGACCTATATGTAATGCACGTGTGTAATGGTGTCCCCGCCCTCACAAAGTCCGGGGAAATTGCCCTGAACTATGTGGGGGCACCTTTGCCAGCGCAAGGGTGCCCTCACACTTAGTAACTTTGCACCTAACCTTCACTAAGTGAGGGTTAGACACATAGGTGACTCATAAGTTACTTAAGTGCAGTGTAAAATGGCTGTGAAATAACGTGTGCGTTATTTCACTCAGGCTGCAGTGGCAGTCCTGTGTAAGATTTGTCTGAGCTCCTAATGGGTGGCAAAAGAAATGCTGCAGCCCATAGGGATCTCCTGGAACGCCAATACCCTGGGTACCTAGGTACCATATACTAGGGAAATATAAGGGTGTTCCAGTGTGCCAATTAGAATTGGTGAAAATGGTCACTAGCCTATAGTGACAATTTTAAAGGCAGAGAGAGCATATGCACTGAGGCTCTGGTTAGCAGAGCCTCAGTGACACAGTTAGTCACTACACAGGTACACACATTCAGACCACAAACTGTGATCACTGGGGTCCTGGCTAGCAGGTCCCCAGTGAGACAGTCAAAAACAAACTTACATACATGTAAAAATGGGGGTAACATGCCAGGCAAGATGGTACTTTCCTACACCAAACACTTTCTAAAGACCGCGGAGGCCATTCTGGCTTTCCCGCTGGGCTGGCAGGCGACCGCCAGAAGGCCGCCCGCCAGCCCAGCGGGAAACCCCTCCCCACGAGGAAGCCGGCTCCGAATGGAGCCGGCGGAGTGGGTATGTGCGACGGGTGCAGTGGCACCCGTCGCGTATTTCAGTGTCTGCAGAGCAGACACTGAAATACATAGTGGGGCCCTCATATGGAGGCCCCTGCAGTGCCCATGCCATTGGCATGGGCATTGCAGGGGCCCCCAGGGGCCCCACAACACCCCATACCGCCATCCTGTTCCTGGCGGGCGACCCGCCAGGAACAGGATGGCGGTATGGGGTGTCAGAATCCCCATGGCGGCGCAGCAAGCTGCGCCGCCATGGAGGATTCTGCAGGACAGCGGAAAACCAGCGGGAGACCGCCGGTTTTCCTGTTCTGACCGCGGCTGAACCGCCGCGGTCAGAATGTCCTGAGGGGCACCGCCAGCCTGTTGGCGGTGCTCCCGCCGACCCTGGTCAGAATGAGGGCCTTTATGATAGCGAGGAAAGTCAGGGAAATTAACTGTGCCGTACAGCTTGGGAACTTTAAGGTGAGCAAGAGAAATGGAGGTTGTTTTTTCCATTCCATAGACATTTTTAGGCATGTTGTCTATTTGAGAGAAAACGTTTAGGGGGATATGAATTGGAAACTTGCTGAGGAAAAAGTTCATAGGAGGAGGAAGCATCATTTTAATGATGTCTAGATGGCCCCACCATGAAAGAAACAAGGAGGACCATTTTTGTGATTGATTATTCAGTTTATCTAATAGTTCTTTGGTATTTGCTTTAAGAGTATCATGAAGTGAATTACGGTCCCAAATATTTAAGACTTTAAGTTTAGAAGAATTCCATTCCAATCCCATTTGGTCATACTGGCCCTTTACCCAGTGTTTATTGAAGGGTAAAACATCTGACTTATTAATATTTTTTCTACTCAGGTACCTGAGAATAGATTTGTAGTTCTTTAAAGAACGCAGGCAGGGATGATTCTGGAGATGATATAAACAATAAAATATCATCAGTGTAAGCTGTAAAGTTAATATGTTCGTTTTTAATGAGAGGACCTGAGCAGGAAGGAGAGTACTTGTTTAGATTTAGAAAAGGATCTAGGGCTAAGATAAAGAATAGTGGCGACAATGGACAACCCTGTCAAGTACCTCTTTTGAAATGAAAACAGGCTGATTGAATACCGTTGGCATATACTGAGAATTGAGGATAGGAATTCAGTAGGAATATTAGGGTCATAAATTGTGGGCCGAAGCTATGAAATTGTATCGCCTTTTTTTTACAAATCTCCAACTAACTCTTTCAAATGCTATTTGTGTCTAAATAAAAGAGCTGCTAAGGAATACTGTAATTTAAGAGCTTTATTAATTATAATGAGAAACGTATAAGAATTGTCAGAGAAATTGCGTCTTTTACCAAAGCCCATTTGTTCAGGACAAACAGTGTCTGGTTAGAATTTTTCTAGTCGAAGAGCAAGAGCTTTAGCAAACATTTTATCATCTATATTGATGAATGAGATTGGCTTGTAATTTTGACACAACTTCAGATCCTTCCTTTGGTTTGGAATGAGACATGTCATGGCTTCTCTAAAAGATCCTTTACTTGAATTAGAAAAGGGAAAGCTGTAATAGGTTTATATAGAAGGGGAAGTAACACATTTGAGAACAGTAAACAAAAATCTACTGTGAAACCATCAGGTCCAGGTGATTTGTCGGTAGGCATTTTTAGGGTCGAGCACGCAAAGTGCTCTGTCCCTGTTGTTATATCTCTATGGGCTTGTAACCACACCCATCAATTTGGTTGGTTCATGGGCTTGCCTTTTAGAATTCGCCTGATTTGATTAGTGAACAGCATGTATAGGTCATGCCTTTTCATGTGTTTAGCCCTCCTTGAGCGCACCGGCCAACTACTAAAAACATACGAGGCTCCATGTTTTCCGTTTGGTTTCTGAACTACTTTTGCTCTATGTTTCGTAGGTAGCGTGATCTCGCTGGGCAGTCATCACGCGCTTTGCATGCATTGATCCTGTTACATAGATAGTTGCACTTTGGCCATTAACATGGATAATTGCACTTTTGCTGATATGTTCCACTGCGAGCTAACTTCTGTTTCCTTTTGTGTGTTTGCTTTTCGGCCATCTGCTCACTTATGTGAAACTGTTTTTCATTTTCACTTTATGTGACAAGAAAAGTCTGGTTAAGAGTGTACAACGCTAATATCTCTAACTCAAGCAAACACGAGGCCCATTGCATTGTAAATGTTTGTTTTTAGTGCAGTTAAAAGTTCCTGGGATGTGAAAACCTGTTCTAAAGTAGAAAGGCTTAAGGGTAGAGGAATATGCTTGTGTAAAGAAGATAAGTAGTCACTTAATAAATTGTCCAAAAGGGTTATATCAGGAGAATATAATTGTGTTTAATGTTGAAGAAAGCAATTTAAAATCTCTGTATTTTTATAAACTGTGTATCCTTGTGAGATGGGAATAGAATTTTCATTTTTTATTTCCTTTTTAAATTTTAGGCAATTGCCCAAAAGCGTACCAGATCTATTCCTGCCACCATAATATCCAGAATTGACTTTTAATAAGACACCTGAAGCCCTTTTTGTGGAATTTTTATCAAATTGTATCCTTGCTTTGATAAGTTCCTCTAAGTTTTCTTTATCATGTTTTGTTGTGTAAAATTCATGTTCAAGTGTTTTCATTTTGTGTAATAGTACCAGAGTTTGTTTATCTGCTGTCTTTTTCTTTACAGAAACATAATTGATGATAAATATCCTGGAAGAAGCTTTAACGGTGTCCCAAACTATATGCTTTCAACAGAGGGCCTGATTTAGATTTCAGTGGACGGGTTACTTGGCCACCAGGGTGACGGATAGCCTGTCTGCCAAAATCAAAATCCCATAGGATGTAATTGGATTTAGATTTTGGCGGATGGGCTATCTGTCACTGTTGTGACTGAGTAACCCTTCCGCCAAAATCTAACTCAGGCCAGAGGAACTGTACAGTTAAATGCTTATGACATAAAATAGCAACTCTAGCTTTATTACCCAAAGCAGGAGAGTAAAAAAAAATCTTCACCCACTACTTTCATAGTTTACATATGACCTTTTCAGATAAATGAGTTTCTTGTAATAGTCTTATTTCTCCTTTAATCTCGACAATTGGACAAAACTTGTTGTTTTGTAACAGAATTTTTATCTCCCTTAATAGGATTTTTTAGACACTTAACGTTCCAGGTGATAAGTCTAAGGCTCTTTATACATAAGTATAAAGATATCAGCAACACTCACTGTCAAAGCAATTGAATATTATAAGAGAGGGAGAGAGGAAAAAATAGATAAAAGGTTGAAGGAAAATAAGTAGAAGAGAAATATGTAAAACGCAAAAAATACAAAAAATATGGGATAAAACTTCCCGAACTTGAAGTATAAAAAGAGAAGGTGACCATCCAAAGAGGCAAATATAAAAAAACACTTCATAAATGAAATATACACCATGCCAGGTGCAAAGGAGTGGGAACATCCACAGACAGACAACCTATCCCACTTCATAGTCACATACGTCAAGAATGACAAAATTGATTAAAACAAATGTTTAAAGATTACAAGATGATTTACGAAGAGAACACTAAGAAGCATAAATTACATAGAAAAGAAATGACTGTCACTTACCTACACAACTGACAGATAAATCGGGCTTGTAAATAATGAACATTCAACAACTAATATCCATTCAACCGGCTTACTTCACAACATATAACAAGTACAATTTCGAAGATTTACAGATGAGTCTGCAAAAGAAGAAAAACAATTGATCATGTTGAACACTCAATATGAAAATGCTAGGATGACAAAAAAATGATTCGTTAATACGGTCAACAAAGACAAGGAACGATTAGACAATCACATGAGCACCAGTTTCCATATCTTCTGCCTGATGTTTTCATATGAAATCTTTCAAAACCATAGGGTCCGTAATAGTGTTAGACTTTTCTCTGTAAGTGACCTTGAACAGACAAGGATGTACCAGCCCTTATCTAACATTCACAGCACGTTGTAGTCTTAATTCAAAGAATTGTTTCTGCTTAGTAGCAGTTGTGTTGAAGACATTCTGAGACAGAAACACAGTATTTTCTGACCATTTAAGAGATTTTTGTAATTTTGTGGTTTTGATGATTTCCATCAGGTCCATGTATTGTAGAAATAACATATTAATACCTCTAGGAGTGGCTTTTGAGGTTAGGCTCTTGGGAGACTTTGGACCCAAGCAGTGAGCTCTTTCTATGCATAAAGGGTATTTAAAATTACATTGAACAATCTGTGCTAATACTGACTGTTGAAGAGCACCAATGTCTGAGCCCTCTGCAACTTATGGGATGCTGGAAAGCCTCACATTATGTCTCCTGTTTTATGTTTTCTGAATCTTCAGTGACTCTATTAAGCATATCAATATCGTTGTTTATTTGTGAGACATTGGGTACCGAGTCCTCCAAATCACTGATTTTTTGTTTCATAGTGGAGATCCTTTTATCAAGTGTTATTCATCTTTCTTTTACTTGTTGCAAAGAAGTTGTAGTTTCACTAACAAATGGCTGCAAGGACTTCAGCTTATCCATCAAGTCATCTAGGGTCAGAGTACACTCCACTTCTTTTTTGGACTTCATAACCAAACCTGAGGCATCAAACGTTTTAGCAATGGCCCCCAAACAGTCAAAGGCATTGTTTCCTGACTGTCTGTAGTAGAAAGACTTGGTTAGAGTTTGGAAATGTATAATCTTTGACATGGAGGTCTCCAAGCGCTTAAGGATTTTCTTATTTATGCCCATAAACCGATACAAAATATCCACAAGTCAAAAGAAAAACTTATAGAAAGAAAGACTGCAGGCTCTAAGGAAGTGTAGAAAAGAAACCAGTGCTGGAAGAAGTATCCATCAATAAATTTCAATTGTATCAATCCAAATTTGAGCTACCTTTCCTTCTTGATCCTCAAGCCTGTCTTGTGCTGCCTTGAGATCCCAAGTTAGTGTATGCACACTTTCCTCCAAGGAATAGTAGACATCCTCAGAAATACTCACCATGCCCCCCATCTTTGTGACCCTGTTATCTGCCGAAAACATTAATTCGTTAAGTCAAGTTTAATGTCAATAATGTTCAACTTGAAAGCAAAAGTATCTTTCTTCTCTCTCACATCTCTGCTAATGAGGTGGAGAATTCAGAAGTTAGTCATAGCTCCCTTTACAGACATTTTCTCTACAGACTCGTTCTAGGGACTCTGCTTTGTGAGGCTGTAAACCCTTCTATTTTCTTCTGTTTCCTGTCGGATTTGCCAATACCATAATCAGAAATGTTCCTTCTGTATTGACCAGTAAAGAGAAGTCCTGGGTACTCCAGCACAATGCTCTATATCTGATATAGTGTTTTAGAGAAGCAAAAGCTCAACAGAAACACAGTCTCCTAGCTGTAGAGCATTGTCTGTATCTTAAAAAACTATTACACATTAACACCAGTCTGCAACTATCAGTGAGTTTACTTAAGTGGGATAACACTCATTGATGGGTGGTATTTTGCTCTCTCTGTGTCCCACAAAACTCCACGGGTGTTCATAAGAAGTATTACAAATGGTGTTTGGATGACATTTTCATTTAGGAGCAATTTAAGCAGTGCCTAGAAACACAAATACATAGGAACTACTGGGGACAAGTAAAATATAGCTAAGGACTTTTATCCTTACAGTTTATCTGAAAATGATGAGCTCAATCTAAATTCAAAAGCTAATTTCTATACCAATTATCCTGAGAGCGACAAAATCAGCCTATGTCTACCACAAAGTCCATCTATATTTTATAATAATATAAAGCAATGTATGACCCCGATAACTAAAAATAAATCAGTACTGTAGTGACAGAAATTATGATTTTTTTTTTACCTTACCGTGAAGAAATGTGAGTTAATTTTAGATCCCATTGTGTTTAATATTTGCATCTACCCATCTAAAAATCAGATACCAGATGGAGACATGCAATTGCCCTTCAACTCTGTGTGTAGCCAGGTCGATTGGAGAGTCATTGTCGTCTGAGGAATCTACGGTCTGATATTATTACTATTTACCAACAAGAACGCTTAAGTTGAATCCAGGTTTGTCCGAGGTGAATGGGAACAACTGGGACCAGAATTCCAGTCCTCAAGGGGAAAAAACCTGAAGACAAGGAAAAAATGTCTGGATTGCCGTTGACTCTCAAGGCAGCTTTAACCTGAAGAGAGTTAAATTCTCTAAAATCCTCAAGGACCAGCAGGCATTTTAACACAGCAGAACAGAAAGGCTCCAAGCAGAAAGGCACCAGAACATTCAGGACAAGCAACCAACTGGCAGGCAGGCAGAGTTGTAATTCACTAAACATCAAACCAAGCTCTTTAAATACTCTGTGAAGAAGGATCATCTGGAAGTGGGACAAGACAGAAAACAGGAAGCAATTACCCACTATGGTGGATTGAATAAGAACAAAAAAGAACCAAGAATCCCAAAGTAATTCCTGCAATGGACTATTAGTGATATAAGGTATAACAATAGTATCTGGACTCGCTTGAGCCCTCCTGGCCTCTGCTGAAGTGAGTCCCTGATCCCCAAGAGGTGACCCATGCCCTAGACCCTTCGCTGGCATCATTCTGAGCTCTCAAGAAGAAAAGGTGAAATCCTGAAGTTTGGGCTCTTCGCAACCACAAATGGGTGCCTTTGCACTTAGACTCTGCCATCTGCAATGACCGCCAATGCAAAGCTCCGGTGAAGGCTTGCGCTTCGTGCTGCAGTGACTGTCAGCAGCAATCACCAATGCAAGATCTTCACTTTGCAGTACAGCAACAATAGCCAGTGGTAACCCGTAACACGAAGCTCCAGCAAAGAACATCTGTGACCATCTCTTTGGGTTATAGACACAATAGCCCACGCTACCAGGCCTGCACTTTGTGCTACAACCATATGAGACATTCGTCCTGCTCCTGGTAGCCTCCTCCACTGCAAGTAGAAGCCTTTATGCTGAACTTTGAAAAGGTAACTCTTTCAGTTGGACTGACCTGCTCCTGTATCCATCATGGTTGAACTGAACTTATGTGTTTCCCCTGGGGTCTAGCATGCCCAGATGACAGGGAGCGGTGCTTTGTGCTTTTATATACTATATTAACTTAAAAACTCAGAATGGAATATCTCTGGTTCTACTGGCTGGAATTATGCCTTTGTAATATCATTTTGTTTATTAAAATTTACTTGATTTGAATACATTGGTTTGGGATTTTTCTTGTGTTGTGTTTTCACTTTATTACTGTTTGTGTGCTGTACTGTTCATATACCTTACACATTGCCTCTAAGTTAAGCATGACTGCTTTTGTGCCAAGTTACCAGAGGGTTAATCACAGGTAAATGTAGTGACTTTTGTGGTTTGCCCTTTAAAGGGTTGAGGTTATTGTCTGAGTGGAGCTTCCCAACCACTCAACCAATAACCCAATTTCCTACAAAGAGAATTACAAAATTTGGAAAGCGAGACACCAAAAACTACCCTTAATCAGAGCAGAGAATGAGTCTAGCACAGTCTTACAGCCTGCAGAATCCATAGAATAAAATGTACTGCCCAGAAACAAAGTAAAAATCTGGGACAAAATGTGTGCTAGGTTCAGAATAAATGGTATGAAATAGGGGATTCTAAAGCTGTGTGATAAATCCTTCTCAAATCCATGCCATCACAGGAATATTGTTGAACACCATCTTGGAATGGAGAACTCTGGCAAAACAGGTTGGGAAGATGACCATCATAGTTAGGATGTATATAACCCTAACCACACCTGCTGTCACATGAAAATGGTGATGTGTTTGTATCGTAAGCAGAGGAAGAGTGATTGAATGCCTGGCATTCTGCTCTTTATCCATCTTTGTCTCTGCTCCTCCGAACTATTGCACTCATTCCTCTGAACTTTCAGCCTGACACCCTGAATTACACAAGTAGCAACCCGTCTCCCACCAAAACCATACATGGCGGCTGTGGCTAAAGCATGCAAATACCCACCTGTGCTACTGGGTGAAGCAGACAGGGACTCCCACCTGCACGTCAAGTGCACCATCTTCACTTCTTTCTGATGCAGAACCAGGTGACCATGTGGTCCAGCCAGCAAAACCAAGGCCACACTCTGGTAAATTGTAATTGCAGATGTAACACTCTAAAGCCAAACAATTTTCATTTAAAGCTTGTTTTCGATATGTGCCAGTTGTCTTTTAGTAACACTTATGGGGTTTAGTTGAATCTAATACGCGACTTAAAGCCAGGTGCATAAAAACATGTACTATCGTTCTGGATTAAAATTAGCATAGGTAAAAATGAAGGATTTCAGAAACTTGTGCTTTTGTGGTTTGACTTTGCCCTCCAGGGAAAGTAATATAATAACATGCATACTTCACTGAAGGCATTTTTTGTAACTATACAATCAGTCTAATGAACCATATTGTATTTTATTAAAGGAGACTCTAAACAAGTACTGAACGGGTTCTCCTTTGATTTAGATACTTCATCCCGAATTGCTTTCTGGATAGAAACAGCACCCGCTGACCTTGCTTAGCTGGCTTAAGTAATGCATTTGAGTTGCCTTTTCAGGTGCTTTCAGCACAGCTGTGCACCCAACTTATAATACTAATAGTAATACTGAGTCGAAGGTTCTTTTCTTAAAACTGAATATTGTTATTAACACATTTTATTTAATTTTGCAGAGCCACTTTCTGTATGTTTGTTTCGTACCTTATTTAGTTTGAAACCAATTTAATGTTTGATGGTGAGTTGGTAAATCAGATATTTTTACACCTGTCAGCTCTAGGGTGGTCTTCCCTCATACTTTTTGCCTTTCTCCAGTGGTGTAACTAAGGCCCCCAGCAGACCTTGCTCTGTGGCAGGTGGGGTGGGGCCAAGCGCCAGGGGGCCTCCTCAGCAAAGTGCCTGGGCCTGGGTACTCCCAAGCAAGTCCAGAGGGGGGCACCTCCGTGTACTTTGCAGGGGACCCCCCTCAAGTTTCATAACTCTACTGCCTTACTCCTCTTGTTTTTGTTGACTGCGTTCTTGCTGGCCTTAGGACTCTGCACACTTTACCTCTGCTAACCAGTGCTAATGTGCTTGTGCTCTCTCCCTTAAACCTGGTAACATTAGCTTACACCCAATTGTCTAGTTACAAGCTAGTTTACTTGTAGGTTGCTAGTAAGGTAATGCTACATGCACACAGGGGCTGTAAATGGTAGTAGTGGGCCTGCCACACTTATTGTGGCACGCACTTAAGTTGCCTTTTTGAAACAGGTCCCAGGCCAGCAATTGAAGTCTGTGTGTGCAGTTTTAAACTGCCATTTCGACCTGGCAAAATAAACACTTTGCCTGACCTACACCTCAATTTTTAATACATACACATCATCCCTAGGGAAGGCCGTAGATAGCTCATAGGGCAGAGTGCAGTGTATTTAAAAAAGTTGGACGTGTATGTTTAATTTCTATGTGTCCTAGTAGTGAAAAACTCCTAAATGTGTTTTTTACTACTGCAAGGCTTACCACTCACATAAGATAACATTAGGTTACCTTATTACATCCTAACTTTCAATTGGGAGTAGGTAGGGGTGTTGAATTTAGTTTCCAAATAATTGTAATTGAAAACTTTTAATGGTAATGATGGAGTTTAAGTCACAATTTTGAAAATGCCACTTTTAGAAAATTAGAAATTGATTTTGATAGTTCTTATAAAGCGCACCAATAGCAAACGGAGTCTTGGTGCTAAATCTGCAAATACAGGAAGAGGATTCAGGAAGTGAAAAAACAGCTCAAAATCAACAGGAGATGTCAGGACAAGAAAACAAGCATGTTTTAGGAAGCTTTCTAAGGCAGAAATGATTAGCCTGACTTCTGATGACGCAGAAAAAGAAGGACCAACATATATTCATATATCATGTAACCAAAATCGTATAAGGTAGTGTGATTTTTAGCAAAGAAAATAATGTACGTGGGAAATTGTGCCCACGGAGTAGTTCGCCATTATTATAAACAAGCTTAATTAATCATGAAGAATTGACAAATGTAGTAATCCGTCATAATTGCAAATGTATTCCATGATTTTCTTGTTGAAACTGTTATATGCTTAGCTAAAATTTAGCAGAGGCTTTGGCCTAGTTGCCTGGTCTCAAATTCTAACTGCGTGGTTTTCACTTGAATTAACAAAACATGTATTTTACTTTAAGGCTGTATTTTTCCAGTAGAGATGACTAATACACTTATCTCCAAGGTTTCGTGCTAGGCCGGTTTCATCTTCTTTGATGCAAGGTCAGCTCCTGCAGGTGCAGACAATAAAGGCTCTAAGATAAAATTAATTGGCAAACTTTGTTGCAACTTGTGTTCCAAGGCTCCAAGGATAATGTATGCATATATGAGTACTAGAAGAAAGACACTATTCATTGGTCAAATTGAAGCCATCCTATGAACCCTCCAATAGAAGACCCTGAAAAATTTGGAATGTTTCTTACTTAAACCCACCGGACAAAGAGAAGTCGGCCATTTTCCTTGATGCCATTATTGAAGCCAAATGCCAGACGCCATCTTGGACGACATCTTGATGCCCTTTTCTCTATTCCAGAGATAGAGACTTTAAGAATTCTCACCCTAGAGACTTTAACTTTAATTTGCCCCGTCTTGCCGATGCAGTAACTTTGCCCCATTTTCCTTGCTGCCGCAAGGAAACTTGCCCTTAACTCTGCCCCTTTGAAATCTGCCCCATGCTGATCGAACCGGTACCTGAAGGACGAAGATTTTCTTGAATGCTGATTGTATTTGGTAATTATGAAAGGATAATTGTATTATGCATTGTGTTTTCCTTCTTAGGTACCAACTGCTATTTTGATAGGGCCCAAGCTAGAAGTTTTCCAAATTTGTGTTGACTAAATTCATTTTGCATGAAGCCCCACATGCCAATGCTAATTAGAGGTTAGTCGAGGTATTCACTTGACGCACCATGTTGAATTGAAATCTTGTTATGCTGACCGATGTATGCAATTAGTCAAATTCAGTTACTCATGTTAGTGATTTGTATTGCTATATCCGAGTGCATTATAATTCAGATTTTGCGTAGATTGCGTTTCTTCCGTTGTTATGGACAGCTAGTAATGTTCGTATACGTATATCATTTGATTTTGAGACTCATATATATTGTGTTAGCATTGTTAATATAGGGAAATAAACTCATTAACTTTTAATAAACTGGTGTGATTATTCATGACTGAAAGGTCATGTTGCGTCAAAATACAGATTGTTATTGATTCCTAATGTGTTGATTGATTATTAATTGATTATTGGCTATTGATTATAATTAGTTATCGATGATTGATTTGAGTGATCCGACTATTCTTGGATGAGGAGAACCCAACTAGATTAAAAGGTCCACCGACCTCCAGCGTGTCCAAGTACAAGTAATTTATGAGGACTGGATGCGCTATCACTTCTTAATTGAAAAGGTAGTTTATTCCAAATTTGAGACAAGATATGAAAAAAGCTTCTGCCTCCCCAAAGGCTTCTTCTGAATCTAGAAACATTAACAGACTTGGAGTGAACTGAACAGAGGGATCTCCTTCGAATATGCCAAGTACAATGTCTTACAAAGTAGACTGACTTTTGCCATATAAAGATTTATGTACTAGGCATAAGGCTTTAAACACAACTGTCTTACAGAAAGCCAATGCAGCTCCTGCAATGCTTTGGCTACTCACTCAAATGTTTGGAATTTTCTTCAAGAGGCATGCCGCCACATTCTGAACACTCTAAAGTTTACATAAGGAACGTTGCTGAATGCCTAAATATAAGGCATTTCAATAGTCCAGCCTTGATAGAATCAAAGAGTAAAGGCAGATTTTTGCAAATCATGTGGGATGAAAGGCAGAACTTTTTTAAGAATACAATGCAGATAATAACAGCAAGAAGACAGTTTGTTAACCTGTGCATTAAAAGATAGACAAGACTCAAAAAGACACAATAGGGACAGCTCAGCCAGCACCTGGACTTGGTGCAGTACTATATAGATACACAGCAAGGCTTCCAAGTGGGGGGACGTAGAAACATTAATTGTCAAAGTATCAGTCGATGAGCAAAGGCAAATCAACCAATTGTGATAAAAAAATTAACACAACAAAGTACCCACTAATTTGGTTGTAAAGAAGCCTATTATATTGACATTACTCAGGAATAAAACAGACACAGTAGAGAATTGTGGTGATAAAGGGCTCAATGCTCAAGTGAACACACAGGTAGTATAAACTAATAGTACATAGTGTGTAAAAGGGGAGATCTACAATGGAATATATCTTAGCATTTTTTAACAGATGCAATAATTTAAGTTTCAAGGGTATCAATCCATTTCAATTGTTGGACAAACCAGTGAAATTTTAACCAAAAAGAATGAGAATGTCATTATCAGGACAAGGGAAATTAAATGAACAAAGGTGTAATTTATCACTTTAAGGGATCAAATAAATGTAAACGCTGGAGCAAGGCCTGTGTAAATTGGGTATACAGAAAACTGGTTCAGCTAATAAAGGCTTTTCTCAATCTTTTAATCTCCCAACTGACACAGATGCTCCAGAATAGCTGAGTCGAGCAGTCATCGGAGATTATTACCAGAATCAGTTTTCTACATGTTGCCCAAGTCTTCCTGTGGCTACTCGCAGATGCTGGCCACCAGGCAGCCTTCTGCCCTCCTGAGGAGAAGTGCGAACAACTCCCAGGGTTATGAATGAGAGAGGCCTGCCTTTGAAAGAAGCATCACTTCTCCCTGAAAGGAAGCCATATATGGTGTGAGCCCAAAAGATGAGTTTCAAAGGGAAAGCCGCTTTGAAGGGTGTACACACATGAGAGGGGCTTCTCTTTTGTTATGGTAGAAGGGCTGGTGTTGGGAAGGAGGAAGAGAGTTTCCTAACGGCCTTTTCTGTGGGTTTTTCTGTGGGCATGTAGCCCTCCGTTAGGCACTCCACTATGGTGGGCTACTAATCTCTACACATCGAGACAGCTGCTAAAGCAGAAGACATCTGTTCTGGCCAGTCAGTAGCCACAGTCGCCTGATCACCACTGACTGTCTATGTGGAGCTCGGATGACCAGTTACAGACGCTTAAGATGTTGCACACAAGTATGCTGAGCCTAGAAGGGTCATCGAAGTGCAGTTTGGTCGCCTCTTATGGACACTAACTTCACCAATGCCACTGGTTTCACTGTGACCGGAGAACAGTATTTCAGTGGCACCTGGACTTTTGCTAGACCAAAGAGGACTTCGAGGGACATCAACCTCTCTGGCCAAAGTCACCCCACCTGTACCACGACGCAAGGAGTAGAGCGTTGATAGCACTTCATCCTCAGCATCTTACAGCAACTTCAGCATCCTGTATCGCTTACATCAGGACCATTTCATTAGTGTCTCTGGTGGTTCGCCCTTAGGTGCTGGAATTGGATATTAGTCTGATTTGGTGGCAAGGTAAATGTCTGACACCCTTCCCCCACAACACCACCATAACCTTCCCTGTGTTGAAATTGATCATCCTAAGTGGGGTCAGAGTAGCCAAAACAATTCTTTAAAAGTTTTACAAAGTTTCCAAATAATGTGGTTCCCAATGCTCGCTTGCATTTTTTAGTGAAAAGCTGTAATTTACTGTATATTTAAAAATTCGTATTTCAGAAACTCTCTGGTGAATTTTGTTTGTTGGCTAAAAATTCATCAAAATATGATCTATTTTTATGAACTGGTGCTAGATTTCTTTCATGTTGTGTGACTTTCGTTTTTCATTGCTTTGGTACTTCTAAATGCTTTACACGTGTTCCTTTGTTTAAGCCTGACTGCTCAAAGCCACAGCTATCCAGGATTGAGCTAAGCTTTAACAAACAAGCCTCACTGGAGCCAAATCGGTAACATGAGTGAATTCCATGGTGAGGTTGCACAACCACAGTATATAGTACACTGGATTCTTGTTATACTAAGGTGAGGTTAAACAACACCGGAGTTGGTGGGACTATATAGATTTCAATATGCACAAACCAAGCTATTTCACTGACTATAAAGTCTAGAGTGTTGCACTTCCTACCCCAACAATTTGCGTCAAGATTCTAACATTTTCAGTGGTCTCTACTTTAAAAGACCAAATGCATTTTGCATCAATTTGGTTCCTGATAGTTCCTTTTCGCGCTCCATGTAGCTTTTCAATAAACCTAATTGGATCTCCTCAATGTACAAACGGAGCTGCAGGAGTGTTAATTCTTTATTCACTACTTTTAAATTTCTCATCAATTCTGTGCAATTGACTCTCCATTGGTTGTGAAAGCAGGATTCTTTTTGTTCCAATGACCCCTTAAATGTTTGTATGGCTAGTAATGCCATAATGCTCAAGCCAATGCCAAATTTAAATTAAATTAAAATAGGTAAAAATTCCCAGCGTTTTAATAGTTCAGTGCGGGATCATGGGCTGTACTGGTGCTGATCATGGATTCTCAGGTGGAACGTCTTTTGGCACTCTATAGCTGCTGGAATGTTTAAGTGGAAAGTTAAATCATATGTTCAGAAGCCATGAGTTTCTTAGCAGTTTTCCCGTTTCGATCAAGTGTAGAGTGCTGAGCATGAAAAACTGATTGTTTGAATGACTAAATTAATTTTCAGCCACGTTATTTACCAAAGCTCGATGCCTTTATCGTTACTGAATGTGGGCAAATTCATTATTATCTCAATTGTGATGTTATGCCATAGATGTATTTGGTGTATTCTACAACAATACATTTAATGATAGCTATATAATTTTCCATTGGCACCTTTTTGGTAAATGACATGTAACTACGCCGGTAAAATAATTATTTTTAATCGCACTAAATATTTTTATACATTTGTCCTAAATGATAAAGAGTCCATTCATTTTATAGTCATGTGCTGACATCAGCTGACAAATACTGCTCGCTGAAATTTTGCAGCTCGTAGGGTGTGGTGTGTCTGTGATAAAAGTAGTATATTTTGAATTGCAGAACTATATTGCTGAAACTGAATAAACATTGCCCCCTGCAGGTAATACAAATATCGCGTCCATCAAGCATCCTCCTAGAAGCAATTCTAACACTGTTGATTTATAAAACTACTTACACCCATGGCTTTTTAATCACATTCACTTCATCGTCTTCTACCTCACTACAATGCAAACTTGTTTTAATTGACAATACTTACAGAGTTTTAAGTATTGCCATTGCTTTACATATTTAGGTGTTTTACCACATTTTTACAAATGATTTTTTGAGTTTTTGGTAGTGTTACAGGTTGACAAGCCTTATTCTGCTTTACCTATCATCACTGGGTTTGCTGCCAAAATAATTCACCTGTTGCGTGTCTCTCGCCTTCTTGCTCTCCATCACCATCTCTCTTGCTCTCTTCCTCCCACACTCCAACTAATGTAAACCCCAACTCTCTTCTTTATCTTTTTCACTCTCAACCTCACTCACTCGCTCTCTGTCTTCTCCCATCGTGCTTCCTATTGCTCTCACGCGCAGTCTCTTTTTCACGGTCTTTCAAATGAAACTAAACTACTGTGGTCAATTCAAATGAATGAGGTTTAATTCCCGGGGTTCAAAGCTTTGCTAAAAGTAACACAATCTCAGGTTGTTGCAGTTACAGTAACTCTGCATATTGGTTCACACGTTTAATCGTAGTTATTGCATTTTTTTGCAGTTTTTATATAGCGCGAACTCGACCCGAAGATATTTGAGCACTTTACATGAGCACCAGTTACATTATACAATGAGTATTTTTACGCATGGGGAGATTAAGTGATTTGATCAGAAACACAAGATGTTGAGCCAAGGCATAGACTCGAACCTGATGTAGCTCATAAGAGCCTTTGCCAGGAAATTATGTTGGAACTATGGAGTTCTTGAGCATTTGTGGGTGCCCGCGGTGCGGGAGGGGAGCGAGCTCCAGGGACCCCCTCAGCACAGTGCACGGATGGCAGGCCCCTGATTGAGTCCCAACCCAAAACCCCCACCACCACAAGGTACTTTGTAAAGGACGGAGCACGCTCAACTTTCTTTACACCATTGGATTGTTTCCAGGCATGAGAAGGTTTACTCAGTGCTTAATTTGTACAGAAAGACATTCCAGTGCCCACTGTCCTCCTCGTAACCTGCGGCTGCTGCATTTAAATGTGCGAACACGGAATGCTCAGCCAGTGTTATCCTGAAGCCATCTCGGGCCTCTTCAATCCATTTAAAGCCACTCCCTTCAGCTCACTCTTGCAGCTTTCTGCTTTCTCCCTTTGTGATGCATTTTTGTTTTTTTCTTCCTCCGTCTTTCCCATATGTGTCTTTTGCTCGCTGTAAATGCTTGAGGCAGAAAAATAAGCGCCAGCTCTCACAAATAAGTGCTGATGCTCAACAACGGAAACAACAAGCACAAATTAAGCACTGGGTTTACTATGGAACACGTCACAGCCCTCGTGACGCTGCTGGTGGGAGTACATCGAGGCTTAAAAGTTTGTATTGTATCTGAATCTTTCTGGTGAAAATATTGCATTCCATCCCTTGTCTAACTGTCGTTTGCTTCACTCTTATAGAGCTGTGATATTGAACCTGCAATGGTGTCTGCTTGAAGGCTTGTTTTATAATGGAATAAATGCAAAGACAAGTCCCAGAATTCAAATATAAAACCTGGACTGGAGTAGCACATCACGCATGGACCTGGGAAACTTGGCAGGGCTGCTAAAATCATTGGCTGGTTCTCTTTAGCTACTTGAAACATCAAGGAGCCCATTCACAAAAGTATTGATGAGCGCAGGAGACAGTATTACAAAAGCACTCTCTGGGCTTTATGTGGGGTGAAAAAGTGTGAGTGTGTGTGAGGGGGCTCCAAAAGGTGCTTGAGTTACATATGTAGACTACATTTTGGCATACTTACCTGTAAGCAACGCATTTTCTTTTACTTTTGCCATCTCAATATTTTGACAACTGTCTACCCTTTCACACATATTTGCATAGAATCACAATTGCAGCTGGATCGTGTGACCATTGCTCTGTGTGCTCTACAGATAGGTCAATGATTGAATGGCCCTGTATTCTGGACACCTTTTTGACCCAGTAAAAGCTACTGTGAGAAACACACACCGCCTTCAGCCTCAACTCCAGGGTTCTCCCGTGTGGGCTGTTATGAACACTTGGAGCCAACTCAGTTCACAGTATGCACTAAACATGTCATGCTACATGAAAACAAATACAGAAGCACAACATCCTGGAAATACCTAACACTCTTAGGGCATGCAAGACTGAGAAAAATGTATGGAAAATAAACAGGCACTAAAAAGCTGACGTGGATCACCTTAATGTTTTTACGTTCATTGTTCAGAACTCAATCAATGATTTTGACATTAAAGTTAAGGACATTAATATAGGACCCAATAGAGACCTGTTTCGATGGATCTTTTTAATTACTACCGGCTCTGAGACGCGGACAGACCAAGCCCACTGAAAGCCTTGAGTACTCTTTTACATACTTTTATAGGTCTTACTGTATTGGTCACAAAACACCCAAATCCATATTACTTCAAAGTGCAAAGTAAAACACCACTGTGAATAGGCCCCAAGTTAACCCTAAACTCTGCACTGTTTTGGGAGACTCACAACTTCTCATAAACTATTTGAAAGTATTGTGTGGAGAACTTTGATAAGTGCACTGGACAGAACTAGTGAATGGTGAAGAATGCTCAATGTGCATATGAAAAACAGGGTCAGATTTCATTTGCATAGAAAGGGCCTTGTCACTTAAGTTGAGCATAGGGAGCGCTAAATTAATACTAAATAAATCATTTTTGGCTGGCACTATGTTAATATTGCATGTCCTTGGTAGTAAGTTAAGACATATGTATCTTAGTCTCAGCAGACTCATGATCCCATAGTCCTCAGTAGGTTCTGTATGGTTTGAAGTGATGATGAAAGTAGATCCCTGACTCTACTGTCTAGACTGTGGTCTCATAATGGTCATCCAACCGGAGTTCTGGATTTCAGGTGTCCCTCCTACTAATGGGAGATTAACATTTGGTGACAGCTGATTATACTGTAGAGGTACTTAGATTAATCATTTCACATGGTAAGCTTCTCTGCTGATAAACTGCTAGGGATTCTGTCCGTTCCCTCAAAACTTGAGTTCTCACCTTCGTCTCTTGATGTGTATGTGTGTATGTATGTGACTTACACATACACACCTAGCCATAAGCAACAGAACACATTATAGGCGTGGGAGTTTGGAGATAAGGGTAGAGGAAAAGAGGAAGTGTAGGTGATTCATGGTGGATGGAGTAAGGCTAATGATAATGCTGTCTTGGTGACTTACATCTGACAGGACCGTGATGGACATAAACAACCATTGTCGTAAGACTGCTGTTTCAAGAGGTGATTAAGCTAAAGGAGGAGGAGATGAGTCAAATGGAGGGGCAAGAGAAGTGGAGGCGGGTTTAGGGCAATCCCTCAAATGAACAATGTCCTTTCTGGTGGGAGGGTCATCACCCTGTTATGTACTTTGTATGTACTAAGACCATATAAGGTCCAGTGTATTCAATTGTGAAAAGCTACAGCATAGTCCAACAAGGACCTCATTTATTTAGCTTGTGGTAATTAAAGCAGACATTCTGTGATGTCAAGATCAAAAGAAATATATTATCACGATGGCAGCATCCAGCATAATTCCAGGCAGAATCCCCATATAAGATCAGTGCTGTTTGGCCTTGCAATTAGGATATGAGGCATTCATGCGCCATGTGCCTGATGGAGTTCTGTTGTGCGTTCTTCCTGGGAGAGCATCCTAGGCAATTGACAGTGACTTACAATACAGATTAGGATGGTGGATGCGGCTGTAGCCATGCATCTCTGTCAGTGGGATGTAGGGTGACCTATGTGGTAGAACGTTCTGATTTTAAGTGAACACCTATATTTTAATTGCCTAATGTTTTTGCTTGTGAGGAAATACCCTAAACTTGCTCCCTCAATGTATCTAACCCACTGTATCCCTTAGTGGAAGGTTTGGCTGCTTCACTTCACTAATCCGGGAGAGTCACATTTCCAAAGGAATTGGCTTGTTTTTTCATCAGAGTAAAATACCATCCATTCCTTCAACATAAATAAGAAATGACAAGACCCACTATGGATACTACCCAGTAACCAATGATTCCCACAGGATCCAGAGAGAAATAATCACAGATGTCTTATGTTCCCCACAGTTTGAACAAGCTGGGGCAGAGGAACTGAGATGTTGCTCCTAGGTCTTTGATGCTCTTGAAAGGAAGGGGTCACATGACACCTTTTGGAAGTCAGGGTGTTGTCCTAGGAAGGGTAGGTAAGTGTTTCAGGGGTCGAGGTTCTCTCTTTACTTTACTCGCCTTGAGAAATCAGTTTAAGGACTGCAATAGAAGGGGAGGGCTCTGAGCATGACGGGACCTCCAGTGTTATGACCAATGGGTCAGGAGTTGTATCCTCATCCGAAAAAATGCTATCTGGCTAGGAAAGGCTGTCAGTGCTGGCTCTGAGACAGGGGACATAAGATTATAAATACCCCTGCATGGAGCAGAAAGAGAGCGCTACTGTTGTTTGTGGAATGAGCAAATCCTAGGAGTCTGTGAGACCAAGCATGGACGTAGTCACAGGATCAGACTCAGCATGTGACCCCAGAGAAAGGGGTGGCGAGGTAGGAAACATGGGACACACAGTCTGAAGCGGAGAGTCCACAAATTTGGCAAACTTCGCATAGGTTTACATTATAAGGAAAGAGTATTGAAAAGGTAGGTTTTATAGCAAAAATATATTTGCTGTTAGTGGGAGAATCTCAAACAAATATCTGGGGGGAAGTCTTTGTAAGAACAATATGTAGAATCATTTTTCTTTGCATTTGATATTTATTGAACTTCACAAAATCTGAGGTTCTGCAAAGTGCAAACATTACAAACTTCACAAAAGTATGCCGCCAAACATTGAATTTCACCCTTCCCTTGGTGAGAGATTGTTGTCATAGTTCTCATAGTAGTAACTGAGGTTGGCACTATCTTCTGGCTTCTCAGAAAAGTTAAAGTGCAGAGTTTCAGTGGTATCGTCTTTCATAGAGGCATTCAATGGAGAGTGCCAACTGATCTTATTGGTGGAGGAGGAATCTCTCCTTATTCCATTGCTTAATGATAAATCTTTCTCAGTGTGCTTTTGGTATTTCAAGATCCAGTTGCTGAACTGAGGCTGTGATTTTAGATACAGTTGTGTCATATCAGAATTGGATTTTGACTTTAATGTATTCCATGTGAGAGCACCCTGTGTGGCTTTTCCTAATTTCCAAATTCAAGATCAAGCTCAGTTCTGCCATTTTGTAAAACAGGAGAGCTAAACATAGTGGACATGTTATAGCCTTAGTTTAGATTTAGGAATCTAACATGGGTCATGGTGCTGTCAAAAAAAGGAGGGGAATGTGCAGACATTCTAACTCGATTAGCCTGCAAAATGTGCTACTAAACGCTGCGTACATGCTATATGAATTTGTGCAAACACTCTCAAGGCAAAGGGCTGAAACAGTTGAAGATTTGAAGATTACCTGGTAAATGAAATTCCATTTGCCTGGTGAAGGATTAGGGAACAGTGTTCTAGGGATAGGTGAAACTGATGTAATTAAATCTAGCATAATCAAGCAGAATTCCCTACAAATCCAGCGAGGTTACATGAGATTAAGAGAGAAAAGTAATTCTTCATTAAGCACAACTTTCCTAGCTCCAAAAAAAGCCCCATCCCATACATGTTTTGACTCCCAGGCCTACAGTGTTCCATTCTGCATCTTCAAGCCCTGGACTTGGATGACTGCTCTGAGGACCAAGGGAATTGGCCGCTTGCTGCCCCAACAAGGACAAATCTCATCCAGGACCTACCTAAGAGAAGCCTGCCTGTTGTTTCCATGAGCCTGGGAAAATGCAAAAGATCCTGAAAACCCTGGGAACAGAAACAGCCTCTTCAGATTCAAAAGACACAATCTGACTATCAGTAACTGCATTTTTAGCAAGGGGCCTGAGAGAAGGGTGAAATAGCTTTTTTCCAAATTGAAACCGTAAACCAATGCCCAAGAAAGCTGGAAGATTGGGGACATTTGGAGAATAACAATAGAAGATAACATTTGAGAACTTTTGAGATTTTCAGTAATGTCTGTGTTGGAGGAAAGTGACAACGTGCAAATTAAACCTGACAACAAAGACACAACCTCTGCAAACGTGTTTCTGGTTAGTCCTATTTGAAGCTTTTTGGCACAAGAGTCAAGGCTCCAGAATGACTCCCAAGAAATACACAAACGTATGGACCCCTGCCCATCCTCAACGTCTAGCCTTATCTTCCAGATTGATTCCAAACTCAGGAAAGTTTAAATGCCCTATGATGAACTGCAAGGGCACGAAAAGGCACAAAAGTGGCTTGATGAAGTTGCAACTATAATGGTTATGATCTCCAGGACTTTCTTGCTATACATTTTTGCCTTCAAGTGTAAGGCTAGTGCAAAATCAATATATTTGACACCATGGGTGCCAATTTCGCAAAATGCAGGGGGTAGCAGAAGTGACATCACATACCCTTTGGACCTTAATGACATCACAGGAAGTGACAACATATGACCCTTTATTCTGAATTTTTTCAAGGATCTTGTCATATGACCTTAACCATGATGACATGATAAATATCTATTTTAGATACCATTTATGCTGATTTGAACTTTGAAATTTATTGGAAGTGAATGTTACCCAGTATTGCAGTGAGCAAGCAAAGCCAAGAAGCCATGCCTCGACTAACGGGTTCCCTCCTCGCCCAAGATATTTGTTAAACAAATGTGTTAATATAAAGCATTTAAAGTATAATTAACAAATACATTTGCTAAAACGTCAAAGGATCTGAAATGGCACTTATTACATTTTCCAGTCCTTTCATAATGTGCCAAACCAATGTAACATCACGCTCCATATTTATGTAAAAATGTGCAACGTACACAGCCATATGTCAAAAATTAGCTCCCCTGTACCACGGACAGCATTATGTCATAAATGCATCCTATACCATGGGTGTCCCCAATATTTCAGTGCCAGAATGTTTCCATTTATGCAATCTATAGATCATATACCATCAAAGATTACCGTAGTATGTCATGGTCAGCTTTTGGCATGGTTGCCCTCCTCCCATATGTCAGGCTGTCTTCCTTTGTGCCAAGAAATACCTCAAATACACTAATAGCGGCATTACCTTCAGTATGCCACTAACAGTGTTTTACTATGGGTGCTCATTATTCCAAGAATTACCTCCAATGTGCCCCCCGTATTTTGTCACAGGTATCTGTCAGGCTATGAATTGAATCAAGTGTTTCCGTACCATTATTTTACCACAGGCTGTCTCATAAGACAATAATTACCTTTACTATGCCAGGGCCTAAGAGAGATTTGCAAGCATAACACCACGTTCTCACACTGAATTAAATTCACTCACCCACACTGTCACTCGTATAAATACACTCTCACCCACAAGTACACACACAACATACATTTAAATGCTTTTTGTACTTACCTTAGATGTCATCAAATATCCATTCCAGGTAACTGTGTTCCATTTTTATTATGGTAATAGTGAATAATGGAATATTATTCACTATTAGTATCGTTAAAATGCACAGAAAATGAGTAGTCCAGAGTCACCCTTGTGTTCCTGGCACTCACTTTGCCACCTCTGAGGCCAGGGGTCGCAAAGGCAGTGCCAGGGGTTGCAGAGAACAAGCTCGGGGGCGCATTTGTGGCCCCTGGTGACCCCTAAATGATGTCCATGTTTGACACCCTGAAGCCCTACGTTGCAACAGCGCTTCACCATGGGCAGCTGATGGGTTTTGAATACCAGTAAAGCTACTATATCAGAAAGTTAACCTTTTGAACTGGGTGACCAGCAAGCTCTGGCCCAAGCTTCTGCACCGCTGGCCCACAATGATGGGCATCTAAGACCTGGTACACCATACATCTCTATTAGTGCAGTCCAGCCTCCTCTGTTCAACCATCACCAGTCAGCCTTGGAGGTTATGTTCTCTAAGGTTTTGTTCTGTTCATGTGCCATATACTTTTTTAAATAAGGAAGGCTTTGTTGGTGTCACTTTGCTATGTTTATGCCTGGGATTCCTCAGAGAAACATATCTACTTGAGGGAAACGGGATAGTTTTGAATCTGAGAGACCTCAGTTCCAACTCTCTTCTAGATGTAGACCTTGTGACGCCATAATTTAATAACCCAATTTTCTACTGAAACAGTTAAGCGATTCTGTTTTAAAAATGCAAGTTGAATAGAAGTTTTGCTCAACAGTCAACAAATGGAAAATCTTAGAAAAATGTCACCTCTCAGTTTTAGCCAGTGTCACATGAAGTCTTGAATATGTTCCTGTATGCTTTGCTTTTCCTTTGTCTCAGTGTAAGCTGTTTTCCTCAGTTTAGGTTTGCACATGGCTATAGAGATTGGGATCCAAAAACAATGCAGATGAATTTGCAGATGTCATCTACAACTACATCTGCAGATGCCTTTTCCATTCCTACAGAGCTCTAAATAAGACCAGTCTTGTTCCTTAAAAACACTTCTGTACCACATCCATGTGCTATAAGATGTTAAATATGCTTCTAATACGACTTTTAACTGCTGCCTAGTTTCAAGTCGTAATGTGGATCAAAGATTTAGCATATCACTTGATGATTTATACCTGAGCATGTACACACGAAAATACTGAGAAAGTGATACGTAGTTATGGAGTCAAAGTCTCAGAATTCACCAGATTCCAAGTAAAACAAAGCAAAATGTTTAGAGGGGCAGCAACAGAATTCCTTCAGTTTTCTTGAGATTTTAATTTGCTTGCTCTGTGTCTTTGACACAGGAGACCCGCAGCTTTATCAGCTGGAAAGTGATAATAAACATATGGTACCTCACACCTTCAGTGGCTCCTCAGTGCCTTCATGTTTATTTGTCTTTGTGTCTTCTGGTTTCAGGCCTCTGCTAGAGCCCATGACCCTCATTTTGAGCTGGGTTTCCCGATTCCTATGGAAACAAATGTTTGCACAGGGATCAGTATTCTAAATCGTGTGGTAATCATCACACACTTACGTTTTTCCCTGGCAGATTACTGCAGGTCAAAATTGACAAAAGTTATCAGACGAAATGACCTGGAAAGGAGGTAAAATCTGTAGAATTTAGTGTGTTTAATACTGATGTTGACGTTGTGCCTCATTTCAATGTTTAGAACTCATCACGCCCTTTGCCTGTATCTCAGACCCACGTGCTTTGTAGCAAAAGGAAAGCTCTTCCCTCCATCACAGCCACCTCTTAACATACATTTGCCCCAGAACATAACAAACAGGTCTGAGACAAACAGATTTCTCATGTGTGTAATCTTTTAGTTAATACCCTTTAAAAATAGGTCCAGACAAAACCCCAGCCCTGGTTTGTCTGTGTGCTGGAAGGACAGCACATGGACGTATGTGCACAGGGGCTCAAAGACCTTACATTTCTGTTTTATAATAGCTAAAGGGTATATTGTATTATTATGAAGTTGGCAGCAACAGAACATTGGTATGTTGGTGCCCTTTTGTGAATCCTGTAAATCTGAAAAAAAGATTTTCAATATCTCATTTGGAAATTTCATTTTGCAGGGCTTCCAAATTATATAAGTCATTTAGAGCCAGAGGGTGTGCACTAAAAGGGGCCCAAGAAGTTATTTCTGGTCTAACATCAGCCATGATAAAGAGCTTCAAGCCTTTTCTCCAATTCAGTTTTTGAGCCGCCACCAAGTTTTACTGGTGTAAATTATGAGCTTAAAACAGTCATAGATCAGCTTGTATTTAGATTTCCTCGTGGACCCTTTTTTTATTTAAAGAATGTTTTACTGCGCTTTATGCAACAGAAAATATACACCACCAAGGTAAACAAAGTAAGCAGTTCATTGTGTGGTGCCATCAGATCATATGGAAACACCAGGGAGATATATAGTATAATGAGTTGAGCCTCATATGGAAAAATCAGAGGGTGGACAAAAGTGTATTTGTTTTTGATGTTGAGATAAGGTTGTCCAATGTATGTAAAGTGAGAGAGTGAATTTATATGCTGTGGTGATGTAGGCGGATGATTGGAGAGTGAGAGAGAGGAAAAAAGGGAAGAGAATAGATGAAGGAGATGGGGAGATAGAAGATAGTGACAGTAGTAGTAAGGAAGGAAGTATGGAGGGATAGGTGGGTAGGGTGTTGGTGAGTGTGGGGGTAGGGACAGAGGGCGGGCGGAGTGATCATGGTTTTATGTGACATAAAGTTGTATAGTTTGCACCAGAATTTACCATTCTTCTGTGGTGTTATCTTCAGGTATGAGTTCAGTGAGTTAGTTGCAGCTCTGGTGAATTGTACCCATTCCCACCAAGTATGGGAGGACAGCTTATGAGAGTCCTTCCATTCATTGAGGATAGCTTTAAGACCAGTTGTGACCAGAATGTCCCATAGGAGATGCTCGCCTTTGTTCAGTGTATGTTTGATGCCAGAGGGGAGGATGTGGGGTGCACCTTAGTGGGACATGTGCAGCTCTTGTGTTATTTGCAAGAGGTTAGAGTGACATTAGATTGCTGGGTGCAATTAGCGAGTAGAAAGGTGTGAAGATGGACTGGATTCAAAGCTTTCAGCACTGTGGAGCTTCCAGACCTTCCAGAACTACAGAGCCACCTTAGTGCTTAGATTGTACCTTGGACCACCACAGACCTTGGATTTGACTGGGCAACCTTTGTAGATTGTAGCATAGCCTGGTGAGGAAAAGTAGTTGTTAGTATTCCTAACTGTTGGCTACACTTAAGTAGGTTTCACATGGTGCTGTGATGTGCAATGTGGTGTAGCAAGGTGCAGCACATTGGAGCATTGGGTTTGTCCTCAACCCCCCTCCCGGGTACAGTGTTATATTTACAATAGTGATGGAAGTCCTCTGGATCCAAATGTGGGAAGCGGAGCGATTTCCAGAAGGTAGAAGCTTCTATTCATGCAGGAGGGTTCTGGAACATGCTTTAACCTCTTGGGTGCCTTGGACGAGATGATCTCGTCCAAGGCTACAGTTCCCCTGTGCCTTGGACGAGATCATCTCGTCCTAGGCACAGGGGAACTTGGGGGCGCGCTAGCGCGCCCCCCGTGCACCCCCCCTCCCCCCCCAGGCGGGGATGGAAGGGGAAGACCTTCCCCTTCCACCCCCGCCCCCCCCACGGCAATCCGATGACATCAGCGCGCGCACAGCGCGCTGACGTCATCTAGTGTTGCCGGGCGCGCTGGAAGCCATTTGCTTCCAGCGCGTCTACCGAGGAGGACCCAAAAGGTGAGTCCTCTTCGTTTTTGGGGGTCGGGGGTGGTGGAAACAGACACGGGGGAAAGGAAAGGGTTTTTCCTTTCCCCCGGTGCCTGTTTTCATTAGATTCCTGCTCCACGATCGCGGGCAGAGCCCGCGATCGTGGAGCAGAAATCTCCACTAGCCACCAGGGATTTATTTTTTTCAATATTTTGGGGGCGACCCCTTGGGCAAGGGTCGCCCCCCCCCGGGGGCAATTTTTTTATGTATTTCGCCCCCCCCTGGGGGCAGATCTGCCGATTTTTCGGCGGATCTGCCCCCAGGGGGGGGGCGAAAACCACTAGACACCAGGCAAAATGTATTATATTTATTATTTTGGGGGCGACCCCTTGGGCAAGGGTCGCCCTCCCCCGGGGGCATTTTTTTATTGTATTTCGCCCCCCCCTGGGGGCAGATCTGCCGAATTTTCGGCGGATCTGCCCCCGGGGGGGGCGAAAACCACTAGACACCAGGGATTTTATATTTTGTGTATATTTTGGGGGCGACCCCTTGGGCCAGGGTGGCCCCCCCGGGGAATTTTTATTTGTATTTAGCCCCCCCCCCGGGGGGCAGATCCGCTGATTTTTTGGCAGATCTGCCCCCGAGGGGGGTTGAAAACCACTAGACACCAGGGATTTATTTTTATTGTAAAGTTTTTTTTGGGGGGCGACCCTTTGGGCAAGGGGCGTCCCACTGGGGGACACATTTTTTAGTATTTGCCCCCCCCTCCCCCCGGGGGCAGATTGCCAATTTTTGGGCTGATCTGCCGCCGGGGGGGGGGGGGCGGGGGAAAAAATCCACTAGACACCAGGGATTTTGTTTTTGTTGTTTATTTTGAGGGCAACCCCTTGGGCAAGGGTCTCTCCCCTGGGGAGTTTTTTTTTTCTGTTTCGGCCCCCCGATGGCAGACCAGTAATTTTTTGGACGATCTGGCCCCGGGGGGGTGGAAGCACACTAGGCGCCAGGGATTGTGTGGTGTGTGTGTAATTTTGTAGGCCCATCTGCCCCCAAGGAGGGCAGAAACCACCAATACGGCAGGGATTTTTTTGTTTTGTGCTGGGGGTGCCCCCTTTGGGAAGGGTTGCCCCCTAAAAGGGGGCACAGAGGTGTTGCCCATTTCGGCTAATTTTTTTACGCCCATCTACCCCCGAGGGGGGGCAGGATCCACTTAGGTACCAGGGACAACTTCTAAGTTCTTGGTGGTGGGGTGTTTGTCAACAGGCAAAGTATTTGTATTTGTGATTATAACAATTTATTTCTTCTTTTTCTTCTAGTTCAACGCTTTTGCTTCCTTTGCTGTGGATCTTAGCGGTTTTGGCAGTAGTTGTCCAGTGGTTTGCATAGCTGCATGTTTTAGGTAAGTGAAAGCAATTTACTCCAAAGGAGTATTGTTGACATGCATGAATGACATGTTTGTAGGTGGTGTACTAAATGCAGTATTGTGTGTTTGACATTGTCCTTAGATTTGAGCACAGTGATGTTTGTGTTGTCATATGTCTAATTTGCTTTTTTCTTTTTTCTTTTTAGTGGGATATCATTGGTGATTGCTGTGTCTGTGCAGAGTAGTTGCTTGGTGAGTAGCTATTTCAGGCAACTGAGTGGTATAGTTTTTTGTAGTACATAACTCTTTGTGATAAAGCTACACTTTGTTTATTACTTATTTTAGTGCTAGTTTTTGTTGGCAATCCATTTGTTGTTAGGATCATGGCTAGCCGCAAAGTGACCGCTCAGCAGGTTGTTCGCATGCTCTTTGAGTCGTCTTCAGACCATGATTACGACACTGACTCTGCATCTGAGGCAGAGGAGGAAGCAGGAGATTCTGGAAGTGAGTTTTCTGTCCAAGAGTATTCTTCTGATGAGGAAGCTACTCTCAGTGCAGATGAAGGGCCTGAGTTAGAGGAGGACATTGATGTGCCAAGAGTGCAGCAGCCTGGGGCTGAAGGGTTTCCCATTAGAAGACCTGACACCTGGATTGCCCCAAACATGGAGCAGCCACAGTTACCTGCATTTACTAGTCTCCCAGGGTGTAGAGTTAATACGGAAAACTTTCTGCCTGTCCATTTCTTTCACTTGTTTATGGACGATGTATTTTTGGAAGAGATTGTGGAGCAGACAAATGTGTATGCAGAGCAATATTTGCGGGACAACGCTGCCAGACTTAAGCCTCAGTCTAGAGCTACTCATTGGGTTCCCACATATCTGGAAGAGATGAAAAGGTTTTTAGGTTTGTCTTTTTTGATGGGGTTGATCAGGAAGCCGTCACTGGCTTCTTATTGATCTACTAGTCCCTTGATGGCAACTGCTATATTTCCTGCAACTATGACACGTAATCGGTATTTGCTTCTTCTTTGTATGCTGCATTTTGTAGACAATGCTTTAGCCTTGCCACGAGATCACCCTGATTGTGACCGCCTTTTTAAGATTAGGCCTGTCCTTGATCATTTTGTGGATCGGTTTTCAGAGGTCTATGTTCCAGGCAAAGAGATAAGTGTGGACGAGTCTTTGGTCCTTTTCAAGGGGCGTTTAGTTTTTAAGCAGTACATCCCTAGTAAGAGGGCAAGGTATGGGATTAAATTGTATCTGCTGTCAGAAAGCAGTACAGGATATGTTTATAATTTCCGGGTCTACACTGGTAGGGATTCCAGTATTGACCCTCCTGGTTGTCCGGCCACTTTTGGAGTTAGCGAAACAAAATTGTGTGGGAACTTGCTAGACGGCTGTTTAACAAAGGTCACCATTTGTACGTAGATAATTTCTACACTGGAGTGCAGTTGTTCAAGGAGTTGTTTAGGGTGGACACTGTTGCTTGTGGCACAATCCGTTCTAACCGCAAAGGCTATCCAAGGGAGCTTGTCTGTAAAAAACTTGAGAGGGGACAGTGCAGTGCCTTGCGGAATAATGAGCTGTTAGCTATGAAATTTTCAGACAGGAGGGATGTGTACATGCTATCGACCATCCATGATGAGAGTACTTCCCCTGTGGCTGTTTGGGGTCAGGTTGCGGAAGTGCGCAAACCTGCGTGCATTTTGGACTACAATAGGCACATGGGTGGTGTTGATAGAGTAGATCAGAGGTTGGAACCTTACACTGCTCTTCGTAAGTCGTATGTGTGGTATAAAAAGTTGGCCCTACATTTATTTCATTTGGCAACTTTTAATGCCTTTATTGTATACAAGGATTGTTCACCTGAGTCAAGGATGACTTTTGTTAAATTTCAGGAGTCGGTGATAGAAAGCCTTATTGTGGTGGAACCGGCAAGAGTTCCTAGAGTAGAAGTGGTGGAGGATGTGGCTAGATTGAAAGATCGGCACTTTCCAGATCACATTCCTCCCACTCCCAAAAAAGACATGCCCACAAAGAAATGTAGAGTATGTGCCCGGAGATCAATCCGGAGGGAGAGCCGGATGTACTGCCCCGAATGCCCTTCAAAGCCTGGGCTGTGTGTGCCCAGCTGTTTTAGAAGTTACCACACAAGGAAAAACTTTTGGGAAATACCGTGAGCGTAAGCTGTCTGTTTTATATTTTCATATGTTTCACGGTTGGCATCTGTCGTGTATTTAGTTTGAGGTTTTGTGTTTGTAGTTTTGTGCCTATTTTATAATTAGTAGTTTATTTGTTGTTTATAAATAGAAAAAAGTGATTGCGGTGTGCGTGGGGTGGCGCTTGGCTGGCGGTGTGCGTGGGGTGGCGCTTGGCTGGCGGTGTGCGTGGGGTGGCGCTTGGCTGGCGGTGCCAGCCAAACGGCAGTCCACACTCCCATCAGCTGGTGTGATTCTTGTATCAGGCATGTGGCGTATGTAAGTGATGGGCCCTTGAGTGGCGCGGTCTGTCGATGTGAGTGTTGTAATGTGCTGGGCCCGTGGCTGGCGGTGTGAATGGTCTTGTGCGTGTCATGTATGAAAGGTGTGTGAATGGACTGTAAAGCGGTTGGTGCCTTGTCGCGGCTTTACAGCTCACGAGCTGTGAGTCATTGGTTCACTTTTTTGCCTTTCAGTTATTAGCAGTGCATTTCATTTTTGTGAAATCTCTTGTTAATAAAATTTGATCCACTGAACCATCACTCACCCTCGTGCCAAATCCAACCAGTATGTGTTGTAAAAAATGACAAAACCTGCTCAGCTGTAATCAGGCGTCGCAGCACACCTGTGACACGCTAGGTGCCTCGGGTGGGACCCCGATGGTGAAGCATGCCACCAACTTGGTTGGTGGGTGAGGGGTCTTCTTCACATAACCTAAGTGTTTCTTTTCACTATTTTAGTGTTTGGCACATCACGGACGTATGTGCACACATCAAAATGATATATTGCAAAAATACCTATCCCTTCTATCTCTTCAGGTTTTGGGCCTTATTCTGTTGCAGGCACCTGGCCCACCCACACAAGTGAGGTATCATTTTTATCGGGAGACTTGGGGGAATGCTGGGTGGAAGGAAATTTGTGGCTCCTCTCAGATTCCAGAACTTTCTGCCACAGAAATGAGAGGAAAAAGTGTTTTTTTGGCCAAATTTTGAGGTTTGCAAAGGATTCTGGGTAACAGAACCTGGTCCGAGCCCCGCAAGTCACCCCTCCTTGGATTCCCCTAGGTCTCTAGTTTTCAGAAATGCACAGGTTTGGTAGGTTTCCCTAGGTGCCCGCTGAGCTACAGGCCAAAATCCACAGGTAGGCACTGTTTTCTTCCAAAATTTTGGTTGTGTCCACGTTGCGCTTTGGGGCGTTTCCTGTCGCGGGCGCTAGGCCTACCCACGCAAGTGAGGTATCATTTTTATCGGGAGACGTGGGGGAACGCTGGGTGGAAGGAAATTTGTGGCTCCTCTCTGATTCCAGAACTTTCTGCCACAGAAATGTGAGGAACATGTGTTTTTTTAGCCACATTTTGAGGTTTGCAAAGGATTCTGGGTAACAGAACCTGGTCCGAGCCACACAAGTCACCCCTCCTTGGATTCCCCCAGGTCTCTAGTTTTCAGAAATGCACAGGTTTGGTAGGTTTCCCTAGGTGGCGGCTGAGCTAGAGGCCAAAATCTACAGGTAGTCACTTTGCTAAAAACAGCTCTGTTTTCTGTGATATGTCCACGTTGTGTTTTGGGGCATATCCTGTCGCGGGCGCTAGGCCTACCCACACAAGTGAGGTATCATTTTTATCGGGAGACGTGGGGGAACGCTGGGTGGAAGGAAATTTGTGGCTCCTCTCAGATTCCAGAACTTTCTGCCACAGAAATGTGAGGAACATGTGTTTTTTTAGCCAAATTTTGAGGTTTGCAAAGGATTCTGGGTAACAGAACCTGGTCCGAGCCACACAAGTCACCCCTCCTTGGATTCCCCTAGGTCTTTAGTTTTCAGAAATGCACAGGTTTGGTAGGTTTCCCTAGGTGGCGGCTGAGCTAGAGGCCAAAATCTACAGGTAGTCACTTTGCTAAAAACAGCTCTGTTTTCTGTGATATGTCCACGTTGTGTTTTGGGGCATATCCTGTCGCGGGCGCTAGGCCTACCCACACAAGTGAGGTATCATTTTTATCGGGAGACGTGGGGGAATGCTGGGTGGAAGGAAATTTGTCGCTCCTCTCAGATTCCAGAACTTTCTGCCACAGAAATGTGAGGAAGATGTGTTTTTTTAGCCAAATTTTGAGGTTTGCAAAGGATTCTGGGTAACAGAACCTGGTCCGAGCCACACAAGTCACCCCTCCTTGGATTCCCCTAGGTCTCTAGTTTTCAGAAATGCACAGGTTTGGTAGGTTTCCCTAGGTGGCGGCTGAGCTAGAGGCCAAAATCTACAGGTAGTCACTTTGCTAAAAACAGCTCTGTTTTCTGTGATGTGTCCACGTTGTGTTTTGGGGCATATCCTGTCGCGGGCGCTAGGCCTACCCACACAAGTGAGGTATCATTTTTATCGGGAGACTTGGGGGAACATAGAATAGCAAAACAAGTGTTATTGCCCCTTGTCTTTCTCTACATTTATTCCTTCCAAATATAGGGGTGTGTGTAAAAAAGACATCTATTTGAGAAATTCCATGTAATTCACGTGCTACTATGGTCACCCCGGAATTCAGAGATGTGCAAATAACCACTGCTCCTCAACACCTTATCTTGTGCCCTTTTTGGAAATGCAAAGGTTTTCTTGATAGCTATTTTTTACTCCTTATATTTCAGCAAATGAATTACTGTATACCCGGTAAAGAATGAAAACGCACTGCAGGGTGCAGCTCATTTATTGGCTCTGGGTTCCTCGGGTTCTTGATGAACCTACAAACCCTATATATCCCCGCAACCAGAGGAGTCCAGCAGACGTAACGGTATATTGCTTTCGATAATCTGACATTGCAGGGAAAAGTTACAGAGTAAAAAGTAGAGAAAAATTGATGTTTTTTTCACCTCAATTTCAATATTTTTCTTTTTCAGCTGTTATTTTCTGTAGGAAACCCTTGTAGGATCTACACAAATGACCCCTTGCTGAATTCAGAATTTTGTCTACTTTTCAGAAATGTTTAGGTTTCTGGGATCCAGCATTGGTTTCATGACCATTCCTGTCACTGACTGGAAGGAGGCTGAAAGCACAAAAAATTGCACAAATGGGGTATGCCCCAGTAAAATGCCAAAATTGTGTTGAAAAATTGGGTTTTCGGATTCAAATCTGCCTGTTCCTGAAAGCTGGGAAGCTGCTGAGTTTAGCACCGCAGACCCTTTGTTGATGCCATTTTCAGGGGAAAAACCACAAGCCTTCTTCTGCAGCCCCTTTTTCCAATTTTTTTGAAAAAAACGAAATTTTCACTGTATTTTGGCCAATTTCTTGGCCTCCTTCAGGGGAACCCACAAAGTCTGGGTACCTTTAGAATCCCTAGGATGTTGGAAAAAAAGGACGCAAATTTGGCTTGGTTAGCTTATGTGGACAAAAAGTTATGAGGGCCTAAGCGCGAACTGCCCCAAATAGGCAAAAAAAGGCCTGGCACAGGAGGGGGAAAAGGCCTGGCAGCGAAGGGGTTAATAAGTGGTGGCGGCCATCTTGGGTTCAGGCATAGGTTAATTGGGTCCATGCAGCCTTTGGCCTGATGAGCGTGTTTATTTTAGTATATTATGGGCCACCTACCAGTCAGGACACTGTGGAGTAGTACCACCATTTGTTCACATCTGGGTATGTGGTGATGGAAGTAGAGCTGGAGTGGCTGAGGGTACATCTCGCCATGTGGTATCCTTTATGTGGGTCAATTTAGGGACAGGGGGTGCGAGGTTGGCTCCAGTGCTCTTGATCGTGAGAGGTGCTTCTTTCACTGTTCTTTTGCAGGAAATGACTCGTTAGCAGTACCACATCTTCCCTCCCTAAGGACACTTTTGCGTTGAGTCAGTAAAGGCGGTGTGTTGATCGATCTGGCCGTTTTCTTTTGCAGAAATGTCGGAGCTTTCTGCCTAGGTGGCCATTTCCATCGGGCAGTAGCCACACTCCCCGTGGACCCTTATTTTTGATGTACTTTGGGCACAGAATGTATTGAATTAGGTTAAACTGCTGTAAACTCTCTATGTACTCCATGCATCCAAATTCTACAACATTCTTTGTGAAAAAAACGTAATGTCTCAAACCACTGTTAAACTTCTTGGATTCACCAAATGGTAATCTTTAGGTGAGCAGTGAGAGGTTTGTCTTGGAAAAGCACCAAACAAATACATTTTATATTAAAGATTCACTGTGGTTGTCTGCCTGTACATGGGCTCACCTTCGTGGTCTAAGAATGGTGAAAATGAAGAGTAGGCCTCAAATAATGATGATGTATTTCACAGTCTAACACTTTATACTGTATAGCAATGTAAAGCAAGATATTCCTGTTCGTCTTTTGATATTAGTTAGACGCCAAGCGCTATTTGTATGATGCGTCAATGCACTAGAATTTGTCTAGGCTTGTGATGTTGTTTAGAGAAGGGATGCGGGAATAGTGCTTTTCATGGCAGAAGGACATTAAAATAGACACTAATTTGTTTTTCAGAATATTTTACAGATTTTTCTATAGTTATAAAAATCCACATTCACATCATTTAGGGTTTCTTTTTACTGCTCAGTCCAATATATTGACATGCAAGGAAACCATTGTTTCTAGAAGTGCAGCTAATTAGGTCTTTGGCTCTCTAGGCATTACTTTTTAAATGTCTATCGACATTTTTTGAACAAGTGTACATTTAATTCCAATAATTCTGTTGAAGGAAATTTATAAGTATTTCCATAACTCTTATTTAATAATTTCTAGAATTTAATTTGTATCTCTCCTGGCTCAGTAGGTAAAACAAATAATCCTAGAATCGACCTTCCATTTAAGCAGACACAATGATGAAGTGACACTCTTCATCTTCATTTCACTGGCAATCACGCTATTGATCAGATAATGCTTTTGATGGAAAATTGTACCATGCGGAATGCATTTAACAGTCCTGGCTCTCTCTGTGCTGGCTGGACAGTAGAGAACGCTCTGTAAATGTAAACAGGAAGGAACAAATCAGCTGAAGTAGCTCATGAATCATTCACAAGATCGATATAAATGACTCCTGCACGTCTTGCTCTATTGCCTTTTACTGCTATAAACAGGTTGAAGATGTTTGATAGAAGTTTTCGAGCTATTCTCTTTAAACAAAAGTAAACACAAAGGTTCCATATTAGAAGCACAAAGATAGACTGATGGAAATTGTCAGCGGTACTGGTAGATCACAACAGCAGATTTGTGTCCTGTGTGTTAGAATACTGTGGTGGTGGTGGTGATGGGACAGACTCACCTTAGCAGTGAAGAGGTGGTGATGGTATGGGCCATATCTCATCGATTCATTTGTCTTGGTGGTATTGGAATATTTTGATAGGGAAAAATGTCAATGGTATTTGAACTTGTGGGTGGTAAACGTCTTGTTGCTTTGCCTAATACTGCACCACACAGGATATTTGTATCTCTGACGTTAGTAAAGACCTTTTGATTTTACCAATATTACACACATAATAAACTTACATAAAGGGCTTTCAGGTACCTCTCTTCATCCATTGGTCTGTTCTTGTGTTATGCACATGTTGCTTCCGCCTACTACAGCGTTCAGAAAGAGGCAATGGGGCAGCCTATCTCAGCCACTGTCTAAGTTTAGTTTGAGTGACTGTATTTAGCCCTTTCCTGAGGGGGCACATCTACACAGGAAGTAGCTCCCTTCAGTGTCTGTGCTTCATACTTTTACGTTACTATTACTTTAGTTTTGCCTCTGTTGTAGAGCTCGATGTGATAGCAGGCAGGTTCTTAAAAGCTGAGAACACAGTCTGGCTTTATCAGTGCCTGTCTCCTGCCAATGCTGTTGTAACTTATTTTGTTTATATGACTGCTGCTTTTTCACACCATGCCAGCAGCTCACATGTGCTCTGAATATGAGCTCATGATACTGCCTGTCTCTACAGCCCTCTCTGTCATTCCTTCTTTCTATCCTTCTTCTTTTATTTCTTGTTTCCATTCTTTCTTGCCTTTCTCTTTCTTTCTTGACTTCTTTCTTCTTCTTTCTTCCTTATTTCTTTCTTCCCTTCTTACCATCCTTCCTTCTTTCTTCTTTCTCTTTCATTCTTTCCTTTTTTCTTTCCTTTCCTTTCCTTTTATTTTCTTTCTTTCTTCTTTCTTTCTTTCTTTCTTTCTTTCTTTCTTTCTTTCTTTCTTTCGTACATCCTTCCTTCTTTCTTTCTTCTTTCTCTTTCACTTTTAATTTTTTTCTTTCCTTTTCTTTTCTTTCTTTCTTTCTTTCTTTCTTTCTTTCTTTCTTTCTTTCTTTCTTTCTTTCTTTCTTTCTTTCTTTCTTTCTCCAGACAGATTGGGTTTGTTTTAAGCCTGAGTTGGCTAAGACCTTTTGATATAACCTGGAAGGATTTTCAGCCAGACGTCAACCATTAGTCTGGGGTTCTGTCGTTCATTTTTTTCTTCCACTCACTCCGGCATGCATCATGGGGCAATGGGTCAGCCCACTTCAGCCATCGGCAGACTTTACTGTCATTCATGGTTTGCTGCCCTTTTACAAAGAACACATCAACACATAAATAAGGTCCCTTCTTACCAGGAAGTACTATGCAAAGTGTGCCTTTCTGAGAGCAAAACAATGTTATTGCCTTTAGCCAGTGTTTGTGTTAAGATTGATGAGGGCTGGGCAGCTTCCAGAAGGATAAAGTTTTGTGAAAACCATGACAAAACAAGGATTGCCAAAAGGCTGTTTGCCAATGCCAGACCAGCTGACTCTGCCAATGTGTGTTTAATGTTGGCAGTGAAATAAAAAAAAATAACTTTGGCAAAACAAATTCAAACAGTACTGTCAGGTTTTGCCACTACATATTTGAATATCTTCAACAAAAAATGTATCTGACCTTGATGTGTATTGGAGAGTAGCTCATGAACTGCGGTACAGTTAGCCATTTTAAACAGATGTGTTTCTCTTCCGGTCGCCTCAGATAGGCAATAAAGTCAACGCACAACATCGCAGACTCGGGTTTCTTGAAGACCAATGGGTGGAGAATAAACACTTACACCTATGAGCAGCTGCTTTCCATTTTCCATGCGCTGCCTTGTGTTGTTTGTATGATATCAATACTGGCTGCATATTTCTCTTGATAGGCAATGTGTGGATACGGCGGAGAGTGCTTGGGCCAATGCACATGCCCAGGTGCCCAGACCTACTGCTTCACCCCCACAGATACTATGTGAATTGTGTCCCAATAACCACATTTTGTTTATATCCCCTGCACCATTGTTTCCCTCTTGCACACTGCACTGTTGCTTTCCAGCTAGGTGTATGCCATATAAATATACAAGCCCATAAATTCAGTATAAAATAAGTGTATCCTAAATGGGTACACTCCCTAAGAGAAAGAATGTGTTTCAGTCTTTTTGGTTTGGCATGTTAATGCTATACACAGTAACTAGCACTGTACACAAGCAGCTCTACTAATGCCTATGTTCTGCTTAGAGCTTCATGCTTTAGTAGATAGCTACTGTTACCTCATTAGTGACTCTACTTAAGCTGGCTCAGAATCCAATTAAATACTGTCTTACTCAAAGGATCTCACCTTCCTCCAACACTTCATACTTGCCTCAAATTCAATAAATGTTACAAAGAGCTGGTCGGATATAAAGCATACTGTATAACCTCCTATGTTTTCTAGCAAAAAAACATAACAGTTGAAAACCATATGATGTGGAAAAGACCACTGCACAATTGCAACCAGTTGTCATTGTTAATGCATGCTCAATGGATTAGACTTAGCTGTCCCACCTTGTAAAGAAAGTGTGGGAACTCTGGGACAGATTAGTCAACAGTTTGTTCTAAAAAATACAGCGATCACCAGAAATGATATGCTTGTGTCCAGCTGCACTATCTGGCTGTCCAACCACCCCCAGTACTGCTCCTGATGCCAATACTGAGGCAAGTATACATGTTCCTGTGCCGGGTAGTTTATGTAAAAGAAAACACTGAACTCCAGAGAAAGTCAAGCGGATCGCTCTTCAAAACTACTTCCTTGTGTGTTAAACAATTATTATTACAAAATGTTTAGAACTCCTCTCAGGAACAAGAGCTCAGTTACATTTCTTAAGTAATTGCAGGTATCATATACTCCTTCAAATATCCTAACATCCATAGTTTTAAACAATTTTCTCCTAGTCTTTACAGGCCTGCCCATTATAAACAATTCTTATACAGAAGGAAATCTTCTGAGATCTGACTGACAGTCTCACTAAAGTCAAAGGCCTAAAGTAGTGTTTCCAATAAATACATTATGGAGTGGGTATTACATGATTAAACTTGATTAACAATGAACTTAAAATAACTGATGCTGACATCACATATCCTGTCCTACTCTTTCTCCAGCAATGGAAGTAAAAGCCATATTACAAAAAAGAGATTAGGAAATCTAGGTTTAGTACACAAAAGGACATCATTCTGGACAGGCACATTGATATTCTGGGCAAATATGTCAACTATCAGCCATTGACCATGACAGACAAACTACTTCTTACCCACAACAGAATCAGAAGATTGTAACAGGCTTAAGCATCACCAGCTGCCTTTATTGTTTACAGTTGCCTTGTAACTTTGTGTACCTTACTTTCCAGCACAACATGTATATAAAGACAGTGACACTATATGAGCCAGTGAAGGCTGACTGAAGTAATCACAAATCAACAAAGTCTCTCCCAGGAATCATAGTTCAGCATATTGGAAGAGTAAATGATTGTCAACAGCTAACCTAACATATCTGAGCAAAGGAAGAGCAGGACTCGGATTTCAACTGTTTTATTTCTGTAAATTAAATATTTATTATTTAAAAAATAAATTCAGGAACAATGAGAACAAAAAAAACTCGATCTGAAAATAGTGTCAATGTTAGATCTAATATCTGCTATATTATAATATTTTAATGCATATTCTGCAGATCAAGCCATCAGATTAGTGACAGCTGACTAGTGGTGGCCACCGCAAATCTCAAGGGTAGGGGGTGATGGGTGCAAAAGGGGGAGTGGGGATTAATAATAATAAAACAAAAAAAGTACCTTTGCTGCTGCCGCCGCCACCGCAACCAGCGTCCACCTCGCTCCTCTTCCCTCAATAGTGTTGGTGTCCCATCAGTCCCTGGGACACAAGCACAGGCTCCCCACGCAACCCTGGTGCTGCTCTCATATTATACCTCACATGAGAGCAGCGTCAAGATTGGTCTGAGTGGCTTGGTCTACCACTCAGACATAGAATGGGAGTCTGTGCAGTTTCTTCAACTCAGATGTGAAGCACAGCCGGGTTGGAGAAACCTACGTGCGCATGTCAGTTTGGCTGGCCTAAGACGGCCAGCCAAACTAACGTTCACAAAGGTGCACTCCACTCCCCCTCACCTGTTCACCCTCCCATGGCCCAGCCCCACCCCTCCCTGCACATGCATGCTGGCTGAGCCAGCAGCTGAAAAATAAAACAATATTAAAATATTGTTTTTGTTTTCAGCTGCCAGCTCAGCCAGTGGGGGGATGCTCCTTCGCTATTGTGAAGGAGCTGCCCCTGTAGCTGACTTGTTTAGAATCTGGTCTATAATCATTTAGACCATTCAGGATTTGAGAGTCTGCCTCAGCGTAGCAGCTGTATACCAGCAAGAAATTCTAGTAACCAAATCACAAGGAATCATTCTATGTGCAACATCATGAAATGCAGAGGCAATAACAATGTAATGGCTTATTACTGGTGTAAATGCATGTCTCTTCAAACTAAAGTAAGGATGTATTCTGATCTGAAGAATTATAATCATCAGCAATGGGTCATGGCAAGGGCTCCATTTGTGAAAACAAGACACATGTAGATATGTTAATTACAGGTCAAATCAATAGCCCAAAAAGAGGCCACTTACAAGTTAATCAGAGCAGAATCTCTCAGTTGGATGCCGTTGTGCCCACTCATGACTGGCATGGTTTCTCCTTAACTAGATTTCTTAGGTGTGGGAACATCAGCCACACTTTTTTTGTCTGCGAACATCATATGAGGATTGCCCAACCCTCTGCTACAGTATGGGGAAGCTCCGCCAATCTCACACAGCCTCTCCTGAGACCCTTATCTGTACCTCACACCTCTCAATCCACACAGGCCCTCAGCTACTGATTCCTACATCTTCAGAGCAAGTGCTAAATTGGAGTGTTACTCTCCATGGAAAAGGGAATACCATGTGTTATTTCACCTGGAAAAACGTGTCCACGTAGTTATTGCAATTCAGTGAGGATTAACCAGGAGTAGGCATATCTACATGTGAAGAAACTGCCCTGAATCTTTAATTCCAGCCACCCAGTCTCTCCACACCTATATCGATGTATCTGATAATATGGGCCATACAGGTACATTTAATTAAAAAATCAATCCAGTAGTTTAATTTTGGGCACCAACTTTCACTACAAAGAACAGTTCTGTCTAGCTCTCTTATCAAAGTCCAGTAATCCCTGTGATTCAATATCCAGTGCGCAAAGGTCTAACAGGTAACCTTGAAGTTCACCTGGCTTTACTGAAAGTTGTAATCAGAGCATATTCTACCTTACTCTGGCCCGTGTTTCAGAGTTCATCTGTTAACAGAAGAGAGCATAGATTTTTAGTGGTAAAATAATGTATTTGGTTTACTTTGTCAATTGCCATTAGAACAATTAACTTCAGTAGATGGTTGGATTATAGCTATTATAATCTTTGTGAGTTGATGACTTAGATGCTTAGAGGGAAACATGATTAATTGACTGCTTGTTTGTATCAGAAACGGTGTGCTTTTTATTTAGGGAAGAGGGTTGGATTTAGGTAGTTCTATAAGAAAGTTGTTTAAAGTATGTATGAAACTATTGCTTGGAACCTGTATATTTTACTTTAAATGTATTGTTTTTTTTAAAGAAAGCATTAAAACTGTATTCAGGTTTTTAGAATATACTACTACATTTCAGAAACGCATGTATCTATTCAACCCTTTCCAAGTCTGCAAGCTGTTGAAATGCCAAAAGTAATTACAATACCAGTCTGAGTGTATAACAGCAGTACAACTATCATAAAAACAATAAATCAGTATAGAGCACTGTAGCTGTCTAGCTAGAGTCATGCTTCATAGTACCAATACACACATACATACAATATTTCTTTATGGCACACTCAGAAAGAAATAGAGAACATATCATTAGTGTATCCTTGACCTAGTAAACTTTGCAGAAGAAGAAGTGGGCTAAAGCTCCTTGACATCCTGCAGATTAAATGAAATATGGCTGAAGGAAGATATTTAATTTGGGGATAACCTAAGGGACCATAAAAGAAGACACATAAAGTTCACATAAAATTTAACCTAAACATCAGACTCCTTCACTGTACGTGGGACACTCATAAGCATCCTTGCTCAAGCTAGTGGCTACATGGCATGCTTAAGACATCATTGAGACCTGATGGGAACTCCATGGAAAAGCCTTCTAAACCTGAGATTTATAATAATAAAAACACATGCCAGCAGTAGACAGCTAGACTAAGTTGACTAATACTGAATTGTGTCTTATAAATCAGATCTTTTTTCTTCACTCCCACAGTAGAACAGCTAACAGGAGACAAAGGTTAATGTGGCCAATCTAAGGCTTCTGTTTTTGCCCACTACAGATGTTTGGATAATATCTGGGATTCTAGGATTTGTGTGGATGATATTGTTCTCTTAAAGCACATTAGCAGAAATAAACGTGACACATTGCAGCTTACAGTCAGAATTCTATTAAGGATGAAATCAATAGGCAGGATTATTTTTATTTCAGAATGAAGACAAAATCACTCTGTTTCATGATTGAGGAGTTCTAAGAGACATGTCCTCCCAAAAAAACAAACTGAAAAACTATCTTAGATGTACAGCAGTCAATTTGGTCTATGCAGAGTATACACTTTGCCCACACATTCTCAGTTTAGCAGCCTACATTTTGACTTGACTATTATACAATTCCACCAACATTGTATCTTTGCTACTGAAAGGCACTATGGCAATAGGTTGTACTCAAGACAAAGCAAACCTTCCCAGCTGTGGTCCATGGCTACAAGAAAAGATGGAATAGGGCACATGCTTGACAACATCAAGGGAATATGAAACTGAGTTGTACATTTCAAATATTTATCCTAAAAACAATGTCACTCCTCTACTCTTATCAACTCAAATTGCTATATGCACATTTGAGGCATTTAGGGCCTGATTACAACTCTGGCGGAGGGGGTTAATACGCCCCAAATGTGACGGATATCCCGCCCACCGTATTACGAATTCCATAGGATATAATGGACTCGTAATACAGCGGGCGGGATATCCGTCACATTTGGGACGGATTAACACCCTCTGCCAAAGTTGTAATCAGGCCCTTAGTCTGTTAGCGCGTCTGACACTAATAAGTAAACTTACAAGGGGACGCGAATAGGTCGATTAACCTTTTGACTCGCAATTATGATGTTCTTACCATAACTCCAGTACATAATTCATAATCAATACACCATAATCAATAATCAATGGAGTCAGTAATTGTCACGCACCATGACCTTTCAGTCATAAATAACCACACCTTTTAGTGAAAGTTAGAATATTTATTTCCCTATATTAACAAAACTAAATTCATGTAGATTAATCTCAAAATCAAATGGAACACATTCAGAAACAATACCTTCTGTCCAAAGCGGAGGAAGAAACATAATCTAAGCAAAGCTTGAACAACAACACATTCTAAGGTTATGGTGCAAATCAATAGCAAAGTCAGCTGCGTCAATGTAATGATGTTCATGAAGTTTAGCAGAGAAATTCACCAAGCATTAGTCCCTATTATCATAATTCATTAGTGAGGATGCTTAACTAACATCAGATTAGCATCAGCATGTTGGACTTCATTCAAAACAATTTAGTAACACAGATTTGGAAAAACCTGTAACCATGGCTTTATCAAAACAACGCAATTGGTACCTAGAAAGAAAAAGCAAAAATGCATAATAATCACAGTTTATGTTATAGTACCTATCCTCAGTATGGATCAGCAAAGCAGAATCAAGCTTCAAACTCAGAACATCAGTCGATCAGAAGGGCATCAGGATTTCAGCATCAAAGTTAAGGAATGGCAAAGTCTTTAAGCATTAAAGTTAAGTACATTTCTTGTCAAGACGCATAAGGATGTAGTCATCTTTTGGTCAGGAAGAAAATGGGCAATGGGCTGAATGAAGGCAAGGACAGAATGTCTGTCTTCTCTCTGTGTACTCTCGTTAAGTCAAAACTGTTAAAACTATCCCCCAAATCCCTATTGGTCAGTTAATCGTATGTTCACACTTTGTCCAATAAAACTAAAATCCCAAATCTATGAATTCTAATATTACTCCGTTCACATGTCGTTGATTGGTTTGTCTTGCAATGTCTTCATCATCCGGCTACCTACAGGTAACAATATTGTTGCGGCTTCTACTCTAGTCAGTATCTTCATTATTCATGTCCTGGGAAAGTCAGTCTCACACATATAACATATAAAATGTTGCATTAGCAAGAACATCATCTTCTAGCAGTCAGTTCTCATGAGAAACTTGCGTTATGAGCACAATTAAACAATATAATAGAAATTCACAGTTTAACTTTCTTGAACATCCATTTTAATAAATGCTTAGAAATACTGGTGGTCATTACAACCTCGGCGGTCTTTTTGCAAGACCGCAGAGGGACCGCCGTGCTGAAGACCGCCAGTGCAGGTGGTTTTCCGCTCGGCGAATTATGACTGCTGGCAGCCCTCTGTCCTTTTCCGGACAGAGAACCGCCAGCAGCCATACTGGCGGTCGGCGGGGAAGTGGAGGTTGCTCCACTTCCACCGCCCCGTCAACAGAACACCGCCCACCGAATCACGTTCTGTGATTCGGTGTGGCGGTGTTCTGTTGACGGGTTGCTGATGGCCGAGCAGCCCCCATGGATCCCGTCCCCTCCCAGAGGATCAACGGACCAGGTAAGTTGATCGTCCGTTAAGGGAGGGGAGTAGGGGTTGTTGTGTTGTGTGCGTGCATGGAGGTGTACGTTTGAGTATGTAGAGGGGGTGTGTGAGTGCGTGTATGCATGCAGGGGTGTGTTGTGTTTGGAAATGTGTGCGTGTCTGTCTGTATGTATGTCTGAATGAATGTATGCGTGTATGTCTGTGTGTGTGGCTGTTGGCATGTTTGTTGATATGTGTGCGGATATGCGTGTTGGTGGTGTCTGCATGCGTGTACAGTGTGTGTCTGGGTTGCGATGTTAGGGGTAGGGGAGGGGGGGTCCTGCCACCTTTGGGGGGCGGCAGGGGGGTGCGGGTGTGGGGGGGGAGGGCTGAGGCGTGAAGGTGGGGGAGGCCCCTATCAGTGCCAGGGAAGGAATTCCCTGGCACTGATAGTGCTTACCGCCATGGATTTCATGGCGGTTCCCAACACCATGAAATCCATGGCGGTCAGCCGGGTCGTGATACCGCCGGCGGTCTTGTGATGGCCACCGGGCTGGAGACCCAAGTTTCCAGCCCAGTGGTCGTCTCCGCCCTGGCGGTCGGAACAGAGAAGTGGCGGGTTACCGCATTGGTCATAATTCCATTTTCTTTACCGCCATCCTGTTGGCGGTAAGACCGCCACTTTTCTGCCAACCGCCAGGGTCGTAATGAGGGCCACAGATTTTATATGAGGCCTGGCAAGTAGGCCAAGACACTCGCTAAGTTAAGGCTTACAATTAATAAAGCTAAAGCTTAATTCATAACCCTTAACATGACATATTACTGCATTAGTCTAACATATAATCAACATTTCATAATATTTAATTATTGATTAGTACATTTTGTTAACATTGGTGGCCATTCTTCGTAATCACATTTTCAAATGCGTGCATTATATTTCCACGTTATTATAATTTCAACACAACTAATTATTCAAAATACATAAACGCTCATTAATTTTTTTTTTTATTAAAACACCTCTGCTAGCAAGTCTAGTGTTGTAGAGGCAGCATTCCTAAAAACAATACTAAAAAGAAACTATGAGAAAGCCTAATGTGCTAATTTGGATCTTAGCAGGTGTCTGCACATATTTTATGATGTTTTCACTACTGCCAGCAAAGTGAACAAGGTAATATCGTCAGATCCTTTTAGTATGTTTTATTATTTGTCGCCACCCAACCGAGAAAAGACTGCAAGGCAATGTTGAGCTCTAGGCTAGTCTCTTTCAGTAAAAGTTGTTGCAAATGTCATTGCTTTTAAACCTTCTATGTTGAAAAAGCTGATTTTAAACGTTTTTACCAATCTACTTAAAGTGCAAGAGTTAAATGTTTATTAAACATACGTGACTAATATTTTTCAGTGTAAGCATCAAAACTATGGTATGATCTCCCAGCAACCCATCCTCTTTGTCTCTCTTTAGCAGTTCAGAAAGGAACCTGCTAAACAAGCAAAATATCACTGTTGAACTGAAATATCTTGCTTAAATATATCCTCCTACCATAATAAATGTGATCGTGAACTGCCCATTGTTCCACGTTTGATGCTCTTGGCCATTAAGTGTATGCTATCCACATTATAACATGAGTCAGAATTTATAACCTGTAACTCTTATCTCACATTAGTTGAGCTTTGTCGCCTTGCCTTGCCTGTGCTGGTGACCCCCACTTATCTACTCGAAGGCATTAACAGTCCACTACCTTGACATCACACCTACCTTTACGATAAAATTAATTACTTTTTGTTGGAAATGGGTTATTGGTAAGGGCAGATAAGTACCTACACTTAGCACTAGGCCACTAACCTCCACTTAGGTCCAGTTTGGTATCAGTAAATTAAACCCAGCTCAACCCTTGGTAGCTTGGCAACGAGCAACAAGGCTTAATTTAGGAGGCAAAGCGTAAAGCATTCAAATATCACAAAACAGTATTTAAATAAAACAGAGGAAACAGTTAAAAAAGCCAAAATCAATTTATAAAAATAGGAAATATATTTAGCTTTAACCCCTTCGCTGCCAGGCCTTTTTTGGCATTTTGGGGCACAGAGCGCTTAGGCCCTCATAACGTTTTGTCCACATAAGCTACCCACGCCAAATTTGCGTCCTTTTTTCAAACATCCTAGGAATTCTAGAGGTACCCACACTTTGTGGGTTCCCCTACAGGAGACCAAGAAATTAGCCAAAATACAGTGAAAAATTAGTTTTTTTTTTTGAAATGGGGAAAAAGGGCTGCAGAAGAAAGCTTGTGGTTTTTTCCTGAAAATGGCATCAACAAAGGGCTTGCAGGGCTAAAATCACCAGCTTCCTAGCTTTCAGGAACAGGAAGACTTGAATCGGAAACCCAATTTTTCAACACAATTTTGGCATTTTACTGGGACATACCCCATTTTTACGATTTTTTGTGCTTTCAGCCTCCTTCCAGTCAGCTACAGAAATGGGTGTGAAACCAATGCTGGATCCCAGAAACCTAAACATTTCTAAAAAGTAGACACAATTCTGAATTCAGCAATGGGTAATTTGTGTAGAACCTACAAGGGTTCCCTACAGAAAATAACAACTGAAATAAATAAATATTGAAATTGAGGTTAAAAAACTACAATTTTTCTCTCCGCTTTGCTGGACTCTTATGGTTGCGGGGATATGTAGGGCTAGTAGGTTCATCAAGAACCCTAGGTACCCAGAGCCAATAAATGAGCTGCACCTTGCAGTGGGTTTTCATTCTATACTGGGTATACAGCAATTCATTTGCTGAAATATAAAGAGTGAAAAATAGGTATCAAGAAAACCTTTGTGTTTCCAAAATGGACACAAGATAAGGTGTTGAGGAGCAGTAGTTATTTGCACATCTTTGAATTCTGGGGTGCCCATACTAGCATGTGAATTACAAGGCATTTCTCAAATAGATGTCTTTTTTACACACTGTCTTATATTTGGATGGAAAAAATGTAAAGAAAGACAAGGGGCAATAACACTTGTTTTGCTATTCTATGTTCCCCAAAGTCTCTCGATAAAAATGGTACCTCACTTGTGTGGGTAGGCCTAGCGCCCGCGAGAGGAGATGCCCGAAACACAACGTGGACACATCACATTTTCTCAAAGAAAACAGAGGTGTTTTTTGCAAAGTGCCCACCTGTGGATTTTGTCCTCTAGCTCAGCCCCCACCTAGAGAAACTTACAAAACCTATGCATGTTTGAGAACTAGAGACCTGTGGGAATCCAAGATGGGGTGACTTGTGGGGCTCTCACCTGGTTCTGTTACCCAGAATTCTTTGCAAACCTCAAAATGTGGCTAAAAAACACTTTATTCCTCACATTTCGGTGACAGAAATTTCTGGTATCTGAGAGGAGCCACACATTTCCTTGCACCCAGCGTTCCCCTAAGTCTCCCAATAAAAATGATACCTCACTTGTGTGGGTAGGCCTAGTGCCCGCGGCAAGATATGCCCCAAAACAAAACGTGGACACATCACATTTTTCCACAGAAAACAGAGGTGTTTTTTGCAAAGTGGCTACCTGTGAATTTTGGCCTCTAGCTCAACCAGCACATAGGAAAAACTACCAAACCTGTGCATTTTTTAAAACTAGAGACCTAGGGGAATCCAAGATGGGGTGACTTGAGGGGCTCTCATCAGGTTCTGTTACCCAGAATCCTTTGCAAACCTCACAATTTGGCAAAAAAATCACTTTTTCCTCACATTTCGGTGACAGAAAGTTCTTGAATCTGGGAGGAGCCACACATTTTCTTCCACCAAGCATTCCCCCCAAGTCTCCCGATAAAAATGATACCTCACTTGTGTGGGTAGGCCTTCTGCCCGCGACAGCAAATGCCCCAAAACACAATGTGAACACATTACATTTTCCCAAAGAAAACAGAGGTGTTTTTTGGAAAGTGCCAATCTGTGAATTTTGGCCTCTAGCTCAGCCGGTACCTAGGGAAACCTACCAAACCTATGCATTTTTGAAAACTAGACACCAAGGGGAATCCAAGATGGGGTGACTTGTGGGGTTCTGACCAGGTTCTGTTACCCAGAATCCTTTGCAAACCTCAAAATGTGGCTAAAAAACACCTTTTCCTCATATTTTGGTGACAGAAAGTTCTGGAACCTGAGAGGAGCCTCAAATTTCCTTCCACCCTGCGTTCCCCCAAGTCTCCCGATAAAAATTATACCTCATTTGTGTGGGTAGGCCTTGTGCCCGCGACAGGAAATGCCCCAAAACACAACGTGGACACATCACATTTTACCAAAGAAAACAGAGGTGTTTTTTGCAAAGTGCCTACCTGTGGATTTTGGCCTCTAGCTCAACCGGCACCTAGGGAAACCTACCAAACCTGTGCATTTTTTAAAACTAGAGACCTAGGGGAATCCAAGATCGGGTGATTTGTGGGGCTCGCACCAGGTTCTGTTACCCAGAATCCTTTGCAAACCTCAATATTTGGCTAAAAAAACACTTTTTTCCTCACATTTCACTGACAGAAAGTTCTGGAATCTGAGAGGAGCCACAAATTTCCTTCCACCCAGCGTTCCCCCAAGTCTCCTGATAAGAATGATACCTCACTTGTGTGGGTAGGCCTAGTGCCTGCAACAGTAAATGCCCCAAAACACAGCGTGGACACATCACATTTTTCCACAGCAAACAGAGGTGTTTTTTTCAAAGTGCCTACCTGTGGATTTTGGCCTCTAGCTCAGCCGGCACCTAGGGAAACCTACCAAACCTGTGTATTTGTGAAAACTAGAGACCTAGGGGAATCCAAGATGGGGTGACATGTGGAACTCTCACCAGGTTCTGTTACCCTGAATCCTTTGCAAACCTCAAAACATGGCAAAAAAAACCACTTTTTCCTCACATTTCACTGACAGAAAGTTCTGGAATCTGAGAGGAGCTACAAATTTCCTTCCACCCAGCGTTCCCCCAAGTCTCCCGATAAAAATGGTACCTCACTTGTGTGAGTAGGCCTAGTGCCTGCAACAGGAAATGCCCCAAAACACAAAGTGGACACATCACATTTTCTCAAAGAAAACAGAGTTGTTTTTTGCAAAGTGCCTACCTGTGGATTTTGTCCTCTAGCTCAGCTCCCACCTAGAGAAACCTACCAAACCTATGCATGTCTGAGAACTAGAGACCTGTGGGAATCCAAGATGGGGTGACTTGTGCGGCTCTCACCAGGTTCTGCTACCCAGAATCCTTTCCAAACCTCAAAATTTGGCTTAAAAAACCACTTTATTCCTCACATTTCGGTGACAGAAAGTTCTGGAATCTGAGAGGAGCCACAAATTTCCTTCCACCCAGCGTTCCCCTAAGTCTCCCAATAAAAATGATACCTCACTTGTGTGGGTAGGCCTAGTACCCGCGGCAGGATATGCCCCAAAACACAACGTAGACACATCAAATTTTTCCACAGAAAACAGAGGTGTTTTTTGCAAAGTGCCTACCTGTGGATTTTGGCCTCTAGCTCAACCAGCACATAGAAAAACTACCAAACCTATGCATTTTTGAAAACTAGAGACCTAGGGGAATCCAAGATGGGGTGACTTGTGGGGTTCTCACCAGGTTCTGTTACCCATAATCCTTTGCAAACCTCAAAAGTTGGCAAAAAAAGCACTTTTTCCTCACATTTCGGTGACAGAAAGTTCTTGAATCTGAGAGGAGCCACAAATTTCCTTCCACCAAGCATTCCCCCAAGTCTCCTGATAAAAATGATACCTCACTTGTGTGGGTAGGCCTTCTGCCAGCGACAGCAAATGCTCCAAAACACAATGTGGACACATCACATTTTCCCAAAGAAAACAGAGGTGTTTTTTGGAAAGTGCCAATCTGTGAATTTTGGCCTCTAGCTCAGCCGGCACCTAGAGAAACCTACCAAACCTGTGCATTTTTTTAAAACTAGAGACCTAGGGGAATCCAAGATGGGGTGACTTGTGGGGTTCTCACCAGGTTCTGTTACCCAGAATCCTTTGCAAACCTCAAAAGTTGGCAAAAAAAGCACTTTTTCCTCACATTTCGGTTACAGAAAGTTCTTGAATCTGAGAGGAGCCACAAATTTCCTTCCACCAAGCATTCCCCCAACTCTCCTGATAAAAATGATACCTCACTTGTGTGGGTAGGCCTTCTGCCCGCGACAGCAAATGCTCCAAAACACAATGTGGACAAATCACATTTTCCCAAAGACAACAGAGGTGTTTTTTGCAAAGGGCCTACCTCTGGATTTTGGCCTCTAGCTCAGCCGGCACCTAGGGAAACCTACCAAACCTGTGCATTTTTGAAAACTAGACACCAAGGGGAATCCAAGATGGGGTGACTTGTGGGGTTCTGACCAGGTTCTGTTACCCAGAATCCTTTGCAAACCTCAAAATGTGGCTAAAAAACACCTTTTCCTCATATTTTGGTGACAGAAAGTTCTGGAACCTGAGAGGAGCCTCAAATTTCCTTCCACCCTGCGTTCCCCCAAGTCTCCCGATAAAAATTATACCTCATTTGTGTGGGTAGGCCTTGTGCCCGCGACAGGAAATGCCCCAAAACACAACGTGGACACATCACATTTTACCAAAGAAAACAGAGGTGTTTTTTGCAAAGTGCCTACCTGTGGATTTTGGCCTCTAGCTCAACCGGCACCTAGGGAAACCTACCAAACCTGTGCATTTTTTAAAACTAGAGACCTAGGGGAATCCAAGATCGGGTGATTTGTGGGGCTCGCACCAGGTTCTGTTACCCAGAATCCTTTGCAAACCTCAATATTTGGCTAAAAAAACACTTTTTTCCTCACATTTCACTGACAGAAAGTTCTGGAATCTGAGAGGAGCCACAAATTTCCTTCCACCCAGCGTTCCCCCAAGTCTCCTGGTAAGAATGATACCTCACTTGTGTGGGTAGGCCTAGTGCCTGCAACAGTAAATGCCCCAAAACACAACGTGGACACATCACATTTTTCCACAGCAAACAGAGGTGTTTTTTTCAAAGTGCCTACCTGTGGATTTTGGCCTCTAGCTCAGCCGGCACCTAGGGAAACCTACCAAACCTGTGTATTTGTGAAAACTAGAGACCTAGGGGAATCCAAGATGGGGTGACATGTGGAACTCTCACCAGGTTCTGTTACCCTGAATCCTTTGCAAACCTCAAAACATGGCAAAAAAAAACACTTTTTCCTCACATTTCACTGACAGAAAGTTCTGGAATCTGAGAGGAGCTACAAATTTCCTTCCACCCAGCGTTCCCCCAAGTCTCCCGATAAAAATGGTACCTCACTTGTGTGAGTAGGCCTAGTGCCTGCAACAGGAAATGCCCCAAAACACAAAGTGGACACATCACATTTTCTCAAAGAAAACAGAGTTGTTTTTTGCAAAGTGCCTACCTGTGGATTTTGTCCTCTAGCTCAGCTCCCACCTAGAGAAACCTACCAAACCTATGCATGTCTGAGAACTAGAGACCTGTGGGAATCCAAGATGGGGTGACTTGTGCGGCTCTCACCAGGTTCTGCTACCCAGAATCCTTTCCAAACCTCAAAATTTGGCTTAAAAAAACACTTTATTCCTCACATTTCGGTGACAGAAAGTTCTGGAATCTGAGAGGAGCCACAAATTTCCTTCCACCCAGCGTTCCCCTAAGTCTCCCAATAAAAATGATACCTCACTTGTGTGGGTAGGCCTAGTACCCGCGGCAGGATATGCCCCAAAACACAACGTAGACACATCAAATTTTTCCACAGAAAACAGAGGTGTTTTTTGCAAAGTGCCTACCTGTGGATTTTGGCCTCTAGCTCAACCAGCACATAGAAAAACTACCAAACCTATGCATTTTTGAAAACTAGAGACCTAGGGGAATCCAAGATGGGGTGACTTGTGGGGTTCTCACCAGGTTCTGTTACCCATAATCCTTTGCAAACCTCAAAAGTTGGCAAAAAAAGCACTTTTTCCTCACATTTCGGTGACAGAAAGTTCTTGAATCTGAGAGGAGCCACAAATTTCCTTCCACCAAGCATTCCCCCAAGTCTCCTGATAAAAATGATACCTCACTTGTGTGGGTAGGCCTTCTGCCAGCGACAGCAAATGCTCCAAAACACAATGTGGACACATCACATTTTCCCAAAGAAAACAGAGGTGTTTTTTGGAAAGTGCCAATCTGTGAATTTTGGCCTCTAGCTCAGCCGGCACCTAGGGAAACCTACCAAACCTGTGCCTTTTTTTAAAACTAGAGACCTAGGGGAATCCAAGATGGGGTGACTTGTGGGGTTCTCACCAGGTTCTGTTACCCAGAATCCTTTGCAAACCTCACAATTTGGCAAAAAAAGCACTTTTTCCTCACATTTCGGTTACAGAAAGTTCTTGAATCTGAGAGGAGCCACAAATTTCCTTCCACCAAGCATTCCCCCAACTCCCCTGATAAAAATGATACCTCACTTGTGTGGGTAGGCCTTCTGCCCGCGACAGCAAATGCTCCAAAACACAATGTGGACACATCACATTTTCCCAAAGACAACAGAGGTGTTTTTTGCAAAGTGCCTACCTGTGGATTTTGGCCTCTAGCTCAGCCGGCACCTAGGGAAACCTACCAAACCTGTGCATTTTTGAAAACTAGACACCAAGGGGAATCCAAGATGGGGTGACTTGTGGGGTTCTGACCAGGTTATGTTACCCAGAATCCTTTGCAAACCTCAAAATGTGGCTAAAAAACACCTTTTCCTCATATTTTGGTGACAGAAAGTTCTGGAACCTGAGAGGAGCCTCAAATTTCCTTCCACCCTGCGTTCCCCCAAGTCTCCCGATAAAAATTATACCTCATTTGTGTGGGTAGGCCTTGTGCCCGCGACAGGAAATGCCCCAAAACACAACGTGGACACATCACATTTTACCAAAGAAAACAGAGGTGTTTTTTGCAAAGTGCCTACCTGTGGATTTTGGCCTCTAGCTCAACCGGCACCTAGGGAAACCTACCAAACCTGTGCATTTTTTAAAACTAGAGACCTAGGGGAATCCAAGATCGGGTGATTTATGGGGCTCGCACCATGTTCTGTTACCCAGAATCCTTTGCAAACCTCAATATTTGGCTAAAAAAACACTTTTTTCCTCACATTTCACTGACAGAAAGTTCTGGAATCTGAGAGGAGCCACAAATTTCCTTCCACTCAGCGTTCCCCCAAGTCTCCTGATAAGAATGATACCTCACTTGTGTGGGTAGGCCTAGTGCCTGCAACAGTAAATGCCCCAAAACACAACGTGGACACATCACATTTTTCCACAGCAAACAGAGGTGTTTTTTTCAAAGTGCCTACCTGTGGATTTTGGCCTCTAGCTCAGCCGGCACCTAGGGAAACCTACCAATCCTGTGTATTTGTGAAAACTAGAGACCTAGGGGAATCCAAGATGGGGTGACATGTGGAACTCTCACCAGGTTCTGTTACCCTGAATCCTTTGCAAACCTCAAAACATGGCAAAAAAAAACACTTTTTCCTCACATTTCACTGACAGAAAGTTCTGGAATCTGAGAGGAGCTACAAATGTCCTTCCACCCAGCGTTCCCCCAAGTCTCCCGATAAAAATGGTACTCACTTGTGTGAGTAGGCCTAGTGCCTGCAACAGGAAATGCCCCAAAACACAAAGTGGACACATCACATTTTCTCAAAGAAAACAGAGTTGTTTTTTGCAAAGTGCCTACCTGTGGATTTTGTCCTCTAGCTCAGCTCCCACCTAGAGAAACCTACCAAACCTATGCATGTCTGAGAACTAGAGACCTGTGGGAATCCAAGATGGGGTGACTTGTGCGGCTCTCACCAGGTTCTGCTACCCAGAATCCTTTCCAAACCTCAAAATTTGGCTTAAAAAACCACTTTATTCCTCACATTTCGGTGACAGAAAGTTCTGGAATCTGAGAGGAGCCACAAATTTCCTTCCACCCAGCGTTCCCCTAAGTCTCCCAATAAAAATGATACCTCACTTGTGTGGGTAGGCCTAGTACCCGCAAAAGGATATGCCCCAAAACACAACGTAGACACATCAAATTTTTCCACAGAAAACAGAGTTGTTTTTTGCAAAGTGCCTACCTGTGGATTTTGTCCTCTAGCTCAGCTCCCACCTAGAGAAACCTACCAAACCTATGCATGTCTGAGAACTAGAGACCTGTGGGAATCCAAGATGGGGTGACTTGTGCGGCTCTCACCAGGTTCTGCTACCCAGAATCCTTTCCAAACCTCAAAATGTGGCTTAAAAAAACACTTTATTCCTCACATTTCGGTGACAGAAAGTTCTGGAATCTGAGAGGAGCCACAAATTTCCTTCCACCCAGCGTTCCCCTAAGTCTCCCAATAAAAATGATACCTCACTTGTGTGGGTAGGCCTAGTACCCGCAACAGGATATGCCCCAAAACACAACGTAGACACATCACATTTTACCAAAGAAAACAGAGGTGTTTTTTGCAAAGTGCCTACCTGTGGATTTTGGCCTCTAGCTCAACCGGCACCTAGGGAAACCTACCAAACCTGTGCATTTTTTTAAACTAGAGACCGAGGGGAATCCAAGATCGGGTGATTTGTGGGGCTCGCACCAGGTTCTGTTACCCAGAATCCTTTGCAAACCTCAATATTTGGCTAAAAAAACACTTTTTTCCTCACATTTCACTGACAGAAAGTTCTGGAATCTGAGAGGAGCCACAAATTTCCTTCCACCCAGCGTTCCCCCAAGTCTCCTGATAAGAATGATACCTCACTTGTGTGGGTAGGCCTAGTGCCTGCAACAGTAAATGCCCCAAAACACAACGTGGACACATCACATTTTTCCACAGCAAGCAGAGGTGTTTTTTTCAAAGTGCCTACCTGTGGATTTTGGCCTCTAGCTCAGCCGGCACCTAGGGAAACCTACCAAACCTGTGTATTTGTGAAAACTAGAGACCTAGGGGAATCCAAGATGGGGTGACATGTGGAACTCTCACCAGGTTCTGTTACCCTGAATCCTTTGCAAACCTCAAAACATGGCAAAAAAAAACACTTTTTCCTCACATTTCACTGACAGAAAGTTCTGGAATCTGAGAGGAGCTACAAATTTCCTTCCACCCAGCGTTCCCCCAAGTCTCCCGATAAAAATGGTACCTCACTTGTGTGAGTAGGCCTAGTGCCTGCAACAGGAAATGCCCCAAAACACAAAGTGGACACATCACATTTTCTCAAAGAAAACAGAGTTGTTTTTTGCAAAGTGCCTACCTGTGGATTTTGTCCTCTAGCTCAGCTCCCACCTAGAGAAACCTACCAAACCTATGCATGTCTGAGAACTAGAGACCTGTGGGAATCCAAGATGGGGTGACTTGTGCGGCTCTCACCAGGTTCTGCTACCCAGAATCCTTTCCAAACCTCAAAATTTGGCTTAAAAAACCACTTTATTCCTCACATTTCGGTGACAGAAAGTTCTGGAATCTGAGAGGAGCCACAAATTTCCTTCCACCCAGCGTTCCCCTAAGTCTCCCAATAAAAATGATACCTCACTTGTGTGGGTAGGCCTAGTACCCGCGGCAGGATATGCCCCAAAACACAACGTAGACACATCAAATTTTTCCACAGAAAACAGAGGTGTTTTTTGCAAAGTGCCTAACTGTGGATTTTGGCCTCTAGCTCAACCAGCACATAGAAAAACTACCAAACCTATGCATTTTTGAAAACTAGAGACCTAGGGGAATCCAAGATGGGGTGACTTGTGGGGTTCTCACCAGGTTCTGTTACCCATAATCCTTTGCAAACCTCAAAAGTTGGCAAAAAAAGCACTTTTTCCTCACATTTCGGTGACAGAAAGTTCTTGAATCTGAGAGGAGCCACAAATTTCCTTCCACCAAGCATTCCCCCAAGTCTCCTGTTAAAAATGATACCTCACTTGTGTGGGTAGGCCTTCTGCCAGCGACAGCAAATGCTCCAAAACACAATGTGGACACATCACATTTTCCCAAAGAAAACAGAGGTGTTTTTTGGAAAGTGCCAATCTGTGAATTTTGGCCTCTAGCTCAGCCGGCACCTAGGGAAACCTACCAAACCTGTGCCTTTTTTTAAAACTAGAGACCTAGGGGAATCCAAGATGGGGTGACTTGTGGGGTTCTCACCAGGTTCTGTTACCCAGAATCCTTTGCAAACCTCACAATTTGGCAAAAAAAGCACTTTTTCCTCACATTTCGGTTACAGAAAGTTCTTGAATCTGAGAGGAGCCACAAATTTCCTTCCACCAAGCATTCCCCCAACTCTCCTGATAAAAATGATACCTCACTTGTGTGGGTAGGCCTTCTGCCCGCGACAGCAAATGCTCCAAAACACAATGTGGACACATCACATTTTCCCAAAGACAACAGAGGTGTTTTTTGCAAAGTGCCTACCTGTGGATTTTGGCCTCTAGCTCAGCCGGCACCTAGGGAAACCTACCAAACCTGTGCATTTTTGAAAACTAGACACCAAGGGGAATCCAAGATGGGGTGACTTGTGGGGTTCTGACCAGGTTCTGTTACCCAGAATCCTTTGCAAACCTCAAAATGTGGCTAAAAAACACATTTTCCTCATATTTTGGTGACAGAAAGTTCTGGAACCTGAGAGGAGCCTCAAATTTCCTTCCACCCTGCGTTCCCCCAAGTCTCCCGATAAAAATTATACCTCATTTGTGTGGGTAGGCCTTGTGCCCGCGACAGGAAATGCCCCAAAACACAACGTGGATACATCACATTTTACCAAAGAAAACAGAGTTGTTTTTTACAAAGTGCCTACCTGTGGATTTTGGCCTCTAGCTCAACCTGCACCTAGGGAAACCTACCAAACCTGTGCATTTTTTAAAACTAGAGACCAAGGGGAATCCAAGATCGGGTGATTTATGGGGCTCGCACCAGGTTCTGTTACCCAGAATCCTTTGCAAACCTCAATATTTGGCTAAAAAAACACTTTTTTCCTCACATTTCACTGACAGAAAGTTCTGGAATCTGAGAGGAGCACAAATTTCCTTCCACTCAGCGTTCCCCCAAGTCTCCTGATAAGAATGATACCTCACTTGTGTGGGTAGGCCTAGTGCCTGCAACAGTAAATGCCCCAAAACACAACGTGGACACATCACATTTTTCCACAGCAAACAGAGGTGTTTTTTTCAAAGTGCCTACCTGTGGATTTTGGCCTCTAGCTCAGCCGGCACCTAGGGAAACCTACCAAACCTGTGTATTTGTGAAAACTAGAGACCTAGGGGAATCCAAGATCGGGTGACATGTGGAACTCTCACCAGGTTCTGTTACACTGAATCCTTTGCAAACCTCAAAACATGGCAAAAAAAACCACTTTTTCCTCACATTTCACTGACAGAAAGTTCTGGAATCTGAGAGGAGCTACAAATTTCCTTCCACCCAGCGTTCCCCCAAGTCTCCCGATAAAAATGGTACCTCACTTGTGTGAGTAGGCCTAGTGCCTGCAACAGGAAATGCCCCAAAACACAAAGTGGACACATCACATTTTCTCAAAGAAAACAGAGTTGTTTTTTGCAAAGTGCCTACCTGTGGATTTTGTCCTCTAGCTCAGCTCCCACCTAGAGAAACCTACCAAACCTATGCATGTCTGAGAACTAGAGACCTGTGGGAATCCAAGATGGGGTGACTTGTGCGGCTCTCACCAGGTTCTGCTACCCAGACTCCTTTCCAAACCTCAAAATTGGGCTTAAAAAACCACTTTATTCCTCACATTTCGGTGACAGAAAGTTCTGGAATCTGAGAGGAGCCACAAATTTCCTTCCACCCAGCGTTCCCCCAAGTCTCCTGGTAAGAATGATACCTCACTTGTGTGGGTAGGCCTAGTGCCTGCAACAGTAAATGCCCCAAAACACAACGTGGACACATCACATTTTTCCACAGCAAACAGAGGTGTTTTTTGCAACGTGCCTACCTGTGGATTTTGGCCTCTAGCTCAGCCGGCACCTAGGGAAACCTACCAAACCTGTGTATTTGTGAAAACTAGAGACCTAGGGGAATCCAAGATGGGGTGACATGTGGAACTCTCACCAGGTTCTGTTACCCTGAATCCTTTGCAAACCTCAAAACATGGCAAAAAAAACCACTTTTTCCTCACATTTCACTGACAGAAAGTTCTGGAATCTGAGAGGAGCTACAAATTTCCTTCCACCCAGCGTTCCCCCAAGTCTCCCGATAAAAATGGTACCTCACTTGTGTGAGTAGGCCTAGTGCCTGCAACAGGAAATGCCCCAAAACACAAAGTGGACACATCACATTTTCTCAAAGAAAACAGAGTTGTTTTTTGCAAAGTGCCTACCTGTGGATTTTGTCCTCTAGCTCAGCTCCCACCTAGAGAAACCTACCAAACCTATGCATGTCTGAGAACTAGAGACCTGTGGGAATCCAAGATGGGGTGACTTGTGCGGCTCTCACCAGGTTCTGCTACCCAGAATCCTTTCCAAACCTCAAAATTTGGCATAAAAAACCACTTTATTCCTCACATTTCGGTGACAGAAAGTTCTGGAATCTGAGAGGAGCCACAAATTTCCTTCCACCCAGCGTTCCCCTAAGTCTCCCAATAAAAATGATACCTCACTTGTGTGGGTAGGCCTAGTACCCGCAACAGGATATGCCCCAAAACACAACGTAGACACATCAAATTTTTCCACAGAAAACAGAGGTGTTTTTTGCAAAGTGCCTACCTGTGGATTTTGGCCTCTAGCTCAACCAGCACATAGAAAAACTACCAAACCTATGCATTTTTGAAAACTAGAGACCTAGGGGAATCCAAGATGGGGTGACTTGTGGGGTTCTCACCAGGTTCTGTTACCCATAATCCTTTGCAAACCTCAAAAGTTGGCAAAAAAAGCACTTTTTCCTCACATTTCGGTGACAGAAAGTTCTTGAATCTGAGAGGAGCCACAAATTTCCTTCCACCAAGCATTCCCCCAAGTCTCCTGATAAAAATGATACCTCACTTGTGTGGGTAGGCCTTCTGCCAGCGACAGCAAATGCTCCAAAACACAATGTGGACACATCACATTTTCCCAAAGAAAACAGAGGTGTTTTTTGGAAAGTGCCAATCTGTGAATTTTGGCCTCTAGCTCAGCCGGCACCTAGGGAAACCTACCAAACCTGTGCCTTTTTTTAAAACTAGAGACCTAGGGGAATCCAAGATGGGGTGACTTGTGGGGTTCTCACCAGGTTCTGTTACCCAGAATCCTTTGCAAACCTCAAAAGTTGGCAAAAAAAGCACTTTTTCCTCACATTTCGGTTACAGAAAGTTCTTGAATCTGAGAGGAGCCACAAATTTCCTTCCACCAAGCATTCCCCCAACTCTCCTGATAAAAATGATACCTCACTTGTGTGGGTAGGCCTTCTGCCCGCGACAGCAAATGCTCCAAAACACAATGTGGACACATCACATTTTCCCAAAGACAACAGAGGTGTTTTTTGCAACGTGCCTACCTGTGGATTTTGGCCTCTAGCTCAGCCGGCACCTAGGGAAACCTACCAAACCTGTGTATTTGTGAAAACTAGAGACCTAGGGGAATCCAAGATGGGGTGACATGTGGAACTCTCACCAGGTTCTGTTACCCTGAATCCTTTGCAAACCTCAAAACATGGCAAAAAAAACCACTTTTTCCTCACATTTCACTGACAGAAAGTTCTGGAATCTGAGAGGAGCTACAAATTTCCTTCCACCCAGCGTTCCCCCAAGTCTCCCGATAAAAGTGGTACCTCACTTGTGTGAGTAGGCCTAGTGCCTGCAACAGGAAATGCCCCAAAACACAAAGTGGACACATCACATTTTCTCAAAGAAAACAGAGTTGTTTTTTGCAAAGTGCCTACCTGTGGATTTTGTCCTCTAGCTCAGCTCCCACCTAGAGAAACCTACCAAACCTATGCATGTCTGAGAACTAGAGACCTGTGGGAATCCAAGATGGGGTGACTTGTGCGGCTCTCACCAGGTTCTGCTACCCAGAATCCTTTCCAAACCTCAAAATTTGGCATAAAAAACCACTTTATTCCTCACATGTCGGTGACAGAAAGTTCTGGAATCTGAGAGGAGCCACAAATTTCCTTCCACCCAGCGTTCCCCTAAGTCTCCCAATAAAAATGATACCTCACTTGTGTGGGTAGGCCTAGTACCCGCAACAGGATATGCCCCAAAACACAACGTAGACACATCAAATTTTTCCACAGAAAACAGAGGTGTTTTTTGCAAAGTGCCTACCTGTGGATTTTGGCCTCTAGCTCAACCAGCACATAGAAAAACTACCAAACCTATGCATTTTTGAAAACTAGAGACCTAGGGGAATCCAAGATGGGGTGACTTGTGGGGTTCTCACCAGGTTCTGTTACCCATAATCCTTTGCAAACCTCAAAAGTTGGCAAAAAAAGCACTTTTTCCTCACATTTCGGTGACAGAAAGTTCTTGAATCTGAGAGGAGCCACAAATTTCCTTCCACCAAGCATTCCCCCAAGTCTCCTGATAAAAATGATACCTCACTTGTGTGGGTAGGCCTTCTGCCAGCGACAGCAAATGCTCCAAAACACAATGTGGACACATCACATTTTCCCAAAGAAAACAGAGGTGTTTTTTGGAAAGTGCCAATCTGTGAATTTTGGCCTCTAGCTCAGCCGGCACCTAGGGAAACCTACCAAACCTGTGCCTTTTTTTAAAACTAGAGACCTAGGGGAATCCAAGATGGGGTGACTTGTGGGGTTCTCACCAGGTTCTGTTACCCAGAATCCTTTGCAAACCTCAAAAGTTGGCAAAAAAAGCACTTTTTCCTCACATTTCGGTTACAGAAAGTTCTTGAATCTGAGAGGAGCCACAAATTTCCTTCCACCAAGCATTCCCCCAACTCTCCTGATAAAAATGATACCTCACTTGTGTGGGTAGGCCTTCTGCCCGCGACAGCAAATGCTCCAAAACACAATGTGGACACATCACATTTTCCCAAAGACAACAGAGGTGTTTTTTGCAAAGTGCCTACCTGTGGATTTTGGTCTCTAGCTCAGCCGACACCTAGGGAAACCTACCAAACCTGTGCATTTTTTAAAACTAGACACCAAGGGGAATCCAAGATGGGGTGACTTGTGGGGCTCCGACCAGGTTCTGTTACCCAGAATCCTTTGCAAACCTCAAAATGTGGCTAAAAACACCTTTTCCTCATATTTTGGTGACAGAAAGTTCTGGAACCTGAGAGGAGCCACAAATTTCCTTCCACCCAGCGTTCCCCCAAGTCTCCCGATAAAAATGATACCTCATTTGTGTGGGTAGGCCTTGTGCCCGCGACAGGAAATGCCCCAAAACACAATGTGGACACATCATATTTTCCCAAAGAAAACAGAGGTGTTTTTTGCAAAGTGCCTACCTGTGGATTTTGGCCTCTAGCTCAAACGGCACCTAGGGAAACCTACCAAACCTGTGCATTTTTTAAAACTAGAGACCTAGGGGAATCCAAGATCGGGTGATTTGTGGGGCTCGCACCAGGTTCTGTTACCCAGAATCCTTTGCAAACCTCAAAATGTGGCTAAAAAAACACTTTTTTTCGTCACATTTCAGTGACAGAAAGTTCTGGAATCTGAGAGGACCCACAAATTTCCTTCCACCCAGCGTTCCCCCAAGTCTCCTGATAAAGATGATACCTCACTTGTGTGGGTAGGCCTAGTGCCTGCAACAGGAAATGCCCCAAAACACAACGTGGACACATCACATTTTTCCACAGCAAACAGAGTTGTTTTTTGCAAAGTGCCTACCTGTGGATTTTGTCCTGTAGCTCAGCTCCCACCTAGAGAAACCTACCAAACCTATGCATTTCTGAGAACTAGAGACCTGTGGGAATCCAAGATGGGGTGACTTGTGCGGCTCTCACCAGGTTCTGCTACCCAGAATCCTTTGCAAACCTCAAAATTTGGCTTAAAAACACACTTTATTCCTCACATTTCGGTGACAGAAAGTTCTGGAATCTGAGAGGAGCCACACATTTCCTTCCACCCAGGTTTCCCCTAAGTCTCCCAATAAAAATGATACCTCACTTGTGTGGGTAGGCCTTGTGCCCGCGACAGGATATGCCCCAAAACACAACGTAGACACATCACATTTTTCCACAGAAAACAGAGGTGTTTTTTGCAAAGTGCCTACCTGTGGATTTTGGCCTCTAGCTCAACCAGCACATAGGAAACACTACCAAACCTATGCATTTGTGAAAACTAGAGACCTAGGGGAATCCAAGATGGGGTGACTTGTGGGGTTCTCACCAGGTTCTGTCACCCAGAATCCTTTGCAAACCTCAAAAGTTGGCAAAAAAAGCACTTTTTCCTCACATTTCGGTGACAGAAAGTTCTTGAATCAGAGAGGAGCCACAAATTTCCTTCCACCAAGCATTCCCCCAAGTCTCCTGATAAAAATGATACCTCACTTGTGTGGGTAGGCCTTCTGCCCGCGACAGCAAATGCTCCAAAACACAATGTGGACACATCACATTTTCCTAAAGAAAAAAGAGGTGTTTTTTGGAAAGTGCCAATCTGTGAATTTTGGCCTCTAGCTCAGCCGGCACCTAGGGAAACCTACCAAACCTGTGCATTTTTAAAAACTAGACACCAAGGGGCATCAAATATGGGGTGACTTGTGGGGCTCTGACCAGGTTCTGTTACCCAGAATCCTTTGCAAACCTCAAAATGTGGCTAAAAAATACTTTTTCCTCATATTTTGGTGACAGAAAGTTCTGGAACCTGAGAGGAGCCACAAATTTCCTTCCACCCAGCATTCTCCCAAGTCTCCCGATAAAAATGATACCTCATTTGTGTGGGTTGACCTTGTGCCCGCGACAGGAAATGCCCCAAAACACAACGTGGACACATCACATTTTCCCAAAGAAATCAGAGGTGTTTTTTGCAAAGTACCAATCTGTGATTTTTGGCCTCTAGCTCAGCCGGTACCTAGGGAAACCTACCAAACCTGTGCATTTTTTAAAACTAGACATCTAGGGGAATCCAAGATGGGGTGACTTGTGGGGCTCTCACCAGGTTCTGTTACCCAGAATCCTTTGTAAACCTCAACATTTGGCTAAAAAACACTTTTTCCTCACATTTCGGTGACAGAAAGTTCTGGAATCTGATAGGAGACACAAATTTGCTTCCACCCAGCATTCCCCCAAGTCTCCCGATAAAAATGGTACCTCACTTGTGTGGGTAGGCCTTGTGCTCGCAACAGGAACTGCCCCAAAACACTATCTGGACACATCAAAATTATCAAATACAAAACTACCTGTTTTTGCGGGGGCACCTGCGTTTTTGGTCCTGGGCTCAGCAGCCATCTAGGGAAACCTACCAAACCCAGACATTTCAGAAAACTAGACACCCGAGGAAGTCCAGGGAGGTGTGCCTTGCAAGGATCCCCCAATGTTTTCTTACAGAGAATCCTCAGCAAACCTGAAATTGTGTGGGATCACCGGGACAAATTTCCTAGCACCTAACATTCCCCTCAGTCTCCTGGTAAAAATGATACCTCACTTGTGTAGGTGGGCCAAGTGCTTGTGACAGGGAAGAGCCAAAAACATGTTGAAATTGAGGGGGAACCAAAGTGGGTCCAAAAGGGCAGTTTGAAAAAAACCTTTTTAGGCTGACAAGTGCAGCAGAATTTTTATCAGTGTAGATGAGACAATGCTGGGTGGGAGGAATTTTGTGGATTCTTGCAAATTCTGGAAGGTTCCATCACAAAAAAGTGGGAAAAATGTGTGCTTTCCAGCAAAGTTGCAGGTTTGCAGGGCATTGTGGGTAAGGAAATGGTGCGGGGTGCATGTGAAGCACACCACCCTTGAATCAACCGGATGTTTAGTTTTCAGATGTGTGTAGGTCTTGTGGATTTTTCCACATGGCAGCGTCCCAAAGTAAAAAAAAGTGCAGCCCTCACCATTCCAAGTTGGCCGATTTCGAGAGTTAAAAAGTTTTCATGGCCCAAATGTAAAACAAAAAACTAAAATAATCAAATGCCCTATTGCTTGCCATGGCATAAGATGTTTTAGTGTGCAGGGGAGAGATGAAAGATTGTTAGCCCCTTTAGTTTGGGTGGGGGCATAACCAGGCCTATACTGGTTGGTAGCCACCACCCACTATTTTCTTTTATTTTTTTTATTCCCTGGCATCTAGTAGACTTTCTGTGGACCGGGGGTAATTGCCTAATTTGCCCACTGGTGGGCAGAACAACTTTGGCCCCATTCATTTGGGGTGGGGGTATGGCCATACCCCCAACCTCCTATTTTGAAAAAAAGATCTTCCCTGGTCTCTAGTGGGCTTTCTGCCCCCCTTGGGGGCAGATGGGCGTTCCAAAAATAGGCCATTCTATCCCCAAGGGGGGCAGTTATGGCCAACAGTAATGTGCTCCCATGGGGAGTGACCCTTGCCCAAGGGGCTGCCCCTCAAACAAAACAAACACAGACACACACACCAATCCATGGTGTCTAGAAGTTTCTGCCCCCTTTTGGGGGCAGATTGGCCTAACAAAAATAGGCCGATCTGCTTCCCTGGTGTCTAGTGGTTTTCTGCCCTCCCCCCCCCCCCAGAGCAGATCGGCCTAATTATATTAGCCCGATCTGCTTCCGGGGGGCAGAAATGGCTTACAAATAATTTGGCCCCCAGGGGAGTGGCCCTTGCCCAAGGGGCCGCTCCCCTTATGTGCAGTATGAATAAAATAAATAATCACTGGTGTCTAGTGGTGTCTGGCCCCCTTGGGAGCAGATCGGCCTGATAATATTAGGCTGATCTGCCCCAGGGGGGCAGAAATGGCCTAAAAATAATTTGCCCCCCTCGGGAGTGGCCCTTGCCCAAGGGGCCACTCCTCTTATGCGCAAGTATGAATAAAATAAATAACCCCTGGTGTCTAGTGGTTTCTGCCCCCCCCGGGGGTGGATCGCAAGGCCGATCTGCCCCCTGGGGGGGGGGGGGGGGCAGAAATGGCCTAATAATAATTTGGCCCCCGGGAGAAACCCTTGCCTAAGGGGTCGCTCCCCAAATATAAAAAAAAATTCAAAAACAAAAAAAAGAAATTAGCCCTGGTGTCTAGTGGTTTTCTGCCCCCCCTCCCCCGGGGCAGACCGATCTGCCCCCAGGGGGGGCAGACATGGCCTAGAAATAATTTGCCCACCTTGGGAGCGGCACTTGCCCAAGGGGCCGCTCCCCTTATTTGAAATATGCAAAATAAAAAACGTCCCTGGTGTCTAGTGGGCAGATGCGATCGGGCAGCAGAAATGCTGTTAGACAGGAAAGGAAAGGCCTTTCATTTCCTTTCTTGTCTCTCCCGCCCCGCCTCCCGGTCGGAAGAGAAATGCAAAAGCATTTCTCTTCCAGGATGATCTGAGGTGACCTCTGATGAGGCCAGCACGCAATTTGCTCTCAGATGTAATCAGACGTCACTGGGGGTGTGGGAGGGTCAAGGGTGAAAGGGGAAGTGATTCCCCTTTCATCCCTGACGGAGGGGTGTCGGTGGGAGGCCCACGGGGAGCGCTAGTGCTCCCCCCATTGGCCGGGTGCCTGGACGAGACCAGCTCACCCGCGGCACCCTTGGGGGTAAAATGACACCGAAACAAATAAAATCGGATAAGGGGAACCGGAGATATGAATTTTTAAAGAATTAATGCATTCTAGCGCATAGAAACAAAAAGCACCAATCGGTCATCTGGTCGCACCTCGACAGGGCAAAGTCAAAGTCTAAGGCCGACCGCAATGGAGCCCGGCTCGGCTATAGCCTGTGGGAGGCCTCAGTCAAAAGTTTACCTTAGGACTTAGTCGTTGTTCTGGAGATTTTCTTCAGCAGGACGAACCTGCCAGTCCAATCCGACCTCCTGGAACTCTTCTTCGGATACGCATTACGGGAGCACTTGGTGGAGATTTTTACCTTCGGACTTAGTCGTTTTCTTAAGGTGAAAATCCTTCGACCGGGGCAAACCTGAATCTTGATCCGACGTCCTTGGAGCCCTCTTCGGGTACACTGCCTGAGAGGTCCTGGTCAACTTCCTACGTTCGGACTTAGTCACTTTTTTGGGAGATTTTCTTCACCGGGACAAACCTGCAAGTCAGGCCGGGTCGCAGTTGAGGCAAGCCGGCTAGAGTTGCCACCTATGGAGCTTTTTTTCCAAACGTTCTCCAAAGTTCTCCAAACTTCTGGATCTTTTTCCAGATGTTCTTTTAAGGTTCTTTTGAGGTCCACAGTTCACCCCAAGGTTCCAGAAGCTCTGAGATGCTCCTTGGGGGTGCAGACTACAACTCCCATAATGCACCTGGTGCAAACTCCTTTTTGGCCACTGAACAGTGGTCAGCTGGTTGGTTTCTTCAGGAGTTGGTGCAAGGGACTCTGTTTAGCAAGTTTTCATCTGTAGCAAACAGGGTGTCCCTCCTTGAACCAGTTGAAGCCAGCCAAAGTCCTTCTTGTGGTGAAGCACAAGTCTGCAGCTGTTGCAGTCCTCCAGAGTGCAGTGTCCAGGTGCAGGCCAGGGGTCCAGCAGGACAGTCCTTCTTCTTCTGTAGTTCTCCCTTTTTTAATTTGATAGAGATCTGAGGTGTGGGTGCAGGTCTGCCAGTTTTAGCCTTCCTCCTGGGTGAAAAACAGGGGGGTCCTGGTTCTCCAATCAGGGGCAGGGTCCTTCCCCCTGTGATGACCACTTCCTGAGAAGTGTGGCAAAAATCAATCCCAGGAAGAATCATTCCTCAAAAATCCATCATGGCTGAAAGTGATTTTTGGAGGTTACATCTGGCTGAGCCCACCCACTGGTGTGGCTAAAAGTCCTAAACACACCCTTCTCCTGCTCTCTCCTAATCTAATCAAGGGGGCACCTAATTATCTGGGTTTGCAGGATGTGAGGGTGTTGCTGGGTTGCTCCAAATGTCCTTCCGTTCCTTTAAATACCAGTTTGGCAGCCCTCCCCCTTTCCTGCTTCCCCATCTGCTGAGGGGAGATCTCCCCCCCTAGGCACATCTCTTTGTGTTGAGCCAGGCCACTTCACACGTCATCAAAGCCGCCTGGCCAGGCTGCCAGAGGCTGGCAAATCAGAGCAAAGCAGCAAAAACACTGCAAGGCTGAAGTTGGCAACTTTTCAGGTAAAGTTTAAAACTCTTTACCTGAACAAGTTATATTAAATCCCACAACTGGAAGTTGTGGGATTTATTCTAATAATTAATTTGATACCAAACATGTTGTATCTGTTACTTAAGGGGAGATTTAAAATTAAAATAAAGTCTCCCCATTCTATCCTATGGAGGCCATTCACTACAATGAGGGATAACAAATGTTGCTGTTTTACCTCACCAGGGCTTATAAAACTATTTTTATAAGGTCCCTGCTTACAATTACATGGCACCCAGTCCTAGGGGCACATAGAGCACACCTTATGGGTGACTTATATGTAAACATAAGGTAGTTTAAGACTTTGGAACTACTTTTAATTCCAAAGTCGAATTTGCATGTAACTTTAATTTAAAAGCAGCCAGCAAGGCAGGCCTGCCTTTAAAATGACAATGGGCACTTCAGCAGTGCACCTATGGGGGCACTACCTATGCTGGGGTCCCTAAACCTCCATGCCCTACCATGTACTAGGGACTTATAGGTAGGTTCATTTTGCCAATTATAATTAGCCTAATTTGCATATCCACTTTACACAGAGCACTGGCCCTGGGACTGGTAAGCAGTACCCAGGGCACAGTCAAGAGTCAGTAACCACCAGTACCTGTCCAAAATGTTTGGGGTGACCAGGGCAAAAAGGAGGACTTTCCCACACTGCCCCCCCAGATGAAAGGTGATGGGTACTAACCTACACCCTGGTTGTCCTCATCAGCTAAGTGGAAAAACCTGCAAAGGGCCATCTGCATTGGCAGTCCCAGGTCTGTGCTCCACTGTGAAGTCCATCCCCTGTAGGGAAATGGACCACCTTAACAGTTTTGGGTTCTCCCCGCTCATTTGCATCAACCATCTAAGAGCTCTCTGGTCAGTTTGTACACGGAACTGAGTGCCAAACAGGTATGGCCTCAACTTCTTCAGGGACCAGACCACAGCAAAGGCCTCCCTCTCAATGGCACTCCATCTTTTCCCTCTGGGGAGTAGTCGCCTGCTGATGAAGGCAACTGGTTGATCTTGGCCCTCTTCATTAACTTGTGCTAACACTGCCCCAATCCCTTCCTCTGAAGCATCTGTTTGCACTATAAACTCCTTGCTGTAGTCAGGGGCCAGTAACACTGGTGCTGAACACAAAGCCTGTTTACGAGTGTCAAAAGCTTTCTGACACTCTGGGGTCCAAATTACCTTCTTGGGCTGTTTCTTGGAGGTAAGTTCATTCAGAGGGGTCACTATGGTCCCATAATTCTAAACAAACCCAGTCAGGCCAAGAAAGGCCCTGACCTGAGTCTGGGGTTTAGGAGCCTCTCAATCCAGGATAGTCTGGATCTTGGGCTGGAGAGGTTGTACATGGCCTCCACCAACAAGGTGGCCCAGGTACACAACTGAGCTCTGCCCTATATGGCACTTGCTTGCCTTGTTAGTCAGGCCTGCTTGAAGCAGGGCCTGAAGCACTTCCTTCATGTGGACCAGGTGGTCCTCCCAGGTGGAACTAAATACAGCCATATCATCCAGATATGCTGGACTGAAAGATTCCAACCCAGACAGGACTCTATTCACCAACTGTTGGAAGGTGGCATGAGCATTTTTCAGGCCAAAGGGCATCACCTTGAACTGAAAGTGGCCCTCTGGTGTGGAAAACGCTGACCTCTTCTTAGCTCCTGGACTTAAGGCAAACTGCCAGTATCCTGAGGTCAGATCAAATGTGCTCAGGAATTTGGCAGCCCCCAACCTATCAATGAGCTCATCAGCTCTAGGTATGGGGTGAGTATCAGTCTTAGTAAATGCATTTAGACCTCTGTAGTCCACACAGAATCTCAATTCCTTCTTCCCACCTTAAGGATTACGTTTGGGTACCAGTACCACTGGATTGGACCAAGAACTGTCAGAGGGCTCAATTAGCTTGAGCTCCAACAGCTTTGATGCTGGCCTTGATCTGGTCAGACAGCATGTACAGTTTGTTTTTGACAGGTAAGCTGTCACCAGTGTCAACGTCATGGACACACCATTTGGTGAGTCCAGGGGTCAGGGAGAACAGGTCAGCAAACTGCTCCACAACTTTCCTGCAGTCTTTTTGTTGCTGGTCTGTCAACTTGGGAGAGAGTACCACTCCCTCCACTGATCCATCTTGTTTATCATTTGAGGACAGGAGGTCTGACAGAAGTTCACTCTCCTCCTCCTTCCCTTCATCAGTGACCATCAGCATGGTCAAGTCTGCCCTGGTGAGGTTTCAATCTGTTGACATGTAGGATCCTATGAGGATTCCTGGGGGTGCCAAGATCCACCAGGAAGGTGACCTCCCCCTTTTTTTCCACAATTGGATAGGGCCCAGTCCACTTCGCATGAAGGGCCCTAGGAGCCATAGGCACCAAAACCCACACCAGCTGACCTGGGTGATACTCAGGCATGGTAGCCTTCTGGTCATGCCATAGCTTCATGAGCTCTTGGCTGGCCTCCAGGTCCCTGCTTGCCTTCTTCATGTACTCAGCCATGTGTGACCGCAGGCCCAGCACATAATTTAGCACATTCTCCTTGGATTCTTTTAGAGGCTTCTCCCAAGACTCTCTCACCAAGCACAATGGGCCTCTTACAGGGTGCCCAAACAGTAATTCAAAGGGTCTGAATCCAACCTCTTTCTGTGGCACCTCTCTGTAGGCAAACAGCAGGCATGGGAAGAGAACATCCCATCTCCTCCTGCGTTTGTCAGACAAACCCATGATCATGCCCTTCAGGGTCTTATTAAATCTTTCCACCAGACCATTGGTCTGTGGATGATCGGGGTGGTGAGCTTATAAGTAACACCACACTCATCCCACATAGCTGTCAGATAGGCAGACATAAAATGTGTGCCCCTATCTGAGACCACCTCCTTTGGGAATCCCATTCTGGTGAACACACCAAGTAGGGCCCTAGCCACTGTCGAAGCAGTGACTGTGCTGAGGGGTATTGCCTCAGGGTACCTGGTGGCATGGTCCACAACCACCAACATGTACCTGTTGCCTGAGGCAGTTGGTGGGTCTAGGGGACCAACAAGGTCAATCCCCACCCTCTCAAAGGGAGTACCAACCACTAGCAGTGGTATCAAGGGAGCCTTTGGCTTGCCCCCTGCCTTGCCACTGGTAGGTACCACTGGAGCTGCAAAACTCCCTGACTTTTTCTGACATTTGGGGCCATTAAAAATGGTTGACCAGCCTGTTCCAGGCCTTGATCTGTCCCAAATGTCCTGCTAACGGAATATCCTGACTTAAAGTGAGGAGGAATTCTCTATACTTCAGGGGAGCCACAACTCTCCTGGTTGTCCCTGGTTTGGGGTCTCTTGCCTCGGTGTAGAGAACTCCATCCTCCCCGTAAACCTTATGGGTTCCAATGGTATCCCCGTCTGCCTTGGGCCCTCAAGAGTGGGACACTCTCTTTGTCCCTGGCACAATTCTTCTCTTGTGGGCCCACCTGCCCCTTGGAGTTCTGCCAAGTCAGGCAGAGCTTGCAGGGAAAGTGGCCCTTCCTCAGAGGTCAGATCCTCCCCCTCAGGTTTGGATTCCTCCTGACTCACTGTACTTGTTGGGGCTGGCAAGCCAGACCAGTGCCCTTTATCTTTTTCCTGGAGGCTTGGCCCATTGTTCCAGGGTCCAAGCGTCCAGCACTTCCCTGTTGTGCTGCCTGTGACCTGGTCACAGCATACAGCCATCCAGGGAGGTCCAGCATCTGTGCATGGACTCTTCTTTCCACCTGTGACCAGTCAGATGCTTCCAGATCATTTCCCAGCAGACACTCTACGGGGAGGGCAGGAGCTACAGTTCCCTTCTTAGGGCCAGTCACACCTCCCCATTCCAGGCTCACCATGGCCATGGGATGGAGTTTGGTTCTGCTATCTGCATAAGTTACTTGCTGGAAGTCACCAGGTAAGACCTGTTCTGGAGAAACCAGCTTCTCTGTGACCATTGTCACACTGGCTCCTGTATCTCTCAGAGCTTCCACCTCAGACCGATTGACTTTAGGCCTCTGCCTATACCTCTCCATGCTGGGAGTTAAGGTGGCCATAGTTGCAATGTCCACCCCACCCACGGATACTAAGGCGACCTCAGCCCTGGGCGGACTTCCACCCCCATCCCTACACTAGCAATCCCCTGGGATTGCCCACCAGTGGGGGGCTTCTTGGAGCAGATAGCATCCCCTCTTTTGTGTCCAGGTTGATGACACTCAAAGCACTTGCCGGCCTTAGCAAGCTCCTGAAACTTTCCTTCCTTAACAGGATCATAATGCTTTCCCTGATACCCTTTCCCCTTAGAAGTGGAATGGCTCGGGGCTCCCCCACCCTGAGAAGTTTTTGGTGACTCTTGTGAGGACTCCCTGGGCTTTTTATCATCTTCCCCTTGGTTCTTCCCCTGAAAAGAACAATGTCCTTTCTTTTTCTGATCACCCCCTATTGGTTTCTAGTTAACCCTAGTTCGTAACCAGTCATCTGCTGCCTCCCCCAGCTCTCTGGGGTTGGTTCACTTAGAATCAACTAGATACTGGTGGAGCTTCTCCTGGGCACTATTGGTTAGAAGGTCCTCCCTCATAATCAAATTGTAAAGCCATTCAAAGGTACTTACCTTGTTGCCCTGTATCCAGCACACTAGTGCTTTATCTGAGATGTCTACAAAGTCCACCCAGGACTGGGTACTTGTCTTTTGGGTGTCCCTAAACTTGAGCCTATACAGCTCTGTGGTCAGACCAAACTTTTTAGTTAAGCATCTCTTCATACTGGGGTATGAATCTGCTGCCTCCCTCCTCAAGGTTAGGAGCCTTTCCATCCCAGAGTTGGAGACCAACTCCCAAAGAAGTGAACCCCAGTACTGATGCTTAACTCTCCTCATCTGGAGGGCCCTCTCAAAGGCTCCCAGCCACTTATCTATGTCATCCCCCTCTACATAGACAGGATCCACCCCCTTGGGTAATCAGGGGCAAACCCCCGCCACCCATGGACCCCTTAGCTTCTCTGTCGCTGCCACCATCTCTTTTCTCTTCCCTTGCCCACTTTTCCTCTTCTGGGGCCAGCTTCTGTGCCTCCAAAGCTATCAATACTAGCTGGGCCTCCAGCTCTCTTTCCCTGAGGGACAGGTTCTCTCCTCCTGAAGGGACCTCCTTCCCCCAACCAGCTTTGAGTATGCCCCTAGTGACTGTGTGCAGTGAGGACCGGTCTTCCTCCTCCTCACTTAGGTTCAGATGCCCTCCCTCCCCTGAGTGGTTGGAGCTAGCATCCTCCCCTGCTTCTTCCTCCTCCAGAGCTTCCTCTGGGCCTACTTCTTGGGCCTCTGCCCATGCTGTCAGGGATTTAATCAGGACATGCTTCCTGAGGTCAGTGGTTGCAGGCAACCCCCTTGCAGTACACAACCCCCTAAGCTGAACTACTGTCAGTGTGGGTAGACTAGCCAGATCAAGCTCCATGGTTCCCTAGTTTTGTGTCAACAAAAAAGTTTTGCAAAAATTGGAAACAAGAATTTAGAAAAATCACAAAACCTCAATAATTGAAATTAATCCAAATGAAAAAATGTAAAAAAAAATTGCACCAGGACAATTTAAAGGATTTTTTATTTGTTTTACTTCAACCTGTAATGTGATACTGAACACAAGTACAGGATCCCACCACTGCGCACCAAAAATGTTGGAAAATGGGTTATTGGTAAGGGCAGGTAAGTACCTACACTTAGCAATAGGCCACTAACCTCCACTTAGGTCTTGTTAGGTCTCAGTAAATTAAACCCAGCTCAACCCTTGGTAGCTTGGCAACAAGCGACAAGGCTTAATTTAGGAGAGAAAGCGTAAAGCATTCAAATATAAAAAAAAAACAGTAATCAAATAAAACACAGGAAACAGTTTAAAAATCCAAAATCAGTTTATAAAAATCTGAAATATTTTTAGCTTTAAAATGACACCAAGATTAATAAAATCAGGTAAGGGGAACCGGAGATATGAATTGTTAAAGAATTAATGCTTTCTAGCACATAGAAACAAAAGAGCACCAATCTGGTCATCTGGTCGCACCTCGACCGGGGCAAAGTAAAAGTCTAAGGCCGACCGTGATGGAGCGCGGCTCGGCTACAGCCTGCGGGAGGCCTCGGTCAAAAGTTTATCTTAGGACTTAGTCGTTTTTCTGGAGATTTTCTTCAGCGGGAGGAACCTGCCAGTCCAATCCAAACTCCTGGAACTAATCCTCAGATACACGTTGCTGGAGCCCTCGGTGGAGATTTTTACCTTCGGACTAAGTAATTTTTTTAGGTGAAAATCCTTTGACCGGGGCAAACCTGAATCTTGATCCAACGTCCTTGGAGCCCTCTTCGAATACACTGCCAGGGAGTTCCCGGTCAACTTCCTACGTTCGGACTTAGTCACTTTTTTGGAGATTTTCTTCACCGGGACAAACCTGCAAGTCAGGCCGGGTCGTCATTGAGGCAAGCCGGCTAGAGTTGCCACGGCAGGTCGGTCCCCTTATGGAGCTTTTTTCCAAAAGTTCTCCAAAGTTCTCCAAACTTGTGGAACTTCTACCAGATGTTCTTTTAGGGTTCGTTTGAGGTCCACAGTTCACCCCAAGGTTCAAGTAGCTCTGAGATGCTCCTTGTGCGTACTACAACTTCCAGAATGCGCCTGGCACAAACTCCTTTTTGGTCACTGGACAGTGGTCAGCTGGTTGGTTTCTTAAGGAGCTGGTGCAGGGGACTCTGGTTAGCAAGTTTTCACCTGTAGCAAATAGGGAGTCCCTCCTTGAACCAGTTGAAGCTAGGCAAAGTCCTTCTTGTGGTGAAGCCCAAGTGTGCAGCTGGTGCAGTCATCCAGAGTGCAGTGTCCAGGTGCAGGCCAGGGGTCCAGTAGGGCAGTCCTTCTTCTTCTGTAGTTCTTCCTTCTTCCTGGAACCTGATAGGGATCTGAGGTGTGGGTGCAGGTCTGCCAGTTTTATCCTTGCTTCCGGGTGAAAAACAGGGGGGTCCTGGTTCTCCAGTCAGAGGCAGGGTCCTTCTCCCTGTGATGACCACTTCCTGGGAAGTGTGGCAAAAATCTATCCCAGGGAGCAACATTCCTCAAAAATCCATCATGGCTGAAAGTGATTTTTGGAGGTTACATCTGGCTGAGCCCACCCACTGGTGTGGCTAAAAGTCCTAAACAAACCCCTCTGCTGCCCTCTCGTAATCTAATCAAGGGGGCACCTAATTGTCTTGGTTTGCAGGAAGTGAGGGTGTTGCTGGGTTGCTCCAAATGTCTTTCCCTGCCTTTGAAGACCAGTGTGGCAGCACTCTGCCCTTCCTGCTTCACATCTCTTTGTGTTGAGCCAGGCCACTTCAAACCTCATCAATGCAGCCTGCCAGGCTGCCAGAGTCTGGCCAATCAGAGCAAAGCAGCAAAAACACTACAGGGCTGAAGTTGGCAACTTTTCAGGTAAAGTTTAAAACTCTTTACCTGAAGAAGTTATATTTAATCCCACAACTGGACATTGTGGGATTTATTATAACAATTAATTTAATACTAAACTTGTGGTTTCTGTTACTAAAGGGGAGTTTTGAAATTAATATAAAGCCTCCCCATTCTAGCCTATGAAGGCCATTTACTACAATGAGGGAAAAACATTGTTTTACCTCACAAGGGCTTATACAACTATTTTTATAAGGTCCCTGCTTATAGTTACATAGAACCCAGCCCTAGGGGCACATGGGGCACACCTTAGGGGTGACTTATATGTACAAATAAGGTAGTTTAAGACTTTGGAACTACTTTTAATTAAAAAGTCGAATTTACATGTAAGTTTAATTTAAAAGGAGTCAGCAAGGCAGGCCTGCCTTTAAAATGACAATGGGCACCTCAGCAGTGCACCTATGGGGGCACTACCTATGCTGGGACCCCTAAACCTCCATGCCCTACCATATACTAGGGACTTATAGGTAGGTTAATGTTGCCAATTATAATTAGTCTAATTTGCATATCCACTTTACACAGAGCACTGGCCCTGGGACTGGTAAGCAGTACCCAGGGCACAGACAAGAGTCAGTAACCACCAGTACCTGTCCAAAATGTTTGGTGGTGACCAGGGCAAAAAGGAGGACTTTCCTAAACTTTTCATTACCAAGGCATCAATTGCCCTATAGATACCAGCTGCAACATCATACAAAACAATGCCCAATTCTTCACAAATCCCAAACTGAGTGGCATAGAGGAAATGTAGTCACAAGGGTATCAGAGTTCTTCATAAGAAACAGACTGAAACAACAAGTAAAATAAAACAGGGTCAGTCTTAGGATCATATTTTGAGGCTGTTGGGTAGCCCACTGGTTCACCCATTCACCTCAGCAAAAGAATGTTTGACCTATCTAGATATTCGGCACAATTGGCTGGGATCTTTGCTTTGAAATTGCACCCATAAATGCAACAAATGCACTTACAGGGCTACTCAGTGCAGGGTGGGAAACCATATAGATGTGGTTGGTACAGTATTCTTTTTTATCTTTCAGGAACAAATTCAACAAGCATTGGTAAAGCCAACAGGTTTCTCCTCCGAACTGTGCGGTAAGTCTTAAAGTTTAAAAAAAGCATTCCGACGCAGTCAATGCTTAGACAGGTTGCACAGTAGTGCTAGCTGATGTACAACATGGCTTGACATTTTTTTAAAAAGGCTATGAGGCAGCTTTGATCACATTATAGTGCTATTTTTTAACTTTATGATATGCTGTATAGCAGGCAGCGCTGCTGGTATAATGTCTCAAAAACATTGCCAAAACAATAGATTTTGCAGAAGTGAAATCTATTGGCTTTGCCAATCCTTGTTGCTTTTTGTAGCATGAAATGCATCCAAAGGTTTTGGTGCGCTTTACGTGAACACATGTTACATTACACAAGGCCACATTCATTTATTTTTATAGGCACAAGGAGATAAATTGATTTGCCCCTCATCACAAAATGTTGAGCAGATGCTGAGGCTCGAACCAAGTTCCCCAGTTTGGCTGCACAGAGTAAGTTTACATTGAGTATGTGTGAGAGACAAGGCAAGAGACTGTCACTGTGATACACACACAGTGATAGTACAACTGTTATCATTTTACACATTTGACAGTAAGAAGCATGACTTTGGGGGGTGTTCTGGAGATAAATATTGGCAGTTTAATTATTTGATTTATTAATTGATGTATTCTTTTTTTTGCAGAATAGTGGCTACATGTGAGACAGTCCAGGTGGGAAGAGGTAAGCAATAATGGGAGGGAGTAGGCTAGTTGGTATGGGGCAAGCAACAGGATGTGGCGGAGTAAAAAACAGTCAAGCACAGACAGAATAATGAACAACAGGGGGCAGGGCAAGCAATGAGGGTGCAGGTGGGACGAGTCAAGCAAGTACGAAGGGTGCAGGGGGTTAATTCTCCCTGCACTGCATCTGCTTAAAAATCACACCATCATAAAGCAAAAATGTAAGAACGGAATCTGGGAGGGGAGAAGACGGCCTGTAGATGTACTCATACGGAGTGCGCATTCAGAAATAAAATAAAAAAGAACCTTTAGAGTAAGTAGCCAGTGGAAGGACACTAGCCAGTAGCCGGTGAGACACTAGCCAGTAGCCGGTGACCGGAAGATGTACTTGGGCTAAACTCAATGCCACAGCATTGACGGCAAAGCAGAGCAGGAAGTGAAAGCAGACAACATGCAGATGATGTGTTGCCAATCAGAAGCATGTAAATTAGAGTGATGTTGGACTCAACAAATGGTAAGTTCAGGTCAGTATTGGGCAAGTTATAAGCCCCTTTCAAGACTTTTTTTTAATACAAGAGATTACACAAGCACAGCACAAGCGCTGTGAAGGTGAAACTTAAAAATAGGGGTTTGTTTTGCGACATGGAAAGATGGCCAGGGAATTTTCTCATGTGGGGGACAATTTTCTCTTTTCCTGCCCATGACTCAACTTTATGGCATGGTGGTCCCTGGAAGAAAAAATCAATGGGAGAAACCCCCCCCCCCCCCGTAAATAGCAATGGTACTTGTCATTGTGACTCAGTGGTGGGCTACAGGATGAAGATTCTGCTGTTAGAAATTCGGCAGATAACCAATTTTGTGAGTGAGATATGGTAACTGCAGGTTTGGTGGGACAGGAGCGCAGCCCTCGTATAGCAGAATTCACTCCCGCCAATCCCAGAATTACTGCCATAGTTCTTTATATGGCATTTCAAAAGCTGGGTTTAAAGAAAACCTGAAGAAAGGCAGAGGTGTCCTGTCAAAGATATGTCATTTTCTATAAGAAGGGGGAGATGTCATGGCGACAAGACCCTGCAGGACAGAGTCGTCACAGGTCCAAAAGGAGGGCACTGTACAACACTTCCTGTGTGGGCATGGACAAAGGCAAAGACAGGCCTTCACGGTATAGTGTGGATACAGCATGAATGGAGAGATACTCCCACAAAGGTAGCAGGACAAGAAATAGGGAATAATAAATAATATGTGAGATAAAACTACCTGTCTCTGTCTCTTCATTCCTCCTGCAGGACATGAAAACTAGTAGTTCTGGGTTGAGTACGGGCTCTTCGTGGAGTTAATTCCTTATTCATGGTGCCTGAGAATTAATTGTGAATATTTTAGTATTTTGGATTTCAAGTAGAAGGATGCATTCGCCGCTTACACATTATGGTAGACTTTTTTCTGTTCCTATTCCATGGATAAAATGATTAAGTGGCACAGGGAAGACGGGTCTCTGATGTTGTTACAAAAATGGTTACCAAACTTCTGCAAACTTAGCAATCATGTGAAAACAGGAGTTTTGCAATGTTGTTAATATTTTATAATCCTCATATTCTTTTTTTAATGCAAATACTATTTGCCACATACATTTTCATTCACCATCGTCGAGTTACTCGTGAAAAAAAGATATGAACGGTGTTCACTCACGAGCAAAGCTCTTACAAGTTACTAGTTTCAGAACCAATTATCACTTGCAAGGATTCACTAGCAACACACCGGTTCCCACTGAAAATGTAATGTCAGGACAGGTGAAGAGAATAGTTGCGTATACTGTCAAAGAGAAATGGTACTGAGAAGTGCTTTGTAAAACAGAGATAGACATAGATGAAGGGAAAGAAGGAGACTGCAGACCACGCAGAAGCCAATGATCTAAAACTTCAAAAAAATTACACTTGCATAATAAGAAATGGTGCACACTCGTCAATATAACTTGTAGTGGCAAAGGAATTAATGATGTAAGATACAGGGAGAAGTAACCGGTTAGCAGAGCATGGTGCAGTCCTTTCACAAAGGCGCACCTCTTGTAGTGGCCCAGATGTAAGTGATGCAGAGGGTGGCTGGCATGCCCCATACAATACAGGATCATGACTGGGACACTGACACAGAAGTCTGAAATCTCTGATGCCCAATCATTCATCCACTGATCCAACGAGATCTCAGAGAGCAAACTAAGGCTATAGACAACTCGCAATTGACAAGCGACTCCTTCCTTCAAAGTTGTGATGAAGCTCCTACAGGGGTGTGGGAATGGTCACTGAAAAAGGCCCTATGCCGATGCACATCCCACAAATGGAGTAATTCCACAAAATATTACAGACAAATTCCTTCGCAGACAAACAGAGCAACATCCAGGCTCCCCACAACAGGCAACCTAGCCTTTGGAAGAAACACTATAAAAATCAAGTTTTCTATGAACTTAACCTATGCAGATGTTCAAAAAAGAAAGGTAATAAACCTTTTAAATCGAACCAGAGGCAGACTAGCCCACTTTTGACTTTTTCGAGGCTAATGATATACATAGAAATCCCACTTACGTACATAAAAATATACATAATGGAACAGGCCCTTTCTACCAGTCAGAGGAGCAATTTAGAGTTTGGAGGAAAGGGTACATCGTCTTAATGGCAACTGAGTTCCCTCTCTGCAAACTCACGGCCTGCATGCCCAATTTAGAGGTGGGCAGATCAAAAGTGTGCCACCGACAAAGCCTATTCTGGAGGATAGCCATGTGACATCCCCCCAATTTATGGTGGGTGATGAATATTGTTTTTTACTTGCTCTTCGTCACCGCCAGGTAAAGCTCTGAAGGACAGTACAAAAAAATATGAGCGTGGAAAAACAAAATTCCCAGGATACGAGGGTCATTCATTTTTCAGAAAACAACTCCCGCTTTTGGAATTTATTTCTGAAATATAAAAAAACGGTTTAAAAGTTTGATGGGAGGCCATCCTGTTAGATGGAGACAACTGATAAACTTTGACAACATTGACAGAAATGTGATGGTGCTTCATGACAATGTTAAGAGTTATCTGCAGAACTGGTGGGCAACTCTGTATTTGCCAGGCACAGCGTGGAGAAGGCAATGTCTTCATCCATCCCTACACAGCACCCTTCGTCCACCCAAAAAAAAAGAAATCTGCCCCTACAGTGTTCTAGAAAACTTCTAGCTTCGATGTATTTTATCGGAAGAAGAATATCATTCAATATACACACAAGGTGTGCAAAACCATATACATCATGGAGTACATATTGCATACACAAATGTAGACGCATTTTTTTTATTTATTTAGGATTTTTTCCAACAATTATTTAGCAGTCACCACAGTACAAGAATGAAACATTAAAATGAACTGCAAGAACACATTATCAATTCCACTGAGGATAGTTTCTACAAATTAATCATCTACTCCTGCATGGAATATGCAGACAATGTTTTGGATAGAGTTTTTTTGGCAGTTTTTTAGCTACCACTGTTAAGTTTTAATATTTGCCCACTTGCAATTCATAATAGGCTGCAACTTTTCCAGATCCCTTTGTGCTGCCAAATCCACCCTTAATTCCTCACTTCGTGGACACTGGTGGCTTCTTTTGAAATCATAGGTATGAAACAAGGGAGCAGATTTATGGAAATTGGCGCTCCATCGAGTGCAGCGCCACTTTCCCTGCGCTCCTTAGCACCCCCCTACCGCTACCATGTGTGCGCGTATTTAAAATACAGCGCACCATGGTGCAGGGTAGGGGGCAATAGCATCATCTTTCATGACGCTATTGATGTACTCTGCAGGAGTAGTGCCAAAATATTGGCTCTACTCCTGCAAAGTACATAGGGCCCCATTCTAAAGAATGGAAGCCCCCTTTTAACGCCTTCACGCAGCTGCCTCTGGGAGTGATGGATGTGAGCAATACTTCACTCTTAAAATGGTGCAGCGTGACACACGAATAATTGCTTGTGATTGCAAAGTGCGCTAAAGTCTACCTATTGATTCTTCAGTGAGCTGGGCGGGTTCAGTTAGTGTTACTGTAAGGTATTCAAACCAATTATTTTGCCCAAGGTTATCCACGCTCTCCTACGTTGCATCGTTTAGATTTTTTCCACTCTCTGAAAGCAATATGGGGTTTTGCTTTACAATTGCTGTGATATAAATTTATTTGAGTCAGCACTAACAAATGTATTCTCGACTGAGCCAGCAGTCGCAATTAAAGAACGGAACAAAATATTCTATATTGTTGGTGGGAATAAAACTAATTTAAATAATTCCATCAATTGCAGTTATACCTAACTTGAGCAGGCGTTAAAAGTGCTGTAAAAAATGGTGTCAAGAAATCTCATAGATTTGCTTACAACATTTTTCCGGCTCCCCTAATGGGGGAACGCCCTCTTTGCATACATTATGCCTGGCGCAGGCATAATGTAGCGCAAAGGGTCACAGAGTGGCGCACAGCGTGCATTGCGCCACCCTGTAAATACGGCGCTGGGATTTCAGACTCGTAATGACGTTAATGCGGTGTAAGGCGGCGCCCCAAGAGGCTCTTAAGGGTACATTCATTCACAGCTGAGATTAACTGTATTGTTTCTGAAAAAAGTAGAAATTATACCTTGAAACATATACTTGCGTCCAATGCAATTGATGGAATTATTTAAATTAGTTTTATTCCCACCAACAATATAGAATATTTTGTTCCGTTCTTTAATTGCGACTGCTGGCTCAGTCGAGAATACATTTGTTAGTGCTGACTCAAATAAATTTATATCACAGCAATTGTAAAGCAAAACCCCATATTGCTTTCAGAGAGTGGAAAAAATCTAAACGATGCAATGTAGGAGAGCGTGGATAACCTTGGGCAAAATAATTGGTTCGAATACCTTACAGTAACACTAACTGAACCCGCCCAGCTCACTGAAGAATCAATAGGTAGACTTTAGCGCACTTTGCAATCACAAGCAATTATTCGTGTGTCACGCTGCACCATTTTAAGAGTGAAGTATTGCTCACATCCATCACTCCCAGAGGCAGCTGCGTGAAGGCGCCGCGTTTACAATTCGCTTTTCAGAGGCTGGGGACCTGCTTGAATTACAGTACACCCATGTCCTCGCTTGACAGAACCATTTACCGCTTCATTTTACAAGACTTTACAGCCAAACTGCAGTACTTGCAGAGGACGCAAGCAACACATTTGAATAACGAGGAACGCACGATAGAGTCAATCTATTTGTGCGAGTGGAAGACTGTAGGTTTAGGTAGGTGGAATACCATATGTGTCGCTATGGATAAGAAGATTCAGATACAAAGTGTATTTTTTATGCAGAAAGCAGCATTAATACTATAAATTGTTTCACAGTGTCTAAAAATATGGGATGCTGCGGAACAGCATATAATATGCTCTTTGATTGGCCGGCATGTGACGTTCTTAACACTTCATTTATTAAACAAAACGTAGTGCAAAACTCTCCGTAGCTTCCGGCACTTAAAATCCGCCCCTTTTATCCAACTTACCTGTTTCCTTTAACTGTCCACCACAGTCCCTCCCTCTTGAACCCTGCCAAGTCATGACGTAAGAGGGCCTCACATCCTGTCCAGCTTGCACAAGGTTTCAAACCCCTCCCAGAGAGAGGCTTCTAGTTCGCAGTGATCTAAGCAAGGAAACCATAGCCGAATAAAACTGGGGATGCTTATCCAACCGACGTTTGGTGGTACACAACCTCACAGCCAGCTTCCACAAACTCCTTATATTTCCTCTACTGTATCCCTTCAATATTCCTGCCTATTAAGCTCCCAGAAACCATATTACATCTAGGTCTCTGGGGGTGCAATGAGCATCTGTGGTGCTTTCTGGTCCATGGGAACACATTTTTTGTTACAGAAGGTTCCATAAAAGCTTTTTCTGTGGCTTTTGTAGTGGGCAGCAGGCTGGTGGAAAATGTGGACCCGCACAGTCACAAGGGTATGCACTCCCAAGTTGACATCACTTATGTGCATGGAGTGTGGTCCCACGCAAATCAAGGAATACTTTTCCCATTATGCCTAAGCCACAGTAAAGATGCAGGTGCAAGGTCAAAGAATGCATTGGTAAGTGCACTGTTTATGTGCCACATATGACATGGTGCACAGTCAGTGCTCGCTGTAAGGGTGCCATTAGGAGGGGGCTCAGCGCTCCTAGAGACCCACCACAGGCGGGTGTAGTCACACACCGCACTACCTGCAGGGGAACCCTGCTTCCTCTGAGTAACGAGGCAAGGTCTACCAGTAGTAAAATACGGGGGTGCGGTTTCAAATAACAATAAGGTCTTTTACTGATGCCCTCCCCTTAGCAGGTTCACAAACAGGTAGATATGCTGAATGGATGCTTACAACCAACTGGGGGTGCTGCCTATACACAAAGTGGAAACAGTTCCTGTCCCTTCTAGGTATGAGCTTAAAAACATGAAACCACTGGATTCAATACAAATTAGGAAAGGTTTAGGTATGTGTTAGGTCAGTGGTTCCCAACCTTCTGACTTCTGTGGACCCCCACTTTATAATTATTGGAACCCGGGGACCCCCACTGAATCATTATTGGAATTCGAGGACCCCCTACTGAGACCTAATCTGTTAATATTATTTAATTTTCTAAGTAGTCGCGGACCCCTTGAGGAGGCTTTGCGGACCCCCAGGGGTCCCCGGACCACAGGTTGGGAACCACTGTGTTAGGTGTTTGAGGATGAGGCTAACAGGGATAACATAGTTGAAATGAAGTTATTAGGTTAAGCAAATAATTAAGGAAACAAGGTACAGAATGATTCCTCTTAAATAAATATTATTAAAGAAATATGAAGGATACAGGTAATTACCAACAAGTAAAGATAACTGGGTTTAGGGATAAAGGAATAAGTGAAAACTAACATGGAGTGACACGAACCAACTCCCATAAATTAAGTATAAAATGGACTCATAAGGTTAAGTTCAGTATCCCCCCATAAAACCCACGGTTTTAAAATACTAAACAGTATTAACCTCATCAAGATTAGTTATCCAAGATCAATCTTGCTGTTAGTGACTCAATAAAACACCGGGAAACATGACATCTTACTCCTTGTATCCATACTTCATCCTGATTCAAATGAATGCACCTGACCCCTTTTCTTCCCTGTTGGGTGCACTTTCATCTTATCCTAGAAACATTTCTGTTTGTCTTTCTCTCTCTTAAAACCCCTTCAAGAAAATAAACACTTGTAATCTCCATGGAATTGCGGGGCTGATGCTAATACTAACAGTCCTTTAATCATGCAAATAGACTAGATGGCTCTGCTGTAGCGTGTACGTTCAGGTAAATTCCTGAGTAATGTGAGAAGGAGCAGCTGACTCAGTTGCACTAAATTTAAAGGGCGCCCTTGAACGTACTAAATAACCTACACTTGGCTTCAAATTTCTGAAAGATTGTTATTTGTAGGGGAGCCGTAGACACTTTCTCCCTTACAGACTAAAACTTCAAATTTAGAACTTTTTTGTTGAGCATTAGGCAAAAATGCTCGTTTCATTTTTCACTCACTTAGACAATTATCCACTTCACTGCACTGCATATTTTGGTTGTTAGACCCAGCAACTTTTGGCATGTCTCCCCTGTCTTTTTTCTTTCTGACCTCCTATTTTATGGTATTCTGGACTCTGCCAATCAGTGCTAAAGTGAAAGTGCTCCCTGTCTAAACTGTACTGTTGATTGGTTTATCAATTTTTGGCTTATTTGATTTCCTGGTAAGTCCCTAGTAAAGTGCACTAGAGGTGCCCAGGGCCTGTAAATCAAATGCTACTAGCGGGCCTGAAGCACTGATTGTGCCACCCACATGAGTTGCCGTGTAAACATGGCTCAGACTTGCCACTGAAGTGTCTGTGTGTGCACTTTTAAACATCCAGATCGACTTGGCAAATGTACCCTCTTGCCAGGCCTAAACCTTTCCTTTTAATACAAGTAAGCCATCCCTAAGGTAGGGTCTAGGTAGCCCCATGGGCAGGGTGCAGTGTATGTTAAAGGTGGACATATACTGATGTATTTTAGATGTCATAACCATAAAATACTGCCAAATCCAGGTTTTCCTGTTGCAAGGCCTATCTCTCTCACAGGTTAACATGGGGGCTGCCCTTAAATTTTCTTAAAGTGCAGTTTCCCTTTGAAAGCAGATAGAAATTTGGTGTTTTGGGTCTCTGAACTCACAATTTAAAAATACACCTTTTGGTAAAGTTGGTTTTTAGATTGTCAGTTTGAAATGCCACTTTTAGAAAGTGGGCATTTTCTTGATTAAACCCTTCTTGTCCTCTGCCTGCTTGTGTATTCCACGTCTGGGTCAGACTGACAGTTGGGCTGTTGTGAATTCCCTCTAGACAGTGACACAAAGGGAGCTGGGGTGTAGCCTGCATATCCTGAAAGAACATCTGGGCTGGAGTGGAGGGGGAAGTGGTCACTTACACCTGAAAGGGCTGTGCCTGCCCTCACACAATGTAGTCTCCGACCCCCTGGTGTGTGTCTGGGGCCAGGCCTGGACAAGGCAGGGGCTTGTCAACAACAGAGACTTTCCTTTGAAGTTTGTCTACTTATTGGTATAAGTAGTGGACCCAAAACCCCAGACTATTTTTGGATCAAGAGGAACCTCTGCCCAGGAGAAGAACTGAAGAGCTAGAGGAGGCGTACTGCCCCTTTGCTGTGTGCGCTTTACTGGACTGGCCTGCAGTTAATGCTTCTGCCTTAAAAGAGAGCAAACAGTGAACTTTGCTGTGTATCCTGCATGAGAGCATTCTCCAAGGGCTCAGAGTAGAGCTTGCCTCCTCTTGGAAGTCTCAGGGATACCAAAGATTTCAGTTTCATCTGCTTGCAGCACTGGGAAGTGTGTGTTCTGTGCTGTTCAAGAAAAAACCCACTGTGACACCACCAACGATGCCGCTGGCCTGCACCATGACCTCCCGATGTCGCACGGAGCCGCTCTTCCCTGCTTCACTGACGTCACCACTTGACGCTGCCACCGAGCCTCTGCTTGCACCGTGAACTGTGGGCCCCGCACTCCAGCAATGCCTTTCTCACACCGCAGCCTGGTTATCCCCTACACCACCGCACTTGCTGACACCTGTGCTTCTGCCTACACCGTGGCCTGTGGACACTGCTTGTGAGGTACACAAAGCACCGTCTCATCCCGCATCACAGCCCCGGCCCACCGACGCCAGCACCAGTGTCGTCACAAGATGTCCCTGTCTGAACCGTGACCCATGGACACCACACAGAGCCCCTCCTGCACCGTACTACCGACTGGGCCTACCGATGACAGCGCTTCAGCAAGGAAGACATCACTGCCTGCACCGTGACCTGGTGACACCGCACGTTGCACCGCCTCACTTCACACCACAGCCCGGGTGTCACCAACGCCGCTGAAAGCTGTCACTGAGTCGCTGCCTGCACCGTGACCTGTGGGCACCATATGTCACATCTTCCCGTCTCAGACCGCAGACCCGATGCCATCCACGCCAGCGCTCCTGACTTCATGATTCTGGAGTTCGATCTGCAACGCATGTGACTTCAAGGGCCGAATGACCCCCGCACCAACCTCCAGAACCGACACCGCGACGCCAGCAACGACACTCTCAAGACCTCATAGCGAGGATCACAATGCCCTGCATTTCCAAGGTACTGTTTGCAGGTCTTTCCGACACCATAGCTGGCCCGTGACAACGCAGTTCGCCTCAACTGTTGGATTTGTTGTTCACAACCCCATATTAGCCCCAGATAGAGCTATTGACTTCAAGGAACTGTATTTTTAAGTAATTCGTGCAAAAGTCATATTTTTATTATTGTACCTTAGATTTTTCTCATTTTGGTCTTGTGTTACATAGATAAATATTGGCTATTGTTCTAAAACTGGTGTGGTGTCTTTTTGTAGTGTTTTCACTGTGTTACTGTGCACTTTGTGCAAATGATTTACACATTGCTTCTGAGATAAGTCTGACTGCTCGTCTCAAGCTGCCAAGGGGGTAAGCAGGGGTTATCGGAGCAGGTATTTTCCTTATCCTGACTAGAGTGAGGGTCCCTACTTGGATAGGATGAAAACTGACTGCCAACTCGAGACCCCATTTCTAATAATGGTAAATACCATCCACATTTCCCCTGTTACATTTTTTCAGGTTTGATCTGCAGAAATTTAACGAATGATGGGATATTTAAACCATCCCATAAATATCGGATGCGTTATTTAAAACCAAACTTGTAAATTTGTTCTGTGCGTAAACAGCTGTTTTTTGGATCGGACGGAATTACCTGCTGTAGGAAGTTGGCTCTGTATATACTATCTCAAAGTGAGAGATAGTGTGCACAGAGTCCAAGGGTTCTCCTTAGAGGTAAGATAGTGGCAAAATTAGAAAATTCTAATGCTCTATTTTGTGGTAGTGTGGTCAAGCAGTAGGCTTATCAGAGGGTAGTGTTAAGCATTTGTTGTACACACACAGGCAAAAAATGAGGAACACACACTCAGAGACTTAACTCCAGGCCAATAGTTCTTATATAGAAAAATTTATTTTCTTAATTTATTTTTAGAACCACAAGTTCAAGATTTGAAGTAAATACATAAAATGCAAGGTACTCCACACAGGTAAGTTAGGAACTTTGAATTAGAGCAATAACATATACAGTTTTTGTTAGAATGGCAATATGCTATTTTAAAAGTTGACAGTGCAAAAATCAATTGTTCCTGGGGGAGGTAAGTATTGGTTAGATTGAGAGGTAAGTAAGACACTTACAAGTCTCAGTTCCTGGGCATAGGCAGCCCACCGTTGGGGGTTCAAGGCAACCCCAAAGTTACCACACCAGCAGCTCAGGGCCGGTCAGGTGCAGAGGTCAAAGAGGTGCCCAAAACACAGAGGTGCCTATGGAGAACAGGGATGCTCCGGTTCCAGTCTGCCAGCAGGTAAGTACTCGCGTCCTCTGGGGGCAGACTAGGGGGGTTTTGTAGAGCACTGGGGGGGGACACAAGTAGGCACACAAAACACACCCTCAGCGGCACAGGGGCGGCCAGGTGCAGTGTGCATAGCAGGTGTCGGGTTTTGTATTGGATTCAATAGAGGGACCCGGGGGTCACTCTAGCGGTGCAGGCAGGGCACAGGAGGGCTTCTCGGGCCAGCCACCACCTGGGCTAGGGAAAGGGTCACCTGGGGGTCACTCCTGCACTAAGGTTCGGTTCCTTCTGGTCCTGGGGGCTGCAGGTGCAGTCCTTGGTCCAGGCGTCGGGTCCCTTGTTACAGGCAGTTGCGGTCAGGGGGAGTCTCGGGCCTCTCTCTGCAGGCGTCACTTTGGGGATTCAGGGGGGTCATCTCGTGCTACTCACAGGGTTGCAGTCACCTGGGAGTCCTCCCTGTGGTGTTGGTTCTCTGGATATCGAGTCGGGGGTGTCGGGTGAAGAGGGTGAAGTCTCACGCTTCCAGCGGGAAGAGTGAAGTTTTTGAAAGTTGCATAAAAGTTTAAATATTGTTGCTGTTTCTTGAGCAGAGCCGCTGCTCACAGGAGTTTCTTGGTCCTTAGGTTCAGGGCAGTCCTCTGAGGCTTCAGAGGTCGCTGGCCCCTGTTGGATGCGTTGCTGTTTTTCGAGTCAGGAGACAGGCCGGTAGGGCTGGGGCCAAAGCAGTTGTCATCTTCCATCATCAATGCAAGCTTGCAGGTCAGAAGTCCTTCTTCTTAGTTCAGGTTGCAGGAATCTGATTTCCTGGGTTCTGAGTAGCCCCTAAATACTAGATTTAGGGGTGTGTTTAAGTCAGGAGGGCAGTAGCCAATGGCTACTGTCCTGGAGGGTGGCTACACCCTCTTTGTGCCTCCTCCCTGAGGGTAGGGGTGCACATCCCTAATTCTATTGGGGGAATCCTCCAATCTCAAGATGGAGGATTTCTAAAGGCAGGGGTCTCCTCAGCTCAGGACACCTTAGAGGCTGTCCTGACTGGTCAGTGACTCCTCCTTGTTTTTCTCATTATCTCCTCCAGCCTTGCCACCAAAAGTGGGGGCAGTGGCCAGAGGGGCGGGCATCTCCACTAGCTGGAGTGCCCTGGGGTGCTGTAACAAAAGGCATGAGCCTTTGAGGCTCACCGATACGTGTTACAGTTCCTGCAGGGGGCGGTGAGAAGCACCTCCACACAGTGCAGGCTTTGTTTCTGTCCTCAGAAAGCATAATGGCTCTCACCCCAGGGGGGCAGAAACTCATCTCAGTGGCAGGCTGGCAGAGACCAGTCAGTCCTGCACTGAAGGATTGGGTAAAATACAGGGGGCATCTTCTAAGATGCCCTCTGTGTGCATTTTGTAATAAATCCAACACTGACATCAGTGTAGGTTTATTATTCTGAGAAGTTTGATACCAAACTTCCCAGTATTCAGTGTAGCCATTATGGAACTGTGGAGTTCGTTTTTGACAAACTCCCACACCATATACCTAATATGGCCACACTGTACTTACAATGTCTAAGAATAGACGTAGACACTGTAGGAGCATATTGCTCATGAAGCTATGCCCTCACCTGTGGTGTAGTACACCTAGCCTTAGGGCTGTAAGGCCTGCTAGAGGGGTGACTTACCTATGCCACAGGCAACATTTTGTGGGCATGGCATCCTGAGTGGGATGCCATGTCGACTTTGCCTTTTTCACCCCACCAACACACACAATCTGCAATGACAGTGTGCATGTGTTAGGTGAGGGGTCCCTTAGGGTGGCACAACACATGCTGCAGCCCTTAGGGACCTTTCTTGGTTACAGGGCCCTTCGTACAACTGGTACCTTTACAAAGGACTTATATGTGTGCCAGGTATGTGCCAATGGTGGAACAATGGTACATTTTTAAGTGAAAGAACACTGGTGCTTGGGCCTGGTTAGCAGGGTCCCAGCACAATACTCAGTCAAGTCAGCATCAATATCAGGCAAAAAGTGGGGGGTAATTGCAACAGGGAGCCATTTTCCTACACCTGCCCAATTTGTGATCAGGGCCTATGAATTGCCTTGGAAAGCTGCTCTAGAAGTAATGCAAATTGTTCTTTCCTCTGCTTTGCATTGCTTTCTGTTATTTTTCATCAAGGGTGAGTCCTACATGTTTTATGTGGACCTTTCCGCACTGCCACTTATGATTTTTGGCACAATATAACATGTCCTCGAGGAAGGCATTAAGGAATAATATTTTCTTGCTCCTAACTTTTCACAAATTGCATGTGTGCTTGTTGCATAGTACCTATCCAATTTGTCAAGTGTTTTTAAGTTTACCTGGGCCTAGTATTTTGTACTAGAACGGCACACCTCAAGTATAAAACCTAGAATTCATACATACCATTACACTGCAGCATAAAAGGCTGTGCATGATGCTAAGACACCTGTTTGTGCTTCTTTGCGGAGGAAGACAACAGCAGCCTCTCACCTCAATCTATTGGGTGCATCACTCCGCCTTCCACAAAGGGCTTTCATTGGAAGGCATGAGCCACTATTTCACATTTGAAAAGTACACTTAGTTATCACAGTTTGTTATGTTGACTTCCAGATTACTCATGCATTCCCTACAGAAAAAAAAAAAAAATTCGCTACTTTTTCCCCAGCATTGTTAAATCCAATCGGGCAGGCTGTATTGCGACTTTATTGTGGCTGCTTTGATTTACACTCCACCATTTTTAATACTGACTGTAAAGAAAAGCCTGCTTTTCTAAAAGATGTTGCTGTATGGTCTAAAAAGCACTGTTTTTGTGTCCAAAATTGATTAAGAGAGTGTTGTACACACTGTTGCTGGAGCTCAGAGAAAGGAAAGCTGGGCTCCAGATTCCTCAAACGGTGGAGATAGTCCACGGGGAAGACATGTGCCAAGTGACACTACTAGTAATCTATAACAAGTTATTACAAGTGACTAGTCATTTTAGTTGGGGTCTGACACAGTCACGGCTCGCCTGACAATGAAGTGGCAGGGCGGCAAACAGGGGGACAAAGAGGGGTGGGGAGAGGTGGTGGGGAATTAAATAAAAATAAAAAAAAATCCATTTACCTGTGCCGCCACCACCGCCTTCACCACCGTGCTGCTTCTCTTCTCTCCCTGCAGACACAGGCTCCCAGCCTGCCCTGCACCAATCATGACCCTGCTCAGAGCAGCATCAGGATTGGCTGGGAGTGCCCAGGCAGGGCGCTCCCAGGCAGACTAGGAGCCGGTGAAGGTTCTCTCCAGCCCAGCAACCATTTTGCTGGGCTGGAGAGAGCCCTGTGGGCATGTGTGTTTGGCCAGCCCGAGACGGCCGACCAAACATTCATATGCTCTGAGGGGGAGTGCTGAGCAATAAACAAAGTTTATTATCGTTTTTGTAGTAAATGATTGCAGCTGACGCTGCTGGTGGGGGGGCGACGCTCATCCGCCCTTATGGATGAGCCGCCCCGGTTTGACATCAGAACTCAAGAAAAAAAAAAAATGGAGTATATAGGCAGATTAGTATATAACAATTTTTACAATCTATTACGTATTCTAGCTGACCACTTAATACTGCCATTTTATCAATGAAAATGCTTTCATTTTGCCATTTCTCACGTCCATAAAGTTCACCTTGTTTTTAGGAAAAAGTACGCACATTTGAAGCATTTAGGACCCGATATTGATGATGATTCACTAGCTCACACAGTTTGTGACTACTAAATTGCTTTTTACTAAGTTTTAAACCCATTTTGTGATTTTATAACAGGTTGCAGAATCATAAAATGGGTTTAGAAATGCTTTATAAATCGCAATTTAGAAGGGGTATGTTTAGAGTGTCCCTTCCAAATTGCGATTCGGAACGCAATACAGATGGTTTGCAATCCAAATTTAGGTTTTCAACAATTGATAGGTTACGACTCCTCTAAGGAGGTGGTAACCCATTCAATAAAACGAATGGGTGCCTGTGGGGCAGTTTTTGTGAATCCATTCTTTTAACTTATGGCCCTTAATTCTTGATGATCCTGCCTTCTCCTTTATCAGCTATTCATTTCTATATTTACTCTCTGCTTTTCCCGCACCTTTCTTCAGGATATTTAATTGAAGCCTTTTATTTAGATCTGCTGATTCCTAGAGACCATGGAGCATATTTACAAGCCCCTAGCACCACCGGAGCATCACTTTTTGTGACACTCTGGTGGCGCTGTGCACTGTGCCGTATTTACGAGGTGGCATTATGCCACTTTTTGTGACTTAACGCCGCCTTGTCAATATGGCCCCTTAACAGGCAGCAGTTTGTGTGGAAGGGGTGTGCAATGGGTTTGATGGGGGGATTCCACAGCAACACCCATTGCATTTTGATCCTGCCCCAGATTTACGACGTTTCATAAATCTGAGGCAACAACAAAAACTAACGCCACCCCAGGGGTGGTGTTAGCATGTCACAACGGGGAGCAATGCTTTTATTTCTCCTCATATTTTGCTCTTTCTAGGTGTGCTGCATTCTAAGAATGAGCAAATCACCATTGAAGATTGTTTTCGTACAGGAAGGTACCCCTACCTGCACAAAAACAATCTAACCGCAATTATGCCATCCTGGCACCATTGTGTAAGGGTGGCTGTGTTGGCAGTTGGCAGCAAATTTAGCACTGCGCAGGGGAAACACAGTGGTGCACTGTATTCTTGCTTCTGCAGTTTCTAAAGTGACACAGCACGGCGTTGCCAATTTTGGCACAGCGCTGCATGACTTTACTGTAAATATGCCCCTAAGTGTTTAAGAAATTGGTGTATGCTAGAAGTTTTAATATTGGTTCACTCATTTGAACCAGTCGGACTATTAAACAAGAAAGCTATCATTTGCAAATGTAATTGTCATGACTGAAATATGTTGTCCAACTGACGTGTGGTGGACTTGGTCTTCTTTGCAGGGTCACCCCCAAATATTTGCCTTCACCATTCCTGTTTTCTGAATTTGTAACTGTTGGCATTAGGACTCTGGTAACCAGTACTAACGTGCTTATGCTCTCTCCCTAAAACATGGTAACATTTGCCTACACCTGATTGGCACGTTTAGTTTAATTATAAGTCCCTAGTATATGGTAGTATAGGTACATACGGCCTGTAAATTGGGCCTGTAGCAGTCACTGTGTCACCCACTAAAGTAGCACTTTGAAACATGTCTCAGGCCTGCCATATCTGCCAGTAGTGCAGTTTTCAGCTGCCAATTTACCCTGACAAAGTAAAACCTTTGCCAGGTCTAAACCTTCCTTTTAAAATTATATTTCACCCCTCAGTTAGGCTTTAAACAGCGCACAGGGTAGGTTGCATTGTATTTAAAGAGTAGGACATATGTTTTTAAGTTACATGTCTTAGTAGTTCTCCTACTACTAAACCTAAAACTCCTAAATCCATTTTTCACTACTATAAGGCCGACCTCTCCCATAGGAAACACTGGGTTACCTTATTACATTTAATAAGTGCTAATTTTGATTAGAAATAGGTAAAAAGATCATGTTTTTTCTCACATTAATTTCAATTTAAAATCCTCCAAAGTCAGTTTTTAGATCACAATTCTGAAAACACCACTTTTAGAAAAGTTGGCATCGTCTTCTCCTAACCATTTGGTGCCTGTTGCCAGAGTCCTGGGTCACACGAGCCTGCTGCTAGGCTTTGAGTACTCCTCCCAAACAGTGAGACAAAGGGGCTTAGGTGTGGCAAGGATGGAGAGGTTAGGCGGAGCTGTTCCCTGTCCCACTTGCACTTCAAAGGTGCTTGCCTACAGCACACACAAAGGAACCTAACACTAGTCTTTTGTAACCCCAGACTTCTTAGATTATTGCAGGGGGTGGAAGGAATCAGATGTGGAGGTAGCGTGGGAGATTTCTCGACTTCCAAGGCTGCCACCAAGTAAAAATATTGGATCCTCAGATCTATTCAGTGCACTCCTGATCCTGCAGTGGATGTCAGAAGGACTGCTTTGTACCACCAGAGGTCTGACCTGCTGTCTGAGGCCCGCCCTGTACCTCAGAGGACTGCCCTGCCAGTATCAGAGGTCTTCCCTACTGCTTGAGGCTTTCATTGCTCACCAGAGGACTACCCTGCTGCTTGAGGTCTGCCTTGTTGCTTGAATCTTGGACTTCCAGAGTGGCTCAAAGGGCTAGTTGGCTAGCCTCTTGTGTGAGCTTCAGGGACATAGCAAGCTCCTGAAACCTTGAACCCTGCACCTGGCATCTGCTGGAGTGAGTCCTATCCTTCCAAGTCAAGCCCCTCCCCTGTTGGACCTTTCGTTGTGGTGTCAAAGATGCTGCTCCTGCCTAACCCTCAAATTTGGGACTTTGATAAATGTTCAACAAAAAGTGGCTTGAGAGCCAACAGATAGCTGGGACATACCTGCTCGCCAATCAGCCCAAGGTGAATTGGTGGTCTGCCTGACTCTACAGTAGCTCCCTCTATGCTTTTCTCCACATCAGCAAATCCTGTACAGCGGGACCTCTGAGCAAAAGTATCTGAGTTTATAGAGTCTGCAGCTTCATCCTGCTGAGATTTTCAACTTCCCAAAAAGAAACCTTCACCGTGACTCACTTCTGTGGATCCCGACAATGGGGCCTCCTCCTTGGACACTACCAGCTGCTTTGCCCTGCTGAATTTTGCCTTCTCAAGAACTTTTCTTCAAATTATCTTTTAAGTCCGAAGGTAAGCCGAAATTGGGCCCAATCCACCAGGTATATATGATGCATGTTCCACCGCGGTTGGCCTTAACTTTTGACTTTACCCCAGCCTTGCATGACTAGATACCTGTGGTTGGAGCTTTGATCCTTTAGGCACTATTTTTCACTCAAAACTTTCAAAATTCATAACTCTTGTTCTACTGGTTGGATTTAATTTGGTTTAGTTCAGATTTAATTTGGTTTGCTCCCCAAGTTACTTTCCTGCTCCTTATGCCTTTCAAAGGCAGAAGAGCAGTGGTCGGGCAAGCCTTGATAACCTAAGGGGGAACAGGGACGATCCTGGACAACCGAGCCACACCCAGATCCTTCACTGAAAGGCCATAACAAACAATGCTTGAAGGACCAGGATTAATTAATGTATGTGTCAGTGATGTAAGGTTACACGAGCAGCAGATTCACTATTAATGCAGGATGATTAATGGCTGCAAGGACTTTTTTAAGTGCCAGAGATAGCCCATTAATAAGCAGTCAATGTCAACAGTCAATGTATTTATTCACGAATTTCAGTGGTGGGGAGTTACATGGTAATAATTATCTTCCCCAGCATTCATAGGTGTTGGAAAGTGCTTTATCAGTAGGGGTTGGTAGGTACCCACCACTAATAATAAAGACACTATTACAATGTAAGATCCAGTCAAGGTCTCAGTAAATGAATCCCTTGCTCAACCCGTGGTAGCTGGCAATGAGTAGGCAGGTTTAACTTAGGAGACAGGTGTGTAAAGCATTTAAAAACACCAATACATTAAATAAGTAAGACACAACACACAATACAACTTCAACACCAATTTATAACAATAGGAATTGTGTTTATGAGTACAATGACACCAGAACAACACAAATCCAACGTAGGGAACCAGAGATATGCATTTCTAAAGATTGAATGTTTTCTAGTGCCTAAAAGCCAAAAGTGCCATTTGGGACATCTGGTCTCACTTGAGCGGGACAAGTCAAAGTTTCAGGCCAAGTTCGATGGAGCACGGGTAGGATTCACTTAGCGGTAGGGCCGGGTGAAGTTTTTACCTTCTGACTTATTCAGTTTTCTGGAGGTTTTTGTCTTGTTGTTGGGCGAGGTTCCTCATCAGGCCGGCTTTCGATGTGACGTCTGTGATTTGGCTCAGTGCGAGGTCTCGGTCAATTCCTGGAAGTCTCGTCGATAGCGGAAAAGCTCTGGAGCTACAGTGGGGTGAACCTAAAATTCAGGCTGGGTCGCTGTTCGACATCAGCAGCTTGACTCTCGTCGATGGGTCGGTCACCTTATGGAGCTTTTTTTAAGTTACTCCAAACATCTCTAAACTTCTAGATCAACTTCCATAAGTCCTTCTTTGGGTCTCTAGTGGTCCACAACACCAATTCACAGTTCTAGAAGCTCTGATATGGTCCTTGAGATGTTGGGACTACATTTCCAAGAATGCAGCTGCCAAATCCTTAAAAGTCCAGTTGAAGGTGGTCAGTTGGGTTCTTCTTGGTGGAGATGAAACTCTTTTAACCTGTTGCTTTCAGGAAGTCCACTCCTGCACTCTTTTGAACCCAGGCAAAGTCCTTAGAGCTGTAGTTCCACAGTGTGCAGCAGGTGCAGTCATCCAGAGTGCAGACCTATGGGGTGCAGAACAGGGTTCCAACAGGGAAGTCCCTCTTCTCCTTGTAGTTTCAGTGAGAGATCTGAGTTGTTGGGCAACTCTGCCCTATTTATCCAATGTTCCTGGGTGACAAGCAGGGGGGCACCACTGACAAATGGGGTGCATGGTGACACCCAGAAGTATGAAAACGTCCTCCAAATTGTGGCATCTTCTCCCAGAAAGTACTGTTCTTAAATCCAAATTGGAGAAACTTTATCCTGGATGTTATGATCTGTCTAAGCTGTCCTACTGGTGTGGTTAAGTTTCCTTAACACCCCCCCTCCACCAAGCCCCTCTGCTAATCTAATTACTGGGGTTCTCATCTGGCTGGGGTGGCAGGGTGTGGGGGTGAGCCTGTGTCCTGTCCTGTCATTCCCTCGTTGAAGTCCAGCAAGGCTATCTTGCCACTTTCCTGCCCTTTGCTCTGAAGCTTGCAGTTCTCCACCTACCAGAAGTTCCAGTGTCTCAATGCAGACCACTTCACACCTCATTAAGACAGCTTGGCTCAGCGTGGCAGAGGCTGGACAATCAGAAAAGCAAGTTCTATAAGTTGTTTTCTGTGATAGTTATAATAAATGTATATATAACAGTGGCAAGTTGTTGTATTTATTCTATCATTTAAGTACTGAAGTGACATTTTTAGCTCTTCCCTAGCAATAGTTATACTTTAATAAAGCATTCCCATGTTAGCCTATAGACCTTAAGCACTACAATGGGGAAAACAAAATCGTCAGTTTTTCCCTCACCAGGGCATAGAAAACATATTTTATAATGTCCCTGCTTATAATTGCAAGGCACCCTACCCATGGGGCACCTAGGGGGACTTTAGGAGTGACAAATGTAAATATAGGACAGTTTAAGACCGTGGCAGTACCTTTACTTTCGAAATCAAATTTGCATATAAATTTAATTTAAAAGCAGCCTGCAAGGTGGTCTGGCTTTGAAATTGACAGAAGGCGACACAGCAGTGCACACTTAAATACATTAAATCTGCTGGGTCTCTAACCCTATCTGCCCTACCATATTCTAGGGACTTACAGATAGGTTGTAATGCCAATTATAATTATGCCTAATTTGCATATATCTTTTAAACAGAACACTTGGGCCTGGGTCTGGTTAGCAGAGCCCAGGACACATTCAGAGTCAGAAACCACCAGTATCTGTCAAAAAAGGGATGATCAGAGCAAAAAGGATGACTTTCTCCCAATAGGCATTTTTCACATTTCATTCACAATTAATTACTGAAATTGGTACCTTAATTCCAAACCTTGGAAGCTATAATACTTATCACTTGTTTAGTTCAAACTGTTTTTGCAAACATAAAGTCTGTCCCCACCACTGCAAATTCCAAATGTATGCTGTAAAGATAGCCATTAATATATAATATAATATAATATATATATATATCAAAGAAAACGAGCACCGACTTGCCAAGGCTCTATTATGGCGGTCTTGATATGGGTTCGGGTATCCCATAAAATATTTATAAGTTCACTCATTCAATCCAACAAGAGATCAAGACACCAAACGAATAGTTCCAAAATATATTGTAAAAAAGGAGAGAGAAATGGTATTCCTCCCAACGCGTTTCAGCCGTAGCCTTATTCACGGGTGGGGGTGTGTGACAAACAACAACTATAAATACATAATCACAAACACAAAAGAAGGACTAATCACAAAATCCAAAGTATATATACAAGTCCTTCTAGAAAACCATGAGTGCCATCTTGTAGAAGTATATAAGGCGAAATGTATACAAGGAAAACATCATGTACGTATAAAAAAGCTATTCTTTAACCGATACATGTGAATTTACACATCATTAATATCTCGGCTGATATATAAACATAACCATAAATTTTCTATATTCAATGTCATGTTAATTAAGTACCTGATATTACAGTATGCATTTGTTATTACCGCCTAGTCCTACTCCCTTCATCATGGTTCGACACTCATAATTACATAACACTTACAAAAATGTGAAAATAGAAGCTCGAAGACTAGAACATTACTGAAATCCGAATCATATTAACTACCAAGGTGGGTGTTCATCTCCTCGCTTAAGTTTAACCCATTGGGCGACAGAGTCATAAATTTGATGATATATTTAGATTCAAGGGCACGTAGCATTTTTTGTCTATCACCACCTCTTAAATTGGATTTAACTTGATCACAAACCACATATGTAAGTTGTTTCTCATCATCTTGATGTACTTCGTGAAAGTGGCGTGCCACAGGGTAATTACGATCAAAGTTACGAATGGCTCGTACGTGCTCCAACATTCTCTTTTTCGCCTTGTGGATAGTGCTACCCACATATATCTTATCACATGGGCAACGTAGGCAGTATACACAAAATTCAGTGTTACAAGTAAAGAGTCCCTTTATAGCATATTGGTTCTGCCCACCACCCCATGTTACATTTTTGCAGTCATTACTGTATCTGCATGCTTTGCATCGGTGGCAGCAGAAGAAACCGATGATGGCCAAATATACAAACAGACCCAAGGTACCGCGATGGGTACATGCTTCGCTCCCAGCTACGCGAACCTGTTTATGGGCTGGTGGGAGGAGCAAGTAGCGTCCAATGTAAGTAACTATGAGGATAATGTGGTACTTTTGTGCCGGTATGTAGATGATATTTTTATCATCTGGAAAGGGGATGCCGATTCGGCACTCAATTTTGTTACAATTCTTAATGATAATCAATGTAACCTTAAGTTTACTGAGCAACATAGCAGAACATCCATTCAGTTTTTGGATGTTGAACTAAATGTTGAGAACAACATGGTACACACTAAGCTTTACAGGAAAAGCACAGCAGGCAGTAGTCTGCTGAATGCTAAGAGTGCACATCCCCCGAATTTGATTGAAAGCATTCCATATGGTGAACTTCTTAGAGCAAGACGTATTTGTAGTACCAATGAGAAATACCAGCAGGAATGTATGACCATGTGTATGAGATTCAGTGAAAGGGGATATAGTGCTGATGTTATACGTCAGGCGGTAGATAAAGTGGAAGTAATGACACGGCCAGAGTTACTATACCGTACACAGCACTGCACCACCAGGAATGAGAAGATCAGGTTTATTACGACCTATTCTAACCAAACATTTAATCTAAGAAAAGCACTCACTAGGGGTTGGCATATTCTTCAGACAGACCCTGACCTATATGAGGCAGTGGGTGACAACCCAGCATTAACTTTCCGTAGAGGCAGATCGCTTAGGGATAGACTCAGCCCCAATATAGTGTGTAGCAGCATCGATTCTGATAATGAGAGATCTAATTTTTTCGGTTTCTTCTGCTGCCACCGATGCAAAGCATGCAGATACAGTAATGACTGCAAAAATGTAACATGGGGTGGTGGGCAGAACCAATATGCTATAAAGGGACTCTTTACTTGTAACACAGAATTTTGTGTATACTGCCTACGTTGCCCATGTGATAAGATATATGTGGGTAGCTCTATCCACAAGGTGAAAAAGAGAATGTTGGAGCACGTAAGAGCCATTCGTGACTTTGATCATAATTACCCTATGGCACGCCACTTTCACGAAGTACATCAAGGTGATGAGAAACAACTTACATATGTGGTTTGTGATCAAGTTAAATCCAACTTAAGAGGTGGTGATAAACAAAAAATGCTACGTGCCCTTGAATCTAAATATATCATCAAATTTATGACTCTGTCGCCCAATGGGTTAAACTTAAGCGAGGAGATGAACACCCACCTTGGTAGTTAATATGATTCGGATTTCAGTAATGTTCTAGTCTTCGAGCTTCTATTTTCACATTTTTGTAAGTGTTATGTAATTATGAGTGTCGAACCATGATGAAGGGAGTAGGACTAGGCGGTAATAACAAATGCATACTGTAATATCAGGTACTTAATTAACATGACATTGAATATAGAAAATTTATGGTTATGTTTATATATCAGCCGAGATATTAATGATGTGTAAATTCACACGTATCGGTAAAAGAATAGCTTTTTTATGCGTACATGATGTTTTCCTGGTATACATTTCGCCTTATATACTTCTACAAGATGGCACTCATGGTTTTCTAGAAGGACTTGTATATATACTTTGGATTTTGTGATTAGTCCTTCTTTTGTGTTTGTGATTATGTATTTATAGTTGTTGTTTGTCACACCCCCCCACCCGTGAATAAGGCTACAGCTGAAACGCGTTGGGAGGAATACCATTTCTCTCTCCTTTTTTACAATATATTTTGGAACTATTAGTTTGGTGTCTTGATCTCTTGTTGGATTGAATGAGTGAACTTATAAATATATATATATATATATATATATATATATATATATATATATATATATATATATATATAAAGTTACAGTTGGCATTCATCTTCACTAGAGTGCCTTACATTGAGGACTGCCTGCATAATGGCTAACCTACAAAGTGTCCAGAAGTGCCTAGAAGTATTTTCATTGTTCTTCTTTGAAGGAGAGTTAATAGTGCCTGCCATGTGTTCAACCTTCCTCAAGTTGTAGAAGTCTGAAGTCTTAACAACCCAAAGTTTAAGTATAATGCCTTAGCTCCTGATTAACTGGCCTCATTAGATCAGAAGTGATAAGGAGGTTATGAGGATCCTGACCAGCTGATGCCTAACTACATCAACATGTGAAGTACCAAGTGGATCTTTGGACACGGCCCCCAACTACTATTAGAGCATGATTCACAGTCATTTTAGGTCTGGTGTTAGCCTGGACCTTTTGAATTTACAAAAATATGTAAAATATACTTACATATGGCTTCATCCATTGGTCTGCTGTTGTGTCATTCACAGTTTGCCTTTGCCCCCTTCAGCATAAAGCATGGGGCACTGGGTCAGCCTACTTAAGGCACTGGTTAGCGTCACTTTGAGTGACTGCATTTTGCTCTCTCACATGGAGCACATTCACATGCAATCTAGTTCCCTTTAGTGGCAGTATTTTTGTTCTTACTTTATAATTACTTTGATGTTGCCTTTGTTTTTAGAGCCTCATTTGATAGCAAAGCACTTTTGATGATGCACATTTCACCTTTAACAGATGCTATCACCTGCCAATGCTATTGTAAGTTCCTTCTGGAGTGTTTTGCGGATCTGTCTGCTATTTCACAGCATACCAGATCAGTTTGTTTAAATTTGAAACTGCTCTGTATTGTTATTCTCTATTTACTTTTTTCTTGCTCTCCTTCTTTCTTTCCATTTTTTTGCATTCTTTCTCACTTTCTTTCATATTTTCTTTCTATTTCTCTTTCAGTCTTTCTTACCTTGTGTCATTCTTGCCTTCTATCATCTTTTTCTTTCTCTTTCCTTCTCTCTTTCTCTCTTTTTTTACCCTTTCTTTTGTGCCTTCTTTAATTCTTGACCTATTTCTTTTGTTTTTTTCCTTTTTTCTTTTCTTCTCTTTCTATCCTTCTCCAGTTCTGTTTTCTCTCCCTTTCTATTTACTCCTTTCTTTCTCTTTCCATTCTTCTTTCTTTCTTATTTCTTTCTTTCTTGCATTTTTAATTCCTTCTTTCAGTCTTTTTCTTTCTTTCCTTCTCTCTTCCCATTTATCATCCTTCTTTTCTTCCTCTTTCTTCACTTTCTCTTTTTTCTTTCCTTCTTTCATTCTCTTTGATTTTCTTTCCTTCCTCCTTTTCCTTTTTCCTGCCTTCTTTCTTGCCTTTTTCTTGCCTTCTTTTTCTTTTCTTAGCCTTTTTTCTTGCCTTCTTTTTTGCCTGTGGTCTTCCTGCCTGCACTTTTTCTTCAATTCTTTCTTACTTTCTTTCTTTCTTTCTTTCTTTCTTTCTTTCTTTCTTTCTTTCTTTCTTTCTTTCTTTCTTTCTCAAAGGCATGAGGCTTGGATCCAATGCCAGACTGACTGACTTTTTGTAATCTGTGTGAGCCAAGACCTTTTGATGTTATAACATACTTTCTTATTGGGGGTTTCAGCCAGACTTCATCCATTAGTCTGTCAACATTTTCTTCCACCCACTCCAGCATGCATTGATGGGCAATATCAAAATCACTTCATCAATCCACACACAATGTAGTTCCCTTCAATGCCAGTGAATACTGTGGTAAGGCATTTTTGTTTGAGACCAAAACAACTTTTTGCCTGTAGCAAATGATTAGTTTTGTTTTAGATTGATGAGGCCCACCATATTCCCAAACTATAAAGTTTTACAAAAACCATGACAAAACAAAACAAAAATTGCCCGAAGGCTGGTGGTCAATGCCAGAGCTATTGACTTTGCCAATGTGTGTTATCATAGGCAATGGCTTGATTTATACCACGTGTGTATCTAAAAAAGGACAGCTAGCAGATACAAATATTTTTCTTATTGCATAAATGTAGGTCGCAATTGAGTACAATTACGCATTAGTAAACAAGCAGGAACGTATACCACAGCTGTGTACGTTAAGCAGTAGTGTGCGACCGCAAGTGGTGTAGAATGGACAGATCAAGGTGTAGCTTGCCTTGAGAGTTTGTGAATGCCCTCAAATTTATGAGGTCAGAGGTAACCACATACTTCACTGGAACTTGGAATTGGTCAACCACCTTCCACTTTGTTGTGGTGGTAGGCAAGGTGGTTGCCCAAGAAAAAAAAAACTATGAAGTGAAAAAAACACAGAAAAACAAAAAATATGCAGTTGCACAGCGAGCTGTTTTTTTCATGTTCTGCCCGGCATTGTTGTTATATCGTCGGAAATGGTTACACCCAATCTGCCTCCAACTCTCCCTACTCTCTGTATCAGAAGTATCGAAGGCCCTTTATGTCCAACCAAATGAATTGTTTTTGCTATACAATTGTTTACTTTTTAAAGTGTTTTTTAAAAATTATTTTTAATTACATTATTTAAATTACCTGGTTTGAATTGGGGGCGGTATACTGTTTGGTTGGTTTATAGGTCATATATTTTAGGGTTTTCTTCTAGTATTTACATTGTGTTTTATGTGGATCTGCATATGAGTTCTATATCATAAATAATTACATTGAATTTAATTACTTTTTTTCAATGCTGCATTGTATTGTGTCTAACCCCTTACTCGGGAAATAGTAGTCATGCGTGTGGCATACTTATGGAACTGTATGTGAAGTTCCAAAACTTCAAAATCTACACATGTGCAAAAGAGTGTGTCAGGTGTAGGTTTAAAACAGTTTTTGGGGAAACATCCTTAGCTGTTGCCAAAAATTAGAAGTGCTCAAGAGTCTAAAGTGTCCATTCAAAAAAGGTTGGCTACCAAAGTCAAAGCATTTCTCCTGCCTGATTATTCTTATGACTAGGGCTAATTGTATAGTTCTATGCAGTTTGAAGGGATTCCATGAATACCCAGAAAAATCTTCATCATAGTTTTCCATGCTTATATTTATTCAGAAAATTAGGGAGAACATTTCGGTAAAATGTGCTGCAAATGTGCTTTGTGCTTGCAACATATGGGGAAAGTATGTCTCCAGGGTGGGGCAACCCATACGCTAATCCCCTATTAAATTGGGAGGTGGTCTCTCCTCATTTTCTTGAATCACACCTACACCTGCACTACACTTTCAAAACATCCCGGCTGGGAAACATTCTGAAAACGGATATGTGAATATCGGAACATTTACCAATTTGTGTGTGCAAAGTAGTATCCCACCACATAGGACACCCTGAACAGCAGGAGGCCCTAGATAGACGTGATGCATCCTCCTCCACAATTAGAACGCTTTGTGAGCACACATTTTTCACATCCATCACACCAGGGACCAATGCACATCTGTATTCATAGCCTCACTTACAGACTGCAGAGAAGCAGACAGTGCCACACTTGTGAGAGGGGTATAAACGAAGGACTGACATACTAACACGCATGTTACATCTTTTAAACACTGCCTTTCAAATAAATTATAACACAGACCTCGAGAAAAGCTCTTTACCCTGAAATATACATGTCCCTGGATGAACTAAAAATCGCGGTGCAGATTGGTAAACAATTACAAAAAACAAGTAGTTATTCGCGTTTCTGGAATACAGCAACAATATCACCGAAGCCGGTGTCTGGTTCAAGGAAATACATCTTGGTTCAATGGAATTATCGTTTTATTTATGTACAGCTTAAAAAGAAAAATACAACATTCATGTCATGCATTTCAAATAAAATACACTTTAATAATATCCAGAATAATAAAGTTTACAAATTTTGACGGAATGCAAAAATTAAAGTTAAAATAAGTGTTTTTTCTTGACAATAAATACAAACCACTGTAGTAAGGTTAATATTGTTGCATTTTTGAAGACTCCCTTCCTTCAGTGGATTAGCTTTACTACGAGAAGTGCAAAGCTGCCGATTGTGCAGGGTCTAGGTATTTTATCAAACTTCTAACACCAACCAGAACTGGGTTTTCTCTTGACATTTAAATTGATTACAAGAAGCAGACACATAAATTCATTCAACTGTTGAAATGGCAGTCTTTACTGTCAGGGTTTCAAGAAAAATAGAAATATATCTTCTGGGTGCAATTATTATTGCTCTCCATCTCTTCACTGTGTTTCCACATATATCCAAGTTGAAGTTCAGCGGAAACTTGTCTAGGAGAGTTCTTTTAGTGAATGTCAATAAAAAATTTGTGTGAAAACTGCTCGTATTATGGTATTTTACTGCTGTTAACGGGTGTCAAAATGTTAATTTCTTGCCTAAATGCTTTGGATCTTTGATACAGACTGTCATCTTGACAGTTACATGACGCAGGCGCTATGCTTGCCATGGAGCCATTTCACAGTCCAGTGATTGTCTTAAGGAAGGCTTGTGAGTAGTAGGAAGGGATACCTTTAATCACCATATTAAAAGTGACAGTTATCCCGCCCCGGATATGACGTCATATCCGGTGGCTGGGACTTCCGTTGTCCCTGAAAGCCCTCCCCGGAAGTGACGTGTGTGCATGGGGTTGTCAATTGGGCTGGGCCCTCATGTTGTCACGTGTTAGCCCTGTGTCTGGGTCCTAGCCCCTGGGTTTTGGCCTATGAGATATGTAAAAAGTATGACTTAGTGATGTGCACGTGGTTTCAGAGCTTGAGAGGGACAGGTCTGGACATGTCAGACATTCATGCCCAAGTGCCAGTTAGGGGGCCTCTGCACAGGGCTGCAAAGTGGGCGGTCTGGTCAAACCTCCACACTGTTGGCTAATCCAAAAAATAAATAAAGTGGGAATGGTCAAATGCTGCTTATGTTAGAGCCAGCCTATCAATGTAGAGAGGTAAATCTAAAACAGAGGTGGGCCTGCATTCTTTCATGGGGTCCCAGATGGTTTAAATTAGAAACTGACCCTGTAATTAAAAGTTTGAAACACCCCAGAGGTTGTTGTGGCATGGCTAATCTAAAACAGAGATGTGCCTGCATTCTTTCAGGGGGGTCACAGATGGTTTAAATTAGAAAACTGACCATGTAATTAAAAGTTTGAAACACCCCAGAGTTTGTTGTGACATGGCTAATCTAAAACAGAGATGTGCCTGCATTCTTTCAGGGGGTCCCAGAACTGACCCAGTAATTAAAAGTTTGAAACACCCCAGAGGTTGTTGTGACATGGCTAATCTAAAACAGAGATGTGCCTGCATTCTTTCCAGGGGTGACAGAGGTGGGGTTAAATTAGAAACTGACACGGTAATTAAAAGTTTGAAACACAACAGAGGTTGAGGGGCATGGCTGATCTAAAACAGAGATGGGCCTACATTCTTTCCAGGGGTGACAGATGTGGGGTTAAATTAGAAACTGACCCTGTAATTAAAAGTTTGAAACACAACAGAGGTTGTTGTGGCATGGCTAATCTAAAACAGAGATGGGCTTACATTCTTTCCAGGGGTGACAGAGGTGGGGTTAAATTAGAAAACAGACCCAGTAATTAAAAGTTGAAACACAACAAAGGCCAACTATTGCTAACCTATAACAGATGTCTATTTCCAGGTCCCACCAATCATAGAGCCCAGGCATAATTACCCCAGTGATCATGGTATAAGAGCCCCCCACCTTCACTGACCTCTTTTTTCTGAACTACATACTGACATTTGTGGCAAGCAGGGCTGTATCAGGACATCATGGCTGGAAACATGAAGGGCAGAGCTCAGACTGGTGATGCTGAACATCTTCTACTTAAGGTCTGTAACAGTGTGGTGTGTGTATGTGTTTTACTAAAGTTTAACAATGACATTAGCACCAACCTGTTTAACTATACATAGAGATGTAAAATGCCTGCTTTTAAAAAATAAATAAAAAATAAAAATGTAAAAGCTATTAGTGTATTTTTGAGATACTGTAATTACTTTGTGGGGTGATTTTGTTTAAATGGTACTAGTAGGGTCTTGTGCTATGTATTTGTCTGTATTTTTATGGGGGCGCAATTATTTTGGGGATTGTATTGGTACTGCTTAACTTGTACCTGCTGGTTCTGGACCTGTGTATGGGCATGTATTTTTGAAAATCTGCACTCATTTTGTGGGATGGTGTTCTTTTAATGTGTACTTGCTGATTCTGGGGCTGTGTATCTGCCGGTATTTTTTAAAGTCTGCACTTGTTTTGTGGGGCGGGGTTGTTTAATTGGTACTTGTGGGTTAATGTGCAATGTATAGGCATGTATTTCAGGGCGAGTGCACTTACGATGTGGGGTGTATTTGGACTGCTTAATATGTACATATTGGTTCTGGGACTATGTAGGGGCCTGTATTTTTGTGGGGTTGCACTTATTTTGATGGCAGTATGGTGGGCTTATTGTGTACGTCATGGTTCAGGGGTTGTGTAGCTAATGGTATTAGTGGTGGGGCTGTATTTAATTTGTACAGGAAATGTTATGGGGCTCTTTATGTATTTTTTTATGTGTATTTTATGGTATGGGCCAGTATTATATGGCCGCAATAGTGTGTTTAAGTGGTGAGCTTTTGGGGGTGGCCTAGTTGTTAATTTTAGAGCTCAGCGCAATGAGTTCCGGGGTGCAGAGCTCTAAAATTAATAACTACGCTCCAAGGGGTCAACCATAGCTCTGGGGTGCCCAGGTTATGAACTTTTGCGGCGTGGCTCTCAAGAGACCGCGAGGCCTCTTGAGAGCAGCGCCAAAATGTTCATAGCAAGGGCCCCCCAGAGCAGGCCTGAGCTCTGGGGCCCTTGTGATTAACTTAGCAAAACTGGTCTCAGAGGCCACTAGGTCTCTGAAAGCTGCTTTGTTAAGTTAATCACTAGGTTCCCAGAGCCATACTGCGCTCTGGGGCCCGAGTAATTAACTCAGCAAAACTGCTCCCAGAGACCTGCAGGTCTCTGCAGGTCTCTGAAAGCAGCTTTGCTAGGTTAATAACTCGTGGTCCCCAGAGCCGGTCTGTGCTCTGGGGACCGGTGTTATTAACCTAGCAAAACTACTTTCAGAGACCTGCTGGTCTCTGAAAGCAGCTGTGCTAGGCTAATAACGCGGGTCCCCAAAGCCGTCCTGGGCTCTGGGGACCCGCGTTATTAACTTAACAAAACTGCTCCCGGAGACCTGCAGGTCTCTGAAAGCCGCTTTGTTAAGTTAATAACGCGGGTCCCCAAAGCCGTCCTGGGCTCTGGGGACCCGCGTTATTAACTTAACAAAACTGCTCCCAGAGACCGGGCTGTCTCTGAAAGCAGCTCTGGTTAAGTTAATAACGCGTGTCTCCAGAGGCTGTAAACGCCCGGAGACAGCGTTATCAAGTTAGGAGATCTCTTCTCGGAGGTCGCGCTGCCTCCGTGAGGAGATCTCCTAACTTGATAACGAGGTCTCCGAGCGTTTACAGCCTCGGAGACCTCTACCGGCAGTTTTTAAAAAAAAAAATGGGATTATTAACAACGCGGCTCTCAGAAGCCGCTGGGGAACACCCCTGCGGCTTCTGAGAGCCGCGTTGAAAGTTTAATTAGAGAGAATGCTGTGCGTGTTTCAGCGCGGCATTCTCTCTAATTAAACCATCCGATCGGATCCCCAAGACCTCGTGGGGTTCCCAAGGTCTCGGGGATCCGATCGCTTGCCGCCAGAGTGCGGCATTTGCTTGTTTAAAAAAAAAAAAATATATAGTAATGGCGCGAGGCCCGGGTCTGTGGGGCCCTGACCTCGCGCGCTAGGGCCCTAGGGCCCATACAAATATAAAAAATAAAAAAATAAATAGCGTTTTGGGGGCCTTGGGATTGGGGCCCCCAAGGCCCCATAGGGCAGCATTTAAAAAAAAAAAAAATATACAAATACAAATATGAGGGCCCTGAGCACAGGGCTCAGAGACCCCCAGGCCGCCATGTGGCAGCCTTTTAAAAAAAAAAAAAAATATATATATATATATATATATATATAGCAAGTGTGACCAGGGGTTTAGGGGCCTACAAGGTCGTTTTTTTAAAGCATTTAAATAAAAAAAAAAAATTGAAATAAATTAAAATAATAATGATTAAAAAATAACTATCCCTGCTTAAAGCTTTTCAGACCCCTCAAGTACCCCAGCCCACTCACCTTAGTTCAGGATGTCATTGGATCTGATTTTGTTGCCTTGAAAAAACCCAGGACCTCACACATGTTGCATCCACATCCGGCCATTTTCTTTTTTTTTAAAACAAAGACTGTGTGGTGTTGGAATTGGCTCAGCTAGGAGTTTAGACTGAGCTCCGCCCCCACACATGGTTCACAGCCTTGTTCAGCTAAGGTGAAAACCAGGCATGGCTCCTAGGATCCAGTTTCCTGGCTATGTCTTATAGAGACAATCTTTGAGCTCGTATTATGCAAGAGCGCCACCATGTGGAATTTGTTTATTAAACCGTGTATAGTTTTTGAGAAAAGTTTTACAGTTGTCAATATGTATTTATACTTACAGAACATAGGGATTCAACAATTTGAATCTTGATATATATATGTATATATATATAAAAAAATTAATTATTAATTTATTTATTTTTTTTTCTAAAATTTAAAAAAAATGTCAACACTCGGTGTGCTTTTATGAAGGGTTCTGCCCTAGAAGATGAATTGTGGGGTGCTTAAAGGTAAATCTGTCTCTCTTGTACACAGGACTGTCAAGAGTCTGGGGAACCCCCTGTGCAAATGGAGACCGTGCAGCAAGGTGAGTTACAGGCCCTTGGTCGTTCTGAACGACGTTGTCAGGAATGTTATTTTTATTTTACTGCTAATGGGAACCCATGTGCTTGCATAGGTTATGATGCTGAACTCAGGTGTGCGCTTGCCTCTCTCCAACAAATCCTTCATGTTCAAGATGGGTCAAACACCTTGTCACAGGCTAACGTTACTGCAGGTAAATATTAGGGTTCTTTTTGTAACCCTCTATGAAAACCTAACAAGCCCTACAATCAGACCTATATTTGGTCATCATAGTGAGTTCGTATAGTCTATGTATTATCTTGTATGTGTAACATTATTTTTTATGTTTTTTATCCCGAGGGGTCCCTGTGGATGAAGCGATCCGGAATTTGGATGCAAAGCTTAAAAGCCAGCCCCGCAAAAGGAAGTCCCATGGTTCTAAGGACGGCCCGCCCATTAAGAAGGGCCCCTCAAGCCGAAAAACCAAAGGTGATTTTTTAGAAAATGTAGAGGCTGATGTATACTGTCCTTAGTGTGTCTAAACGTCTTTCACACCCACCGGTATACCAGCTATAACTAACCCTAATATGTATTTTGCTATCTTTACATCCTAGAATCATCACCCCAGAGCTCCGGAGACGTCGGCCCTCAGCCTAAGCAGCGGCTGTCGTCTTTAAAGGTCTGCACTGGGACTGCTCAAAACCCCACCGCGTCATCGGTACACGTGAACCAACCCGAACATCAAGACCCACCCTGCAACCTCTCTACAGCCACTGATCATGGTCAAGGTACAACTCTTAACGGCCCCACACCAACCGTCATAAAGGGAATGCCTAGTACAGCGAACACTTCTGCAACAGCTATCCCGGGGATGGGGCATGGACAAACGGCCAGTATCAATCGTGTACGTCTCTGCGCGTGAGAGCATCTTCATTCAGCACGCTCTGCAGGGTGGCGAATACCGGCTGGGTCGCTACTATCTAGACGGGTATGCATTAATTAACGGCGTACCAACGGCCTTTGAGTTCAACGGGTGTTTTTACCATGGCTGCCCTCAGTGTTACAAGCCCCATGAGTTTAATAGACTGCAGGGAACCTCGTTTGAACATCTGCACCGCAGGACTATGGCGAAGGCGCAGTATATTGAGAGTTGTGGGTTTGTTTTGAGAACTCTATGGGAACATGATTGGGTAACTGAGCTATCGAAAGATGGTGAACTGAGCACTTTTATTAAGAGCCAGCAGTTACCTTCACCGCTGGAACCCCGTGACGCCTTATTCGGCGGGCGTACAAACGCCATTCAATTGTACCGTGTAGCTGGCCCTGGTGAGAAAATACATTACTACGACTTCACAAGTCTGTATCCGTTTGTGAACAAGGTGAAGTTGTACCCTATGGGCCATCCTACAATCATATATCAGAACTTTAAACCTCTCAAAGAGTACTTTGGAATCATTAAGTGTCAGATTCACCCACCGCAGAAACTTTACTTTCCGGTGCTCCCTTATAGAGTCGAGGGTAAGCTAATGTTCCCCCTATGCCGTACCTGCGTTGAAAGTAAACAGCTTAGCGAGTGTCGGCATAGTGATGAGCAGAGGGTGCTGGAGGGGACATGGTGCACCATCGAGGTGCAGATGGCCCTAGAGAAAGGGTATCGCCTAGGTAAAATCTTGGAAGTCTGGCACTTTCCAAACACAACAACCCAGCTCTTTTCTGAGTACATCAACTTGTTTCTCAGAGACAAGCAGGAGGCCTCGGGGTGTCCAGAATGGTGTGTCGATGAGCCCTCAAAGAAAAAGTATATCGCTGATTACAAAGCTCGCGAGGGTATTAAACTGAGACCGGCGTTCATTAAGGTTAACCCCGCCCGCCGTCAGCTAGCTAAGCTCTGTCTCAATTCCTTGTGGGGAAAGTTCGCACAACGTACCAATTTGTCAAACACTTCCATCGTCACATATCCAGTTGTGAATTTATTGACGACGAGACGGCCGTTCTATGCTGGAAATACGCCAAAGAGTACCCCACAACGTGTAACAATATAAACATCTTTATAGCCTGCTTCACAACCGCTCACGCCAGGCTAGAGCTTTACAGGTTGCTGGACAAGCTTCAGGAACGGTGTTTGTACCATGACACTGACTCGGTTATCTTTGTGAGTAAAAAGGGTGATGAAGATCCTCCGCTGGGTGATTATCTAGGGGATTTGACCAGCGAGCTCGAAAAGGGGGAGTATATACAGGAATTTACCTCATCAGGCCCTAAGACGTACAGTTATAAGACCTCAAACAACAAGGTTTGCATGAAAGTCAAAGGTATCACTTTAAACGTCAACAATACGATTAAAATAAACTTTGACAGTCTGAAGGGTCTGGTGCACGAATACTCCGCCTCGAGCGATCACAAAAATAGCAAAGCCATTGTTGTAAACCAGCCGAGCATTGTCAGGTCCAAGAAAAAATGGGAAATTACAACCCAACCGATGTATAAAACCTTAAGAGTAGTGTTTGACAAACGGGTCCTCACATCTGACTACAAAACACTGCCTTACGGTTACTAAATGACATTAGAGGCGCGAACTCCACCCAGACATGGACACTAGACTACAACACCCATTCTCCTGCGTTTTAGCAGGTCCCTCCAACAGCGGTAAAAGTTTTTTTATAAAGAAACTGCTAGAAAATGCTCCCGGTGTTTTATCTCAGACCCCAAACAACATTGTGTGGCTTTATTCATGCTGGCAGGATCTTTACACGGAGCTCACCCTAAAGTTCCCCCACATTCGGTTTATAGAGGGTATCCCCGATAATCTCAACGACGATGATTTGCTACCAAAACAACTTGTAAACATGGTCGTGGTGGATGACCTCATGCGTGAAGGCGGGGACCACCCCGAGATTGAGCGGGCTTTTACGCAATATTCACACCACCGTAATCTGAGCATATGTTATATAGTGCAGAACCTGTTTTACAAGGGCAAGAGCAGCCGATCCATAACTCTCAACGCCTCATACCTGGTCTTATTTAAAAACCCCAGAGACAAACTTCAGATCTCCATTATAGCTAAACAAATGTACCCCGGAAACACCCCGTTTTTCATGGAGGCCTTTAACGATGCTACAGCAAAACCCCATGGTTACTTACTGGTGGATTTGAAACCCAACACTCTTGAAGACTACAGACTACGAGCCAGCATACTACCACCTGACTTCCCAGTCGCCTACACGCCTAAAACAATGCCCAAAACCTATAAAAAGAACAAGTAAAAAGATGCTTATAACATTTACACTCTAAACCTTGTAATATAAGGACACCACAATGTCTGCTAGGTTGCGGCGTAATTTAGGCCTTCTAAAAATGTTGATCACAGCCAGCCCCTCTAAAAGAAAAGCAATCCTTTGCGCTGCCTCGGATGATCTAGTGGCCGCCATTTCAGAAATAGCCCTAAACACCCTAAAAGGTAATGTCCCGATATCAACGAGCCAGTTCCGCGTTCTGAAGAAGAAGCGCCACATTATTAAGAAGCTCAGCAATAAGAGGGCATCGCTCCTTTCCAAAAGAAAACTGGTCAAACAGTCTGGCGGTTTTATAGGGTCGCTGCTAGGTATAGCTATACCCCTAATCACAGGGCTACTGTCGAGGTCCTGATGGAGCACGCCCACAAAATGTACCTCGTACCCCGGCAACAACTGGAACATCTGGGCCCTTCTACCACGGATGTCTGGGACATACGCAAAAATGAAACGCAGCGTCTCGATGCTGAAATCAAAGCCATTTTGAACCGAACTGATTTAAAACCCCACGACAAAGCAGGGCTTTACTCAGGAGCCCTTCAAAACTTTCTACAATACTACAAGCAGCTAACCTCTGAAAAAAACAAACTGACGCTGTATACCCCAGATGCTGAACAGCAGCCAGGACCCTCTATGGTGTCTCAAGACACAGGCCACACAACCACAACGGATGCCTTTGTCTTAGACCTTTTAAAAAATATCAGTCAGAAATATAGAGGGGCTGCTCAAATGTTGCTCAGTAAAATGACTACTACTAAAGATTTGACCACCTGGAACGACCGGGGCGAATTCGTTTACAAAGGGCAGCCGATTGCTGGTTCCCATATGTATGATCTGGTCCGGGGTCTCACACATGGTAAAACCCTATCGACACAAGACGCTCCTAGAGGCTGGGAGCAGTTCCTAAGTGCAGCTGCGGAACTCAACATTCCCTCCACGATTATCGGTAATGCAGAGAATCGCCGTAAGCTTGAAAGATTAAAAGATCCGGCCCCAGCTGTTTTTACAAGGAGCCCCGCTATATCGACACCACCTTTCTTTCCACAACTAACACCCGTTCGGAACCGTGCTGCTCTTCCTATGGAGCCTAAAAAGAGCCTATTCAAAATGAACACCTGGCTACCGCTCTAATTTTGCACACTTGTACAGTTTTTGTTAAAAGTTTTTACGGTTCGAAAAATTATGCTTCATTTTATATGTTTAACCTTGTAAATGTTAGTGTTGAAACATGCTTGTAATAAACACTTTTAAATTTTCATCAGGAGTCTGCCATCTTTTTGTTTATAAATGCTTTGAAAATGTGCGCAGTGTGTCTTAAAAAAAAAAATGCCACGGATGAAAGTATGTTTAAGATGTTTTTTTTTATTTTAGGCACACATAAGTACAAATAACAGCTTTACAGTACCTTACACTTTTGACAAAGACCATATTCTGCTTTAACAACGTGCGACATTGTCCTAGAGTTTTCATTCACATATTTCATAACAACATCATCGTTGTTTACTAGATCGTCTGAGTACAGATTTAAAAAATTTCTAAACGTTATACCTTCAGACATTTTACTAATAAAGTATATACAATGTTCCCCACATGTGATGGCCATAGGATCCTGTACCCAAAGTTTATTATACACAACAGTGGGTGATGCTTTTTTTACATATTTGAATATCGGCTTTGTATAAATACTATGCTCAGGGAATTCGGCTAAACTATCAAACACTATAACCTTGTCCACATCCAGAAACAGAGCCGCCCAATGTGCACCACCCCTGTAATGGGGATCGGTGTTAAAGACGAGGGTGCGGGGCCTTTCTGGACCTATCTTTTCAGGTAGTCCATCGCTAGGGTATACCCCTAGAAAGTATTTCTTAGCATGTTTATGTCTACTTAAGAAGTCCCGTATCTCCGTAGTGTCCATTTTATATATTTTAAAAAAAAATTAAAATTTTTATTTTTTTTATTTTACACTCTTTCAATGGTAGTCAAACATAAGCTGACGGGCGTGGTTGACCTGGATAACGCTGTCGAATACCGAGAACACAACCATGTTCACATTGGCCGCCAGCGCCTGTGTAAAACGTATTACCGCTTTTAGATTTCCGTTTTTGATCAGGTTGTAATGGTCGCCGTCTTCCATGTCCGGCGTCAGGTCGAACGCAAACAGAGTGTAGCCGGCAGCATACCCTTCTCTTGAAACAACTACTCCAGAGTCCCTCAGCTGTTTCCCCGTTATCGAGACCAGTCCTAGATATTCCCGGACAAAATTTGATGCTCCAAAATTCGGTGTGAAAGGTTTTGCGGGGATCACGGCGCCCTCGTGAACCAGAGCAGCATAGTTGATATCATAGTGTTTGAAGTTGAAAGGGTTTGAGTTGTAGGCGCCACTAAAAGCGGTATTGTCCACAAACCCTATGATGATGAGTTTCGGTAACTGCCCCAGAAATAGATTCTGCTGCTGCGTTAATCGGGTTCCGGCGGGGATGCTGAATATCTTCAGAGCAACTCTTTCAATGGCATACTTGGCGTTCGATAATTGTAAAGCTTCAGCATGGGCCAGTCTGACACTTGGGGACACTTTCACTCTCTTTACAAACAGGCTAGCTGACAATATAACCAGTTTATACTGCTCTGCATCACCGCTGATGAGACAGAAAGCGTCTTTGTTACGATTGAGTTTGATCTTAAGATCGATACCGTTGACTAACAGTTTGTCTTGGAAGAAAAGGTCTGAATGTACGCGTCCCAGGAGGTCAAAATGCCTACTGCCGGCGACGAAGCTGGCTCTTTTTTTAAATCCCTCATTGTCACCGTCCAAAGCCGTGTTCTCCAAATGCGCTTCGGTATCTCGGTAGAAGAGCCCCGCTGAAAGATGTGTGTCCAGCGCATCGCGACTATAATTTAGAATACTCTCTATGTATGCCCTGTAGGCATACATGTTATCACTCTGTGTGACAAGGCGATCGCCTAGGTTAATGTCCACTTGATTAAACATTGTTGCGATGGGATAGGCTATCGGGGCCACTCTAGCATCATCCTCGATGTTGTCACCGTTCGCTTTGGTTATTTTACAGACGAGGTGCAGGAGAGTGTTGTTGAGATCAAGGTACATATCCGTGGACCCCGACACATAAAACTCTATCGGTGCAAGGGGTGTCAGAGCGGCCATCGGCGACACTTCCATGAAAAAACTGTTTTCAATGCTAGTCTGTGTGGGTTTGAGAGAAAACAGATCTAACTCAGATTTGGCGCATTCACCCGATCCACAGTGTACGAAGGCCATGATCGATGTTTTAAAAAATATTCGCACTAGAACGAGTTCTCTTCTTCCTGGTCGATCTCTTCCGTCTTACGGCTCTTCTTTTGTGAGGGCCTTTTGAAGTAGTCCGGCGCTTCTTATAGGGCCTTGGTGGACCCCGACGCCTCGAAGCCCTGCGCTTCCTTTTAACACCACCATGCGCTTTATACAGCAACCCCGCTCCTTCTTGGGGCTGTCTATTCATGCGTTCAGCTACCGCAGACGTTACACGACCCACGACATCCTGGGCGATGTTTGTAGCAGCCGCTTTAACATGAGGTTTTGCAATTTCGAACCCTCTTCTCAAAAAGGGCATGGCTCTCCTAAACATGCTCCGGAAGAAACCACCCAATCCCGCCCCATACATAACCGGAGCCCCTTGAAAGTAGGGCTGGGGGCCTCCATACCCCGCCTGAACTCTATAATAGTCCCTGTACATAGAGGGATCCCCGTAGGTTTTCATGATGACCATTGCAGCTGTCTAATAGTCACCTTCGCGCCGTGGCCTTAAATGAAGCTTGACAATAACTTTCCCGTATTTAAAGGCAACCGTCTCCGACTGATCGTTGTACACCATGATGGTTATAGTGTCAAAATGGTTTTTAGAAATTGCAACATAGTCGAGTTTGTGATGTTGTATATTAACCATTGTGTTATTTTCGCCCTGCACAGGGACCCACCTCAACAAAGGTGAATAACTGTCCCCGACCCTCTGCGGCTCTACAATATCGCTATAAACGTAGAGTGTATAAAAGCCTCCGTTAATATCGGGACATGTAGGGTCTGGATCCACCTGCCTCTGTTGATGTTGTACTGTCCCTAAAACCCGCTGTAATTTACCACTACATTTAAACACAGTACTGAGCTCAGGGGCTTTAAGAAACACTTTTCTTCTAACGTAATCCAACACCAGATATATATTCGCATACGTCTCGATGCTGCCTATAGTTTTGTTGATGGCCTCGACTACCGCCGCTACGGTGGGGTAATAGCCGTGTGGGAAAGACAGGTGATAGGTCAGGGTATCCTGAGGGCGCTTTATATGAAATTTAACATCGGCCTTTGTAAAGGTATTCCAAGTTCTAGGGTACTGTATTTCCGTTAGTGCCACCTCCCACGGACCTTTCAAATCCACTGGTTTTGCAAGTTTCACCGTATAACTCGAAATCTGATTGTCTGGGAACATGTCCTTCAAAGCATTGGATGGCAGCGTGATATAAAAAGGGGAGTTCTCCATCATGGCGCTTACAGCTTGACCTCACACAACGTGCAATGAGCTGGCCAGGACCCAACTGTTAAATTTCTCGGGCCACCCACGCCATTTGACCAACGCCTGTCTCCGGACACCGCTCCCTTTCCTTTTCAGAACCTTTTCAACCCTGAACACCCTGTTCGGATCGTAGGGCACCTTTTGCAACTCTTCGGTGTAAAAGACACCCGATACCTCTTCCCCAGCGTAGTCTTTTAACCTGTAAATATATATCCCTTCTTTAAGCTGCACACTTTCCACTATGAATATCTCATCGCTGAATGTTTGCTGGTAGCCTTTGGTGAAGACCCCCTTCAACTTTGAAACCCTGACATGATCCCCTTCTTTTAAATTCGGTTTCTTGACCTTCGGCGTGAGACGCCCGCCGTACACCGTTCTCCACACCGTTAACGAATTATCCCTTGTTACCTTAACAGGGGCCATTTTGATTGTCCTGTGGTAGGTGGCGTTATAAACATCTATAAAAGCCTTTAGAACATCCACGTATCTGTAGGTGTTGTTGGCGGTGAAATATCGCCACATCTTCGACTTTAAAGTACGGTTAAAACGCTCTACAACAGCAGCCTTTACCTCTGTGTGCGTTACAAAATGTTGAACAGCGTGCAGGTCTAATAATTTTTGGAAATGTTTGTTTAAAAATTCCTTTCCGGCGTCTGTTTGTAGTTTCTGGGGCACACGCCCGCTAGCGAAGATGTCTTTAAAAGCAGCTGTAACGCTGGTACCACTTTTATCGTTTAATGCCTCTGCATAGGCGTGTTTGGACAAGACATCTATGACGGTTAATATATACATGGCGCCATCGTTATGTTTTGCTAGATCTTGAAGACTGATTATGTCGGCCTGCCACTGATAATCGAGCTGTGCGTTAACAACGGTGGCCCGCCTCTTAAAGCGCCTCCTGGCAGGTTTGTGCAGCGAATAAGCCTCTTCCCCAGCTAACCAAGTCTTCACACTGGCACGTTTTACAGATTCATTTTCAGCTCGAGCCCTTCTAAATAGAGCTTCGGAACCTCCGAAACTTCCAACCCCATGTTTATCGTAATAAAGCTTCCTTAAATCCGCATCCGTCATGTTGTCTCCCACCAACACCACGAAATGAAAGACGCTTGTTTTGTGTAAGGTCATTTTATTAAACATGAAAAACATAAAAAATGGTGCTGGGCTACACAACCAACGTGTATTTGACATTTTGTGCTACAGAGTTTATAGATGTCATAACGCTGGACCGCTGTGGTCTTTTTACAAACGTATACATAGTACAACCCCCACTACACATGTTACTCAGAGTATGGCCTTTCACAAACGCTAAGCGTCACAAACTTTGATATTTTTATAGCTATACTCTCAATAGCTCTAGACAGGACTTCCCGCTCCCCACGCCTATAACTCTGAACACTCAGGATACTGACAAAATTCAACAGTTCATACAGTTCTAACCAGGACCATTCCGAACCTTTATTTGTGACATAATCTTCAGTCATGTTCACCAACGCCTCGTGTATCCCCGTCTCAGGTGAAAGTCTTAACTCTCGAATGTGTTCTTTGTCCGAGGTCTGGCATTCAACAGATGCGTTTAGCCGCCCATTGATACACCACTTGGCGATACACAAATGACTGCTACATTGCAACAAGGCTGAAGGTTCCGAAATGTTCAGATACCGCAGAGTCATAGGATGTATTTCAGCTATTCTTTCTTTAACCAGCACAAAAATCAATCTCCCGATACAGATGTAGCCCGGTTGTAACTCATAGGCATCTTGCATCTCGATACCCGGATTCCCCGCCTAAAAGTGAGTAAGTATGGAGCGTTAAGTAACACATTCATGGTCTACTTTTTTTTTTTTTTTTTTTATTAATTAATTTATTTTATTTTTCGAAAACAGCTTTCGTGGGGCTAGAGACTTCATTCTTCTGTTTTTATGATAAATGTCACACATTAGTCTTTTTATAACCCGTTCTAACATACTTATGTCAAAGTGGGGACACATACCATGCATGCGGTCGAGTTTTGAGCAGGGCTCAGCAGCGTATCGGATCTCATTGACAGCCGCAGCCAAGACCTTAATCATATCACTGTGGACACCTTTCTTCACAGCCGACAGCCCATACACAACCCTTAACAACCTATATACCCGGTGAGGGTCTATCCGACTACAAATGTGGCGAATTATTTTTGGTGTGTATGCATCGTATAAACATTCATGAGCATCCTGTTGAGGCGCATTAATTTTATGCCCGTAACAAAGATCATAATAATCCCGTTTAACACAGGCGTTCACAGCGGCCGCTGCAAAACCTTTAACTGGCCATATGGTGGCCCAGGGTACGCCCGGAGCTTCCTTTTCAAAATCGCGGCTAGTGTAGGTGCAGACACATTTCTTACGAGGCTCTTTGTTCTGGCTTGTAACACTTCCAGACTGTCTGGAACAGCATAAGCAGTAAAAATTTACGGCGTTAACCTTTGGAGTTGACCCTTCTAGAGGCTCACTTTCTTCAGCTACGTTCTAGGGTTCAAACAGAAAGCACAAGACACATTATTAGTTAAATGTATGACATTAGAGTATACAGACATAAAAAAATAAATAACAAAACTGTCATTACCAACCTCCATATTCGCATCACACTCAGAGGCTCCTCTGAAATCCTGGGAGTCGCAGAGGTCCATTGGGGCAGAAACAGCGCCGGAGCTTACACCTGATGGCTGTACAATAACGGCCTCTGACTCGGTGGCCTCCTGGTCGCCCATGTCTTCATAGATGGGCGAATTCGGTGGTGCTACACATTCTTCAACATCTTCAATGTCTATGAAGTTAGATGCAACACTTAATTCATCTTTCGAGGCATTGCTGTCGCTGTCGGGCCCCTTAATAGGGGTTATCTGGGTCGACACATCCTTGAGGTTGAGCTTTTCAAGCCGGTAGCAAAGTTCCTCTTCAAAACCGGTAACATCGGTATCTTGGGTGGCCGGGACACCCTGTTGTGCATTCTCATCCATCGTAAGAGGGGCGAGGGTCCGGTAATATCTACCAATAGTGTTCAGGGCCCCTGAGGAGGCTGCTTTTCTTGCGATCGGATTGTATCTCTTCATGGCACCTTGCCAAACTGTTTCAACCCTGGTTCACGGTTTGACAGCCGGTTCTAACCAGCTCCTTATATGCAACATTTCAAAAAAAGGGGGGCTAACACGTGACACCATGAGGGCCCCTAACTGGCACTTGGGCATGAATGTCTGACATGTCCAGACCTGTCCCTCTCAAGCTCTGAAACCACGTGCACATCACTAAGTCATACTTTTTACATATCTCATAGGCCAAAACCCAGGGGCTAGGACCCAGACACAGGGCTAACACGTGACAACATGAGGGCCCAGCCCAATTGACAACCCCATGCACACACGTCACTTCCGGGGAGGGCTTTCAGGGACAACGGAAGTCCCAGCCACCGGATATGACGTCATATCCGGGGCGGGATAACTGTCACTTTTAATATGGTGATTAAAGGTATCCCTTCCTACTACTCTTGTGAGTGCATATCTCTGTGTGAGTCTGGGTTCCACAAGTGGGCTGGCACTGGGTTCTAATATTTATCACAACTAATAAGTAACAATAGCGTGGTGTATGTTACTTATCAGGTACATTAAGCCACCTAAAATGGGTCATAACGTTTATATTTTGATGCACACATAAGGCACCAAAATCTGGATGTCCTTGTAATTACTGGGCCTTCTTGCCCTTTATATTCTGACAGATTTCCCCCAGCGAAATTTAAGGAGGCAGGGGGTGTTTTTCTTGCACCCTGTGAGTACCAGATTAAATGAAAACAGAAAAAACTCACCAGGAGCTACTACGTATATAGGTAATTATCAGACAACTCATAATGAATGAGTGTATGTGTATTTGACATTATCAGCACAAACATTCTTGAAATAGTGGATCATCTGTTCTGTTCCTTTGGAGAAACCACTACCAAACAATGGAACTAAAATGCTGATTTTGACACTTAAGGAAGCATTGGCAAAGTCAATAGGTCACACCCATGCCACCTGTTGGCTTTATATATGCTTGTTTTTCCTCAGATGCACTCGGGCAAGCTCTGTCATGGGTTCTGGCAATATTTACTCATCTGCATTACTGGGAGTTGAGATCCATTGTACACCTAAAGAAGAAACTTTGCCATATTGGGCTTAAGCTGCACCAGTGAATGCTTATTGTGGGGTTCCTTTGGCTATCCCATTTCCTTTTGTGTGCAGACTGAGTGGTAGGCGAATGTATATCTTTACAACACATGCAATTAACACCCATGCCTTTTCCATGAAGCTTTTACCATGCAGATATCTTTATCAAGCATGCCTTTACCTCAAATGCCTTCAGCAAATATGGTAAGTATATGTAAGATAAGTACATATAATTTTATTTTTAAATAACTTAATTTATATATTTTTTGGAATGGACCGCCTCAAAGCCCTAGATATATTTTATTGAATATTTAAGTAGTTGTTTAGAGGGTGGGAACTCTTCCAACCACCCCTATGTTTTTAATTTACTCCGAACCTCCCTCTACCATTACTCACACCTAAACCCTAGAATTATTCTTCTCTACCTTTACTACTGCCCCTCTCTAAACCCTAAATATACCCTTACCTCTATTTACCACTATCCCCCGAACCCTAAAATTACCCTTATCTCCTTTTACCAGTACCCATTGCTCCACCTTAAAATTACCCTTACGTCCTTTTAACTCTACCCGCCCCATCCTAAAATGATCCTTATCTCCTTTTACCACTACCCATAGCTCCACCCTAAAATTACCCTTTCCTCTTTTTAACTCTACCCGTCCCAGTCCCGAAATGATCCTTTTTTCCCTTTACCACTGTGCACTCCGAAACCCTAAAATTACTTTTATCCCCCTTTTGCAACTGCCTACCCTAAAATTAACTTACCTCCCTTTACCACTACCCACCCTTAACCCTAAAATTACCCCTACCTGCCTTTACCACTAACTGCCCCTAGACCCTCTTTTAAAACACTGTTACTTAAAAAGAAATACTTACCTGAATGGTAGAGATATGTATGCTAAAGGTATAAATACTTACCTGTGTTATGCTTACCGGTATGGTAAAGGTATAGTGTGGTAAAACTTGGTTGTAAAGGCTGTTTCCTGTTGTACACTTCTGCAGGACTTCTAAATTGTGTAAAAGCAGAGTCCATCTTGGGTGCAGCTGGGTATGTACGCACCACCCACACCACATGATCTCGCTTGCTATCGCTACCATAGAAGAAGAAGAAGCTCTTCTGTGTGGCCCTTAAACTTACCTGGTTTCCACTCACTTGTTTTAAATTTAGCGCCTAATGCCAGCGGGTCCTGGGTTCGATGCCGAGGATCCCACTTCGCTTTAACCTGAAGAATAATGAAAGAGAACGAACAAGCAGTAAGAAATACAGAACCATAAAATACAGGTGGAGTTAGAGCACCACACCCTTGTAAATGTACCTGCCTAAATTGGGTGCATGGAAAAGGATATGGCAGCCCTTCAGGTACTGGTGAATCTGTAATAGTGACAGAGAGAGGTTCTGCGGAAATTGACCTTTCATGATCCAAAGGATATTACTTCACAGGCGTTATTTTCAAGATATCTAAATAATTGTGAGCAACTAGTCAAGAAACACTGTTTAAGAAAAAACGTTTTCTATTTAGTACTTAGAACTAAACATCGTGTGTAATATAGATAAATACAAAATCATCAACATTGGTGAATTGATGTTTTTACATGAGAATCCTACAGGCCAGTACCCTGCTGCCCTTTTCAGTGCAGGATGAGATGGGCTTACAGTTCCTGAGTTTTCACCTGGAAGATAGAGGAGTTGCAGGTAAAGGAAATAAAAGGATAAATAAAAGGAATGAGAAGTGAAAGTTTTTTTTTTTTAAAGGAAAGTTAAATAAAAAAACAGGGACCAGGAGGTGAAAAGGTAATATTGAAATGCAGAGTACTGGGGTAAAGAAGCTTCAGGGGAGGTAATATTCCAAAAACCGATAGGCTCTGAAGTAGTGTCCAAGTACCATCCTATCAAAAACATGGTGGAACAAACCCAGTGATATGGAGTAACTCCTATGAGTAAGGAATAAAAAACTGAGGTACATGACACTTTTCCATTCATGTTCAAAGAGTTGACCACTCTATGTATATTGTATTGTAAACAAAAAAAAGTTTTTTGACAACAGACAGTTAACTATTTCTAAATATCGAGACCAAAAAAGAGATAGAATTATAGTTGGAAAAATAATATCAATTGAACATCATTATTTCAAATCCGTTACTGAACTTTCACTTTACTTCAAGCGTTGCTTTTGGACTTTGACCTGAAATGTAAATACGAACATAGTTGAAAAGCATTACCCACAGAGAGCTAAAAATAGAATATATGTTACAAATGTATTTAAAAAAAAGAATTGGCCTCTAGCATTACATAATAAAGCAGTTTTACATTTACTGTTTGATACCTAGTTGTAATTTAAGAAAAATACAAGCAGAGTAATGGCAGGCTTCTCCAAAGTCACGCATCCAGTTCTTGTTTATTTTGTACAACTTCGTTTCATAAATCGTTTCCAAGCGTTTCTGAGTAAGGGTTCGGTTTCTCTTTAAAAATTCATGTTTATTAATGCAATAATGTAATCAAACAGGGACAACAACAAAGTGATGGATTTAATGCTTGAATTAACCTCAGTCACTGGAAATTTCTCAAGGCCGCATTCCATTCTATTGTTATTCACCTACCATGCCTCTATAGACAAAGGCCCGACTCTTGCAAATCAGAAGTGACCACAAGCAACCCCAGATAGCTTGCAAGCTACTAATGTCTCATTAGTGAGTTACAGCTTGAGTTCTATGGCATAGTGAGCCCAAGACCCACGTCTGGACCCATTGTGCTTAAGGCATATACTGCATTAATAAAACATATTCCAGAAATTTTGTGAGTGTGGTTCAAGGCAGCCTAACTTTGTTCCAGCGCTTGGAGAGAGATCAGCACAACTAGTAGACATGGCGCTGTCCTGTTAGCTCACTCTCACTCAACACAGTGGTGCAACTTTGGTTTCTGCACTGTTTTGCATGAAATAATAGCAAATCTGCCCCTATGAGAGAAGCATTCAGGTGTGATAGTGTACATTTCCTAATATGTTTATTAATGATTCTGGTATACTAAATGAATTATAAATTAACGTGTACTTTTGAAAATGGTCGAAACAGTTCATTTTCTGTTCCTAACTGAGCAAAATTCTAACTAAATGTTGTTATTTTCCATAATTCAAATGCTCACGTAATGTGCATTCAGTGCTTTAATAGATGTGTGCACAGCTACCCCTAGTGGGTCGCAGAATTATGTCTTTCAAGGCCATGTTTTAACTGAGCATTGCATAATTTGAATGTTCTTTTGTTTGAGAATTTTACTAATACGTGATTTTTTTCCTCGAGGATGGAAGTGGAGTTTGTAACAGCAAAAGTTTCTTCTTGAGAAGAAAGGTTTGGGGTGAGATGGAACAATGGAGCTACAGACGAGACGGAAAAGGAAAAGTTACTGTTGAGAAAATGTTCCAGTTAATGTAGTATTGTCGTATTTTAGGTTATCAATTTAGTTTTCTATTGGTTGAGATGCAACCACCCCATGAACTGACCAATCATAAACCTTTCAGAGATTAGTATAACAACTTAGGTGTGATCCTCTAGTTCAGAAGAGCAAGAGGCAGATTGCAGATTTTAGCAGGAGAGATTGAAGTTGTTAGATTCCAGTGTTCCTGTAGCAGTGTGGGTTTAGCTGTTGTAGGCCCAATTCTCCTGATGATACATCTGATGGTGTCCCCTTGCTGAAGTAGACTGCTTGTTGCTATCAATATTGATAATGTATGCCATTGTAATGTTATATGTGCCTCTTTTGCATTCCAGGTACCAGCTGCAACTTATAATTTGATTGCTGCATATTTATATATATTTTTTTATAATAACCCGAGTTAAAGAGTTTTTCTAAATTTGTGTTTCTAAATTCTTTTTTTACATGAAGCTCAACATGTTAATGCTAATTTGTGGTTAGTGAGGGAATTAACTTGAAATGCTCAAGATTTATATTGACATCTTTTATGTTTTGTACTAATGTACACTCTGTCATTATTACCAGTTCTGGTATTATTAATAAGAGTAATTCTCTTGGAGATTATTTGTTTAGTTGTTTTGATTAAACTGAGATATATAAGACATTCCAATAAACCACTATTAATTCTACATGCTTACCATTTATGTTTGAGAGTTATTTTCGTGACCTTAGCGTTGTTAATCTAGGGAAATACATTTTATAATTCTTCTTAATAAACTGATGTAGTTATTGTTTGAAGTTCAATATCTTTGTTTATGGTATTTATTCTTGATGTTTACATTACTCATTGATAACATCCCCTCGAACCTATGTCGCTTTGATCCATTGACCTCTAGCGCAGAATCTACTTTAAAGTCTAGATAATCGCTAGGATTCCGTAGCGCTGCAGCACAGGCATGCAACATGGCTAACCATGCCTTTACGGAAAGAGTGCAGTCACACTGCAGTGTAGTGCGTGAACAGCCTTGCATCACCTTTCCTCGGTTGTTATTCTTTTTAATGGTCTTGAAGACCTTAGCCCTTTTTTCAGATTCATAGCACATGCTTTTGTTGTTAACTAGTTTTCTATGCTGTGCCTTTAAGGACCTGGTTTCTGCTATTTTTAAGTGTCCTTGTCAAAGACTGGGCCTTGCTTAACAAAGGCCTTAGATTTTCTTACTGTCCCTAGTCTTTTTGCCTCACCATGAGCCAGATGTATGAAAGAGTTTTACCCATACTGTGTCTATGGGAAAATGCTTTAGTACATATGGCCCCATGTGCCTTCACGTTTTCATGCAGACTCTTTCATTGGGGGCCTGGATTCAGCCGGGCATCCCTTGCAGAGGATCCACAGCAAAATGATTTGTCAAGCATGTGAGAACTATTGAAATCAGGACAGGGAGGAACAGGCTTACTGCATCAGGGACTTAACCTCATAGGTACCCTTCACTGGCCCTCCCTGAAAAAAAGGTTCACTGTGTAAACTTTTCGTTCACTAATCTTTCTCATCTACAAAACTTCAGGCATCGTTCTTGAGCAGAGTCTACAGCTCATGCTCTATTATACTGCCTTTCACAAGGTTCACCTTGCCACATGCTGCATAGTGAAGTAATGTGTGTGCACTATACCTATATCATTGTAAAGTCTCTGAAGTGTCTCACACTGGGAGATCAGTGCATTATGTAAACAAATGTCTTTTTGATTTTTTCCAATGAATTTCAGTTGTAAAGTTTTAATTCTCTAATACAGCTACAGATGTAACCTGCCATATTTCTAAATTAATTTATTTTAAAGTGCCCAGTTTAAAATGAAACTCTCAGCCCAGGCCATATTGCCTTTTGTGCGTGCAAGATGACAATCGCATTTGGACCTATCTCTGCATAGGTTGTAGATTATGTATTTAGATATTGATGCTTGCAAGAATGATGTTTTCTTTCAGAATATGCCACCCATTCGAAGTACAAAAAGCTAAAGCAGGCAACTCTCTCCTTTGAGGATAGTCAAACAAAGTGGTCGGATCACAAAATATTAATGGGAGGTGCTATTTCATGTCCTTAGTGGTAAATGTAGGCAGTGCTTGCTACAACCACCTCCCTATTATGAAAACTGAATTCTGTAGGTAGGAATGTGTGACATATGGGCACATATGTATTATACTTAGTGTGGTGGTGTGTTCTGAGCGTTGTTTTATGCTACTATGTATTTTTTGCAATTATGCAACGTGATTTTGTTGTATTGTACCCCAGTTTCAGGTTTGTGTTGTTTTGACTGTTTTGTTGTGATGGGCTCTGTTATGTTTTAGTTGTGGGGTTAGATTGTTATGTGTATCTTATTCCAAAAAGTTCTATTTTTTACGTTTGATAAGTCAACAAATGCTGCAACATCTCCAGCCAAAAGCGGTACTTACTTTGACATTAAGGTGGTGAAACAGCTCTGCTTCAGCCACCATTAAACCCCAAACTGTGGCAGACAATGACTTTTAACTGAGCTCTCAGGTGATCTGGCCCTCCACTCAGAAATATGCAGCAAAACTAGATTAGAAACCTCAAAAGCAAGAAGCTAGCACTGTGGTCATAGTATGATTACAAAATGGCACTGGGAAGTGTGAACAACACAGCATTTAGATTAACGTGTTGGGTGTGGTCACGAGATACTGAAACTTCAGTTGTTACTTGTTGCCTCACTCATGGAACCCGAGAACGTGCTGGAGCCCCTTTCAGGCCTCATTCCCACAAGTGTATGCATCCTCTCCCTGCACATTCATAATGCCAACTGTTTTGAGAATCTGCCTCCATGTGCTTAATTTGAGCAGGTTTTTGCAGATGGAGTCAACTGGCACTCATTTTTGTAGATCGGGACTCAATCAATCTACTTTGATTCAGAAACATAAATAAAAAGGCTGCAAAGGGGAAAGGAGGAGGAAAAGAAAGATGGAAAACAGTGATGAAGTAAGAAAGTGATTAGAAAAAAAACACGAGTGGGATAAAAGGGCAGGAAGATTATGTTGGTGGACAAAAGAATCATGAGGTGAAAGACAACATTGGTATACAGAAATCATTTGGTGGACTTCTGATGAAATATTTGGGCCCCTGTACTTATTCTTCTACAAACTAAGTACCTCCTCCATTTCAGCTGGCATCTGGTATAGCAAACTATCAATAAAAGAGCTAAACGGTAGCAGCTTCCAGGAGCACACAGAACAGTGCATTTCACATCATTTGTAAGGTTAGGTTGATACAATGAGGAAACATTGGAAGGGGAACATGCCTCTCTAACTTTAAACTTCACATGCCCACTCCCAAATGCAGGGGAGGTGCTAAGCATGGACAATGGGGCAACTACTGCCCAGGACTGAGCTCAAGCAATTCTGCAAGGGGTGCCACACTTAGTTTTAAAAACTCCTGTGCCCCTTCCCTCATCTGGCCCTAAGTTGTTTATGAGGCATTAGACTTGCACACACTGTAACAGGGCGTGCTGGAATTTCTCAGAGAGACAAGAGATTTACCTGCCTTGCACCAGGGCCCATTACACCATCGCTGCACCACTGGCCCCTCTCTCATGGGCCTCATAGCCCTGATCCAAGGCTTTGAGTCCTAAGACATAGTCTTCCATAAGTGTCCCAGACATGGTCCAGAGCTGCAAAGCCCCAGGAATGTGAGTCCCTCACACTATACCAAGAGTGCAAGACTCTTGGGGTCATGATTCACTCCAGCTGGGGCCAATGACAGCTCTCAGGCTCATGCTCTGATTTATCAGTGGGATTTCGGGTATCCTGGAACTACTTGCTTCTCTTATAACTTCAAGATCTGTTGATGAAAACCCAAGCAACTGGAAGTTGGCGGCCAATGGATTAAGAGATGAACGTCTGCAGACCTCAGTTATGTCTAAACTTGAGTTGCGCTCAGAGAGTTCGGGAGGAGAGAGAGAGGATTGTCTAACGTTGACTGAACTTGCTTTGTTTATATTTTCGACAGAAGATCCAGTCCCATCCTCTAATTGCCTGTGCATTTCAACAGTTATTCGTTTATAGGGGTATGGGAATTTTAAAAAGGGCCATCTTCAGCTCCAGCTATATTATTATCTGCTTGGACTTGACCTGCTGTTAGATTTACCACTTGTGTTATGCATGCTTGCTTGATGGTGTCGGCTTGAGCCTGTATCCTGTGATGAGTTTCTTCACCCTCTCCAAAAACTTTACTTGATGCTTGTTCACTGAACCGATTTTTCTGCTGCTTTTCTTTGGGAATATCCTATTTCTTTTTTGCCTTTTTATTTCTTCCCTTGCTTTTCAACTTTTGATTAGAATACAGGTCAGCTACCTCGTTGCCTGTTTTTGTTTTTCTAGACAAGGTTTCTGCTTGGGTAAGTGCCGCCGTAGTAGATTTAGCCCATTTTTTTCAAATAGGAAGTATATTGCTGAGGGCCCTTTCTCACTAAGGAGAATTGACAAATTTTGGTCAATTTCAGGAACTTCAAGTTGTTATCTTTGGCTTAATTTGAAGAGATTCTGTAGTGACTTGATAACATTGATTTGGAATTTTGCGCCTCTGACTTTTTTCCTCTGTAATGGAATCTCCGCCTGTCTTCCTGCATCCTTTGTTACTGTCTTGACATTTTTTCTTTTAAGATGGGCATAGGAGTTTACTACTGACGATCAATCATTCCAGGATGGTTTTAGAAGACTCTCCTATTCCTCATTCTGGGTTATTGTTAAAAGTATAATCAACATATAATCCAAAATATGGTCAGAGTTTGTGGTGGTTTTTCCAAAAGTTTTAAAATTTAGTCCAACATGCCCTGCAGGGCAAGAAGAGCTTCAGATATAATTGTATAATCTCCCGGTTGTTGGATAATACAATTTAATGGGAGCGTGGAAGGCTTTTGAATAAAGCAAGTGTCTCCCTAGGAAAGGTCATGGATGCTCTGCATTATTTCCATCTCTGTTTTGGAACATGGTAAATATGTTACTGAGTCAATATCCATGTCTGGTAAAGTCCATCACCTGCCCTTGCAACCGATAAGCAGTATCTCCCATACGAGAGCCATTTTAAGGTTTTCTTTTGACATTGTAATGTGTCGGCTGAAGCTGATATAAGACTAAGGGTGGTAATGTCCCTGGCAGGGCCTATTCCCCTGGAATTGTCTGCCACTGTTGCTCAAACAGAAGAAAGAAGTGGAGGGGTACATTCCATGATTTAAAAAAAAAGAAAGATGAAAATGGAGACACATTTGACAATGCTAAGATATGTAATGCTCTTCGCCATATATTGCTAGCATATTTATAGCTAAAAGTGACTCAAGGGGATTTCACAATGACATGTCTGCTTCTTAAGTTTTTAATAGTCATTATCACTCTTTCAGATATTTCACCTCACCAGTGAATGGGGTTTGCAAAGCATAAAGTGTTACAAAATTTACTCTCGGTGCTAACCTGCCACCAATGCTTGCTAACAGAGGAAATATTTGTGCAAGAGAACATTCCCTCTATTGTTGTATTAAAAAAAAACCTCCAAGCTGTACTCTATGGAAACTGTTGCAAATTATGGTAAGAAAGGCAGGGGCGGCTCCTCCATAAGGGCGGAGGAGCGTCGTCCCCTGCCAGCAGCTGCAAACTTTTTCCATAAAAACAATAATATACTTTGGCCCAGATTTATACTTTTTGACGTACACCTTCACTACCTGTGTCGCATTTAGGGAGGGACGCCTTTGGAACACCCCTTCCTGATTGCGAGTCACAATCCCTATTTTGCAAGTCGGTAACAGGATACTGACTCGTAAAATAGGGATGGCACATTGTACAAGGCCGTTTTGTGGTCACAAACGGTGAAATTTGCCTTTTGTGACTTCAAAATTGCTTTGACAATGTGATTTTCGTAAAATTAGAGGTTGTCCCTCCCCTCCTATCTATGTGTACCGGTCTACCTTAGTGTCCCAGATCTCCTGACACGGGGCTTCTACACTGTTATTTAATCCTCCCCTATGAGACCCATTTTCCTTCATGTCATTGAGGTGGATGGCCCTGCACTGAAACTCCATGCCTCGGGTCCTTTTGTTGTTAATGAAGACAGCCGCAGACACACTAAGGGCTACCTTGGGACCACAGGTGGAAGCAGGGGTGGACGTGTTTGTGCACTGATTAAGTGCTTTAGTTACCTCTAAGAATCCTTTGTCCAGAAAATCCTATGATCAACAGTGTCTTCCCCTATAACTCCCTTCCTGCACATCCTATCTAGCTCAGTTTGGATGTCGCTAGGTTCTGTCAGAAGGTACAGTACTGTAGGGTTGGTCTCATAATGTGCCAGATTTACTACTACCCTATGGGGCTCTATTCTATTAGGTTGCATTTTAGCCGTAATTCTTTACAGGTACAGATGGATTTCGCTTTCTCAGGGGCTACATCTTGGGATAAGTACAATCTATCTATGCCTACTGCATGTGTTATCAGCAAGGAGACATAACATGACCCGGCTGATATCTTAGAGCCCACGGTGGTCATGTGTTGATACCATTTGTTGAGTAAAAGAGCGCTCTTCAGTGCATGTGGGATGCTAGTTTTGGGTGCAGTGTAATTAAGGGTAACGTGAGTGAGATAAGCATGATAATTTATGAATAGACTCCTTTAGATCAGACTGTTTGTTGGAAATACATGGATGCAGTAGCATCACTAACAACCAGAGAATGTATAAACACAATAATACATAACTTTTGAACATCTTGGGATGAGTCCGGGTGGGGACGTCTGTAGCCCTCTGGTTGTTTGAGTTTGTTGGTTGCGGCAGTTCAAGGAAAGTTAATTGTGAGGTGCGCTGTCAGCTGCATGTCAGAAAGGTGGAACCATGCATCTCTCCCTTCCACCTTGACGGCAGTAGACATGGTGAAGAGTACTCAGTTGGGTCCTTAAAAGTTTACTTGCTGGTAGCTTGGAGGTGGTGGACTTGGAGCTCGGATGTTTGACCTGTTTGGATAAGAACTTGGCTGTTTTAGTTAGATCAGAGAGATGAACATGCAATGCCTCCCCCTATGCTTGAGAGCTAGTCTCAGCGTTGAATTTGGTCTGAGTTTTGGGGAAGGGTATCATCATCAGTCTACCTGTAACTACCTGGTGTGGTGTGAGGTGGTGATCGCTGCTGGGTGTGTTCTTCATTGCAAACAAGGCTGGGGGCAGGCAGTGAAGCCAATTCTTGTTGAGGCTGGTGCAAATTTTGCTTATTTTGTTTTTCAGCAGGCCGTTGAGCCTGGGGTTGGTATAATAAGACTACATTAGTAGGGTACAGATATGGTCAAACATGGAGTTAACGAAGTGCCTTCTGTTGTCTGAACAGATGACGTCTGGAACCCCACACCTGAGCACTACCTCTCTGACAAGGGATGTTGCCATTGCATTAGCTTCGCAGTGCATGCAAGGACTGGCTTCAATCCTCCTACAGTATGGGCCGACCACTACAATCAGGTACTGGTAGTTGGCACACCGATCAATCATATCATTGAAGTTGATGTGTAATGCCCTGAAAGGCCCCATTGGTCTGGCGATAGCTGAAGACACAACCTTGAGAGTAGGTTTGGGGGAGTATAGTTGGGAGACGGAGCATTCGATTAAGTACATTTTCACTATTTTAGAGAGGTTGGGAATAAACCAATCGCTTTGAAGTTCCGCCATCTTGTTGTCCTTGACAGTGTGTGTTGATAGATGTAATTGGGGCAAAGCTATGTTGACTACGCTCTACGGCAGAATAGGCTTCCCTGAGAGGGTGTCTGTATATGAGGTTGTGTGCTGTCTGTGTGCAACCCCTGGCTACCCATCACTCCTTTTCTTCAGGCAATGCATTTTCTTGTAACTCCCTCAGATAAAGACCAGCCATTTCTTTATACAGCATGTCCTTAGGGGGTTCTGACTCTGCATTCTGGCAGACAGGGAGTACATGAGCCTCTTCAACCATGCCATATGCTGTTTTTTTTCGCAACCTGGTCGGCTAGTGCATTTCCTCAGGATACAAAGTCCTTCCCCCGGTATGGGCAGCACATTTTACCACAGTAACATGCTTAGGCAGGGTCAGCACGTTGAGGAGTAGCTCTAGTAGGTCCCAGTGTGCGATGGGTGTGCCATCCAATTTTAGAACCCCTCCCCTATTCCACCTTCCTATGCTGGAGTGTACCATGGTGGTGATGTAGGCTGAGTCTGAATGAATTGTTATTGTCGCCCAGAGGTTTGGTTGAAGACTTCAATTAGTGCAGTCAGTTCTGCCCCCTGTGTGGAAAGGTGAGGGAGGAGGGTTAACTGCATGACGATCTGTAACCTCTCCAAGGGCATATGGCTACGAACAATGACAACTGCTGTCCCCTACCCCGTGTGTCTTACCACCATCTTTTGGTCAATCATGGAGGAACCATTGATGAACAGTGCCCTGCTATCTAGGATGGGATCCTCCTCTGCCTGGATAATCCCCTTGGGGGTGTATATCACGCAATGATGAGTCTCCTCACCCTCCTGGATCTCTTGGACTGGGAAGGTGACTGGGTTTGCTAGGTAGCACAGAACTACCTTATGTGATGGCTTGGAGAGAATCAGCTTGCAGCCCGAATCCCGTTTAATAGTGTTAGAAATGGGGTCTTTGGTTGGCAGTCAGGTTACCCCCTGTCCAAGCAAGGAGCCTCACTCTAGTCAGGGTAAGTCACACACAATCCAAATTATCCTGTGCCCACCCTCTGGTAGCTGGCACTGAGCAGTCAGGCTTAACTTAGAAGGCAATGTGTAAAGCATTTGTGCAATAAATCATACAATAACACCATATAGCACCACAAAAATACACCACACAGTGTTTAGAAAAATATATAATATTTATCTGGATAAATACAGGTCAAAACAATCAAAATGCAATAAGTAGATGTTGAGATATCACTATCAAAGTGATATAAAGTGTCTTAAGTTGTTTAAAAACAAGTAAATATCTCTTAAAAACAATAAAGGTCTCTTGCAATCACAAAGTACCTGGTTTGTATTCAAAATCTCTGCAAGGGACCGCAGAGGAGCCGATGCGTGGAAAACGGGGAGGTGTGCATCGGTTTCGTCCCTTCGCACACCGACTTGCATCATTATTTTTCACGCACAGGAAGGCTTTCCGTTGATTTCCGGCACGCGGACTTGGTTCCTGTTCGGATTACGGGGTTTTCTGGTGCCCCGGGGTCTGTGTGTGGAATCCTGGGCTTGCGGAGCGAAGTCACAAGCGATGCGTTGATCTAGTGGTCGTTGCATGGAAATTTCTCCCGCACGGTAGGCGCTGGTCGTCCTGGGTCGGCTGTGCGTCGATTAGGTGGGCCGTGTGTCGAAGTTCCGGTCGCAACGCAGACGTCGCGTTGATCTTCTTCCGAAGTCACGCTGCGCATTGTGGTCCGGCATGCAGTGAATTTCTCACTGTGGGGCAGGCTGTGCGTTGTTTTTAGCAGGCTGTGCATCTAATTGTCACCGCACAAGGAGTCCAGTTGCAGGAGTGAAGTCTTTTCGGTCCTGGGACTTCAGGGAACAGGAGGCAAGCTCTATCCAAGCCCTTGGAGAGCATTTCTCAGAACAGCCAGAGAGCAGCAAGGCAGCAGGGCAACAGCAAGGCAGCAGTCCTTGTCAGAAAAGCTGTCCCAGTGAGTCCTTTGGGCAGCCAGGCAGTTCCTCTTGGCAGGTCTGGTTCAGGGATTCTTCATCAGCAGGTTTCTTGTCCAGAAGTGTCTGTGAGGTAAAGTGTCTACCTCAAGAAGTGTATGAGTTGGAAGGGGCAGAGGCCCTGTTTATAAACCCAAATGTGCCTTTGAAGTGGGGGAGACTTCAAAGAGTGGCTTAGAAGTGCACCAGGTCCCCTTTCAGTTCAATCCTGTCTGCCAGGGACCCAGTAGGGTGTGTGGCAGTCCTTTGTGTGAGAGCAAGCCCTTCACCCTCCCAGCCCAGGAAGACCCATTCAAAATGTAGATGTATGCAAGTGAGGCTGAGTATCCTGTGTTTGGGGTGTGTCTGAGTGAATGCACAAGGAGCTGTCAACTAAACCCAGCCAGACGTGGATTGTAAGGCACAGAAAGATTTAAGTGCAGAGAAATGCTCACTTTATAAAAGTGGCATTTCTAAAATAGTAATATTAAATCCAATTTCACCAGTCATCAGGATTTACTGTCACCATTCTGGCCATATTAAATATGACCTTCCTACTCCTTTCAGATCAGCAGCTACCACTCAAACAATGTATGAGGGCAGCCCCAATGTTAGCCTATAAAGGGAGCAGGCCTCACAGCAGTGTAAAAACGAATTTAGGAGTTTTACACTACTAGGTACATGTCCTGCCTTTTGCCTACACAGCACCTTGCCCTCTGGGCTACTTAGGGCCTACCTTAGGGGTGTCTTATGTGCAGAAAAAAGGGAGTTTTTAGGCTTGGCAAGTACTTTTAAATGCCAAGTCGAATTGGCAGTGAAACTGCACACACAGGCCTTGCAATGGCAGGCCTGAGACAAGGTTAAGGGGCTACTTGAGTGGGTGGCACAATCAGTGCTGCAGGCCTACTAGTAGCATTTATTCTACAGGCCCTGGACACACATAGTGCACTCTACTAGGGAATTATAAGTACATTTAATAGTCCAATTGGGTAAGATCCAATGTTACCATGTTTAAAGGGAGAGAGCATATGCACCTTAGGACTGGTTAGCAGTGGTAAAGTGTGTAGAGTCCTAAAGCCAGCAAATTTGAGGTCAGAAAAAGAGAAGGAGGAAGGCAAAAGGTCTGGGGATAACCCTGCAGAAAGGCCATTTCCAACACATAGTGAGCGTGCTCTTGCTCTTTTGGATAATCATAAAGACTGAATGATCTGCATAGAGTGTCAGTGGTGCCCCCATCACGATGGATGTGCTCTGTCAACAGCAGAAATTGCTGCTGCTAGCACCTGCTCAAATTGGAAATGACCCTGCATGACTGAATCAAAGAGCCCTCTGTGGTACGCAAGGGGCTTGTGCTCCATGGGATATTTCTGTGTGAAAACTGCTGACATGACTCGCCCATCACTGTGGCTGAATAGTAGGTAATCTGGTGTCCATAACACAGGGGAGTTCCTGATCTCTGTCTTCAGTTTACAGAAGATGTATTGCATCTCAGGAATACAGGCTAATTCCTCATTGCTGGCTTTTGCCTTTTTTGTTGCCTCAAGAGGGCAACAGGTGTGCTGTAAGCAAAGACCTGCTGCCGAACATAGCTGCACAGGCCCAAAAACCTCTGCATGCCCTTTTTTGTTTTTGGTGGTGGCATAGCCCTGATAAAGTCTACACGATCCAAAAACCGGCTGCTGATAACAGTTGGCCCAGATAACTAACCTCCTTTTCCACATACTCCATCTTCTCCTTATCCACTCTGTATCCTCTCTCAGCAAGTGCAGTCTGGAGGGCTATTGTGTCCTGATGACATAGGTCCTTGGAGGGACTGCATATCAGCATACTATATCAGGTGCTATCCGATCGGAAGTTGGCGTGGTCCTTCTTCAGTATCCGAGTGAAGATACTGGGGACTCACAGTACCCCTGTAGTAGTCTCCGATACAGCAGCTTGTCGCGTGGGCTCTCATTATTCTAAATGAGACTACTGGATTTCTAGGTAGCAGGATCTATAACGGTGTGGGGGACTGAGTCTGACCCACGTGTAAAGAACTCTGTCACCCTAAATCCGGTTTTTGCTCCGGCTAACTAGCAGTGCCTCATTTCTCCCATGTGGAAGGAATGATTTGGCAGCCGAGCGCATGACATCTTTGGAACTTCTCAGGGAAGTCGTGGTTACTCAGATCCAAACCAACTCTCTTATTTCCAATATGATCTCATATACAAATGACAAAGACAGTATAAGTTTTATATAATGTTTTAATAAAACGACTGTATTTTAGATATTAAGGCGTGAGCCGCAATAACCAGAACGATACAACACAGTAGGATTGAAATAGTCACCAGGAGAGTAAAACATAAGAACAAAGCTATCATATTGTCTAACAGTTTCTACTCTCCCTCTGCTTGTTCTATTTAGAGCACAGCATGTTAAGCTTCTAGCTTGCCTATTAGAATCACTGTGGAGACATCAGCCCTCATACCTGAGCAAAGACCTGTGATCTTGGTTCAGCATCTGCAACGCGGCAGTCAGCGTCTAGTTGTGGTTCCCTGGTCGGAATCTCCCTCTTGCGTGTATTGGGACAAGGAAGTGATTTTATAACTAACATGTCATCGTGATCACAAAATGTCCCTACGCAGGAATGCCAAGTCTAAACTCTTACTACGTCTATCGGCAATGTACCAGACTGTATCCTTGACTGAAGCACAGAGTAAATATGTTATGGAGAACTCCAGTGCTGAAGTAGGCAAAACAGTGTGATATGAATAAAAAACAACACCGTAGAACTGGCTATTTGAAAAATAACAGTACAAAGCCTAATAAAAAGCATGTAGAGCAAAGTGCACAGAGGCTCTAAGCTGTCAGCAAATGAATAAAATATATTCAGGGCAAAGTGCACAAAGGCCTAAAGCCTGAAGCTAAAGCGCAATGAATACGTAAAACTAACCACACTACACCCTCCCCTTGTCGGTAGCAAGTGGTTCCAATAATATAAAAGGATGCCCTAAATATAAACAACACCTAAAACAATTATTTCGACAAGGTGAGAAGACAACAAAGTCATAAATTTAGGTAACATGTGATCATAAAGCCAAATTCAATATAGTGTCAATTTCGTAAAAATCCAATCGTCAGATAGAAGCAATAAAACGCAGGAGTTCCTCCACTTCGATATATGTCAATATCGGAAGATCCACGCCACAAAGTACCATGGAGCAGGTGTGATCCAAAGCCCCAAAACCATTCAGGGCGGCACCCCGTGCAGGGCCTATGAAAGAGATAATACCATCTTCCTCCAGGAAGGGAATCTCATAAACTGCCTCACGAAGCAAGCGCATCCGTAGTGCACAAGTCTGGGAATGAGCCCTAATCGGGAACATCAACAGATCAGTATCGACCATTGGAGGGCGCTGCAATGAGAGACAGAGAGCCAGTGCATGTTCAAACGAGCACCAAAGGCATCAAAACACGGGTTGCACACAATCCAAAACCGGTCTGAATGACAGAGACCAGTCACACTCCAAATGTCCCAGGAGTGTCGCTCCAAAATGCTGCATCATGCGTTCACGACACAGCTGCGCTGATAGGAGCAGCAATACAGGATCTCGTCGTGACGGGACAGCCATTGCGAAAAAATAGCAACAACAGCAAGACTCCAGCCAATAAAGCCAAAGTAATCGGGAAACCCCTAAAAATGCTTCAGAAAATAGAATGTATAGCCGAAGGTATCAAACCGAATATGGAAGAGAAGGTATGAGCAAAACCAACACCAACGACTTTGAAAAAATGTGCAATACCAGCAGTGCTGGATGCATTAAATATACGTCCCACAAGTTCACCGAAGTGATTCGGAAAGTTAGTATTCAAAAGGGACTGTATCTCCGCCGATGACCTTGCCACCTGAAGTGCGTAGGTCTCGCTAGCAGATGTAAGGGCCACATGCTTTTGAAACAATAAAGCTTTTAGCCGACTCAACTTGTCGAAATCAACCTTGGAAGTAGCAATATGAGGCCAGATGTCCGCTACCTCCCTAAATTGAGTGGGGGAAACAACACATTCCCGCAGCACGTAACGGCCTTGTTGACAACGACGATGTAAACTATTCCGGCACGCATGCCACAGCAGCGTTCGCTGTTAAGAACAATGTAACTGCCGTTAGAAAGCACCTGGAAAGTGTTTTTAATAACCGGGACTGGAACTCCCTTCAGATAACAAGCTAAGTTAGCAATCGAAGCGTTACACGCCCCGTGCAAGGACAGCTGTTTACAAACCATTGAATGGCTGACAGAAGCTTCGCATTCGCTGGCGCTAAGAAAAACCTCCTTCAAACCATTAACACATCTGTACTGAAAGGGAAGGTCCCACACCTCGTGTATGTAACTGTCTCCCAATAGTTCATATCTACCCACCGGAATGTGCTTCAAACACGAAGTAAATTGCAAACAAAGTCTGCATCAGATTTTCTTGATCAATCTGCCTCAACCGGGCTGCAGCCTCTTGTTGTGAAAGCTTCCAAATCTCATTATAAACCTCGTATAAGAACCTTTTCTTCCGTGGTACTTTGGGACCTGACAAAAAATCTTGTAAATCAGTATCATTAGACAGTAACGTGAGATGTGACTTAACTGCATCCAGCGTGGATGACTTCAACCATTGCTGACAAAGCTTCCCCACACTGTATGTAGTTATAATATCAGCATGTTCTGGTGAAACGTAACGAGGGTCTGCCCTACTAGTCCTGAACCCCCCTGAAGAGGTGACAAAACGTTGATGACACATATTAGTGTCTACAGGCCATAATAACCACCCGCCTGGATGTAACGATGAAGTGTTAAGCGTACCATTCTGGACCCAATGTGTAAAGTCATTGAAAGTAGCATTCACATAGTGCTGCCAATTTTTTAATTTAGAAGGGACAGGTATACTAGGCAAAGTCAACTCCCTAATCGTCGCTAAGCCCAAACAGCTAGTCTGTTGTACTGTGTCATTGAGGAAAATCATCTGCACAGGGATAATACATGCTCTAAATAACGTGTCCTTGCCTTGCATTTGCCAATTTTTCGTACCCCAAACACTTTTCAAGTCAGCAGTTTTAAACCAGTATTCATATCCCTCGACCGAAAGTTTAGATACAAACAAATTGGAATACAGTAATTTAGTATCGGTCAATAACATTTGCTTATTAGAATACGGTGCAACTTTAAAATAGTAGGACTTAGCATTACGTGGATCATGCCCAGCAAAATATGCAAATTTATCATAATACGTTTTTGAACTCCCTTGTGGAGGAGTCGAGCAATGTTCCCATTGCACATAATTAAACATGGACTTTGGGCTACTAGCTTTATGAATAAAGTGGTGTCCATAATAGTTGTAACAAAACATGTCACCATGATTATCTCTAAACTGGTAAGCATCATCATCGTCATAGACAGTATAATATTGCAAATCCGTTAGCATAGAATCTACTGCCTTCACATCCCAATCATCAGAAACAATGCCAGGTATAACAATATCATTCATTGATAATTTGAGGACATACAGTATTTGAATCAATTCAGTGGGACCATATATATCAAACATTACTTTATCCCACACGATTCCATCCGGAACTGGTATAGCAGAAATGTTTACTGTGGACAAGTCTTTTCGAACCATATGAGACGAAAAATGCGGTTTTAACACAGTCTCCACGTGCTCAATGTCAGATCGATCAGGAAGAAAATGACCATGTATTATCAGAAAAAAAGTAACCACAAATACCAACCATAATAAAATAGTCATCACGGCCAAAAACAGCCAAAAATAGTTCCAAGGAAAAACAAAATATGTGTGTTTAAGCCAACCCAGCAGCCGTCGTGGACCGTGGACAGAAGACATCGAGGACGAGGAGCCGGACACATCATTATCAGCGTCGTTGAAGCAGCCAGAAGCAGTTCTAGCAAAAGGTGAAACTGTGAACAAAGAAGCAGATGGAGGCTCTCGCCGTGGCACGCTATAAACCACATGTTCAGAAACGTCAGTAGAACGTACAGCAATTTGATCACAAGATTCCATATTAATTGCCGTCGGTGGAAAAATCGCAAGATCATCATCCACCCTCCCCAAGCTCGGAGAGGAAACAGTGTCGGTGAAAATCACCTGCAGCAGGACTTCCTCCCCAGTAGTGAGAGGGATTCCGGAACTACTGGGTGTCCCTCTTGGTCTGCTGTGCAGAATCGGCCACATGTTGTAACTTGACATTATCAATGGAAACAAAGCGATTTCCTTTGGCCCCTCGCAGCGGCGGTAAAATCACAGTTCTCGTGCCACTCACCCCCAACACAGGGACAGGTTCTCGATAAGAAGGACCAAATTCTTTTTTAACTGTGACCTTTTCACGCACTAGATCCCCAATCCTGGGTATCCAACCAGTAGGTGTTACTGGCTCATCCTTAATTCCTGAGGAGGCAGCACTGGCAGAAGAGTTATCTTCACGGAATTGTTGTAAATCCTGCAAAACAGTGACACGATCATTTATGTCAAAGGGCGTATCTGCCGCACCACACCAGGACCATCTAGATCAGGAACATACATTTGTGTTCCAAACAGGCACTCATATGAAGTACGACCCCCCAGTGACCTTCTAGGCAAGTTATTAAGTGCTCTCTGTACTCCATATAGGTGGGCTAGCCAACCACGACCCGTACCTATAACTCTGGCCGTTAAGGACTGCTTTAAATCACGATTTAAACGCTCCACGACAGAATTTCCCTCGGGATGAAATGGAGACGAGAATTGGAGTTGGACCCCCAACGAAGCCATGGTGTCCCTGAATGCCTTAGAGGCAAAAGCAGGGCCCTGGTCCGAATGAAAAGCCGCAACCGCAAATGTATCGACAAAGATGTGCAAATCTTTAACAACAGTTCGAGCGTCAGCCGAGCGTTGTGGCCACACCCACACAAATCTGGAGCACGAATCTACAGCAACCAATATATATTTGTATGCACTATCTGGTCTCAGCGGACCATAATGATCCAAGTACACACACTGTAAAGGTTTATTTGAAATCAGAAGGGGCGTCTGCTGCGGGCGTCTAGTCGACGATGCTTTAATTTGTTGACAAACGTCACAACAAAGGACATATTGCTTCGTCTCTTTATAGAGACCAGGCCACCAGTAAAGAGCCTGTAAAAGTGAAATCGTGGCAGCCACACCAGCATGTGCAGAAGCAACCCCCTCATGTGCTGCAGAAATTAATCGAGGTCTCTCAATTTTATTGGGAATTTCACGTACACCAATGCCTGGAATTGTAACAGTAGCATTTAGCGCACCACTCAAGCAGTAACTATATTTTGAAGGAAATCCTTTAGGAAAGGGCGTGCCAGCAGCCGTAGCCTTTATGGCAGCCGAAATTTCTGTGTCTGGTTTGGAACTCGAACGAGTCACTGCGGCCACAGTGGCGACAGCCACTGCCGATTTCGTGGCTTCATCAGCCAAAGTATTCCCAGCAACGTGTATTCCAACGCGCTGGTGTCCAAGTGTATGAACAACATGGACTTTAGGAAGCGTTTCCTTCAGATCCGCAACCTTACCCCACAACATTTTATGTTTAATGGTGTTGCCTTTAGTATCTCTGAACCCATTCATCTTCCAATAGTGTAGATATTCGTTGAAAGACTGCACACAGTAGTAGGAGTCACAGACCAGCAAGGTTAAAATCGCCGGATCCGCGTGCTCCAATGCTAACAATAGAGCTCTGAGCTCAGCCAGCTGTGCCGTGCAATCTCCCAAGGTTTTAGTATAAGTATGTCGGGGGCAGAACACATCCCCCTCCATAGTGCCGCTCACCACCGCACATGCAGCAGAATACTGTTGTTTAGTCCCAACCGCTGGTTGCGCAGAGCCATCGGTATACATGACCACCTGATATTGGTCAATAGGCAACGTACCAGCAGGAACAGGGTATTCCATTTCATATTGAAGAAATTCTTGAGTCTGCAGTTTAGGGTCAAATACATAATCTACATCAGTGGCTGTCAAAGACGTAGCCCATTGTATCCATCGCGGGTGTAAAGCTTTCGAATTTGGAACACTCGCTTTTGTAACTGCCTCTAAGGCCGGAATTGGGGAAACGACAACAATGCGTTGACCCTGGGCCAGCGGTCTTTCTTTAATCACAGCCATCTGTACTGCAGTGAGAATTTTCTCAGTTTGCGCAAAACGTTGCTCTGCAGCAGAATACAAGTGAGACTTGTATGCAATCGGGACTGTCTCCCCCTCATTAAAGGTGACATAAGTAAACCCAACAGCCCCAGGTATCACCCTGATGACTAAATGTGTCTTATTGTCCCGTGTGTGTAAGTGTTTAACTGCCAAGAGATCACTCTGTAATTCTCGTAGTATGTGTGTATGTTCAATCGTCCAAAATTTACTCGAAAAATTCGGGCGAATCAACTCGTATAAGGGTTTTATACGCGTCGCATAATCAGGAATGTAAGTTCTGCCAAAATTCAGAAACCCCAACAATGACTGGAGCTTCCGAACCGTATTAGGAGGCTGCAATAAAGCACGTTTCTCCAAAAAATGTGGCGCTAAGCCCTTGCCCTCACTCGACAACTCATATCCCAGGAAAATGACGCTGAGGAAGGCAATCTTTGATTTCTTAAAATTAAACTTATAGCCAATATCAGCAAACCCCACAACAATGCGCGATACACGCCTTAGATGTTGCAGAATCTCATCATCTGTCAGATATATGCCATCAACATATGATAAAGCTTCAGGGTCGAACTCATGCAGCATTTCAGTTACACGAGCCGAAAACAGTCCTGGGCTATTCTTATACCCCTGAGGCAAACGACCAAAAATTTTCTGAGAGCCTAACGCACTGAAACAGGTATAGTCCCGACTCTCGGGTGCTATATTCTGGCAGAAAAATCCATTCGAGATATCTAATGTTGTCTTGTATTTTTTACGCACTATATTATTCATAAGCGCTGCGCTGTGTGAATTCTGTATTGCATACGTGCGTGTGTGACTATTCAAATGTCGGTAATCCACCACTATCCTATATGAATGGTCCGGTTTAGCTACCGGAAACAAGGGATTATTCATCGGCGAGACACAGGGCTCAATTACACCCTGATACTCCAATTGTGTAAGAATTTTTCTAACCGATGCCCTAGCTTCAAATTTGATAGGATACTGCGGTTGTGGCTGAGGTTCGCCTTTTATCGGAATTACATGATAAGGTGATTGTCTGTCCCACCCCATGTTATTTCTATACAAGGCGGGAGCCTGTGCTAGAGCCCATGATTTACTATAGGACTCTGCGAGTTCTTTCGGAACAAGTGGTGAGAAGGAAGGTGTAATAACCTCCTCCCCAACCGGACAGTCGCGAACAAAGTCAGGTGGCCAATCTTGTTCGGCCAGCAGAACATCATATGATTTTACCACATGGTCCCAAAAAATGGCGTTTATAATACGGTCAATGTCCCCTTCCAATCGCAGAGTCACTTCATATACTCTATCAGGATCAGAGACTCGCATATCCGTCGTCTCGACTTGTATGAAGTCATCAGTTGCTTTCACCTCCAGATGCTCTAGAAGACTCCGGCGAACTATTGTGACCTCTGCCGCGCTGTCTAACAGTGCTAACGCCCATGTCTTATTCTTCAAGAGAACTCTCTTCTTGAGCGGCATGTCTAACTGAGACTGCTGCCACTTTCTTCTTTTTAAATTGCTGTTTTTGTTGCAGCGGTTTCTCTTCTTGTTTAATAGAAACCTCCGCTGAGCGTTGTGAATCCTGTCTCGGTTTCACGTACTCCGTCCTCCGCTCTGACCGCCCACCTCTCTCACTTCTCTTTTCCGAGGAGTCCTGAAAGGAACGAGATTGGCGTATATCAGTATATTGATATCTATCAGGCGTCTTCAAAGTATCCCTATTCCTGAGATTATACTTATTCTGTGGTGTCTCCGGTTGCGGAGACTGTCCACCATCTTTCTTAGGTGTTTGCTGTTTCTTTTCCCAGCGCTTTTTTGAACCCTCAGGTTGTTGCTGTTTAGCATTATCTTTATTATTTTTACCCTGTAACTGGGGTTTTTGTGGTCTAGCCCCTAGGCTATCACGACCAATACTAGAATATGTTTCCGCTATTATTCTCGGAAGCTCCCGCTCCTGATTAAGCAGCGGAACATCCCGAAGACGCATTCGCACTGCTAGTGCTACTGCCTCTCCTTTGAGATTACTCAAAATAATAGAAGAAACTCTGGCAAAATTGCCCAGCAACTGCATGCCCAAATCTAAGGCAGGGCAGCCCCATATTCATCCTGAATATGTTTAAGCACGTCCGGTAAATTAGCTAATGTCGGTGTACCGTGTGCCGTAGTGTAGAGCGCGGCAAACACCGTGCCCCAGGTATTACAAAGGTCCACCGGAGGAACCATGCCGTACGGCAAACACATCGTCAAAATTCTATGTTTATCCTGAGGTCCCGTATGGGGAAATACTGCTTCCAGCGTATTAATTTTTTGCGCCAGCCAAAATGGAGTCTCCTCTCGTTTAGCCGGTACTTTACCCATAACTGAGTGCACAGTGGCCGGATTAATACCCGGAACCACAGCCTGTGGGTGCGCTGGAGCAGCACGCGCTGCATTCGTATTTAGTGTCTGCATGACAAACTGAACTAATCGTCTATATGTAGCCGTTAATTCTGTATATAAACGACGAACTTCAACCACTGCCAATTGAGCAACCGCAGGATGAGGTGTATATGTAGCCAATAAAGGCCAGGTAGGACCATCATTACTCAGTGGACCTAACCTAACTTGTGCTACTGAGTGTGGGAGGGCGCCATCAAGCCAATTATGGTGTTCTTGATAAGATAGAGGTATTTCTAAATAAGCGTAAGCCCTGTATTGTCCAGGGACATTCGCAACAGTGTATTCGTGAAAAGTATTTGTTCCCCCATCCACTGCTGGAAACCCGACCCAAGAATAAAAAAGTTCTGTTCTATAGGCTGCATGGGCGTCCACCACAAAAGTGACTGGACCCCCCTGGACTGTCAGTCCATGTGTCAACAGATGTCCCGTGAGCGGATGACGCATATTAATTGCTATATTCACTACATTAGGATTCGCCATTTTATAAAAAATAGCTTCAGGTCAGAGAAGGCACACCAATATCGGGGTTTTTCCTTTCAAAGTTCAAGCTTGAACAACCAACCACTAAGCAACAGGAAGCACCTATGCCGTGGCGGCGGAAACCCTCAGCCCCACGGACGTCTCCGTATACGGAACCGAGGAGTCAAAATATATATCAGACCAAGAGAGTCAGTCGTACCTAATCATTAGAGCCAGACCAAACGTTGGCGGCGCCATGTCGCGTGGGCTCTCATTATTCTAAATGAGACTACTGGATTTCTAGGTAGCAGGATCTATAACGGTGTGGGGGACTGAGTCTGACCCACGTGTAAAGAACTCTGTCACCCTAAATCCGGTTTTTGCTCCGGCTAACTAGCAGTGCCTCATTTCTCCCATGTGGAAGGAATGATTTGGCAGCCGAGCGCATGACATCTTTGGAACTTCTCAGGGAAGTCGTGGTTACTCAGATCCAAACCAACTCTCTTATTTCCAATATGATCTCATATACAAATGACAAAGACAGTATAAGTTTTATATAATGTTTTAATAAAACGACTGTATTTTAGATATTAAGGCGTGAGCCGCAATAACCAGAACGATACAACACAGTAGGATTGAAATAGTCACCAGGAGAGTAAAACATAAGAACAAAGCTATCATATTGTCTAACAGTTTCTACTCTCCCTCTGCTTGTTCTATTTAGAGCACAGCATGTTAAGCTTCTAGCTTGCCTATTAGAATCACTGTGGAGACATCAGCCCTCATACCTGAGCAAAGTCCTGTGATCTTGGTTCAGCATTTGCAACGAGGCAGTCAGCGTCTAGTTGTGGTTCCCTGGTCGGAATCTCCCTCTTGCGTGTATTGGAAAAAGGAAGTGATTTTATAACTAACATGTCATCGTGATCACAAAATGTCCCTACGCAGGAATGCCAAGTCTAAACTCTTACCACGTCTATCGGCAATGTACCAGACTGTATCCTTGACTGAAGCACAGAGTAAATATGTTATGGAGAACTCCAGTGCTGAAGTAGGCAAAACAATGTGATATGAATAAAAAACAACACCGTAGAACTGGCTATTTGAAAAATAACAGTACGAAGCCTAATAAAAAGCATGTAGAGCAAAGTGCACAGAGGCTCTAAGCTGTCAGCAAATGAATAAAATATATTCAGGGCAAAGTGCACAAAGGCCTAAAGCCTGAAGCTAAAGCGTAATGAATACGTAAAACTAACCACACTACAAGCTGAACCCCTTAGAAAGTGAATGAAGTCAGGTACTTACTGTCGGGCTACAGCAGAATGCTGAAGAATACATTCTTGATGTCTACCACAGAGAAATAGTGGGCTTCTGTAGTTATATTGGTAAGTATGATGGCGGGATCTGGCCCCACAGGGAATTCCTGGACCAAAACACCACTGAGGGGGCGCAGGTCTTGCACCAGGTGCCTGGTTCCTCCCTTACTCTTCTTGATGAGTAATTTTGGAGTATTGCAGGGAGAGATCCCAATGTGGAGAGCCCCGTGATCAATCAGTGCTTGTATTGTGGGTGCTATACCCTCATCGGTTTCCTTGGAGAGAGGGTACTGATGCACCCCTGGTACGATGTCCCCTTCTCTAAATGTTATCCTCACAGGCTCAGCAGTATTGAGAAGCCCCACGTTGTAGGGATCCCTTGCCAATAGCTGCTGTGTTGTCAGCACCGCCATGGGCAATAGAGCCCCATTTCGCAACTTTACCCTAACTGTAACCGGGTCAGCAAAGATGATCTCGGAGGCTCCTGGGCACTCGCTGAACAGCTGTTCATCAATTACCTCTCTCACACTAAAACCAGGTATAACAAAGATGATGCATGCTCACATGGCGTCCACTTGGTCAGTGGCCAGCAGGACCCCATATTCAGACCACATCTTGACAGCCTCTAAACTGAGCAGTGCTTCCTCTTGGAGTTCTATATCACAGTAACCCTCCTGATGGAACTCAAATTGGCGGGCAGTTGCAGCCTATGGCCCAGCAGTCCTGTTGCATTATCGACGATTGTGAGGATCGCTTTAGTAAAGGTCATCCAGTCGACCGGCGCTGCTCTTATCAGCCAGTCTGTGTAGTGTGGGCAGGTTAAGGACATAAGTCTTGAGGGGGAAACCCCAGAGGTTGAACAGGTCATTGTCCTATCTTCAGAGAAATAAAAGGCCATGTTTAGTTAGGCCATTAAGTCTCTTCCTAGGTGATTAGTCGTGGGTGAGGGATGATACAGCAGCTGTCCCTTTATGCAGCTGCATACCACATCTAACTCCAGGGGTTTTGCTAAGGTGACCCTTTTGACCAAACCCAAGAACCCCTGTGTGTCTATGGAGTCTTTGTACAAAGGCACAAGCACTTCTTTTAAGCATGATCTCATAGCTCCTGTGTCAACTAGGAAGCTATAGGGCATAGTATTTATCAGTACTGTCACAGTAGGCTCTTCGTCCAACCATCGAGTTACTGACAGTATGGGACATGCAAGAGTGGGCGAAGTGTGCTTCTGGATGCAGGGCTGACCCATGTCGGTCACGCAACTTATCTGATTCTGGCAGTGGAAGTGGGATTGTGACCCGGTGCCGGGAGTCCCCTGTACAGTCTCCTAGAATCCTGTCACTCCGTTCTTTGCCTTCTCTAAACCTCTGTGAAGTGCCTCCATTGATGCCTCCACCTTCTGTGCCATTGCAGTCTCAGCTGCTCTGACCAAGATTGTCTGCTTCCAGTCAAAGACCTGGTTCCATCCTAACCACTTCTGGCTCTCTTTCTCTTCCCTCCTTGCCTTAACTTGCCTTCTTTCCCACTGTATAAGGCACTGCTGCATGTAGGGGAAATTCCAGTTGGGATTTCCCTTTCCATACCTGATGCGGTCCTCCACAGTAGCCATATCGTCTGGCTCGAACAACCATTCCCTAGGCCAGGAGAGGTAAAATTGAATCCACTTCCCTAGTTGAGTCGCATAATGGGCATGCAAAGAATTCCCCATTGTTGCTCGCTACTAACTCCCGACGGGTGAGTCTGCAATTGGCGTGTGCTCGGGCCCAGCAACATCCACTCTCATTGGTGGATTCTGGATGAGCAGGATCTTTACCCCCATCTCTAGCTGTGGTTGCTAGGTGCCTCTCTGTTCCTTGCGTGTGCTCCCTGTAACCAGCAGGGGTGCATGTTCCTTGTGCTGCTGATGTGACAGGGTAGCACTTTGGGGTACTCTAGTGCTGGACTAGGGTGGTACAGGGATTGTCGGGCCTGTGGGCCTGATGATCCACCATGCCTAGACCTAACAGCCCTTAAAGAAAAATGGATGATGTTAGAAATGGGGTCATTGGTTGGCAGACAGTTTGCACTCTGTCCAAGCAGGGAAACTCACTCTAGTCAGGGTATGGGAGATACACAGCTCCGATAATCCCTGCTCACCCATTTGGTAGTTTGGCACAAGCAGTCAGGCTTATCTCAGAGACAATGTGTAAAGTATTTGTACAAACACACACAGTAACAGTGAAAACACCACAAAAGCACTCAACTCCAGTTTTAGAAAGATACCAAATATTTATCTGAATAAAACAAGATCAAAACATCAAAAATCCAATATACACAAGTCAAGCTACAAATTTTCAAAGTTTAAACTTCAATATAGTGTAGCGTGGTTACAGAGACATTCACAATAATCCGACGCCAATGGTGCTGGTCATGGAGTTGCATGGATCCCCAGGTACAGTACCTTTGGTAAAGAAGAAACAAACTAGTACACAGAATCGGGGAGGAGAGGCGTCGCTGGATCCAGTGTAGCATCAGATCCTTACTGCAGAGCAGGGGCGGTGATACATCGTCGATCTGAAGCATTGGTTCCTTACGCTCAAGCGGAGTCAATGAATCCGGAGGATCGAGACACGTGGGTGACCTTCAGGGGTCGTGCTCAAGCCACAGGGTTGCAGGTCCGCGGTGGAGTCAGATGTCACGAACGCCAGTGACAAGGCACTTGGGACTCACAATGTCGTTGGATGTCAGCGGGTTAGGGCCTGTGGAGTCAGTCACGGTCATTGACACTCCAGCGGGACCCTGGCTTCGGGTGCAGGCAGCGTTGTGGAGTCAGGCAGTGGTGTCAGTCCTGGCATCATCGGGACTCAGTGCACCTGGTTTTCCTTGTTTTTTCACCCAACGTTCTCTCCCAGGGGCCCAGAGACTGGAGTAGGTAACACCTCGCAAGTTAGTATCCACAGCCAGTGAACCCAGAGGCTGGTAGGTGAAGTCTTTGCTGTCCCTGAGACTTTGTAGCAGGAGGCAAGATCAGTCCAAGCCCTTGGAGAACCTTCACAAGCACAATTTCAGAAAGCAAAGTCCAGTCTTTTCCCTATTAGGCAGAAGCAGCAGCAGGCCAGCACAGCAAGCTAGCCTGGCTGGTGAAGGGTGAAACCCTGAAACCAGTCCCAGGATGCTTGTTTCCAGTCCAGGGAGGACCTGGCTTGGCAGTTCAGGCTGGACTGTTCCCATGAGGAACAGGGTCAAGACTGATTTGCATATGGCTAGGTCCAAACTGGGGTGGCATGGTGAGCAAAAGAAGGATGGATTAAACCCAGATCTGTGACTGGGGGAGAGTGTTTGCATTGTTCAGCACTCCGTCCATCATCCTTTTGTGTTGCCAAAGTTACCCTAATTGGGAAGGGTATGCCCAGACGTAGGTCCCTTGCTCACTGTGCCACTGGATTCAAGCTAGTCTGGCTGGTGAAGGGTGAAACTCTGAAACCAGTCCCAGGGTGCTTGTTTCCGGTCCAGGGAGGACCTGGCTTGGCAGTTCGGGCTGAATTGTTCCCATGAAGAACAGGGTCAAGATTGATTTGCATATGGATGGGTCCAAACTGGGGTGACATGGTGAGCAAAAGAAATGTGACTGGGGGTGAGTGTTTGCGTTGTTCAGCACTCCATTCATCATCCTTTTCTGTTGCCAAAGTTTCCCTAATTGGGAAGGGTATGCCCAGACGTGGGTCCCTTGCTCACTGTGCCACTGGATTCAAGCTAGCCTGGCTGATGAAGGGTGAAACCCTGAAACTGGTCCGAGGATGCTTGTTTCCGGTCCAGGGAGGACCTGGCTTGGCAATTCGGGCTGGACTGTTCCCATGAGGGACAGGGTCAAGACCGATTTGCATATGGCTGGGTCCAAACTGGGGTGGCATGGTGACCAAAAGAACGATGGATTAAACCCAGATCTGTGACTAGGGGTGAGTGTTTGCATTGTTCAGCACTCCGTCCACCATCCTTTTGTGTTGCCACAGCACAGCAAAGCAACAGGCAGAGTGGCAGGTCATTTTCAAGCATCAAGCTCTTCTCCTTGGCAGAGGTTCCTCTTAATCCAGAAGTAATCTAAAAGTCTGCGGTTTTGGGTCCATACTTATACTCATTTCTGCCTTTGAAGTGGGTAAACTTGAAAGAAAAGTATCTGTTGTTTACAAGATCCTGCCTTGCCCAGGCCTGGCCCCAGACACACACTAGGAGGTTGGAGACCACATTGTGCGAGGGCAGGCACAGTCCTTTCAGGTGCAGGTGTCAGCTCCTCCCTCCCCACTCAAGCCCAGGAGACTCATCAGGATATGCAGGACACTCCCCAGCTACCTTCGTGTCACTATCTAGAAGGAATTCACAAACAGCCCAACTGTCAATCTCATCCAGACGTGGATTTCATAGGCGTACAGAGGCACAGAATGGTTAAGCAAGAAAATGCCCATTTTCTAAAAAGTGGCATTTTCAAACTGACAATCAAAAAAACAACTTTACCAAAATATGTATTTTCAAATTGTGTTCAGAGACCACAAACTTCATATCTCTGTCTGCTCCCAATGGGAACGTGCACTTAAAAGATGTTTAAAGGCAGTCACCATGTTAACCTATGGGAGAGATAAACCTTGCAGTAGTGAAAACCGCATTTGGCAGTATTTCACTATCATGGCCAAACTGTGACAATAGGTTTACCAACAGGCACAAATATTGGATAGCAGCAGTCTGCCAGTGACAAGTCACAGATGATAGTAGCCTTAGTTTAAAAATATGAAAAATCAAGGTAGACCAAACAGAAAGGTGAATTTCTCACACACCCCAAATATGTATTCATAAAATGTATGCAATAGGTGGTTGCATAGGAGGCAGCAGTGCATAGGGTCCTACAGTGCATCAAACCATATAACAGTCAAACAAGCCTTCCAGATATGAACACCTCTGATCGGACAAGTAGAATGTGATATTTGCCATTATACTATAAGTGTTCCTTATTTCTTTAGTCTCTATTTGTAACAATGACTTGCCAGAGTAGATTAATTCAATATATTTTTGATTGAAGGTCCTGAGCCAATCCTATTTCTCCTACAATGATTACCACATATGTTTGAGAATATGCAGGGCAGCTTGCATGTTTCTCAATTAGTCCAAGGACAGAAATGTTTGCCTGGTGATAAACATTTGGCCACATGTCATCAAACAGTGGGCTTACTTCACAGTCAGTGTTGTCAGCAACACTACTGCCAAAGAACAATCTGATTTTTACACTTCTGCATGGTTAGAAAGGCACCCAATATAGTATCAGTGCTTAGGCCAAATTGTATTCTGTGATAAAAAGTATCTTGATGATCCCAACTTGACATCAGCTTTGATTGTACTAAACCCAGGTGATAGCCTCTATGTCAACTCTACGGCTTCTACCACTTCATGTCAAATAATTTATTTTAACATATTTCTCACCTGTAACCTGAACGTTAGGGGTATCCCTTTTGATCTATGTCTCATAGACTCTGGTATCTCCACCATTATGATCTTACGTACATATCTTCACAAAGTGCCTAGCTTACCTTAAACGCTCCCTTGGTACCCTGCACAATCTCATCCCCATTAGTGTCTATCACAAACATCATGTGGTCTTTCACCTTTGTATTATTAATGAAGTTGAAGTAAAATTGATATACTCAACCTAAAACAGGAGGCCCTGATTTTGGTAACCCTGATCTCAACCTCATGAAAAGTGATGTGAGCCTACATGTATCCAAACAGATCAATTGTGCTTTCCTGAAAACCATTAGGGTTATTGTCCTCAGGTTCTCCTTCTCCATATTTTGCCCCACTTGCCCTGTGGAACAATTGTGAACATTGATCGTGAATCTAATATTTTTTCAACACATTTACTATTAATTACAAACTCTGTCCTTGGTCCAGGCTTCTATTCCTTACTCTTCCACTGATACCTCACTCAACACTCTTTCAATGTACTGATCCCTCCTGCAACATATGCTATACTTTCCTTGTCTCCCCTCACATCCTGAGAGGTTCGCCACTGCTACCTCACCTTATGAAATCCGTATTCAAAGCAAAATAGTTCCTAAATCAGACCCAATATAAGTTCTGCCACACGTGGTGAAAAATTGCCAGGCCCAAACTTATTTCTTGTGCCACTATTTTTAATCCCAAAACCTTTGTTACTAACATGAGGTTTCTTGTTCACAATATACACACTATCATTAGGATCCTCAATTACAGCCATTTTCCCCAATATCTTAATTTTATTAACATTCTTCTCTTTCAGACAGACACTTGACTCCTTGACAAGTTTGGTGATGTGGATTTCCACCTTCATCTTTGGTTTCTTCATTGGCCACAACCTATCTTGCATTTTCTTGTTACACCACTGAACAGTGAGTTGGTCCTTCATTAATCAATTTATCATTTCACTGAATTGGTATTTAATGTCCAACTCTCTAAGCCGTGCTACAAGCTCTTTTACTGCCTTTGCCTTTGTGTGTCAGCATAAAATTTGTGATGTGTCACTACATCGGTAACAGCCCTGGGGAATCTTGTTTCCAATCAGTCTTTTGCCTCCTTGAACACATTTGCTACTTGATAACTGTGGTGGTCCAGTACCACTGGCAAATGTTTAAAGATATGCTGACCCTCGTCCAGAGCACTTATTAACAAAGGCCTCTTTTTGTTCAGGCTGAAGGTTTGTCCAGTCAATTAAACTTCTCAAACAGTTCACTCCAGTCTTCTCGTTCTGTTGGTAGTGACCTGGCTGTAATAAAAATACACTTGTAGGTTGATGTATTGCTTGATGGTATTTTATTGAAAATTAAATAACTAGGTCATTGTTGAGAAAAACGCAATATGATTATTGTGCTTAATAGTCCTAGATACTGGCTGCAGTTTATCATTTTGACAGGATGTGGCACTGCACCCAAAATCAACAAAAAAGAAGGCAGAGAACTGTAGAGATTCCTCGTGGGTGGTATGATGTCCTTTCCTACCTTGAGCTTTAGAGAGAAACTAGCGGAGGCTGTTTCGGTTACTCAATGTTCAATGATTATTGAGCTAAATTTTCTTTATGGATTGCACTTGTGTCAAATATCATGTTGTAGTTACTGATTGTGTGTTGGTTACTGCAGCAACAGTTCAGGTCTGCTAATTGCTTTCCTCTGAGTGGCAAATGGTGGTAATGCTGGAGGTGCTCATTCACTGTCAATGGTTGTTAAAGTGAGCAACTGAGCTTGGTTAGATTTAGGTTGCCAATACATAAAGCACCTCAATAATAATGCCTGGAGATCAAAATAGTGCAGATTGATCTTCTAAATACAGTTGGCATTGTGTGGTTTCACAAGTTGTGCACGTCACATGAGGGACCGTGGTATGGAGGCTGTTGGTGGTGTTGGTCACCAAATTGTAGTGATGCTCCACAGAGGATGTAGGAAAATAGACAGTCTTTATTGACCACAGACCACATAGGCTGAAGGTTCTCCCTGTCAGCCAGAATAGGCCAACTGAACATAGAATCACGTACATGACTGGAATGTACATGATCAAACAATCCATAAAGTGGCCGATATTTCAACACAGCATCAGCTATTCTACCACTGGGGGACTCAAGATACAACTTAGTTCACGGTCTTCAACTGTGAAAAATGGAAAAAGCAAAAAAGTGATGGATGGACAGCTTGACATAATCTGCACCACTGGTAATTACTCTGGGCCTAAAACATCCATCACCCTCACTTGTGCAGTTTCATACTATGCACCCTGCCCTGTGGACTACAAGTCCTACTCAAGTGTTCCTTATTATTTGCAAGGAAAGCTTACACCTATCAAAAGAGCCTATTTTGACAGGTTGAATTTCAGTTTTTACACTGTTCTTGTTCGGATACAATGGTAGGGTTGAAACCATGGTTGCACTGCCACTGTAGTGGATTGCACAGTAGGTGCTGCAGTCCACTGGTGGTATTTAACTTCTGGTACCCCAGTACACTTTTTGCACGAATTACATATGAGCAAGTTAAATACGGCAATCAAAAGTATAACAATTCAACCATGTTAAAATATGGGGGAACATGCACTTTGCTGCTGGTTAGCAACAGTAAAGTGCAGTGTTCAGCGAACAAAAACAGATAGGGCAAAAATCCAGGATGCACCACACAAAAGGTTGTCATTTCCTACACTACTGGCTATAAAAATGTAAATAGAATAAATATGGAAGTAAGAATAGTATTGAAAACTCTTCATTGGAAGTATGTTAGTGAAATGTGGCCTGCTAGGGAAAGAAGTCAAGGGGCGAAGAAATCTTGATTGGTTAAAACAGTAGACTACAGATTTACTTCTGCAACTTGAGACAGTGCATTAGTGGAGACTGATGGTCAAGAGTGGAGTAAGTTAATTAAATGTCTCATGTTTGTGCATTAACATTGATGATAAATGTGGAAGCAGAGCATTTAGCAGGACATTTCGTAATCTGGTTTTGCTGTAGGTGCTGCTCAGCTGTTGCAGTGCTTATGAAGCAGTGTTGACTTATTTAGAAGGTTAGTAATGGCACTCATGTTCACCAATTTATTCCTCAACAGTCATGATGGGAGGCTGGGCTAATAGCTGTTACTCACAAATTTGGACTGCCTCTGCTTAAACGCATGTGCACTGTCAGAGCATTCACACTGGACATCCAGGGACTCATTATTGCTTAGTGAATGTGCAAATCTGGGCCTTTTATGGGGATTAGTTCGTGAGAGATGATGCAAATATGGCCATGTTGTCGTGAGGTTATTTTATCATTTAAATGGGCACATTATTTAGTCCTAGCCCTGAGGCCTGTGCCCTCTCACCTAGCTACATTTCGCTTTTATTCATTTTATTATTTTAGCAAAGCTTCATTTTAATGGAGATGTTTTTCATTCTTTATCAGTTACTCTTCCATGCAGAATTGGTTATTCATTTCTTTGCACAACATTTTCATCCTGTGCTCAACTTAAGGCTGTACATGATATTTAGTGGGCATTGTTGTTCCAAAGTGTACGTTGTTTACCCTACACAGAAAAATATGTACTGTCTCGTCAGGGCAATTCCAAGAATAATAGATATATTATTATAAAACATAACACTGTCCAAACCAGGGCATAGGTGACATTCCAGCCAGCTTGCCACTTTATGTTGCACGTCGCCGCAGTTTCTGCAGAAACCTTTTGGTTCCTCTCCGTGAGAAGACTCCAAGCAGACTAAGGGGGTCATTCTGACCCCGGCGGTCAGAGACCGCCGGGGCCAGGGTCGGCGGGAGCACCGCCGACAGGCCGGCGGTGCCCCGCAGGGCATTCTGACCGCGGCGGTTTGGCTGCGGTCAGATGCGGAAAACCGGCGGTCTCCCGACGGTTTTCCACTACCCTTGTGAATCCTCCATGGCGGCGGAGCGCGCTCCGCCGCCCTGGGGATTCTGACACCCCCTACCGCCATCCTGTTCCTGGCGGGTCTCCCGCCAGCAACAGGATGGCGGTAGGGGGTGCTGCGGGGCCCCTGGGGGCCCCTGCAGTGCCCATGCCATTGGCATGGGCACTGCAGGGGCCCCCGTAAGAGGGCCCCACTTTGTATTTCAGTGTCTGCTATGCAGACACTGAAATACGCGACGGGTGCCACTGCACCCGTCGCACCTTCCCACTCCGCCGGCTCAATTCTGAGCCGGCGTCCTAGTGGGAAGGCCGTTTTGCACTGGGCTGGCGGGCGGCCTTTTGGCGGTCGCCCGCCAGCCCAGTGCAAAACCCAAAATACCCTCAGCGGTCTTGCGACCGCGGAGCGGTATTTTGGAGGGGGGAACTCTGGCGGGCGGCGGAGAATCACCCCCTAAAAGTCCTTTTCTTCACCTCTGAATGCATGTATGGGGGTTGGACTTCCTTTCTGGGACCAGAAAGGCAGATTACGGCTACCACTGCTATTTCCTCTCAAGTAGAAACTTAATAGGGATATTAGAGACACTTGTGAGAATATGGTGGGACTCTCCTTGAGTTTGACTTTCCTTGTCACTGCTGTGATAATGTTGTGTTTCATTATCCTCATGATCGCAATTCATGCCTTTTTGCATAAAAAACAGTTGCTTCAATAAAATATATATTGAACCAAGATCCTGCTTCTGTTTCTCTTTGCACATATGAAACTTATATTACTGAGAGAAAGGGGTACGATCTGTTCCACCATTACTTCCCTGAGGAGTTTGAGTGTCATGTGATAGGCTGCCACAAATCACTATTGCCTTTAGTATTGGTGAGGGGCTGCTAGCTAGCCGGAAGGGTTAGGCTGACAACTGTCACACAGTGTGACATACTTAGTGGTGCTTCTGCCCAAAATCCTGCAGTCTCGTTACTATCATGAGAGTCTAAAACAATGTAAAGAAAGTGATGGGTCAATCTGAACATACATTCAGTATTAAAATGCTATAGTGCAAAGCATAATGTTTAGGATTACTAAGTGATGTGGCAAATGTGAACATGCATAGTGGTGCAAATTCCTGACATTTTTGAATGAAAATGCCTCTTTTTACATGAGCACCACCACTGTTTTTGACTGATGTGTTTTTGACTCTGCTAACAGGGCCCCAGTGCATGTCTTCTGACTCCTAAAACGTCAAAATTGGCTATACTTTTAATTGGCATATTGTATCTATAAGCCCCTAGTATATGGTATAAAGTGTACCCAGGTTCTGTAAGTTGCCTGTCACTAGTGGACTAAGGCACCCATTGTGCCATCCACTACGGTGACAGTGCAAACATAGCCTACCAATATAGCTTTTATCTGCAGCTTTAGAACTGTAAATCAAATCTGGAAAAATAAGCATTTTTGACAGTCCTACACCCTGTTTTTAAATATTAATGTCACCTCAAAATAGGCCTTATTGCCCATAAGGCAGAGTTTGATTGATTTAAATTTAGAACATGAAAAAATTAAATGTTAAACGTGTCCTTAGAGCGAAAAGCCCCCAAAGGCTATTTTCACTGTAGCAGGGTTAGCTGCTCCGTAGGAAAGCAAGGGGGTGAAATATTGAATTTAATAATTTTATGGTGGCTAGGAAGCAGCTACAGGAGTCATTCTTTGACTTTTTAAAATATTTATTACAAGCCCAATTTACTGGTGAGGTCAGATTTGTAATAAATATTTTAGGAATGGTTCTTTTTGAAAGTTACCTCTTTCCTGCATAAAGCATCTGGGAGGCTGTTTGCTCCATCTGTCACCTGGGAGCTGACTAGCTCCCTTGATGAGATGTGGGCATGCTCTCAGAGCTGAGATAAAGGCCTTTGGTGTGGGGAGGTGTTCTGTTCTTCTGGCAGGTTGACCATCTAACCTTGGCCCAGGAACTTGATTAACTTTAAAGGGGCTTACCCTGTCACAGGCAAATGTTAGCTGATACCTGTGCAGGGTGCTCGTTTATTTCCCCAGTCATACAGGCTCCCATCCCAGTGGGAGAGAGGATGCCCCCAGAACTAGTTTAACGTGACCACAGAGATGGGGTTGCCTAATACCCAAGCCACACCGCTGGGTTGAGCGCACATGCTCTGCACAGAGGGAGAAGGGGTCTGCCATGTTGGATTTAGGTAGAGATGGACACTGTGAGATTGTTTGCAGCAGAGCACACAGGAAGTGGTGCAAAAGTGGTTAGGAGTACCCCTAGGAACTTTATCCCTGTTGGTTAGGAAGGGGCCAGGATTCACCCCCACCCACAGGCTAGTGTCAGACATAAATGTGACACTCCTGGGCACCCTCTTCATAACACCACTGCATCTGTTAAAGACAGAAAAAGCACTGCATTTGCTGTTGAGACCTGTGAGTAGAACTGAAAAGCTGGACCTGCTCCCATTTGTACCCTGGATAAATAAGTCAGTTTCAAGGGACAGTTGGATGACCTTCTGTTAAGACATAACAAACTGGTAGAAGCCTGTTTTCCTGAAACGCCCAGCTAACCATTTCTAACTGGATCTACACTGGACACTCTTGTAGTGTCTGCTGGAGTGAGTCTTTTTTTAATCCTTTTTATCATTTTCAACATAAAGTGAAAGCACAAACAAGAAACAAAAGACAACAGCAGGCATAATACAGGCATGACTTGTAGATTCCTTGAGATTAAGGGCCATATGTACAAAAGCTTTTTCCCATAGACACAGAATGGGTAAAATCCTTTGGTACATCTGGCCCTAAGTCAGTTATTTTGACACTTAGGGACCATGGATTTAGTGAATCATGCCCCATCTGATGTCTCTTTTGCTTATGCTATTGTTTCGGGCTCTCCCCTTTCATCCATGTCCCCTCTAAAGTCCCTCCAAGGGGACAATATGGGGGTCATTCTGACCTCGGCGGTAAAAGGCGCTTACCGCCGGTCAGAAGACCGCCATAACACCGCCGCGGCCGCGGAAAGCCGCCACAGTCATTCTGACCCACAACGGCCAAACCTCCAAAAATCCGACCTCCACTGCAGGCCGCCACATCAGCGGGCAGCGATAAACTGGAGATGACCAAACCTCCACCGTCACGCCAACAGAAATACGCCCATGCCATTTCGACCCACGAATCAACGCGGCGGGCTTTCCAACGCGGTATTCCATTGGCGGTACACACCGCCGCTGACAAAATACACACACAGCACCAAAACACAGGCACATTGGACAATTACAAATACACACACCTGATACACATACACAACCCACTCCCACACAATCAATCAACTATAAAACACACCCCCACATCACCCACAAACCCCTACGACCACAATTACTGAGAGAAGGCGAGAGAGACACAGCAGACAATCCATAGCAATACACACTGAGGCACACTACACCATCACACACACCACATAGTAGCACAAAGCACCACACACCAACATACTCATCATCACATACACCACCCCACACCTCACCCACACCACCCCATGGCACCCCAAAGGCACCCACGCTTTTCGGACCAAGAACTCCGGGTCATGGTGGAGGAAATCCTAAGAGTGGAACCCCAGCTCTTCGGCTCACAGGTGCAGCACACCAGTATAGCTAGGAAGGCGGAGCTATGGCAGCGTATCGTGGACAGGGTCAACGCGGTGGGACAGCATCCCAGGAATAGGGAGGACATCCGCAAACGATGGAACGACCTACGGGGGAAGGTCCGATCGATGGTCTCCAGGCACAACATCACGGTCCAGAAGACTGGCGGCGGACCCCCACCCACCCCTCCCGAATTTACATCATGGGAGCAAGAGGTCTTCAACATCCTGCATCCTCAGGGCCTCGCAGGAGTAGACGGAGGAATATACTCTGGTAAGTCCAATCTCAACTACTATATCCCCCCCACCCCACCAGCATGCCAACCCACACCCCCACCCTCACCCCCAACCCCCCAGCACACATCCTCCCTGACAATGTCTCACCAGCACAACCCACCCATCCCAACACCAACTCCTGCATGCCAACACAATCCATGGACACCCATCACCCAAGCATGACCACTGCACTTACCCCCCCCCCCACTAACTACCCTCACAACACCTCCCTCAAGGGAATGCCTGCACTGGGGGACGAGGGCACCCATAACACGCACGCCATTGCACACACAGAAACAATAACCAAACTCTCTTACCCCATGCACGACCCGAACGCCAACACACCAGCCAGGAGGGTCCAGAAATGTCCATCCCACCCCCGGAACAGGCCCACAGTGAGGACAGCAGCTCTGTCGACACTGAACCTGATGACCAGCCCGGACCATCGGGGACCTCTGGGCAGTCGGTTCCCCTCAGGCAGCCACAGGCCACACCAGACCCGACCCCCTCTGCCAACACCAGCACAGCTCCCACCCAGCGGGCCCATGCCTCTGTCTCTAGGACACGTCAATCAGCGGTGTGTCTGCCACTACAGGGCACCCAGGCTAACCCAACACCCCAACAACAACAGGGACCTGGGGGCAGTGGGAGCGGGCACACCGTCCAGGAGACAGAGGCCGGGGGAAACCGGGCAGCTCGGAGGGCTGCTGTGCGACGGGGGGGGAGGAGAGTCCCAGGGAACCCACTCTCCAAGAGGCCCTCACCACCATCATGGGGGCCTACCACCACTCCCAAGAGACGATGGCGACGGTACTGGCCAGGTTCACGGAGATCCAGGCACAGCAGGAGGAATGCAACATGGGGTTCAGGGAGGAGCTGAGAATCATCGGGACCGCAATGGGGACCATCGTCCTGGCCCTCAACAGGATAGAAGACGCGTTGCGGGACCATGTGGCACCACACAGGGCCCCTGTCACTAGCCCGGACCAGGAACAGCCTACCACCTCCGCCGGCGCTAGTGGACAGGAGGCCCCAACACCACGACAGGCCACCAGAACCCCACCTCCTGCTGAAGAACAACCACCCCGTAAGAGGAGCCTGAGATCCAAAAAAAAAGACAGAGTAGGATGTCAAGACCCCCGCCAGCAGGACATACCCCCTGAACTCTTCCCACTGTCCCACATTGCCACCCTGTCCAACCATGAACTGCCTCTGCTCCATCCTTCCACAGGCAAAAGGACAATGCACCTGTGAGACTGAGAACTGGACTCTGCCATGGACGTTACTCCACCCCCACCCATCACCCTTATAATCACATGTACCAATATCTAGCACTGTAAATAAATCACATATTGCACACAAATCAGTTTGGAGTCATGCTGTATTATTAGCAAATGTATTACATATTACTGTTCAATATCTGTTCTGTCAATTAGTGATGACAACATACCAATGTCAATACGCTGTAGTTCATGGGCAAACCAAGCAGAAGTCAGGCACTGAGTCATACAGCACTGAGAAGGGAAGGGAAAAACAAAAATTACCCAAAAAGATCTGGTGGGAACTACAGAAAGTACAGATGCAGGAGGCTATAAGCAATTGTGAAATGGCGTGGGTGATTCTTACCTGGGTGTTACTGGAAATTCTGTTGTATCACTCTGTCCCTATTGTCTGTGTCGTCCTCTGAGTCTTCCTCCTCTTCACTCTCCACAGGCTCCACGGCTTCTACAACACCACCATCTGGACCATCCTCCTGCAGGAAAGGCACCTGGCGTCGCAAAGCCAGGTTGTGAAGCATACAGCACGCCACGATGATATGGCACACCTTCTTTGGTGAGTACATTAGGGATCCACCGGTCATATGCAGGCACCTAAACCTGGCCTTCAGGAGGCCAAAGGTTCGCTCAATCACCCTCCTAGTACGCCCATGGGCCTCATTGTAGCGTTCCTCTGCCCTTGTCCGGGGATTCCTCACTGGGGTCAGTAGCCACGGCAGGTTGGGGTAACCAGAGTCACCTATTAGCCACACACGTTGTCTCTGTAGCTGCTCCATCACATAGGGGATGCTGCTATTTCGCATCACATACGCGTCATGCTCTGACCCTGGGAACTTGGCATTTACATGGGAGATGTACTGGTCAGCCAAACAGACCACCTGGACATTCATCGAATGATAACTTTTTCTGTTTCGGTACACCTGCTCATCGTCTTTTGGGGGTACCAAAGCCACATGGGTCCCATCAATGGCACCAATGATATTGGGGATATGTCCAAGGGCATAGAAATCACCCTTCACTGTAGGCAAGTCACCCTCCTCTGGGAAAATGATGTAGCTCCGCATGAGTTTCATCAGGGCAGACAACACTCTGCTCAAAATCTTAGAAAACATAGGCTGAGACATTCCAGATGACATGGCCACTGTGGTCTGGAATGACCCACTTGCCAAAAAATGGAGGACTGACAAAACCTGCACCAGAGGGGGAATCCCTGTGGGTTGGCGGATGGGGGACATCAGGTCTGGCTCCAGTTGGGCACACAGTTCATGGATAGTGGCACGGTCAAGTCTGTATCGAAGTATTATATGGCGTTCTTCCATTGTCGACAGGTCCACCAGCGGTCGGTACACGCGAGGATTCCTCCTTCTCATCGCAAGTCCCAGCGGACGGTGCCTAGGAAGGACAACATGGAGCACAGAGTCAGCCAAACCACAGGTACGTACAGACAGCTTGCACAGTTAAAGAATGGCAATGGGTTGAAAGGCGTGTATGTGTGGCAATGCAAGGCCTAGGCCTGTGTGTCGCAGTCAAAATTAAGCCATGTAGGCCCTTGAAATGGCGGCTGCCTGACCTGTGAAGTGGGACAATGGGATGTGAGGTCAATGCGCTGGCGGGGCACACCGTGGCGGTAGGCGGTCGAAGACCGCGGCACAAAGCCGCATTGGTTAACATTGAAGCCTATGGGTTTCAGGAGCCAATGACGAAGTGCGCCGGCGGTCGCGGTACGCACTGCCGCGGTACGCACCGCCGCGGGCGTGACCGCCATTTTCTATCTGCTTAATCACTCGAGACCTGATCATCCACAGGAGAGGACCTATACTGCAAGTGCTGCTGTGACCTCGGTTTGGAAGATACAATGGCTGCTGCGACTGGGGAAAGGGCCCCTGCTTTCACGTCTGAAGAGTTGGAGAAGCTCGTGGATGGGGTCCTCCCCCAGTATGCGCTACTCTACGGTCCTCCAGACCAACAAGTGAGTACACCGGGTGCACATGGAATGGGCTATGCCTGTGTGGATTGGGGTGGATGTAAGTTGGTGGGGTGGGGGGCGAATGAGGAGTGCAACGCCCGACAGATGAGAGCATGTGCCATATGGCAAAGTTGGTGGGGGGGGCCAATTACATCTAACATGCAGGTCATTGATGATTCCCTCCTTTCCACCCTGTACATGTCAAATAGGTCAGCGCCCATCAGAAGATCGAGATTTGGCGTGCCATCGCCAAGGAAGTCCGGAACTTGGGGGTCCACAACAGACGGGGCACCCACTGCCGCAAGAGGTGGGAGGACATCCGCCGCGGAACAAGGAAGACTGCAGAAACACTGCTGGGGATGGCCTCCCAACCTAGGAGGGGTGCCAGTCGCACCATGACCCCCCTGATGTCCCGGATCCTGGCGGTGGCCTACCCTGAATTGGATGGGCGCTTTAAGACATCACAGCAGACACAAGGGGGTGAGTATCAGCACATTCTCCTATCTTTCTGCGCAGTGGAGGCGTATGGGTGGGGGAGGAGGGCTGTGGGTGACATTAGGCCAGGGCGCTTTCTGTAGTGTAGTCCTCTCCCTTAGGCATGGCCCTGTGCCCCCGGCCCCCACCTCGGTAGGGTGACAAGTACAGCCATTGAAGGTCCAGCATCTCCCATGTGCGCGTTTGACGTCTCTTGGCCTGTTGTCTTAGTCAGTAGTACTGAGTAGTGTACCCCGAATGCGCGGCTTAGTGCATTAGGCACCTGTGTCTGTCCTCTCCGCCAACGGTGTTGACATTGCATGCACTCAACCTGGTCTTCTTTTTTCTCCCCCCACCCTTTCTCTTCATCTTCTTGTGCATGTGTGCATTAGCATCATCAGGCGGAGGAGATTTGGCATCGGAGCACGAGGGAGCTGCAGGACAGAAGGCCCCGGTGGGCCCAGGAACAGACACCGAGGGCACCAGTGATCCGGAGGGCGAGGGGAGCACCACGACGGGGACCGCTGGTGAGAGCAGCGAAAGCGACACGTCCTCGGATGGGAGCTCCCTAGGGGTGGCGGCAACATCCGTGCCCCCCGCCTCTACAGGTACAGCCGCCACCCAGCGCCCCAGCTCGCCCTCCCAGCAGCCCCTCAGTCTTCGCTCCGTGCCCGTTCGCCCAGGAAGGCGCGCGTCTCCTTCGCCCCAGGCACCTCAGCCCCTGCCCCTGTTGCCCCTGCTGCCCTCAGTGCGGAGCTCATTGACCTGGTAAGGACGCTCATTGTTGGGCAGACGACCCTTTGGAATGCCATCCAGGGTGTGCAAAGGGAGGTGCAACAGAGCAATGCGTACCTGGAGGGCATTCATTCGGGTCAGGCTGCCCATCAACGAGCGTTCACTGCTCTGGCCTCAGCACTGACGGCAGCCATTGTCCCTGTTTCCAGCCTCCCTCTTCTTACTGCCTCCAGCCTTTCTCTGTCTCCTGTTCCTCAGCCTATCCCATCCACACCATCAGACCAGCCTGCACACACCTCAACACCCAAGAGCAGCTCATCCAAACACAAGCACCACAGATCCCACAAACACTCACCCAAGCAACACCCAGATGCAGACATGCCAACAGCCACTGCCACCCCTGTGTCCCCCTCCTCCTCGTCTCCCTCCTCCCTCCCTGTGACGTCTACACTCACACCTGCATGCACCCCAACATCAGCCAGTGCTTCCATCACCACCTCACCCTCCAGTACAGTCTACACTCGTGCAGTCACCACCCCCACTGCCATTTACACGTCCCCTGTGTCCTCTCCCACTGTGTCTGTCACCCCCTCTTCCAAGACACACAAACGCAGGCAGCCACCCACCCAACAGCCATCCACCTCACGACAGCCTACAGCACCAGCACCTTCACCCAATGACAGCACACCTGACTCTCCTACAACCACCTCCTCTACCTCCACTTCTATCTCCACTTCTCCTACCCTTTACCTTGGCCCTAAAAAACTTTTCATGGCTAACCTTGACCTCTTTCCCCCCGATGAGCTCCCCCATCCATCTTCAAAGAGTCCCAAGAGCACCGCAGCCACCACCAGCCCAGCTTCGGGTGTCACTGTTGTGCATGGGTTCTGGAGCCCACCCTTTGCCAGCAGTGACACATCGATCAGCAGCAAGGACACGTCCAGCCCCCCCCCCGGCAAGAGGACCCGCAAAAACAAGGGCCGCCGTGCGAGGACCGACAGGGCTGCCCCCAAGGAGCAATGTGCGGCCACTTCACCACCCACACCATCTAGGGGAGGCAAGGGCCCGAGAGCCCCATCAAAGGAGCGGAAGGGCAGCAGGAGCGCGGAGAAGGTGGACCCCACGTGCCACATCCCAGCTGGGAAGGAGGACACTAAGGAGGCCAGGAGTCCGTCCCCGAAGGGTCCAGAAACGTCACGGTCCGAGGGCGACTGAGCAGGGAGTCCAGGCCAGGTCTGGCTCCCTTGACCTGCTGGATGAGCACCGCTGAACAGGGCCCGCCGTGGAGAAGAGCACCGCTGAACAGGGCCCGCCGTGGAGAAGAGCACCGCTGAACAGGGCCCGCGGTGAAGAAGATCACCGCTGAACAGGGCCCGCCGTGGAGAAGAGCACCGCTGAACAGGGCCCGCGGTGAAGAAGAGCACCGCTGAACAGGGCCCGCCGTGGAGAAGAGCACCGCTGAACAGGGCCCGCTGTGAAGAAGAGCACCGCTGAACAGGGCCCGCCGTGGAGAAGAGCACCGCTGAACAGGGCCCGCCGTGGAGAAGAGCACCGCTGAACAGGGCCAGCCGTGGAGAAGAGCACCGCTGAACAGGGCCCGCCGTGGAGAACAGCACCGCTGAACAGGGCCCGCGGTGAAGAAGAGCACCGCTGAACAGGGCCCGCCGTGGAGAAGAGCACCGCTGAACAGGGCCCGCGGTGAAGAAGAGCACCGCTGAACAAGGCCCGCGGTGAAGAAGAGCACCGCTGAACAGGGCCCGCCGTGGAGAAGAGCACCGCTGAACAGGGCCCGCGGTGAAGAAGAGCACCGCTGAACAGGGCCCGCCGTGGAGAAGAGCACCGCTGAACAGGGCCAGCGGTGAAGAAGAGCACCGCTGAACAGGGCCCGCGGTGAAGAAGAGCACCGCTGAACAGGGCCCGCCGTGGAGAAGAGCACCGCTGAACAGGGCCCGCGGTGAAGAAGAGCACCGCTGAACAGGGCCCGCCGTGGAGAAGAGCACCGCTGAACAGGGCCCGCGGTGAAGAAGAGCACCGCTGAACAGGGCCCGCCGTGAAGAAGAGCACCGCTGAACAGGTCCCGCGGTGAAGAAGAGCACCGCTGAACAGGGCCCTTCTTCTCAAGCACCGCTCCGCTGGGCCCTTCCTCTCAAGCACCGCTCCGCTGGGCCCTTCATCTCAAGCACCGCTCCGCTGGGCCCTTCTTCTCAAGCACCGCTCCGCTGGGCACCGCCGTCTCAAGCACCGCTCCGCTGGGCCCTTCATCTCAAGCACCGCTCCGCTGGGCCCTTCATCTCAAGCACCGCTCCGCTGGGCACCGCCGTCTCAAGCACTGCTCCGCTGGGCCCTTCTTCTCAAGCACCGCTCCGCTGGGCACCGCCGTCTCAAGCACCGCTCCGCTGGGCCCTTCATCTCAAGCACCGCTCCGCTGGGCCCTTCTTCTCAAGCACCGCTCCGCTGGGCCCTTCATCTCAAGCACCGCTCCGCTGGGCCCTTCATCTCAAGCACCGCTCCGCTGGGCCCTTCATCTCAAGCACCGCTCCGCTGGGCACCGCCGTCTCAAGCACCGCTCCGCTGGGCCCTTCATCTCAAGCACCGCTCCGCTGGGCCCTTCTTCTCAAGCACCGCTCCGCTGGGCCCTTCATCTCAAGCACCGCTCCGCTGGGCCCTTCATCTCAAGCACCGCTCCGCTGGGCCCTTCATCTCAAGCACCGCTCCGCTGGGCCCTTCATCTCAAGCACCGCTCCGCTGGGCACCGCCGTCTCAAGCACCGCTCCGCTGGGCCCTTCATCTCAAGCACAGCTCCGCTGGGCCCTTCTTCTCAAGCACCGCTCCGCTGGGCCCTTCATCTCAAGCACCGCTCCGCTGGGCCCTTCTTCTCAAGCACCGCTCCGCTGGGCCCTTCTTCTCAAGCACCGCTCCGCTGGGCCCTTCATCTCAAGCACCGCTCCGCTGGGCCCTTCATCTCAAGCACCGCTCCGCTGGGCCCTTCATCTCAAGCACCGCTCCGCTGGGCACCGCCGTCTCAAGCACCGCTCCGCTGGGCCCTTCCTCTCAAGCACCGCTCCGCTGGGCCCTTCCTCTCAAGCACCGCTCCGCTGGGCACCGCCGTCTCAAGCACCGCTCCGCTGGGCCCTTCATCTCAAGCACCGCTCCGCTGGGCCCTTCATCTCAAGCACCGCTCCGCTGGGCCCTTCTTCTCAAGCACCGCTCCGCTGGGCACCGCCGTCTCAAGCACCGCTCCGCTGGGCCCTTCCTCTCAAGCACCGCTCCGCTGGGCCCTTCCTCTCAAGCACCGCTCCGCTGGGCCCTTCCTCTCAAGCACCGCTCCGCTGGGCACCGCCGTCTCAATCACTGTTTATGGTTCACTGTGCCCACCATGCCTCCTCCTTGACCAGTGGAGACTGTCATACACCTGATGGACTGTGGCTTTGCACTCCCCAGGATGGTACAGTGGGCAGCCCACCCACTGTAGAGACATTGAGAGACTGTGGCTTTGCACTCCCCAGGATGGTCCAGTGGGCAGCCCACCCACTGTAGAGACATTGAGAGACTGTTGCTTTGCACTCCCCAGGATGGTCCAGTGGGCAGCCCACCCACTGTAGAGACATTGAGAGACTGTGGCTTTGCACTCCCCAGGATGGTCCAGTGGGCAGCCCACCCACTGTAGAGACATTGAGAGACTGTGGCTTTGCACTCCCCAGGATGGTACAGTGGGCATGGTGGCTCCTCGTGGATCTGGCGTCGTGGACTCATGTGGCTGTGGTGCCCCCCCCTTCCCTTCCCCCTGAGGTGCCTGTAGTTTTTACATCTGATGCCCCTGCAGTGTTCTCTCCAAAGGACTCAGGTCTCCTGTGTGGGCTTTGCCCTTGTTTCTCAAAACTTTGGCCCACGGACATGATGAATTCGTAGGATGTGCAGGACTTGTTACTTCAGTTATACACTGATGTGTATGTCATTTGTTTTCTTGTGAATATCTTTCATGGTTGTACGATATTTTTCAGGACCTTTTTGGTACATAAATATTTATTCCAAATTTGATTATGTCCTAGCATTTTTCTGGGGTGTTTGGGTGGTGTCACTGTGACTTGTTGCTCTGCATTGGTGTGTACATAGTTGGGGGGGGGGGGGTCGCATATGTGTGTGCCCGTAACCTTTCGTCCTCCCCCCTCCCGTGTGTCATAGGTGCAGTACTCACCGTTGTCGTCTGCGCCGGACTTCGTACTCGTGGTAGATGAGAAGGTAGACGAGAGCAGGTAGGATGTTTAATTCGGGTTCCATGCTGTCCTCCTTCCTCCTGGAGTGCGTAGTGGTGAGCGTTTTCCCGTTCGTAGTCTGTTTCCGCCGTGTTTTTATCGGCGGTGCTCCCCCCCGGAAATGGTGGCGGATTGGTGAGTTGTGATAGTGTGGGCGGTACATTGTCTGCCGCCTGGCTGTTGGCGGTGACCGCCGCACTGTTTGTTTGTACCGCCGTGGCGGGCGGAGTGTTAAAGTGGCTGTCTGTGTTGGCGGTTCCCGCCAGGGTCAGAATTCCATATTTTTTACCGCCAGCCTGTTGGCGGGTTGGCCGCCGCTTTAACACCGACCGCCAGGGTTAGAATCACCCCCTATATTCTTCCACTTTCTTGGGCATCCCCTGCTTTGGTAGATTGTCTTTTCTGTAAGCATGCACCAGTCCATGTCATGCTTCCAGTCTCATAGGACCTGGGGTTCCACTGCCCTCCACCTTTGTGCTTTATTTTCCTTAGCTACAACAAGACACAGGTTTACCCACAGCCTGTTTTATTTGGGTGGCGGGTCATCATCCCATATATTTAATATACAGCATTTGACTGAATCTGGTAAGGAGCATCACATCACCACCCTCATTGTTTTTCTGATGGCTACCCAGTATGTTTGTAGTCTTGAGCACATCCCATATCGCATGGATGAAGGTCCCAACCTCGCCACAGCCACTCAGGCAGAACACTGCTGGACATCTGCCCATGTAGGGCTGTATTGGAGTAGCATGAACGGTGGAGTATACAGTGTTAGATTAATCTGAATCCAGACTTGATGGCGATGCCTCTGGGTGCCCCCAGGGCCTCTTCCCATTCCCCTTTTTCAAAATCCCCTATGTCTTCCTCCCACTCAACCTTAAGGGTTGTAGGGAGTCAAGGGCCTTATTTATCTTTTTCTTATAAATCAAGGACATGGCTTTCTTGCTGAGCTTCTCTGTCACCATACAATCTTTCAACGGGATGAGTCTTCATGTGATAGTGCCCTTTGGTATGTGTGTAGCTAGAGTATGATTGAGCTTGACATATTTACAGCCTGGAGAGTGCGTACGTGGATGCTGGTCTGTCACATCTTTCGGTGTTAACAGTACCAGATTTCCATACACCCCCCAGTTTAGTTATGCCAATCAAGTTCCATTTCTCAAATCCTTGATGTGATCCCACATCCAACAGCATGGTGCTAGACCACAGAGGGGTCATTTCGAATAGCTGGTCCATCCACCCCAAATGAGCAGTGGCCACCCTCCATATGTGGATTACTGTTCTGTGTGTACTGGGAGTGTGCAAGCTAATTTGGCCTTGTAAAGCGCTCCCTTGTAGCCTTCCGTCCAAGTGCTAGCCATTCTATTTGCACTGCTGGTTTATACCAGGGCGCAAATGCCCAGTTATTGACCACTGCTAGTTGCATGGCTCACTAATAATTTCTTAAGTCTGATAGGCATATGCCACTGGTCAGCTTATAGGGCTGTTCGAGGTGGGCCATTGCCCCAGCGGAACAGTGAAAGCACTGCCTCTGTTTTGAGGAAAAAGTCTGTGGACACCAGCTATGGGGTATTCTGTAGTGTGTAGATCATTTGTGGCAGTGTCATCATTTTAAAAATAGCTTCCCTACCAAGAAGGGAGAGCGGCACGGCCCACCAATGTTTACATCTGCCATGATGCGTTCCAATATTGGAACCAGGTTCTTTTTTTATAGAAAAGATGGAGATCCTTCGTTGTGAATATGCCTAGATATCGCAACTCCTCCTCTGCCATTGGCATGGACAGATCGTTTCTGAGGTCTGGTTTGGGTCCTGTGATTAAGTGCATCAATTAATTCTGCCAATGAATCATGTACCCCGAGAAGGCCCCAAAGATTTGGATTATTTGCATTAACCTAGAGATACTCAGGGGTGGGTCTATGACATAAAACAAAATGTCATCTGCGTTTAGGAAGATATGTCCTCCCAGCTTCCCCCCAATTGATACCCTGAATAAGTGGATCACTCCTGATCCATACTGCCTGGAACTCTAGGGCCAGGGCATAAATTAGTGAGGAAAGGGGGAACTCCTGTCTTGTCCCCTGACGAAGTTCGAATGCACGCGACGTCACCCCATTCATCCTGACTCTGGCAATTGGTTCTCTGTAGAGGATATGGATCCAGCTCACAAGAGTAGCACCATATCCAAAGCATTGTAGGACTACTTACATGTAGTACCAATCAGAGTATCGAAAGCAGTAGTGATTCTTGACCCCCAAGTGCTGTTTCTCAGGTCTTGGAACATTTGACTGTGTCAATGTGTACTTCTTCTAAGATCCTGAAAAACCTGAGACATAAGACTTTTTCAGCTCCAAAGATCTCTGGAGGACCAGGACAAACCTGCCAAGTCAATCCAACAAAGGCCATTGGCCCAACGATTCATGTTGGTGCTAGTTGGAGCTCTTCCACAGCAGCAAATCTGAGGGATGTACGTGATGTGATGGAGAGGGTATCTCATGAAGCCATGCTCATCTACAGCGTGCAGCTTTGCCTTGCTGTAGGGATCTGAGCCTCAAAAATGTTAGTAAGGGTGTAAGTATTAGTTTTCAAACAGCAAAGATGCTATTCTGCTTCAGCTTGGAGATTTCCTGTCAAAAGTAAACAGCTTCACTAAGGTCTCAACCAATATTGAACCGGTCTTGTGGAGCCCTTCTTGGCCACGGCCTACTGCTTTGCCTTGCTGAGGATTTTTTACTTCAATTTCCGAGACTAAGGCCCTCATTACAACATTGGCGGTAAAAGCCGCTTACCGCCGTGCAGAAGACCGCCAACACACCGCTGGGGCCGCGGAATTCCACCACAGCTATTATGACCCACATCTCGGAATCCGACAAAATTGAGACACCCACACAAGTCCGCCACACCAAAGGTCAGTGATAAACTGGCGAAAACAAAACCTCCACCGTCACGCCAACAGAAATACGCCCACACTATCATGACCCACGAATCCACGCGGCGGTCTTTCAACCGCGGTATTCCATTGGCGGTACACACCACCGCGCTCAAAATACACACACTCTTACAAAACACAGCCATATTGGACAATTCCAAATACACACACCTGATACGCATACACACACCACTCCTACACACCCATTACAATATAAAACACACCCACATCACCCACAAACCCCTACGACCAATATTACAGCGAGAAGGCCAGAGAGAGACACCACCATCCACAGACTAGCATCCCCAGGCACACAACACCATCACCCACACAACTTCCACGCACAAAACACCACACACCACTACATATCACCACACACACCACCCCACACATCATCTACACCACCGCATGGCACGGCAAAGACACCCCAGGTTTTCGGAGGAGGAGCTCAGGGTCATGTTGGAGGAAATTGTCCGGGTAGAGCCACAGCTATTTGGATACCAGGTGCAGCACACCTCAATTGAAAGGTAGATGGAGTAATGGCGAAAAATAGTCAACATGGGCCAATGTAGTGGAACAACACCCAAGAAATCGGGAGGACATCAGGAAGAGGTGGAACGACCTACGGGGGAAGGTGCATTCCGTGGTCTCCAGACACCACCAGACGGTTCAGCGGACTGGCGGCGGACCCCCACCTCCTCACCCACAACTAACAACATGGGAGGAGCAGGTCTTGGCGATTCTGCATCCTGAGGGCCTCGCAGGAGTCGGTGGAGGAATGGACTCCGGTAAGTCAAACCTTTAACTACCATATCCCCCACCCTACCTGCATGCTATCACATAACCCAACCCTCGCCCCCACCCCTATCACTCCAACTCCTCACAAATGTACCAATATCACAAACCACCCATCCCAACACCAAGCCCTGCATGCAACACCAATGCATGGACACCCATCACTAAAGCATGCCCACTGCACATACCCATACAACCCCCTAAACCATCATCACACAAGCTCCCACACAGGAATGCAAGCACTGGGGTACACGATCACCCACCCATTGCACACCATGACACACACAGATGCAATAATCATGCCTTTACACCCCTGCAGGACCACTACCCAACGTCACCAGACAGGAGGGTCCAGACATCTCCACTCCACCCACAGAAGAGGCCTACAGTGATGACAGCAGCTCTGTCCACCTGGATCTAGATGACCAGCCCGGACCATTGTGGGCCTCGGGACAGTCGGTTCCCCTCACACACGCACAGGCCACCCACAGACCTTCCCCCCTCTGGTAACGCCAGCACAGCACCCACCCAGCGGGCCCATACCTCAGTCCCCAGGACAAATCAATCAGCTGTGTGTCCACCACTACAGGGAACCCAGGATAACCCACCACCCCAACAACAACAACAGGGACCTGGGGTCAGTGACAGTGGGCACACGGTCCAGGGAACGGAGGCCCAGGAACACAGGGGAACTGGGAGGGCTGCTGTGCGACAGGGGGCGGACAGGCCAAGGGAACCCACTCTCCATGAGGCCCTCTCCTCCATCATGGGAGCATACCACCACTCCCAGGAGACGATGGCAATGGTACTGACCAAGTTTCAGGAGACCCAGCGCATGCAGGAGGAACAGTATTTGGGGTTCAGGGAGGAACTCAGAACCATCAGCTCCGCCCTGGGCACCATCGTAGGGGTGCTGAAGGAAATACTCAACACCAGGAGGGACACTGTTGCACTACAAGGGGCCCGTGACACTAGAATGGACGATGAACTGCCCACCACCTCCGCCGGCGCCAGTGGACAGGAGTCACCGCCACAGGAACACCACACCAGCACCCCACCCCCTGCAGAGGGAGAACCACCCCGCAAACGGTCCCTGAGATCCAGGAACAAGACAGAGAACGATGCCAAGACCCCCACCAAGAAATGAGACAACCCTGATTGTCATCCCACTGTCCCACTTTGTCACCCTGTCCATATTGAAACTGCCCCAGCTCCACTTCCTATGCCCATATGGGCAATGCACCTGTGAGACTAATAGACTGGACTCTGCCATGGACACTCCTCCGCCATCACCCCTCACCATTTAACTTCCCCCTCCAATATTTTGTATGTAAATAAACACACCTAAAGCACCAAAAGATCAGGAGTCTGTCTGTGATTTCGAAATAGTGTATTTGCAATTACAGTGACAAAATGTTCAGGAAATAGTAATGTCAACATACCTATATCACACAGCTCTAGTCCATGAGGAATCTAAGCAGATGACACACGTTGGGACCCACACCTGTGAAACCGTAAGGGAAAGTGACAACTCAGTGACCATACACTGGGTGATATCGACAGACAGGATAGAGGTAGAAGTGTAAAAGTACATGTAGTAGGCAGGAATGTATTCTCACCTGTGTTTCACTGGAAATATTGGTGGATGACTGAGTCCCTGTTATCCATGTCTTCTTCCTCTGCTTCCTCCTCATCACTGTCCACAGGCTCCACAGCTGCCACAACACCGCCATCTGGACCATCCTCCTGCAGAAAAGGCACCTGTCGTCGCAAAGCCAAGTTATGAAGCTTACAGCAGGCCACGATGATCTGGCATACCTTCTTTGGTGAGTAGAATAGGGATCCACCTTTCATATGGAGGCACCGGAACCTGGCCTTCAGGAGGCCGAAGGTGCGTTCGATCACCCTCCTAGTCCGTCCATGTGCCTCATTGTAGCGTTCCTCTGCCCTTGTCCTGGCATTCCTCACTGGGGTCAGTAGCCATGACAGGTTGGGGTAACCAGAGTCACCTAATAGCCACACGGTGCCTCTGGAATTGACCCATCACATAAGGAATGCTGCTATTCCGCATGATGTAGGCATCATGCACTGAGCCAGGGAACATGGCATTCACATGGAAGATGTACTGGTCTGCCAAACATACCATCTGTACATTCATGGAATGATAACTCTTCCGGTTCCTGTACTCCTGTTCACTCCTGTGGAGGGGGGACCAAAGCCACATGGGTATCATCAATAGCACCTATGATGTTGGGGATATGTCCAAGGGCATAGAAGTCACCTTTCACTTTAGGCAAGACCTCCACCTGAGGGAAAACGATGTAGCTCCGAATGTGTTTCAGCAGGGCAGACAACACTCTGGACAATACGTTGGAAAACATAGGCTGGGACATCCCTGATGCCATGGCCACAGTTGTTTGAAACGACCCACTTGCAAGGAAATGGAGCACTGATAGCACCTGCACTTGATGGGGGATTCCTGTGGGATGGCGGATTGCTGACATCAGGTCAGGCTCCAACTGTGTACACAGTTCCTGGATTGTGGCACGGTCAAACCTGTCAAATTTCTTTCCTCCATTGTCGACAGATCCACCAGCGGTCAGTACACCGGAGGATTCTGCCATCTCCTCACATGTCCTAGCGGACAGTGCCTATGAAGGACAACAGCGAGCACAGAGTCAAACAACTCAGAGGTATGTATCCACAGTCTACACAGAACACCATTCATACACAAAACCAGGCCTGTATGTGTGTTGAGAGTAGGGCTAGGTATGAGTGACGCAGTTGTTAATTAGGCCATGTGGGCCCCTGAAATGGCGGCTGCCTGACCTCTAAAGTGGGACAATGGGATGTGAGGTAACTGCGCTGACGTTGTACACCGTCGCGGTAGGCGGTAGAAGACCGCGGCGCAATGCTGCATTGGTTAACATTGGACCCTATGGGTCCCAGGAACCAATGACGATGTACGCCGGCGGTGATGGTACGCACCGCCGCGGACGTGACCGCCGTGAACGTGACCGCCATTTTCTATCTGTTGAATCACTCGATACCTGATCTTCGACAGGAGAGGACCTACACTGCAAGTGCTGCTGTGACCTCGGTCTGGAAGAGACAATGGCTCGTGCGTCTGGGGAAAGGGCCCCTGCCTTCACATCGGAGGAGTTAGAGAAGCTCATCGATGGGGTCCTCCCCCAGTACACGCTACTTTACGGTCCTCCAGACCAACAGGTAAGTACACAGGGAGCATGTTGTATGGGCTATGGCTGTGTGGAGAGGGCTGGTTGTAAGAAGGAAGGGGGCAGAGTTCTGAGTGCATGAAAGACGGTGGGTGCATGTGCCACATGGCAAGGGTAGGGATGGGGGCCACTCACTTTGATGGCGCAGCTGGTAATGACTTCTCTTCTACCCCTGTACATTTCATGTAGGTCAGCGCCCACCAGAAGAAGGATATTTGGCGTGTCATCGCCAAGGACGTCCGGACCCTGGGGGTCCACCACAGACGGAGCACCCACTGCCGGAAAAGATGGGAGGACATTCGCCGCTGGAGCAAGAAGACACGGAGGCTCAGCTGGGGATGGCCTCCCAACGTGGGAGGGGTGCCCGTCGAACCATGACCCCCCCGGATCCTGGCGGTGGCCTACCCGGAGTTGTATGGGCGCTTCAGGGCATCACAGCAGACACAAGGGGGTGAGTACACTCTCATTGAGCTTACTTTGCACGCAGTGGAGGGGTCTGGGTGTGGGAGCAGGGCTGTGGGTTTCCCTAGGCCAGGGTAAGTTCCGTAGGCTAGGTCCCTTCGTAAGGCATGGCCCTGTGGCCCTCCACCCCACCTCTGTAGAGTGCCAAGTACAGCTATTCATGCCCCTGTGTCATCTATGTGTACAGATGTCGTCCATAGCCTTGTAGGCCATTTCCCAGTAGAGGCCAACAGCGCGACGTAGTGCAGGGGGCTGCTGTGTCTGTCTTGTCCGCCAACGGTAGCGGTAAGCCATGCACTCAACATGTCTTTCTTCTGTTTCCCACTCCCCTCTTTTTTGCAGTCTCCCTGTTCTTGTGTGCATTAGCATCATCAGGGGGAGGAGCAGTGGCACCGGAGCACGAGGGAGCTGCATCCCACATGGCCATGGAGGGCCACACTACGGACTCTGAATACACCAGTGGGACGGAGGGCAAGGGGAGCACCACGGTGGTGACAGGATCTGCAACCAGCGACACGGACTCGTCCTCCGATGGGAGCTCCCTTGTGGTGGCGGCAACATCTGTGCCCCCCACTTCTACAGGTACAGCCGCCACCCCCCCTACCAGCACCGCCCTCCCAGCAGCCCCTCAGCCTTCGCCCGTGCCCACTCACCCAGGAGGGTGGGCATCACCTTCGCCCCAGGCACCTCAGCCCCTGCCCCTGTCACCTCTGCTGCCCTCAGTGAGGAGGCCATTGACCTCCTCAGGTCCCTCCCTGTTGGGCAGTCTACCATTTTGAATGCCATCCAGGGTGTAGAAAGGGAGTTGCTACAAACCAATGCATTCCTGGAGAGCATTCATTCTGGTGAGGCTGCCCTTCACCGAACCTTCCAAACTCTGGCCTCAGCACTGATGGCAGCCATTGTCCCTGTGTCTAGCCTCCCCCCTCCAACTTCCTCCACCCAGACCCAATCCCCTGTACCTCTGCCTATCCCAAGCACACCATCAGACCAGTCTGCACACACCATACCACACAAGGGACGCTCAGGCAAACATAAGCACCACATCCCACAGGCACTCACGCAAGCATCACACACATACAGACACACCAACATCCACTGCCTCCACTGTGTCCCCCTCCTCGTCGCCTCCCTCCTCCCTCCCAGTCTCGTCTACACTCACACCTGCATGCGCTACCTCTATAGCCACTACGTCCCGCACCAGCACACCCACCAGCACACCCCGCTCACGTGCAGTCACCACCCCCACTACCATTCACACGTCCCCTGTGTCCTCTTCCAATGTGTCTGTGATGCCCCCTCCGAAGATACACAAACGCAGGCACACACCCACCCAACATACATCCACCTCTCCACAGTCTCCAGCGCATGCACCTGCGCCCAAAGCCACAAAACTTACACCTCCTACAACCACCACCTCTTCCTCCACTCCCAAACCCCTCCAGCTACCCGTCCCAGTGTCTCCAAACAACTGTTTCTTTCCACCCTTAACCTATTTCCCACCACCCCCCCATCCAACTCATAGGTCCCGAACTAGCACCTCAGCCACAAAATCTCCGGGACCAGTGCTGCCTGTTGTCACAGGTATGTGGAGTGCACCGGCCACCAGGACAGCCAGTGTGTCACGGAGCCACAGCACAGCCAGTCCCCCCCCCTGTGAAGCACCAGAAGTTGGCCAGTGCCCGGCGGGATAGGGGGAAGCCTCCAGCCACCCAAGCCGCTCACAGGGGTCCCGGGGGGAGTGTGGACTCAGCTGTGACTCCTCCCAAGGTGGGGAAGGGGCAGAAGAAACCCGGGAAGTCTGGGAGGAGCAGCACGGCGGAGAAGACCGCCATCATCCCCGCTGGCCAGGAGGCCCCCGCCAGCCCCATCGTCGCTGCCCAGGAGGCCCCCGCCAGCCCCATCGTCGCTGCCCAGGAGGCCACTGCCAGCCCCATCGTCGCTGCCCAGGAGGCCACCGTCAGCCCCATCGTCGCTGGCCAGGAGGCCCCCGCCAGCCACAGCCCAGCTGCCCAGGAGGACTCCGCCAGCCACAGCCCAGCTGCCCAGGAGGACCCCGCCAGCCACAGCCCAGCTGCCCAGGTGGGCCCCGCCAGCCACAGCCCAGCTGCCCAGGAGGGCCCCGCCAGCCACAGCCCAGCTGACCAATGAAGGACCGCCAGCCCCAGCCCAGCTGGGCAATGAAGGACCATCAAGTCAAGCACCGCTGAACAGGACAAGCACCGCTGAACAGGGCAAGGACCGCCAAGTCAAGCACCGCTGAACAGGGCAAGCACCGCTGAACAGGGCAAGGACTGCCAAGTCAAGCACCACTGAACAGGGCAAGCACCGCTGAACAAGGCCAGGACCACCAAGTCAAGCACTGCTGAACAGGGCAAGGACCGCCAAGTCAAGCACAGTTGAACAGGGCAAGCACCGCTGAACAGGGCAAGGACCGCCAACTCAAGCACCGCTGAACAGGGCAAGCACCGCCAACTCAAGCACCGCTGAACAGGGCAAGCACCGCTGAACAGGGCCAGGACCGCCAACTCAAGCACCGCGGAACAGGGCAAACACCGCTGAACAGGGCAAGGACCGCCAACTCAAGCACCGCTGAACAGGGCAAGGACCGCCAACTCAAGCACCGCTGAACAGGGCAAGCACCGCTGAACAGGCCCAGGACCACCAAGTCATGCACCGCTGAACAGGGCAAGCACCGCTGAACAGGGCCAGGACAGCCAACTCAAGCACCGCTGAACAGGGCAAACACCGCTGAACAGGGCAAGCACCGCTGAACAGGGCAAGGACCGCCAGCTCAAGCACCACTGAACAGGGAAAGGACCGCCAACTCAAGCACTGCTAGCCCATGAGCGGCAGGGGCACTGACGCAACTGGGACTGTCACGGGGTGCGTGATGCACTCTGGACACCAGTCCCCCTCCAGAACCAGTGGAGACATTCATCCACTACCTCTGTCCTGCACAGGATGAAGCACTCTGGGCACCAGTCCCCCTCCAGAACCAGTGGAGAAAGGCATCCACTACCTCTGTCCTGCACAGGATGAAGCACTCTGGGCACCAGTCCCCCTCCAGAACCAGTGGAGACATGCATCCACTACCTCTGTCCTGCACAGGATGAAGCACTCTGGGCACCAGTCCCCCTCCAGAACCAGTGGAGACTGTTATCCACTTGAGAGACTGTGGCTTTGCACTCCCCAGGATGCAGCAGTGGGCAAACCACCCACTGTAGAGACTTGAGAGACTGTGGCTTTGCACTCCCCAGGATACATCAATGGGCATTGAGCCCCCTCATGGATCTGGCGTTGTGCACTCATCCGGCTGAGGTGCCCCCCCTTCCCTTCCCCCTGAGGTGCCTGTTGTATTTCTATCTGATGCCCCAGCAGTGTTCTCTCTGTTTTGATCTGGTATCGTGTGTGGGCCTCGCCCATGCGTTTTGGGCCCAGTGGTCCACGGACTATAAATGATGCAATACCTGGACTATTAATCATGGTGTATATTTTGTTAATAGTGTATATATGTATATTTTTGCTTACTGAATTGTGATATATTACAATGGTTACACTCATTTCCTTTTGTCTTTGCATTCTTCCGGAGGTCTGGGGGGGTGTAACTGTAATGTATAGATATGCATTGGTGTGTGTGTTGTAGTGGGTGAGGGTGGGGGTGGGGGTGTTGCGTGTGTGTGTCCCTGTTTTTTGCCTCCCTCCTCCCCTGTGTCATAGGTGCAGTACTCACCGTGGGCTTTGGCGCCGGCGTTGGTGCTCCTGGTACAGGAGCAGGAAGACTATAGCAGGAAGAATATGGAGTTCCGGCTCCATGGTGTCGTCGTTCCTCGTGGAGTGTGTAGAGGTGAGCGTTTTCCCTTTGAAATTCCTGTTTCTGCCGTGTTTTTATCTGCGGTGAATCCGCCCCGGAAAAGGTGGCGGATTGGCCTGTCATAATAGTGTGGGCGGTACATTGTCCTCTGCCTGTCTGTTGGCGGTGACCGCCGAGCTGTTTGTTTGTACCGACGTGGCGGTCGGAGTGTTAAAGTGTCTGTCTATGTTGGCGGTTTCCGCCACGGTCGTAATTGCAAATTTTTTACCTCCGGCCTGTTGGCGGTCTTACTGCCACTTTAACACCGTCCGCCGGGGTTGTAATGACCACCTAAGTCAGAAGGTAAAACTTTCAACTGGTACACACCTTTTTTTTTGTATCCGACCCTTGTTCTATTGTGGTTGGCCTGACACTTCACCTTGGTACTGGTCAAGCACAACAAGATGACTGCAGCTAGTGCATAATGCTTTTTGGTGCTCTTTTTCTTGAAATCTTTATATCTCTGGTTCCCAGTATGGGATTTTTAGCATTTTGGTGTCACTTTGTAGTTTACACTATTCTTTCTTTTTATAAACTGGAGCGTTTTATTTTCTGCTTTGAAGTGTTTTGATACTTCTAAATGCTTCATACATTTTCTTAAGTTTAGCCTGTCTGATCTGTGCCATAGCTACCAGGGGTTGCACTCCTGTTTAAAATGCTCATCCCTTTATTTGACCTAATAAGAACAGTGACGTTATCCCCAATTAAGAATCCTCTTTCTCAAACCCTTTCAATACTTGCACTGACATGATATTGGTAATTGTGGATATTTTATAGAACCATCACTAGTACAGTCCGCGGCTTCAATATGCCCGTTTAGTGTAACATGGCTGCATCTTTCTTCTCATTGCCCCTTTCATCCTTTTGTGCACTCCCCCATCCATCATTCTATGAGTAGACTTTTTCAACACTCCATTAATGCACATATCACCATCCTTCTATGCACTTTCTTGCCTATTAATTATGCATGTACTCACTCACTCATCTATGCATCCATCCAACCTTTCACTAACTCTTCACTTTCTCACACTCTCATACACAACCACAGACACAAATTCACCATTCAATGTCGGTGCTTCTTCACTTACAAATTAAGCAGTCCCATTTGGTTTGTCAATGCTTGTTTTTTTTTGTGAGGACCCAGGGTCCTGGCTGCCCCATTCAGATCTCCCTCAAATATCCAGCAGATAACTTATCAAGCTGATCAACGCTTTGATTTGTGTACTAGTTAATACCTTTTGTATCCATGAGTCTAGCTTTACTGTGATGTTTTGTCCCATTTCAGAGCCGGTAACTCAGGTGTCTAGCAGTGGCATTTTAATATTTAGAACATAACTCACCAAATTGTGCTTCACTCAGGCAGAGGCATCGTCTCATTTCTCGCCAATTATATTTGATTTGATTTAGGCTCATTGAGGGCAGGGAGGGGAGTTGCCAGAAACATGTACCGCATCTGCTGCGGCGAGAGTCTGTAACACCTGGTTTCCGGCGGCTTTCCCGAAAATTCCAAGGGCAGAAAATGCGATAGCTTTCAGGTCTGCCCGGTCACACCCAACTGCAATACAGCTGTTCTAATAAAAGCGAAATTACACAGCTGCTTTTAAAAGTGATCAGAGAGTGCTTTTCCGGCTATGAATCACAACTGCTGCATTTTCGGGGTTGGCTCATACGGGTGCAACTTCGTCCTTTCGCCAGCTGCTTGCTTCCACCTGTACCCAGAGGCGACGCTATGAAAGCAATACCCGGCTGTCAGTGAGCTATAATTCTGCTTGAACCGGATTCCTATTCAAGCACCACAATTTGTCATTTATCTTTTTAATTTGATAGGCTTTGGTTGACATACTAAACTACTGCTTTTATTGTCGATTAGACCCATCTGCAATTTAGAACAATAATTGTGCACAAAATACGTCCTTAAAGAATGTGAATCTCGGCTTCTTAGCGCCTCGAGCAGGACATGTGGGCGCCTTGGATGCTGGGGCGTGGTAGCAAATGTATCTGTGGAGTGTAAGATTTACGTGAGAATCCCAGTGTTTCTTCTCGCTTTAAAGTGTTGTCAAAATCTACTTAGTAGTTTATTACAAAACCGACAACCTTCCATATCTTCATTTTGAAGCACATTTTTTACTAGAGACGTCTGCGTCGTAAAGCCAGTGCTTAATTTGTAAATAAAAACGTGCCATGCCCAAAGCCCTCCTCTTAAACACGCGGCTGCTGCAATTAAAAGTGTGAATACGGAATACTGAGGCAGCATAATCCTGAAGCCATCTCGGGCCTCCTCAATCCACATAAAGCCACTCCCTGCCCGTCCAGCTCACTCTTGCAGCTTTCTATTTTCTCCCTTTGTGACCCTTTTTAGTTTTCCCTTCTTCCGTCTTTCACATGTGGGTCTTTTGAGCGCAGCAAATGCTTGAGACAGAAGAATAAGCCCGGCCCTCAAAAATAAGTGCCGGTGCTTAGCACCGGAAACAATAAGCACAAAGGTGAAGCTGTAAAACACAAAAGAGATCACCCCTTTCTAGAAATGTGGAGGTTTATTAAACGTATCTACATTGCTTTGACGATGCCTAGATATAAGTTATTATGAGGGGTGTATTGTGGTGTTACAAAGCAAGGCTGGCGATCCTTAAGCCAAGCGTCTGGATTCAGAGACGTTTTAAGACCTGGGCAAAGTGGGCAGGTGGCCATAGACACCACCTTCCAATGAACCCCTGGCAAAGTGGACTTTTTCTCTATTTCACTTCTATTTCTCTATCTAAACCGTTAACATATGATTCAATTTCGTACGTCATCATGCGGCTTGCATCCCAAGAAAATGAGAAATAAAATCCAAGGTTGTTCCGAACAGGGACCCCAAAAAACATTTTGTACCTAAATTCCTTAAGACAACACTGTCTGGATCAGTCTCCTGGAAGATCTAGGGGACCATAAGCACCCCTGCAGAGAGAATTCTGAGGGTCCCTGGCAACCAGAGCCCCAGAACCCAATAATTAGAGGAAAGTGGACCCTCCCTCCCCCTTCCTACATGACTCTCACAGTGAAAGTGGACGAGCTGCCTGGGCCTAATTTAATGATGGCAGTGCGCTTTGTGCCCAGGTGGGGCACGACAAATTGATCACAGTTGTGATAAAGTATAAATGTCTAGCCAAGGTTACGTGCCACGAAACACTTTTAATAATCTCATATGTTAAGTATATTTGCAAAATAAACAGTAAACAGAAAATGTAAAGTACTGAATACACAGGACAGAAGGATATCACAATCGCAACCAAAAGCATTTTAATAACAACATGAACGGTAATCCAATTTAGGAAGCATCATTTAAGTAAAATTGAGGAAATTAGCATTGTACAACAATCAAACCCGGGCCATGGCTAAACTCTTTGGGGCATATGTACAAGAAAGTGTTGCATCAGCTATTATGCACACTTTTCTTGCGCCCCACTGTGCCCCCTAACTTCATCATGGTAACGCCATATCTACAGTACGGCGCACCATGGAGCACATTAGCACAATAGTGTCAAACTTTTTGATGCAAGTGTGGTACATTGGTCCAAAAATGATAGCGCTAATCCAGCACTGAGTGGGGAGGCCCAATGGAAACAATGGGAGTGTCATTTTAGAGCCTGCCTTGGGCAGGTGTTAAAAATGGCGGGAAAAGTGACGGAGTGCAATCTCATAAATTTCACTGCACCATTTTTCTGGGCCTCCTAACAAGGAAACACCCCGCTTGCAGTTTTGCATCAAAAAGTTTAGCGCTGGCTACTGCCATTTCTTAACGCCACCCGTGTGTCATATTTACACGCTGGGTGGCGCTAAGAATAGTTTAGAGTAATTTTTCCTGACGCTAACCATTGTGCCTTGTGGTAAGCAAAATGACGTCAATGCAGGAAAAATGACTCTAATCTGGTGTACAACATGGAAAAACGTTGCAAAACGGATATAAGCTATTTTTCCCCGCAATAGCGTAAAAAAGTGACGCAAATGGAGCAAACAGTGCAAAGGAGCCCCAAAAAGGATCCCAGAAGCCAGGAGAGACCCCAGGGACACCCCAGACAACCAGGAACCTGCCAGGAGGACACAGACAAGACCCAGGGGAGAGAGAAGGAGAAGAGGAAGTGTCGCTTCAGCGCAGAGGAGCATGAAATGCTGGTGAGAGAGGTGACGGAGCACCAACATCAACTCTTCATCACCTCTAAATTGCCAATTGGGAGGAGAGAGGCAATGTGGCAACAGATTGTGGACAAGATTAGCAGTGTGGCAGAGGTCAGTAGAACTGCACTGAGTGCAAGAAACACTGGCATGTCTGCAAGCGGAGGCCAAAGATAAAAATGGCAAGGAACAGGAAGGCAGCACTGCAGACCGGAGGTGGGAGTCCAGCACCGCAAGAGGACATGGACAAGATGGAGGAGATGGTTGCAGCCGTCATCCCGGAGGAAATCATCACTGGTATCGCAGGACAGCGCAGACTACCAGGAAACAACACATATGCAGGGTAAGTTGCATGGGGGACCAAAATGCCTAAATGTCAAGTGCAAGAAGGGGGAGGCACATACCTACTACACAATGCATGTCAGCCCTGAAAATCAGGCAGTGTAAAGGGCAAAGGGGCACGGCATGGGACTCCCTGCATGGCCCATGCCAGGTGCATAGGTTGTGCAGGTGCATCCAGGGGGACAGCACAACACAACGCCAACAACCTTTACATGGGGGTACACCGCTATGCCAAGGCTGCTGGAAATGCTGAAGCAGACCAGGAGGGTAGGGTAGAACGTAAGACTGGTCTGCTGTCACTGGACACCTGGTATTGTCAGAATGTAAACTAGAGAACAATGCCCAGTGTCAGGCCATTGGCTCAAGCAGCATTCACCATTGACAACATTTGCCACAACTACTTGTGCTGTGTGCGCTGGTCAATTAGAAAAAGCCAGTTAGGTGCCGATGGAACAAACACACTCGAAATTAGGGTTCGGTATGGCTACGTGATCTATCCCTATCAATCCCTATCCAAGTGCAACTCCTGTCAACTGCTCATGTCCATAGACTCAATAACTATCAGGCACTGTCACATACATAATAATGTACACAGCAGTAATCCCATACCCATGCTGCCCATCCATGGGTTTACCCCTGTGCCTGTGTCACAATAGCTGTAATGCCACCATGCAACATCTGAGGTATCATAGTGCTAAGACAACTGCATTGAGGGGGAGGACATGTGTGTGTAGGAAGGCAAACACACCTGCACAGTCACAAGAGGAAATTAAACTCTGCCAGATCCATCAGTGCAATGCAATGTAGCACACATTCACAAACATCAACATGAGAAACTACGACTGGTAACACCTGTATTGTCCCATGGAAATGCCATGCATGGTGTGGTGTGGTGCTGTAAACTTCGTACTTGTATAGCGCACTACTCACCCGTTAGGGTCTCAAGGCACTGTACGCATACCGCTGTGGAACCCCTCCTGGCTTTTCCCTGTGAGGTGCTCACTCCTGGGCAACCTCCAAGGTGAAGCCAGGCATCCCAGCGCTGTTGGGGCCATTGTGGAGATTAAGCAAGCTATTGCCCAGAGTTACAGAGTGGGACCCATGAATTAGATTAGGCACCGATGCGAGAATTATCAGGTCCGAGGAAATTGAGTCCAAGACCCGCCGAGGCGGGAATTGAACCCTGGTCCCGGACCAGATTTCTGCATCAGGGTCTGCCGCTCTAACCATTGAGCCACACTTCTCCACTAGGTCTCCGCACCACATAGTTGTATGTGAAAAATGATAAACTGGGACTGGGCCGTACTGTTATGTGTGGTGCTGTGGCATCAGCACACAAACAATCATTGCAAGGCCTCAACATGCAAACGGAAGCAGAGGGAGGGTTGATGAGGACAAGAAGGTGGCAAACCACAATTTGGATAAAACCCACACCTAGAAGATGTGACGCAGACAATTGCCCAAACTGCCCACACTACATGTGACATGGCTGAGGGAATGCAAACATTAATGACAGGATCAATGCATGGGAACCAAGATGACAATGTACCACCAATAGGAAGTCTGTGATGTCACATTACAACTGGCACAACACAGACACACTAATTGTACAATATCTCTTTGCAGAGGACAATGGTTCTGGTGTGGATCTGCCTGTCCTGGACTGCCCTGATGACCTGGATGACCAGCCGACAACCATCAGCCAGGAAACCCTCCAAGATGTCCTGGGAACCCTCCGGACACCATCTCCAGTCACAAGGAGGAGCATTCATGTAGGAGCCATCCCCTAGGACCCACCCACCACTCCAATAGTACGACCTGCCAGCTCAAACACAGCTGGGGACTCTGATGACACAGGGAACACCTTTGAGAGGACAGTAGTGGGAGTACAGCTGGAGCTGGCCAAGGAGGTGCGGGTGGGGATGCAAACTATGGCAGCCAGCCTTGAGGGGATGCGCATGTGCATGATGACGTCTGCAGAACAGACAGCAGCCAAACAAGTCACACAATCCCTACTGCATGAAGTTCAACAGTGTGTGAGGGACCTATCCACTGATGTAAGGGAGTTGCCACAACACCTGCCCTCCCACTCTTGCTGCTGCATGCATGACAACAAGCTGGACTCCATGCACCGGGAACTGGCCTCCCGCAGGGCAGACATGTCTGCTTACCACAGGGATGTTGCTGCCATACTCAATAATCAGCAGCTCCTCCTTGCTGCAGTGATCCCATATGTAGTTCCACAGATGGCAGCTGCCGGGAATTTGGTGTCCACTTCTCCAAACATTGAAGTGTGTGTTGCCCCCTCAAACCTACCTGCACCAACATCAAGGGCAGAGGAGACGACACACACATCAGAGGATGAAGACGTGGAACAGATCATTCTCACTCGTTGGAGTACCCGATAGCACCAGCCCATGCCACATGGGCACTGATTTTCCTTTGTCCTGTGCTTGACAACATGCCAGTGTTGCTACAGTTGGTGACATGCATTCTTCTCCGACACACTGTTAACCTTTCCACTATGGACTGCAATTGTCTCTCACTACTCAATTGGCAATTCATGTTCCTCTGCACTGAACAACACTTCATCTCAGCATGTCCAATGACATGTCCCTCAATCTTGCACTTGTGTTGCGTCACAATAGAATGCTTTACACTAATGGGGTCACATACCTGGACTATGTAAATATTGCACTACAGCACTTTAAAATAAACAGCATCTACACACCCACTTTGTCTCTGTGTAATGTGACACATCTACTTTGCTGGGGATTTGTGATGCGTGTAACATGTCTATGGTCACAGAGTGTCAATACCAGAGTGCAAAAATAATGTGAGCAGATATCTACGCACAAGATATCTAAAAGATGAACGTCAATGCTGGCCACATCCCCTACAAGCAAGTCACTGTGTATGTGACATTTGCTTTAAAACACACATGCCTCACCCACAACATACAGCAGGAATGGCTGTGTAAGAGTGCTCAATCAATAACGTCAGCTGGGTAGTACAAGTAAAACACATTGGCGTGTACTTGACCTCATCTGAAATTGGCACTATTCAGTTTAGCAGTGTTCACATGAACATCAGGCTGCAGGCAGACGTCCCACACTGTCCAACATCATGACACAGGATCAGAACAATTACAGCTTAAAAAGCAAAACCTACCTGTCCAATACATGGGAACAATAGTCACGTTGAGTGATGGGTACAATGGATGGCAGATGCATTGAGATTTAGATTTGTTGTAGCTGTCAATGTGACAGCTCATTTGAAAGTGGGAATTAACATGTCAAGAGAGGGATGTGGATGCAGGATGGAATTCACAGACCAACAGACAATTGGTGCTGTACACTCAAGCAAAGACCCTGAGGCCCAAGCACATGACACATGCAGTAAGGGAGTACCTAAATCTTTAATAACTATGTAGGAAACAGAACTTAAAACTATGTAACACACCTATACTAACCTAATGTATCCTAGCTATACATTACCCACAACTGGCCCTAACTACCCTATGCTAAGCTTATCTACCACATTTAACAAACACTCTAAACATTTGCCCCCTGCCCCCATTATTTGACGAGACACATGCAGGACAACATATACTAAGCTAAACATATACTACCTAATACTGAACAAACCACCCTCAAACCTACTTATCCTATCTAAACAACTACCCTACTGTAACCTATCACTAAACCCCTTAAACCCACTACAAAACAGGATGAGGAATGAGGAGTGAGGGGACTGAATTAGGTGTGAGGGGAGGTAAGAGTTCACAGGTTTGCCCTCCTCAGTGTCTTTTTAATTGCCTTCAGCCTCCGTGTATTTTTGTCCACATCCTTCTGAATGGTGTCAAGCTTTTTAACACCTTCTTCATGTCCTTCTGGAGCTCAGCAATGACAGCCATGTCCACTGCAGTAGGTGTGGTGGTCTGTGTTGCAGAGGTTGATGGTGCAGCAGGTGCAGTGGTCTGTGGTGCAGATGTTGACAGTGCAGCAGGTGGGGCAGATGTGACGGTGGCCACTGTGGTACTGTGTGCACTCGTGATGGTGGCTACAATCTTTGTGGCCAATGCCGGTCCCCCTTGGCTGAAAGCCCACCATTCATGCCACTGCCATGAACTGCCACTGCACTGAACAACCATCAACACCTGACCTGCCAACACAATTCACAAAACACCCACATTGATGCCAGCACACATCTGGCCTTGACCTGCATGCACGCCTATTGCATATCACGTAAGTGTCATGTAAATGGAGTACAATTTATGGGGATAGATGCTGGGGGACAGTTACCCATACAGTCCTACAAGTACATTACAATACAGGGATGCACAATTTTGTGTGGAAAACTGATACATCACTGTGTTGTGAGAATGAGGGTATGACCCAGTGCCAATATACTGACACTGGAGCACTTCCAAGTCACATGTGGGCCTACATGTGGCTAGTAATTACCTTGTTCACACGCTGCTGCCTATTGTGCAGCAGAAGGCTCCCAAGATATGACTCTCTGCCTGTGAATGTCTAACCCTTGCACAGAACACTATGTCAACATCCAGTCAAGTAAAATATCAGATCACGTGCCAGCTCATCATATCTTGCAATGAGTGCAACACACAAGAGTCACTCACAGAACAGCTGCAATCACTACACAGGACAGACATTATCACACTTACTGGATACGTCTAGGTCCTGAAATCGAGCCACTTCTCCGATGGTACAGGGGTCAGGTCCACCTGTAAGACATGGAAAGGAAATATATGCTCAGTGTCAGATCACTGTACAAACGTGTGAACAACATATCACAGTGTGCAACATTTTAAATGAGTGAGCTGGTGATCCTGCATGTAGACAGACCAACAGACATACCACTGCAAACTCACATTGCCACTGACAATCCAGTGAGTGATAGCCACACATCTGCACACATGCACTGGACCTAACAATCATGTGGTGCTAAACCCTACTACAACCACTTGTGGCTAATCTATTTCAGATGGTACTCTATGTCATGATTTGTATTTTGCTGACAATTTCAATGGCACTTCCCTGGTGCACTGCAATAGAACTGACTTAGGTATTGTGGCGTGTGCATCAAGGGACACTGACTTACTGTGTGATGGACATGTGGCTCAATTTTCAGTCTGCAATTATCAAGCATTCAGTGGTCCATGACAGATATGGCACAGTTGTGTGTAGGTAACAAATGCCCCATTGGCAGTGTCCCCTAAGCCGTGTATGCCCCCTTTGCCAACATAATGGCAGGGATCATGTGTGTGTAATGATGACAATGTAGCGTTAAACATGGATTGGCCACTTTGCTGTCCTGATACAGTGAAATGTGGTATGCTGACAGTGTCTTACCTGAATATCATTGACAGAATGGATGGGAACAGGTGTTGCCATTGCACCTGAAATGTGTGACTAAGGACCACATGTATGAAGATCAGGTTTTGTGAGTCACACATTGCAAGACTTAGCAACTCGCAATTTCTGGCTAGGATAATCTGATGTACAACACTGTCAATGACACCGTTTGCAAATCACAAATGGGGTAGCAAATGTCCTACCTCATGAGTGTAAATGAGGTAGGTCTCATTTTACAAACCCCTTGGGAATTCGGCACTCACAGGGATGCTGGCTTGCTGGGCTCAGCAGACCACCATGTCTGTGACTGCTTTCAAATAAAGATGTATTTTATTTTTTTAAATGCAGCCTTATTTCATTAAGGATAAACAGAAAGCATAACAAAAACAATTATAACTTTAGTATTTTTTTTAAAGCAGACAGTGGTCCATGGGACCACTGCCTGCTCTGAAATAATTTTTTGGCATGCATTCATAAAGGGGAAGGGATCCCATGTTGACCCCCCCCCTTTTTGTGAATGGGTTAGCGCCAACTTGAAACTGGTGGTAACTGCAATTGTTTTGTGACAGCATTCACGGTCACCAAACAATCAATCAGCTGACTGCGACTCACAAACAGGAAGGGAACACACCTTCCTAAATGCCACTAGCAAACCCTGTTTTGTGATTCGGCAAGGTGATTGCAGAATGGCAAAATTGGGTATGTGCATTGGAGTAAACATTTTTTCTTGACGTAAACACAATCATTCTGAAAACTAGGCTGTTTGTGACAATTAAAAATAGCTTGGTACATGTGGCCCTAAGTGATAGTCGTACATGACTCAACAAACGTCAGGACTGCATTGTTAACATGTAGAGACATGTGGACTCCATCTCAGCACGTCAAGACATCTGCTACTGTCACTCAGGAGCATTCTACTGTGCACATTTGTCAGTGTAATATTCAACAAAAGGGCCACCGATCACCACACCCAGGTGGTCCAGCAGATCCTGCTCTCTGGCCACTAGGTCAGCCCAGCGATGCTTCAGCTGGTGCTCATTCCTGCTCGTATGGTAGACTCTTTTGAGGTGGTGGAGCACCTTGCCCCACCGCAGCTGCCTTGCCTCTGTGTGATACCACTGTATCACACGCCCACCCATCACCAGCATCAAGGGAAGGAAGTGGCACACCAGCCACACAAAGCCCCAAGCTCCTCCTCCTCCATGTGGGTCAGCCTCGCCCTTCCCGACATGTCCTTGCACAACAAATCAAAACTGAAAAAGTGTAAAAAAAAGAAGGAAAATAAATGTAAAAAAAGGTAACTTACCGCCCAAACCTAAGAACCCCAACTAACCCAACTAATCTAACCCCCAGACAGACACCTAACTGTACAAATACAATTTGAAAGACACTAAACTACACAAAAGCACATACACAGGTACAATAAACAAACAGAATTCACAAACAACACAAGAGAGACACCACAAGATACAAGAAATGCAATTGAGACACCAGCAACACCAAGACACAGCCACACAGCCAAGAAAAAGCACAGACTGTAAAGTGAAAGTGAAAGTACAACCACTGTACCATGCCTGTAAATATGATTTCCTATTACATCACTTCTTGTCCCCTTTGCTGCCCGTTTTCCGTCATGCATGTAATTTTTTGACGCATATGATGTTTGCGTGAATGTTTTCGACGCATTACCTACATGTGTGGCAAAATGCCACACATTACCTGTAGACTTCAATTTCAATGGATATCCACATGCGTGTGGTGCGCAGGTGGAATTCATGCTAAGGGCCCATGTATGGTTAGTCAGTGTTTGCGTGATTTTTCATGCATTTGCGTCAAAATATTTGACTCAAACTGTGATTGCGTGATTTTCAAATATTTAACATGCATGCACCGTGTATCAACATGAAGATAGGATGGTATTGCCTGCAGTGTGTGGTATAGTGGTTGGCCACATGTGGTAGAGCATGCAACTGTGTGTTTTGGGTGTGAATGATCTGTAACAACAATATGTGTGTTTCTGAAGGAACGGCATGCAATACATTGTATAATGTATGAATGTGTTCCAAATGGGTAGCTACATCTGATGGCAATCAGTGATCTACAACAGTCATGATATGTGTTTGTAATATGTGTTGACTCATGTGATGTGTGTAGTTGTTTGACTTTGGGGACATTACATTTCACACGACAAGAAAAACTCAGGGATGATTGAGGATGGACGATGAGTGCTATGTCGGATATGTTACCCCTCATATGTCATTAATTGTTGGTTACAACTTCATGGTGACTTGTGTGTGAACTACACAAATGTCAGACATGTGTACCTACTGTGTTTGAGACACTGTGCCTTAATTCCACCCATAAAATGTTTGGTACATATCAGTTTGACTCATAACAATTACCTATGTTACGTATGTTGCTGTGGTGGACATGCTGCCCTGGCTGCATGTGTTCATATATTTTCAGATGTGCATTCCACAGAAGTGTCCAGCTCAAGTGTGTGGGCATGTGTACCCTGTGTCAGGAGTGGGCTCCATGGTGTTACGGTTTTGGTGGGTCTAGTCAGGACTCTGTTAGGGGAACCCCTTAAGTTCACAGAGTATCTCGCAAGGAGGTAGTGTCCCAAAGCAGAAGAGCAGCTAAAGGCATACAAGGGGAAAGGCCAACTATGGTAAGGCAGAGGAAACAGAAATGTGAAGGCAGATCAACCTTAGTGTGAACAAATATGGAACGGACCAGTAAGGGACAAACACGCTGGGCTTATCACTAAGGTTGTACACAGGGCAGGGCTCAGAACTTTTCACAGCAACAGGGAACGTCATTGCCTCTGTGCAGATTAATCTTACAGATAGTCACCACCCAATAGAAAGGAGGCAGCAGAAGTGATTCTGTGTCTGGACCCTTAGGGCACAAACAAGGATTGTACTTACATGCACAATACACAAGTATATTGCTAGGTTTATGGACTTACCAACAAGAAGGCCATTGCCATATTGTCCGTTCTGGAAGTGCTGATTGATCATGTTGTGGCGGAATATGAATGAATCATGGACACTCCCAGGATACTTAGCCAAGATGTTAGTGAACAATCCCTAGTGGTCAACTATGGCCTGCACATTGATGCTCTCTGTTCCGGAATAGGTGCTCTGTTGCTGCAGGTGGTACAGTCTGGACAGGGGTGCAGTCAATTGCACTGAGCACATGCGGGAAGCCATGGATTTGGTAGACGTGCTGTTTTATCTCCTGCTGCTTCTGCTGGCTATTAGGGAAGCTGATGTGGTGGGGTGTGAGGGAGATTATGGCATCTAAGACCTTGGGCAGGAAGGCCGAGAATGAGGGCTGTGATACCCTAGCGACCAGGGCACCCGTTGTCTGGAAGGAGCCACTTGCCAACATATGCAGGACAGCTAGCAGCTTGGTCGCCAGTGGTATATTGCTTATGTGTCAGCAGGCTAGCTGTTAGTTGTGGCTCAATTTGGCGCATCAGCTGCTGTATGGCTTCCCAGTTCAGTCGATATCTCCGGATGATGTCCTGCTCCCTGAGGCCATGGAGGGTTGTTCCTGAAGACCCTCTCCTGCCTTTTGCGTTGCCTTTGTGGACTGCATTGGGGTGGTGATGGCTACTGCTGTTGGTCCTGTGCTCGACGTTGTCTTGCAAGCTGCATCAGTAGCACCGCCATCTTGTTCTGTTGGTCTGTGATGTTGCTTGTGTGTGTTTTCATCAAGTAGTGGTATGTTTGCCTCATTTTAACACCTGTCCTGACCCAGGCATTACATTTTGACGCAAATCGAGTTTAGCGTTATTTTTTGGGTCCGCCTCCCACCCGTGCGTCATTTTTGCCCTGTTGGATAAATATGGCACTAAGGTGTTTGAGTAATTTGTTAGATGGGAATGCCTGCCTTGCATCTCATTGACGCAAGGCGGTTTCATGCATCCTTTATGTTGGAAAATGGGTTATTGGTAAGGGCAGGTAGGTACCTACACTTAGCAGTAGGCCACTAACCTCCACTATGGTCCTGTTAGGTCTCAGTAAATTAAACCCAGCTCAACCCTTGGTAGCTTGGCAACGAGCGTCAATGCTTAACTTAGGAGACAGAGGCCCTCATTCCAACTTTGGCGGGCGGCGGTAGCCGCCCGCCAGGCGGGGACCGCCAATCGGACGCCATGCGGCCAAAAGACCGCTGCCGGCATTCCAACATTCCCGCTGGGCCGGCGGGCACTAACCAAGTTAGCGCCCGCCGGCCCAGCGGGAATAAGGCCGCAACACAGAAGCCGGCTCCGAATGGAGCCGGTGGTGTTGCGGGCGTGCGACGGGTGCAGTTGCACCCGTCGCGCTTTTCACTGTCTGCTAGGCAGACAGTGAAAAGCTGGCCGGGGCCCTGTTAGGGGACCCCTGCACTGCCCAGTGGCATGGGCAGTGCAGGGCCCCCAGGGGCCCCAGGACACCCCTTACCGCCAGCCTCTTCCTGGCGGTGAAAACCGCCAGAAAAAGGCTGGCGGTAAGGGGGTCTGCGCTGCCCTGGCGGATTCGCCCAGCCGGGGCAAAAACGGCGGGAAACCGCCGGCCCCGGTTTTCCGACCGCGGCTTTACCGCCGCGGTCAGAATGGGCTTGGAAGCACCGCCAGCCTGTTGGCGGTGCTTCCGTCATTCTGCGCCCTGGCGGTCCAAGACCGCCAGGGTCAGAATGACCCCCAGAGTGTAAAGCATTCAAATATCACAAAAAAGTATTTAAATAAAACACAAGAAACAGTTTAAAAATCCAAAACCAATTTATAAAAATAGATTATATTTTTATCAATAAAATTGGATAAGGGGAACCAGAGATATGAATGTTTAAAGAATTATTGTTTTTTAGCGCCTAGAAACAAAAAGCGCCAATCGGGTCATCTGGTTGCACCTCAACCGGGGCAAAGTCAAAGTTTAAGCCCGACCGCGATGGAACCCTGCTCGGCTACAGGCCGCGGGAGGCCTCGGTTAAAAGTTTACCTTCACACTTAGGGGGTCATTACAACCCTGGCGGACGGTGTTAAAGGTGCGGTAATACCGCAAACAGGCCGGCGGACAAAAAATGGGAATTATGACCGTGGCGGAAACCGGCAACATAGACAGCCACTTTAACACTCCGTCTGCCACGGCGGTACAGACAAGCAGCGTGGCGGTCACCACCAACAGACAGGTGGAAGACAATGAAACGCCCACAGTATCACAACCCGCCAATCCGTCACCTTTTTCCGGGGCGGATTCACCGTGGATAAAAACACGGCGGAAACAGCTTTTGCAATGGGAAAACGCTCAGCTTAACACACTCCACGAGGAAGGAGGACACCATGGAGCCGGAATTACAAATACTCCCTGCCCCTGTCTTCCTACTCATCTACGAACACCAGCAACGGCGGCGGCGAAGACAACGGTGAGTACTGCACCTACGACATAGGGGAGGGGGGAGGCAAAAGTCAGGGACACACACACGCAACACCCCCACCCCCACCCTCTCACATTACAACACACACACCAATGCATTTCCAAACATCACAGTAACAACCCCCAACCCCCCCGGAAGAATGCAAAGACAAAAGGAAATCAGTTCAAAAATTGTAATGTATCAAAATACAGTTACCAAATATATACAGATATATAGCCACATTCAAAAGTATATACATTACGAGAAGTAGTGCAGATATGCACATATCAATGTCCGTGCACCACTGGGCCAAAAATGCACGGGCGAGGCCCACACTAGATACCTGTCCACAAACAGAGAGAACACTGCAGGGGCATCAGATCGAAATACAACAGGCACCTCAGGGGGAAGGAAACGGGGGGCACCTCAGCCGGATTACAGCACCACGCCAGATCCACGACGGGGCTCCATGCCCATTGATATATCCTGGGGAGTGCAAAGCCACAGTCTCTCAAGTCTCTACATTGGGTGGTTTGCCCACTGTTACATCCTGGGGAGTGCAAAGCCACAGTCTCTAAAGTCTCTACAGTGGGTGGTTTGCCCACTGTTACATCCTGGGGAGTGCAAAGCCACAGTCTCTCAAGTCTCTACAGTGGTTGGTTTGTCCACTGTACCACCCTGGGGAGTGCAAAGCCACAGTATCTCAAGTCTCTACAGTGGTTGGTTTGCCCACTGTACCATCCTGGGGAGTGCAAAGCCACAGTCTCTCAAGTCTCTACAGTGTTTGGTTTGTCCACTGTTACGTCCTGGGGAGTGCAACGCCACAGTCTCTTAAGTGGATGCAGGTCTCCACTGGTTCTGGAGGGGGACTGGTGCCCAGAGTGCTTCATCCTGTGAAGGACAGACAGAGTGTATGCAGGTCTCCACTGGTTCTGGACGGGGACTGGTGCCCAGAGTGCATCACTCTCTCCTTGGCGGTCCCAGTTCCATCACTGTCCCAGCTGCACATGGGCTAACGATGCTTGATTTGGCAGTGCTTTGCCCTGTTCAGCGGTGCTTTGCCCTGTTCAGCAGTGCTTTGCCCTGTTCAGCGGTCTTCGCAATGGTGGTCTTTGGCCTGTTCAGCGGTCTTCACCATGACGGTCTTTGCCCTGTTCAGCAGTGCTTTGCCCTGTTCAGCGGTCTTCACCATGCCGGTCTTTGCCCTGTTCAGTGGTGCTTTGCCCTGTTCAGCGGTCTTCACCATGGTGGTCTTTGCCCTGTTCAGCGGTGCTTTGCCCTGTTCAGCGGTCTTCACCATGGTGGTCTTTGCCCTGTTCAGCGGTGCTTTGCCCTGTTCAGCGGTGCTTGCCTTTGCTGTCTCTGACCTGTGCAGCGGTGTGTGGCATTACGGTCCCTCAGTGCCCAGCGGGGCTGTGGCTGCCGGGGCTCTCCAGGGCACTGACGCTGGCGGTGGTCTCTGGACCAGTGACGATACTGGTGCCCTCCAGGGCAGTGACTCTGGCGGTGGTCTCCGGACCAGTGACGATACTGGTGCCCTCCAGGGCAGTGACTCTGGCGGTGGTCTCCGGACCAGTGACGATACTGCTGGCGGTGGCCTCCCAGCCGGCGGGGACGATGGCGGCCTTCTCCGCCGTGCTACTCTTACCAGGCTGTGCAGACTTCTTCTGGCACTTCACCACCTTTGGAGGAGTCACAGCTGACTCGGCAATCCCCCTGGGAACCTTGTGAGTAGTTTTGCCTCCAGGAGTCTTCACCCTGTCCTGTCGGCCACTTTCCAACTTGAGATGCTTTACAGGGGGTGGACTGGCAGTGCTTTGGCTCCGTGTCACACTGCCTGCCCTGGTGGCCGGTGCACTCCACACACCTGTGACACGCACCACTGGTACTGGAGTCTTTTTGGCTGAGGCGCTACTACGGGACTGATGAATTGGAGGGGTGGGGGTGGGGCAAATAGGTCAACCTTGCAGAGGGAGAGTTTCTGATGAACACTGGGATGGGTAACTGGAGGGGGTCTGGGAGTGGAGGAAGAGGAGGTGGTTGTAGAAGGTGTCACTTTAGGTGTTTTGGGTGCAGGTGCAGGTACTGGAGGCTGTCGTGAGGTGGATGGATGTTGGGTGTGTGGGTGCCCGCGTTTGTGTACTTTGGGAGGGGGCGTCACAGACACACTGGGAGAGGACACAGGGGACGTTTAAATGGTAGTGGGGGTGGTGAGTGCAGGTGAGCAGGGCGTGGTGCTGGGTGTTCTGGTGCGAGTCCTAGTGCCTGTAGATGTAGTGAATGCAGGTGAGAGTGTAGACGACACTGGGAGGGAGGAGGGAGACGACGAAGAGGGGGACACAGTCGAGGCAGTGGATGTTGCTGTGTCTGCATGTGTGTGATGCTTGTGTGAGTGCCTGTGGGTTGTGTGGTGCCTATGTTTGCCTGAGCTACTTTTGTGTATTGAGGTGTATGCATGCTTGTCTGATGGTGTGCTTGGGATAGGCTGGGGTACAGGGGATTGGGTCTGGGTGGAGGAAGTTGGAAGGGGGAGGCTAGACAAAGGGACAATGGCTGCCATCAGTGCTGAGGCCAGAGATTGCAGGGTTCGATGATGGGCAGCCTGACCAGAATGAATGCCCTCCAGGAATGCATTAGTGTGTTGCAACTCCCTTTCTACACCCTGGATGGCATTCACAATGGTTGACTGCCCAACAGTGAGTGACCTGAGGAGGTCAATGGCCTCCTCACTGAGGGCAGCAGGGGTGACAGGGGCAGGGGCTGAGATGCCTAGGGCGAAGGTGATGCCCACCCTCCTGGGTGAGTGGGCACGGGGCGAAGGCTGAGGGGCTGCTGGGAGGGCGGTGCTGGTAGGGGAGGTGGCGGCTATACCTGTAGAAGTGGGGGGCACAGATGGTGCCGCCACCACAAGGGATCTCCCATCGGAGGACAAGTCCGTGTCGCTGGTTGGTGATCCGGTGACCGACGTGTAGCTCCCCTCGCCCTCCGTTCCACTGGTGCATTCTGAGTCCGTGGTGTGGCCCTCCATGGCCATGTGGGATGCAGCTCCCTCGTGCTCCGGTGCCACTGTACCTCCGCCTCCGACAGGTTGAGTGCATGGCTTACCGCTACCGTTGGCGGACAATACAGACACAGCAGCCCCCTGCACTACGCCGTGCTCTTGGCCTCTACAGATGCAATTCCTGGGATATGGCCTACATGGTTATGGTGGACATCTCCACACATGGATGCCACAGGGTCATCTATACCTGTACTTGGCACTCTCCTCAGGTGGGGTGGAGTGGCACATGCCCTGCATTACGGAGGGGCCTAGCCTACGTAAGTCTGCCTGGCCTAGGGACACCCACAGCCCTCCTCCCTCACCCAGACCCCTCAACTGCGCGCCAAGTCCCCAGAATGAGAGTGTACTTACCCCCTTGTGTCTGCTGTGATGCCCTCAAGCGCCCATCCAACTCCGGGTAGGCCACCGCCAGGATCCGGAACATCAGGGGGGTCATGGTGCGACAGGCACCCCTCCCACGTTGGGAGGCCATCTCCAGCTGAGCCTCCGCTGTCTTCTTGCTGCAGCGGCGAATGTCCTCCCATTGTTTCCGGCAGTGGGTGCCCCGTCTCTGGTGGACCCCCAGGGTCCGAACTTCCTTGGCGATGGCACGCCAAATGTCCTTCTTCTGGTGGGAATTGACCTACATGACATGCACAGGGGACGAAGAGAAGTCCTTACCAACTGCACCGTCGATGTGAGTGGCCCCCAACCCTACCCTTGCCATGTGGCACATGCATTCACAGTCCTTCTTGTTCCCTGCACTCTGCCCCCTTCCCTCTTACAACCAGCCCTCTCCACCCAGGCATAGCCCATACAACGTGCTCCCTGTGTACTTACCTATTGGTCTGGAGGACCGTAGAGTAGCATGTACTGGGGGAGGACCCCATCCATGAGCTTCTCCAACTCCTGAGCAGTGAAGGCAGGGGCCCTTTCCCCAGACGCAGCAGCCATTGTCTCTTCCAGACTGAGGTCACAGCAGCACTTGCAGTGTAGGTCCTCTCCTGTCGAAGATCAGGTATCGAGTGATTGAACAGATAGAAAATGGTGGGCACGTCCGCGGCGGTGACGTCCACGGCGGTGCGTATCATCACCGCCGGCGCACTTCGTCATTGGCTCCTGGGACGCATAGGGTCCAATGTTAACCAATGCAGCATTGCGCCACGGTCTACGAACGCCTACCGCGACGGGGTACAACGCCAGCGCAGATACCTCACATTCCCATTGTCCCAGTTTAGAGGTCAGGCAGCCGCCATTTCAGGGGCCGACATGGCTTCATTTACTACTGCGTCACACATAGCTAGGCCTACACTCAACACACATACAGGAACAGTTTTGTGTTTGGTGTTGTGTTCTGTGTATCTGTGGGTACATACCTGGGATTTTGTTGACTCTGTGGTCGCTGTTGACCTTCATAGGCACCGTCATCTGGGACATTTGAGAAGATGGCGGAATCCTCCGGTGTACCGACCTCTGGTGGACCTGTTGACAATGGAGGAGCGACATTTAATCATCACCTACAGGTTTGACCGTGCCACTATCCAGGAACTATGTACCCAGTAGGAGCCTGACCTGATGTCACCAATCCGACATCCCACTGAAATACACCCTGACGTGCAGGTGCTGTCAGTGCTCCATTTCCTTGCTAGTTGGTCTTTTCAGACAACAGTGGCCATGGCATCAAGGATGTCCCAGCCTATGTTTTCCAACGTGTTGTCCAGAGTGTTGTCTGCCCTGCTGAAACACGTAAGGAGCTACATCATTTTCCCTGAGGTGGATGATTTGGCTACAGTGAAAGGTGACTTCTATGCCCTTGGACATATCCCCAACATCATAGGTGCTATTGATGGGACCCATGTAGCTCTGGTCCCCCCCACAGGAGTGAACAGGTGTACAGGAACCGGAAGAGTTATCATTTTTTTAATGTACAGATGGTATGTTTGGCAGACCAGTACATCTCCCAGGTAAATTCTATGTTCCCTGGCTCAGTGCATGACGCCTACATCCTGTGGAATAGCAGTATCCCTTATATGATGGGTCAACTCCAGAGGCACCGTGTGTGGCTATTAGGGGACTCTGGTTACCTCAACCTGTCCTGGCTATTGGCCCCAGTGAGGAATCCCAGGACCAGGGCAGAGGAACGCTACAATGAGGCCCATGGGCGGACTAGGAGGGTGATCGAACGCACCTTCGGCCTCCTGAAGGCCAGGTTCAGGTGCCTCCATATGACAGGAGGTTCCCTATTCTACTCACCGAAGAAGGTGTGCCAGATCATCATCGCCTGCTCAATGCTTCACAATCTTGCTTTGCGACGCCAGGTGCCTTTTCTGCAGGAGGATGGTCCATATGACGGAGTTGTGGCAGCTGTGGAGCCTGTGGAGCCTGTGGACAGTGATGAGGAGGAAGCTGAGGAAGAAGACATCGACAACAGGGAGTCAGTCATACAGCAATATTTCCAGTGACACACAGGTGAGAACATTTTCTTTTTTACCATTACATTGACTTTAACACGTCTACCTCTATCCTGTCTGTCATGTAATAGCAGTATTTGGTCACTGAGTTGTACCTTTCCATTACGGATTCACAGGTGTGGTTACCAACGTGTGTCATCTGCTTGCATCCTTCAAGGACTTGTGATGTGTGACATAGGTATGTTGGCTTTACAATTGGAAACACATTATGACACTGTCATTGATAATACATATTTACCAAATCACAGACTGACTCCAGATTGTTTTGTGGTTCAAGGGTGTTTATTTAAGTGCTCAAAAATGGAGGGGGGTTGTGAAATGGTGATGGGGGAAGGTGGAGGAATGTCCATGGCAGAGTCCAGTCCATTGGTCACACAGGTGCACTGCCCATATGGGCATAGGATTTGGAGCTGGGGCAGTTTAAGTATGGACAGGGTAACAAAGTGGGACAGTGGGAGGACAATCAGGGTGGTCTCATTTCCTGGCGGGGGTCTTGCCATCTTGCTCTGTCCTGTTCCTGGATCTCAGGGACCGCTTTTGTGGTGGTTGTCCATCTGCAGGGGGTGGGGTGCTGGTGTGGTGGTCCTGTGGCGGTGCATCCTGTCCACTAGCGCCGGCGGAGGTGGTGGGCAGTTCATCGTCCAGGCTAGTGTCAGGGGCCCCTTGGAGTGCCACGGTGTCCCTCATGGTCTGCTGTATGTCCTTCAGCACCCCTACGATGGTGCCCAGGGCGAAGCTGATGGTCCTGAGCTCCTCCCTGAACCCCAAATACTGCTCCTCCTGCAGGCGCTGGGTCTCCTGAAACTTGTCCAGGACCGTCGCCATCGTCTCCTGGGAGTGGTGGTATGCTCCCATAATGGAGGATAGGGCCTCGTGGACAGTGGGTTCCCTTGGCCTGTCCGCCCCCTGTTACACAGCAGCCCTCCAAGTTCCCCTGTGTTCCTGTGCCTCCGTCCCCTGGACGGTGTGCCCACTACCACTGCCCCCAGGTCCCTGTTGTTGTTGGGGTGGTGGGTTATCCTGGGTTCCCTGTAGTGGTGGACACACCTCTGATTGACGTGTCCTGGGTACGGAGGTATGGGCCCGCTGGGTGGGTGCTGTGCTGGTGTTACCAGAGGGTGGAAGGTCAGTGTTGGGCTGTGCCTGTGCAAGGGGAACCGACTGTCCCGAGGCCCACGATGGTCCGGGCTGGTCATCAAGATCCAGTAGGGCAGAGCTGCTATTGTCACTGTGGGCCTCTTCTGTGGGTGGAGTGGAGTTGTCTGGACCCTCCGGTGTGGTGACGTTCCTTAGTGGTCCTGCAGGGATATAAGAGCATGATTATTGCATGTGTGTTTGTAATGGTGTGCAATGGGTGGGTGTACGTGTACCCCAGCGCAAGTATTCCTGTGTGTGGGTTGGTTTGATGATGGTTAGGGGGTTGTTATGGGTATGTGCAGTGGACATGCTTTAGTGAGGGGTAACCATGCTTAGTTGTTGCATGCAGGGCTGGTGTTGGGATGTGTGGTTTGTGTTATTAGTACATTAGTGAGGAGTTGGAGTGATAGGGGAGGGGGTGAGGGTGGGGGGGTGTGATAACATGCAGGTAGGGTGGGGGATATGTTAGTTAAGATTTGACTTACCCGTGTCCATTACTCCACCGACTTCTCCGAGGCCCTCTGGATGCATGATGGTCAAGACTTGCTCCTCCCATGTTATTAGTTGTGGGGGAGGAGGTGGGGGTCCGCCGCCAGTCTGGTTGTGCCTGTAGACCACTGAACGCACCTTCCCCCGTAGGTCGTTCCACCTCTTCCTGATGTCCTCCCGATATCTTGGATGCTGTCCCACAGCATTGACCCTGTCCACTATTCTGCGCCATAGCTCCATCTTCCTGGCTATGGATGTGTGCTGCACCTGTGAGCCAAATAGCTGTGGCTCTACCCGTAGGATTTCCTCCACCATGACCCAGAGCTCCTCCTCAGAAAACCGGGGGTGTCTTTGGCGTGACATGGGGTGGTGTGGGTGATGTGTGGGGTGGTGTAAGTGTTGATGTGTGTGTTGATGTTTAGTGGTGTGTGGTGTTTTGTGCGTGTAATGTTGTATGGGTGATGGTGTTGTGTGCCTCTGTGTGGTGGGGTTCTCAGTTGCTGTGCTTTCTGTCTTTCTGGCCTTCGTCCGTGAATTGTGGTCGTAGGGGTTTGTGGGTGATGTGGGTGTGTGTTTTATATTGTATTGGGTGTGTGGGAGTGGTGTGTGTATGTGTATTAGGTGTGTGTATTTCAAATTGTCCAATGTGGCGGTGTTTTGGAGAAGTGTGTGTATTTTGAGCGCGGCAGTGTATACCGCCAATGGAATACCGCGGTTGAAAGACCGCCGCGTGGATTCGTGGGTAGTGATAGCATGGGCATGTTTCTGTTGGCGTGATGGTGGAGGATTTGTTTTCGCCAGTTTATCACTGACCTTTGGTGTGGGAGACTTCTGTGGGTGTCTGAATTTCGGTGGTTTCAGAGATGTGTGTCATAATAGCTGTGGCGGAATTCCGCTGGCGTGGCGGTGTGTCGGCGGTCTTCTGCACAGCGGTAAGTGGCTTTTACCCCCAATGTTGTAATGACCCCGTTAGTCTCTTTTTCGAAGATTTTCTTCAGCGGGACGAACCTGCCAGTCCAATCCGACCTCCTGGAGCCCTTCTCCGGATACGCGTCGCGGGAATCCTCGGTGGAGATTTTTACCTTTGGACTTAGTCGTTTTTTTCAAGGTGAAAATCCTTCAACCGGGGTAAACCTGGATCTTGATCCGACGTCCGTGGATCCCTCCTCGGATACGCTGGCTGGGAGGTCCCGGTCAACTTTTTTACCTTCAGACTTAGGGGGTTATTCTAACTTTGGAGGAGGTGTTAATCCGTCCCAAAAGTGACGGAAAAGTGACGGATTTACCACCAGCCGTATTACGAGTCCATTATATCCTATGGAACTCGTAATACGGCTGGTGGTATATCCGTCACTTTACCGTCACTTTTGGGACGTATTAACACTCCTCCAAAGTTAGAATAACCCCCTTAGTCTCTTTTTCTGAGATTTTCTTTACCGGGACGAACCAGCAAATCAGGCCGGGTCGCGGTTGAGGCAAGTCAGCTAGAGTTGCCACGGCGGGTTGGTCCCTCTATGGAGCTTTTTTTTCAAAAATTCTCCAAATTTCTGGGGCTTCTCCCAGATGTCCTTTTAAGGTTCTTTTGAGGTCCACAGCTCACCCCAAGGGTCCAGAAGTTCTGAGATGGTCCTTGGGGGGTGTGGACTACAACTCCCAGAATGCACCTGGCGCAAACTCCTTTTTGGCCACTGGGCAGTGGCCAGCTGGTTGATTTCTTCAGGAGTTGGTGCAGGGGACTCTGGTTAGCAATTTTTCACCTGTATCAAACAGGGAGTCCCTCCTTGAACCAGTTGAAGCCAGACAAAGTCCTTCTAAGTGTTGAAGCCCAAGTGTGCAGCTGGTGCAGTCCTTCTGAGTGCAGGTTCCAGGTGCAGGCCAGGGGTCCAGCAGGGCAGTCCTTCTTCCCCTTTGGTTCTTCCTTGTTAGAATCTGATGGGGATCTGAGGTGTGGGTGCAGGTCTGCCAGTTTTGTCCTTACTCCTGGGTGAAAAGCAGGGAGATCCTGGTTCTCCAATCAGGTGCGGGGTCCTTCCCCCTGTGATGACCACTTCATGGGAAGTGTGGCAAAAATCAATCCCAGGAGGCAACATTCTTCAAAAATCCATAATGGCTCAATCTGATTTTTGGAGGTTACATCGGGCTGAGCCCACCCACTGGTGTGGCTAAAAATCATAAACACACCCCTCTCCTGCCCTCTCCTAATCTAACCAAGGGGCACCTAGTTGTCTGGGGTTGCAGGATGTGGGGTTGTAGCTGGGTTGTTCCAAATGTCCTTCTCTGCCTTTGAAGACCAGTATGACAGCCCTCCCCCTTCCTGCCTCACCATCTGCTGATGGGAGATTCCCTCCCACAGGCACATTCCTTTGTGTGAAGCCAGGCCACTTCACACCTCATCAAGGCAGCCTGGCCAGGTTGCTAGAGGCTGGCCAATCAGAGCACAGCAGCAAAAACAATGCAGGGCTGAAATTGGCAACTTTTCAGGTAAAGTTTAAAACTCTTTACCTGAACAAGTTATATTAAATCCAACAACTGGAAGTTGTGGGATTTATTATAACAATTAATTTGATACCAAACTCTTGGTATCCATAATTTAAGGGGACTTTGAAAATTAAAATAAAGTCTCCCAATTCTAGCCTATGAAGGCCATTTACTACAATGAGGGGAAAACAAATTTGGCTGTTTTTACCTCACCAGGGCTTATAAAACTATTTTTATAAGGTCCCTGCTTATAGTTACATGGCACCCAGCCCTAGCGGCACATAGGGCACACCTTAGGGGTGACTTATATGTAAAGATAAGGTAGTTTAAGACTTTGGAACTACTTTCAATTCCAAAGTCGAATTTGCATATAATTTTAATTTAAAAGCAGCCAACAAGGCAGGCCTGCCTTTAAAATGACACTGGGCACCGCAGCAGTGCACCTATGGGTGCACTACCTATGCTGTGGTCCCTAAACCTACATGCCCTACCATATACTAGAGACTTATAGGTAGGTTAACTTAGCCAATTATAATTAGCCTAATTTGCATATCCATTTTACACAGAGCACTGGCTCTGGGACTGGTAAGCAGTACCCAGGGCACAGCCAAGAGTCAGTAACCACCAGTACCTGTCCAAAAAGTGTGGGGGTGACCAGGGCAAAAAGGAGGACTTTCCTACACTTTAAATGACGCTAACTCCATATTTTTGCCGCTAGACAGGTCTAGTGCCAAAATATAAATAAGGAGTTAAGTTTGCGCTGGATTTGCGTAAAAGAAATGACGCAAATCCGGCAAAAACAGAGTATAAATATGCCCCTTTATGTCTGGCGCAGGCATACTGTGGCGCAAGTGGTTACAAAGTGGCACAATGTTTGCATTGCCTCACTTTATAAATCTGGCACGTTGGAAAGGCCTCCTTGATGCCGCCTTGGTGTAAAAAAAAACAACACTGGGTTGGCACAAGGAGGTGCTAAGGTCTTGTAAATATGCCCCTTTATGTTTGTGAAATTCTATTATTTGTGAAGCTTGGACTGTACCTCTAGTGGAAGAAAAACAGAATCAACACAGTTCGGTGCAGAACTGTTAATAAGGTTGCACCAGGATTGCAAATGGCTATGTTTGGTGAAGCCCAGTCGACAACACAGGTTACTGTAACAAAAGGAGATCACAATCCCCTGCAAAGTGGTTACTTTGTAGTGGTTTGGTAATGAGAAGACTGCGACCAGAGAGACTGACAAACACTGATAGAATACAAAACATGTAGAAAACAACAGTAATTTGCATCTTGTCCCACAAATGTGATAGATATCCCGTCTGTCGTATTACAAGTACATTATATCCTATGGCACTTGCACTTCGGCAGATAGGATATCTGTCACATTTGTGATGGAGTATCCCATCAGCCAAAGTATAAATCAGGCCCTGAGTCCCAAGCAACAGGATGTGGGGAATCTGCAGGTCTATTCTCTGGATACAGCAACAAGATGAAAAGATGAGCAGTGATCTGCTAGGCACCTCCAGCACTACTTCCCTCGGTCAGTCTTTCCATCCTCAGAGAGCAGTCTAGCAAGGTCCTCTTCTCATAATGCAATGCAAGGGCCTCTGTCTATATGCAAAGGCCAATTACACCTTCAGGGGCTGTTCAGAATCTTTGGACCATATTTAAACTTTTTAGTGCAAAACTGCGCTAACGCAGTTTTGCATAAAAAAGTTTACCGCTGTCTTGCGTCATTCCAAAGCTCCAGCTGGGTGCCAAATTTATGGAATGCCGCAAGCCGGTGCTAAGCTTGGGCTAGCATAAAAAGAGAAGCTGTAGGGGTGGGGTAGCGGTAGGGGTGAGGTGTGTTTTTAATCAAAAAAATGACGCTAGGCTGGTTATAGGCAAAAAAAATGCCACTAACCAGCCTTGCATAATTTCCAGACTCACAACCATCTAAAAACATGACTCTTGTCTTGGACAGGAGTCATGCCCACCACCCCAATGGTCAGCACAGGGGACCAGTGTCCCCTGGGCATGGCCATTGCTCCCAGAGCCATGTTAGCGCCATTGTTTAGGTTCGCCTCCCACCCGTGCATCATTTTAGCACAGGGGAATAAATATGGCGCCTAGGGAATAGTGTCATTTTTTGGATGGGAACGCATACCTTGCATCTCATTGATGCAAGGTGGGTTGGTGCATCCAAAAAATGGTACTAACTCCAATATTTTGACGCTAGACATATCTAGCGTTAAAATATAAATATGGAGTTAAGTTTTCGCCGCACTTGCGTAAAAAAAATTATGCAAATGTGGTACAAACAAAGTATAAATATGACCTAATGATTTCAGCCACAAATAGATTGTAAAACGGAGCAAAACAAAACTGGGAAGATGAAGCAGGGGTTTGAAGTCTCTTTGGTCAGCAGCACCCAGCCTCTACCTTGCAAATGCCATTCTTACACAATCTTAAGTGCCTGTGAACAGAACAACACTAATAAATATCCACTAAGCATTTACAGTGCGCATTCTTTCTATATTTTATGAATGACACCTTTTCCAGTTTCATGTAAGGAAACAGTATTGTTGCCATCTCCTCTGAAACATTTGAATTGATCAAGTGTGCTGTAGATTAGGGTGATATTTTGAGGCACCAGATGTGCATGTGCTAAGTCATGCAGGAATAAACATGTATTGTTTGGATTTATTTTTTAAGTGGTGCAAGTCTCTGCATCTAGTGTATGAGTTGGAGTTAGTAAGCATAAGTTCATTTTGTTGGCTTGTTGTTAGTGCTGCTGAAATCTTTTTGGGGCTGGTTATGAAAGAAAGGCAAATTAGTTTTCTGCTGTTTCTTTAGATTTATTGTATTGGGTGTCTTTCATTTTACATATCAAAAGCTTGACTGGTAATGACCTGGAGTTATGTGTAGAAAATGGTATCAGTAACATTCTGAGTACATCATTTCATTGGTTAAAAAACTAAACCAAATATTTTGATTCAAAGGCTAGCTAAAAAGTACCATTCTGAAAATAATGATTTTCTGTTAGAATATTGAGGAGAACAATATTGTTTTGGCAACATATTGTAGTGAAAATATGGACTGCCATTCTAAATTTAGTCTTTAGGGGTTGGAAAAGATCATCCTCACACTATTGTAATTTATGTACTCCAGAACCAAGAAGGATTTATGCAAATGTGTACGCTAATGTTTTTACATTTGAATTCATAATACTCATTTATACTCATGTGCTCAAAGTTGCATTTCTTATACATAAAACCACAACATGAATTTAATTTAATTCATGTACTGACATTTCGCTATACATGCAAAAAGGATGCATAATAAATGTGTACCATTGAATTATACGTTTAAACTGGATATAACTAGGCCTGTATTTCGTTTGGCATGAAATATTGTTTTACATTTCTGCTTGCATGTCTTTTCCTTGCAGGCACATTCATATGGAATGTTAGTTTGAGAATAGATGTAACAATGTACTAGCGATAGAAAGCCTGAGAGAGGACCTTGACAAGGTACAGGGAGAACAGAAAGTTAACTGACAGTCTCTATTCGGTAATGTATCAAGGAGCTGCAGGTACCCAAGGTTGATATCGTTTTTAGGACTGGTCTAGGAGAATCCGCAAATGTTGCAGCTCACAACATGAGAATGGAAAGGACAATGGAACCCCTGATGGGGAGAAGAGGGGTGTTGATTAGAAGACTTGTGGTATTAACTAGTGTTCTTACAGGCTGATGTGAGCCACTATTCATTTGGACTTTGAGATCTGCAGACTATTCTTTCCTCCTTTTTTGTCCCTTTGCTGAATGTGGCTTAGGCTAACAATTCTCTATTTCTAGAAGATTCTTGACTGAGCTTCTTAAATGCTGACACCTTCTAGTACATGCATGCATATAAATATTTTTCTCCTTTTCAGCATTGCCCCAGTTTTTTTAGACCATTTCTTAAGATGTAATTAGTTTTGATTAATTTAGATCCTAAATTATACAACTTCAGACATAACTCATGTTTAAGAAAGAAGATCAGAGATCTGAGCACCGGATTTTAGCGCCAATTTTCTGTACTGCTGTAACTAAACCACTGGTTTGGCTAATGCTGTTTCATCTAAAGTTCATTAGGAGGTTTGGTTGTCCTGTTGTTATCTTATATATTTACAGCATGTTTTTGAGCTTGATTTATATTGACCTGACTGTTAACTTGTAATAAAACTCCTTAATTTTATTTCTGATTCCTAATCTTCATTGTGTAACCAAACAGGTTACACTGTTAACTGAAATTGTTTGACTCATGGTAACTCCCTTCACCTCTTATGTCGACAAAGAAAATATATATTAGGTGATTGATTGTAGGAGGTTGACCCAGGGCTGAATCAATAGGTAACATTGTCAGATGATTTGTCATTGAAGTGAGAGAGTTAGGATGTTCCATCCAGAAAATTGCCCAAACCCAGCCCAAACTTCCAAAGGCCATGGCTCACTTGTGGATTGATGGAGTTCCAGCGGTTCAGGAGTGAGCTGTAACAGTGGGGTGTGAGTATTAATAGGGTTGCACATCGCAATTGCCTAGCCTTAGCTTGAGGTGTTTTGCAGTGATTGTCTGGTGTTGTGTGGAGATAGTGTAGGCTGTTGTGTGAATGTGGCAATTGATGCAGAGAAGCTGAATTGATTATTGGGTCCGTCATGGCCTAAGATCCCGTGGTGGTATTAAAAAGTGTAGAATACACTATATTGCAGCTGTCTGCTGTGCTGTGGTGCTAGTTGTGAGACATCATCAAGAGCACTATTGAAATATGGGCCTTATCTTTGCATGATTGTGAGGTGTGGTTGGTATAGTGAATTTCAGTGCACAGTGAGGAACTGTTTAATTCTGAGTGAGACCCTGCTGGTTGAGGTTTCATTCAAGTGTGTATCAGGTTAGATCGGAAAGTGTTACTCCGGACGGTTTCTTGTGTGCTTGAATACCTTAAATTCTTTAGAGGAGCAGAAAAAGTTAGTCATTGAAGTTGCTTGCATTTGTTCTTGCCCGTAGACTGTTTAGAGAGTGCGTTCTTGAAAAAGGAGAGTGAACGTCTGCAAAAGGTGAGGTTGATGTCACAGGGTACTGTGCTGGTATTGGTCGATTGGTGCAGCGCCACACTGGTATTGGCTGGATATGTCATTTAGAGCCGCACTGGTATTAGTTGTGGATGCCAAACAAAGAACTGTGGGGGAAGAATCATTTCCTGGTTTGAATGAAAAGTTATTTGTGTAATCTGCACATTTTGACTGAAAATGAAATTCTTTAAAGCACTACAAAGTCTAATAAAGGGAAATGTGACAATACCTGTTAGAAAGGGAGAAGAAGCATCTCTCAAAGTTACACAGGTCATTATATGGCAATGGACGTGGGTCTTTACACATGTATTTGGCTTGAACAACGGCATAAAATCAGTGAAAAAGAGTGTGCACTGGCATTTTCCTGCTATGGCACACATACATTGAGAATCAATGAACATTTAGGGAGGAAGTTGTATGAGAAGAAACCGCCTCCTTGACCTGCACAGTATGAAGCACTTAATGCTTGGGAACACATAGCTCATCAGAAACACAAGGAAAGATATGAAAGAAGGGTCAAGAAAGCAATACACACCTGTGCAGATGCTAGGTGGGATGCAGAAAAGAAGACACGGAGCACTGATATTATCAAGCGAGCTAGACGGCCACGGGGGCCCCTGCACTGCCCATGACCATGACATGGTCACTGCAGCGGCCTGCCTCCCCAGCACCCTCAGAATGTGCACTGTCAACTTTGTGCGCATTCTGAGGGTGCTGTAGTGCTATGGTATTGGCCTTGGCTCCCTTAAGGGAGTCAAGACCAATATCATAGCACTGTACCCGCCGGTCTGACTGGCGGGAATGCTGTAATATGATGTTCCAGCCAGTCAGCCGGGCAGAACATAATAATATAACCAGGGGATGGGGGGAAAAAATTCCACTAGCTTTGCCAAGGGAGGCCTATAGATGTTAAACATAATAGGGCTAAGCGCAGGACCCTAAATCTGAACTGACACTGTTCGACTGGAAGATGAATAGGGAGGTAACCAAACCTCCTGCCTTCTATCCTCCAGAAACTACTTCACCCATTTCCAGGCCTTATCTTAAAGCTTGCGATGGGACCATTGCTTTATAAGCTGCTAAGACTTGGTGCAACGATAGACCTCTGGAATCCTGTTTAACATTTTTTAGCTCCCCAATAGAAGAAAGGGCTTTGGCATTGACTGTATTAATATGCAATGACCAGGAAAGAGACTTAGTGAAAACGATCCTTAATTACTTACATTCTATGGTTTCCTCAATTCTTGCCTGCCATATTGACCAAACAAATCCATGTTGTTTTTTGCCAAAAGCCATAAGGATGGTTATATCAAAGTTAATCGTTAGTTTCTTTGTTTGGCAGTAACTTTCAAATTTAGCCAGTTTCCTTTTTGGTTGACATGAGTTCTGTACATTAATACAAGGTAATCTGTTTAAAGGAGGCAGGGGGCATGAAAATCTGCCATTGTGGGTGAAAAAGAATGTGGAGTTAAAATATTTTAGGAAGGTCTGATAAAAAAGACGGCATATGGAGTCAGTGCCAGCACACATCCCTGTCTCAGCCCATTATTGATATTTAGCTTCCTGGGAATGGTGCACTTAAAATCCAACCCCACACAGGCCCAATTCTCCTTGTGGAGTTCTTTTAGTATCGCTAGGACACTACCCAGAATTTCTAAGGATTATAATTTGTACCACAGTTTTTTACTATTCACCTGGTCATACACAACCCAGAAGACCATAAATCAGGTGTTTAAACCCATTGGCTGAAGCAGTAACCACGGGTGAAGTGCCTCACTTTGAAGCTTCAGAAAAATAATTTAAATTTAATATAATAAAGAAATTAAATATTTAATTCAAAATTAAGTTAATAATGTTGAAGCTTAATTTACAATAATATTTACCATAAAATGATTTTGCTAAGTTTTTCCAAGTTCAAAACTTCATCAATTTTCCCTATACTTTGCCATAAGGAGATTTCTGGCCTGACTGTGGAGTCTCCCTACATGACGTATTTTTTTTAAAAACTGTCCTGTGTAATTATTGGCAGTTATGTTTTTTTGCAGGGAATTATTGCATGAAGAATCAATTACAGTGTTCTTTTACCGGATATCAGATATACAAAACTATCACACAACTCTTCTGCTTGAACAAAAACAATGGTACCAAACGCTGAGCCAGCTTGACTGTCAGTCTCTATAAATAAATTACTTCTTGATTCCGCATACGGCATATACTTCTACTCTTGGTGTCCTATCCTGTGAACCAAACAAAAAGCGTCAACAAGAGAGGATAAGCCAACTTGATCCTTGAACAAATTAACACCTCTGACAACCACAGAAGAACACATCTTTATTACACCTGCAAGTCTCACCCAAATCAACACATTCCTCTCCCTCTGTCACACATTATGGGGGTCATTCTGACCCTGGCGGTCATTGACCGCCAGGGCCAACGACCACGGAAGCACCGCCAACAGGCTGGCGGTGCTTCCTGGCCAATTCTGACCGAGGCGGTAAAGCCGCGGTCAGAAAAGGGAAACCGGCGGTTTCCCGCCAGTTTTCCCCTGGCCAAAGGAATCCTCCATGGCGGCGCTGCAAGCAGCGCCGCCATGGGGATTCCGACCCCCTTCCCGCCAGCCTGTTCCTGGCGGTTTACACCGCCAGGAAGAGGCTGGCGGGAACGGGTGTCGTGGGGCCCCTGGGGGCCCCAGCACTGCCCATGCCACTGGCATGGGCAGTGCAGGGGCCCCCTAACAGGGCCCCAGCAAGATTTTCAGTGTCTGCTTGGCAGACACTGAAAATCACGACGGGTGCCACTGCACCCGTCGCACTCCAGCAACTCCGCCGGCTCCATTCGGAGCCGGCTTCATCGTTGCTGGGTCTTTCCCGCTGGGCCGGCGGGCGGCCTTTTGGCGGTCACCCGCCGGCCCAGCGGGAAAGTCAGAATGACCGCCGTGGCCATTTGACCGCGATGCGGTCTTATGGCGGTCTCCGCCCGGCGGGCTGCGCCCGCCGCCCGCCGGGGTCGGAATGACCCCCTATGTCCATTGATATTGATAACAAACCAGGTTTTCTTTGGGGTCATTTAAACAAGGAATAAAAGTAGTAAGACTGAATAATCGGTGTCTATATCTTATATACAGAATTGATAACGCGTCCCAATCTAGTTAATTTATTCACTCTGGGGACTCGTTTTAGGCCGATGAATCTTTTGACCATGATTGAAGTCTCCTTAAGACGAGATAACTAGTCAACATGTCAATCAACAATCAATAATCCTCATCAATAATCACAGTAGCAAATCAATCAAGGAATTAGTGATGTCAATAAACTTGAAACACAACATGACCTTTCAGTCATGAATAACCACACAGAGTTTAGTACGATTTATGATATTTATTCCCTATTGATTACACTCTACTAGCAAGTTTATTAGTCTAAAAACCAAGAAGCACATCAACATTGTCATAATATGGCAACTCGAATAAGATTTCATTAAAGCAAAAATCAGGAATATTAGAACATAGCACGACGTCAACATGAATTAACTTTAGAAGAGTATCATTAGCGCATTATTCAACAAAGCGTAGATTCAGTCATTTGTCTATTTGCGTCTGTTTAGTGCACCCCTTGACTAACCTCAAATTAACATTAGCATGTTGGCTTCATGCAAAACAATTTTGGCAACACACATTTAGAAAACATCTATCTATGGTCTCTGTCAAAAGAAGCAGTTGGTACCTATAAAGGAAAGGCAAATAGACAATCACAATTTCATCATCATATAGTTACCCTCCGTAATGGGTCAGCATACAGAGTCAGTCTTCGTCCTCAGGACAGCAGTTGATTTGCAATCGGCCAGGGAACACAGCAAAGTTCAGCAAGATCAGGAAAGAGGGAATACTTCCCTCATAAAGAGGAAAAGTATAGAATCAGGCAAGGCAAAGTAAGGATGGTTTGAGGAATCATCAGGAAAGTCTTTAGGCAGAGTATCAAAGTAACAGCATGCAATGGCAAATTAGCTCGTAGGGCAAAAGGGCGGCATAGATTGGCTCTGAATGGCTTTTAATAGCTGCTAATCCCTCGTGTCCATAATTTTTATATCAATCTTGTGGTACAGTCCCCTAATTTCCAATTGGGCAAGTTTTAGCGCACCATCATCTCCATCCAATAGTTTACTGATCGCCCCATCAAATTTGTCACCTCATAACAGTTCTGACGTAGTTTATTGGCTTCTGTGATTGACGTCTCCAGAGGGTAAAATGTCCGGTATGATTTCATGTTCTCGTGGTCCTCTCACAGATCCAGTCAGTAGTCCCATTGTCTATACCAGTTTAGGCGACCTTGTACCTGTTGCAAGTTTACACTGTTGCATCCGGCAAGAATGTCTCCTTGAGCAAGTCGAGTTTCATGAGAATGAATATACTACGGTTACACTCATCTTCTAGCTTCTGGAAAAGTACAACTACATGTCCTTCAGCAAGTCAGCACACTGAAGTTAGAAAAACACTTTTAATATGAAACCAGGCAGCTAGGCCTCGACACATGCTAACTAAGGCCTAGTGAATTAATTAGCAAAACCTTAACGTATAACTCTTAATATTAGTATAAGATCATATATTAATACACTATTATTTCATTATTAGTCAATTACATTAATCATCGTATATAATGGTGGCCACTCCCTGTGGACACATTTTCGAACTCATGTTTAGTAAAACACATTACTACATTTTCTATGCGGCATTATTATGCATTAGTTCATAAGCATTTCATGTTAATCTTGATTATAAAAACCACACTCTAACAATACCTTAAAACGGAACTTCAAATAACTAACCACGTCCATACATTGCAAAACGTTAATGTACTGAACAAGTAGTTTAGTCCACTTAGTTCATATTACAAATTGTCACTCGTTATCAGCAAAGTTAAGTAAAATCATCTGGGGGCAATTGACTAATGAAGAAAGGAGATAGTGAAAAGTGTTGATGAAAACGTGGAAAAGACCACACATCTAAATAAGAAGGCGTAGATGTTTCCAGTGGGGTATAGATTCACTTTATCCCAACTGAGAGTGATAATTTCCTCCGACTGTTGCGCTTCCATTACTACGATTGTCTGACTACATCTATTCCTTGTTCAAGGAATCCAAAGTGTTCCCTTCCCTTTGTTATCATTTCTTAGGTAGCTCAGGTTACTAACGATATGGGGCAAGTCCCTTTCCTTCTCTTCATTTCCCTCAGATATAAAATGACTCCTGACTCTACATTCAGCGAGAGACCTCCGGCAAATGCTAGTAATGCTTGGTCACTCTTTCTTCCATCAACACAGACAACATGTCCACTGACCAACTCCTCCTTGTACATCTTTCCGCTGAATACCATTATGTCTCATTTTCATCCTTTCGTATTTGGTGTATTTTTACTAATGCAATTTATCTGTAACAAACTGTGAACTGTTAAAAAGTCTAATTCAGATCTTGGGACTTTGCATTGACTCATGTAGTCAAGTCCTGAACCGAGACTCCTATTTTCTAACTAATTGTCATTAGTTGGTGAAGACTGAAAACACATCACTGGAAAAGCTGAGCTATATGGTGTGGGGAACTTCGGGGTTCCATTATAGCACCCAACTTTTCAGCATGAGCTTGTTTCATAAGGGTTGAGAAGTTTCCATCCACCAATATGCAGATAACCTCGGAACATCTTAACGCTTTGCATCTGCCTTACAAAATTCCAAGTCTGGATGTCCAATACAGGGGCGTAGCTTCGTCAGTAAGATTGGGGGTGTGTGAGCTTCAGATTTTCCGACAATCAGGCTAGCATATAATGTTTAAATACATTATACACAAGCAGGGTGCGTGAGGGGGACCCAAGAGGAAGTGGAAAGGGAGAGGTCTGTGGTTTGGTAGGAGTACTAAGAGAAGAAACACAATATTCTGTAAAATAGCCAACATTCTTGAGGACTTTCACTGTTCGTGTGTGTGCCTAATGCGTCATGGTGTGTGTATGTCAAAATACCTGCTGAAGTCCGACTGTTATCTCGCAATACCCGACAGAAAGCACTTGTACGCAACTATTTATAAGAAAATACATTTATTGGGGGAGAGAACACCCCAAACACCCCTCTGATGCTACGCCCCTGGTCCGACACCTTAACGAAAAGAAAGTCAACCTACAGGAAATGAAGTTCGTCCTCCTTACTCCCAAACACAAAAACAAACTTGACTATCACTGCGGGGACGCATACATGGGAAGGCTTTCAACCATTTCAAGCTCTTTTAGAGGAATCTCTGGGTTTTACAAGAACTCAATTCTTTCACTCCCCCTCATATTAACCAGATAGTTAGTTGTGCCAGAAGGTGCATATGGGTTTTTAAAAAGATACAAACACCTACTTCCAGCAGCATAAATGGCAAGAGAAGGTCTTACTTTAGTATTGTCTCGTCGGGATTTTAGTAATGCCATTTTGGTACGAGTCTGACAATCTTGATTTCCTCTTCTATAACTCACTCTACACAGACTTCACCGGCTGCCAGTTGACGGCATATTGTGCATATAAAGTCACTCACTTACATAAAACCCTCTACCTATCGGGTGAATTGAGAGCTCTCAGGTACAGACCCCTTATGACTGGAAGCACAGAGACTCAAACATTTCAAGCTCAAAACCAATCATTCCCAACTGCCCTCAGGAATTCTACTTATAAAACTTAGAACTCAATCTACTTTTATAGAACTGTTCCTGCAGTCCTGCAATGCCCCTTGTTTATCTGATGAAACAGACCATACACCGTCTGACCTTTAACATGCAATATTAGCTCTTGTTTACTTTACTAGAGTAACACTCAGTTTAGAGCACCCTGATGCCCATGTAGCACAGGGGCACTAGATAAAATGTCCAATCAATAAATATTGAAAAATTAAATAGGTCAAATGAACTGTTCTCAATGTATCTGCTTACCTGAGCAAACTCCTTGGTAGTTTGATACCAGTGACAGCCACCGCATATGTCAAGTGAAGGGGGGGGGGGGGGGGCGGGGGCAGTGGCGATACGGGGGAAACAAAAAAAAGAAAACCCACTTACCGGTTCTCCTCGTCGGCGCTGCCTCCCGCATCATTATGCTACCTCGCTTGTCACTTAACTTCATCTGATGTCCCAGTGTTTAAAGGGACACCAGCACAGGCTCCCCAGCAATCCTGGCAGTGCTTTCATGCTAAACATAGCATGAAAGCAGCGTCAGGATTTGCCTGAGCGGCTCGGACTGCCGCTCAGACACAAGCCTGGGGTCTGCTGTTTCTCCAAACCAGCTGTGTATACAGCCGGGTTGGAGAAAAGATTTATTCTGTAGAGAGTTGGTAGGCAATGTACCCTTTGTTCCACTTGGAAACAGTGATTGGACTGTAAAAATCTCTCTGTTATGCAGCAAATTTATTACGTGCCAAGGGTGGCAATTTCATAATTATGTGGAAAACACTGCAAGCGGGAAACTGCATAATACCAGTGACCCTGACTATACTCATCACTTATTACCATTGTGCCTTAAACTTTAATCTAAATGCATTAACCAAACATCCAGTGTACTCAAGAAATTCTCCTTCATGGCAACTTTTAATAGAGGATGTACAGTGGTTACCTGTTAAGAACGCATTCATTTACTTTAAAAAAATGAAAAAATTGAGAACCATCAAGTATCGTGATAAATCAGGAAACTGACAGTTCGTGCAAATAGGAGCAGGTGCATGGAAGGTTTCTGCAGCCTTTGCCTCAAAATATGCGTTATTTGACTGAGATATGTCCTCGGGCTGGACTGACTTACCTGCCTGCTGCGGAAGCAGGATGTTTCATGACCCGGTGTCAAGCACCATTAAGCAGCTGAATATTCTTGTTTGTCCGTCTCGCTACCTTCAGGGATTTCAATTCATCAACTGTGACATGCTAGCATTCTCTTTCTTTCGAAGTAGGTATCTAGTTTTACCTGTAATTAAAGACAATAAACATAAAAATTGATATTGACGGAGCCCAGAGCGGGAGGACAGATTCCCCCTTAATGCAGATGACAGGCCGCTATATTTAGAGGAGCCACAATTCTCTATACCAGAGCTCTTGTCATCACTGACACGTTTGACAGGTACTCGGGGAGCCCCATTAATTGAGACGTCAGTGACGTTCCCGTTGTCCAATTGGGTTCCGCGGCGGACTCTTTATGCCCCCTCTGTGGTTGCCTGAGGGATTCTGGTAGCTTGGGGTCCATATCACATGGGATGATCAGGAATTCCAGAAGCACAACCTGGGATGGGCGCTGGAAGAATACAGGCAGGACGTGAGACACTGGAGGGGGCTCCCGCTATGCCTGCATGAAAAGGTCCACGATGTTTAAATGATCACATTTCCGAAATTCTAATACTTACACTTTACGAAGTCCTTGAAGATTTTTTTAAGGCAGTGGATGCAGCATTCCGAACGTTGCTTTGGGATGGCGACATTCCGCTCAATGCCTTGCGGAAGCTCACCAGAAACCTTTAAGACAGCGGGATCCCCCTCCTTTACCGTTGTCTGCATTATTAGTTGGCACAGCTACAGACAGTGACTAAGTAGCCCTTTTCGTTCCCTCAGGAGCCACCCTACACGCAGGCTGGCATGCCATGCATCCTTCCGAGTATTTGCGATGGTTATGTGGCTGAAGCAGACTGGCCATCCCTCACGCGCCCACATGCCAATGGAACTGGCGGCCGAAATATGGCATAGGGCCACGCTCTACTAACACTGGATAGAAAGTTCTGGGAGGCAGACATGTTGGCAGAACTGAGAGGCCTTGCGTGCCAGTGGCAGTGGAATATGACTGGGATAATCAAGTTATGGAACATATGGAGCCCACAGGGTCTGGTATCATTGGAAGAACTCCATGAACAACATGAACTAGCACCGAAATAAATGTCTGCCGACCCTAGAAACACTGCAGGGAATGTGGTAAGTGGATTTATGGGTATTTGGGGATGAGGAATTGAGCGAAGCATGATGATACCCCAGGGATGCGGCCATCAGAGCAGGGTTTTGGTTGGTGCAACTTAAAATACTCCGCCAGGCACACTATATTTAAACAGGATTGTTCCATATGGGAAGGGCAGTCTCTGGCAGCTGCTTATGGGGCTGTGGTCATTCAGGAACATTACTGCACACTCTCTGGAGTTGTCCAGAGATTCAACTATTCTGAGCCTAGGCGTGCAACTGCATTTCATGGGCATCATAAAAACTGGTGGTCCTGGGTCCGAAACTGGCAATACTAGGGATATGAAACTGAAGGAGGAACAGGATGAGAAGGGGACTCAGTGCCCTCAAGAGATTGTATTTTGCATGTGTCCCATTGTTTTAATTTTTTTTCTGTTTGTTTTCCAGTTTTCCAGCATGAAAGGATTTTTTTAAAAAAGGATAATGACGATTTATTCCCTCAAAAAACATATTTTTATAATCCCGAATCCGTTGCAAGTGTAAGTGTAAAACTTTGGGATATAAGAAAGTTTTATGCCTTTAAGATCCATCAAGCAGAACTATTAGTCTATAAAAAAAACTTTGGGAGATGGGGTATTCAATAGCCTCCCCGATTTACAGATGGAGAACTGCTATTTTTAGTATGAATAAATATGCAGATTATACCATAGCATTTAGTGTTGGTGGCTATTTGTGGTTCTCGCTCATCCCCAGTAACCTCTTGTTGTCTGGCACTTCCATGTTCAATTCGATTTCATTTTCTGGATGACAATGCCATATAAGTAGTCTCTGACAAGATATGAATCCAAATAGTGCTGTCCTGAAAAAATAGACATTGTCCCTGTCTGGCCTGCTGCTTTGGTCTAGAGTGTTGAAAAAGACCCTTGATCAGAATTTGAAAATGATAAACGTAGGAAAAGCAAAGGTCCACCCACAAAGGGTCAATAATTTGTGGGGAAGCCATAACTTCCACACACCAAAGAGAGACGTTTGCTCTCTCACTGCACAACTTCTGTCAGAGAAGGATGGTCATTTATGTGTACTAATCTTTCTGAAACTCTGCTTTCACAAAGTGTTTGCCTGAGATGAATGAGTGAGGGTAGTCAGAGGAGAGCGTATGATTTGTGGCTGAATGCTCCAGTATGTTGGAAAAACAAAAAAAGTGAACTTCATGTTCTTAGTGGTTCGGAACCATTGCCTTGAATTTGGGCATCTAAGCTCTGATGTATCAGACATCAGTTCCACTTCTAGGTCCAAGTTACCATCGAGTTTGGCTCTGGTAGGCCATGAGAGGGTAGATCAGAGCTAGAGGACAAAGCTTGAACAGGCATCATTGCTGAAAACTGCTTCATCATCACTTAGAAGGCTCTGGGATGGGAAGTTGCAGTTGTCATTAACCTCCTGTTTTTCCTGCTGGGATTTGGAAGGTATTTGGAGCGAAAAGGATGTCTAAGAGTGAGGAGAGCCGAGCAGTAGAAGTCACTGGATGGCCACATGCAGAGAAGCCTTTCGGGGTAAGACTACTGAACACACTAGAAAAAGTAACTCTTGACTATACATTAATTAATGTTGCATAGCCCCGCTCTATGAGTCCTTTTGAAATAGGGACCCATTCGGAGAACGATTCTCTCGTACAAATCACTACACTGTTATGCTTAAAGCCACTGCTCTTTAATTTTTTTCCATTGGACTTTACAGATCATGTATTAACATTAAACAATAGAAATTATGTCATCACAGTGATGAAGACAGGATCACGAAGGCGTATACTGAACCGTCTCTTTATTTGACAGTGGAAACCAAATTGGTTCATATGCAAAGGGAATGGTAAGAAGATGAATGCTCACTTGAAAAATGGATAAGCAGGCTACACCATTTGGAGAAATACATGTGTGATCCTGTAAAGGTGGTGCAGAACCATTAGCGATGTACACTGCCCCACACACTAGGGCAGATTTAAGAGCCCCTAGTGCCTACTTGCGCCACATTAGCATCATGTTTTTAACACCAATGTGGCCCAACGAGGCCAAAATGACCGCACAAAATTTACAAAGTGGCACAATGCATTGCGCCACTTTGTAACGCTTCGCACTACGTTATGCCTGCGCCAGGCATAATGTATGCAAAGAGGCATAAAGTTAATGTTAATAAAATTGAAATTGTAGTTTGCGAACACTAAAAAAAATAGTAAACCTTCATCACAAAAGTATAAGTTTACATTTGTGAATGAGTCCCAATGTGAAGAGGGTTAATTTTAGGAACCGTACAGGGACATGAGAAGTAAAATAGTAGCTGTTATTATTTTTACGGCAAAAGGGGCAATGCTTGGGCATCAACAATAGGACAATGTAAAACGCAAACAAACAAGCACAAACAAGAACTAAGAGCTTTTATTTTATCAGACACCAAATTCCAGTGCATGCAAGTTCTGTCCTTAGGTATCCCCTTTTTTATTAAATCAGCAACACTGTAAGGTCAGGAGGGATCTCTATTTAGAGAGTACTGGGAGCAAAGCGTCTGGGCAAATGTATGCTAATGTCACAGGGGAATTCAAAAATTGTCTGAATTTAAAGTGTATTGAAATTGGATTTAACATAAAACAAGAACACTGTAAAGAGAATAGCTGTGTTTCTGCCATTTTCAGCTTCATCTGAGGGTGCAGGATGAATCATGTAGAAACATGGGTAGCTTCTAGATAGTGATAAAAATAAAGTGATTAAGGAAAGAGTTTCACTAGATATAGCTCAACATATATACTGAAAAAACTCAAACCAATTTAGAAAAATAGTTTTCTAATTATTAGTAAATATGACACCAAAATGATTTAAATCCAATCAGTAGAACTAAAGTTATGAATTGTTTATTTTTTTGTGTAATACCACCCAAAAGATCAAAGCGTCCACCATGGCTATATGGTCATGCGAGATCAGTGCAAAGCCAAATGTTAAGGGCAACTGCAATTGAGCGCAGGTCGGATATACAAGGTGGCTTTGTCCTGGTCTCAGCTTACCTTCAGACTTAAAAGAAATTTCAAAGAAAAGTTCTTGAGCAGGTAAAGTTCAGCATGGGCATGAGGAGGAGACATCATCATTGGGGAGCCGCTGGACCGAGTTCAGGTGAAGATTTCTACCTTCAGACATTGGGGGTCATTACGACCCTGGCGGCCGGCGGTAAGTTGGCGGTAACACCACCAACAGGCTGGCGGTGTTCCGCCAGCTATTATGACCGTGGCGCAATAGCCACGGCCATACCGCCGGCCCCTCCACTAAGCCTGGCGGTCATAATCCCCAGGGCAGCGGATTATGAGTCCCTGACCGCCAGCCTGTCTGTGGCGGTAAACACCGCCATAGAAAGGCTGGCGGAAAGGGGACTTGGGGTGCCCCTGGGGGCCCCTGCACTGCCCATGCACTTAGCATGGGCAGTGCAGGGGCCCCCAGGCATAGCCTCGTCGCGCATTTCACTGCCCGAATTTCGGGCAGTGAAATGCGCGACGGGTGCTACTGCACCCGCTGCACATCTGCATTGCCGCCGGCTCTATTACGAGCCGGCAGCAATGTTGATGTGACTTTTCCGCTGGGCCAGCGGACGGTAACACTGTTACCGTCCGCTGGTCCAGCGGAAAAGTCATAATAGGGAGCCAGGAATACTGCCGTCAATGGCGGTATTCTGACTCCCGCAGCCTCGGCGGTCTTTTTAAAAGACCGCCGAGGTTGTAATGACCCCCATTGTCTTTTTGGATGTCAAAAATCCCCAGTGCAATGAAGCAGCAGGCTGTAGCTGATGAGGTCTCCACAAGGCTGTACACCTTCACCGAGAGGTCTTGCTGAACACAATTTGCTGCTGCGGAGAAGAATGCAGCTATGCACCTTAGGTGAAACTGCAGCAGGTAGGTCCAAGTCTTCTGTCCGTTTTCAGGCCGCTTTTTGGTGGTAATGTTTCTTATTTCCAAGTTTTAGAGTTAGGCAGGAGCAGTACCATCAACACCACAATCAAGGTCCCAGGACCTGGGGGGGACCACATGGGAGGGTTAGGACTCACTTCTGCAGAAGCCATTAGTAGGGTTCAAGGTCTTTGGAGCATGTTATGTTCCTGAAGCTCACATAGGAGGCCAGTAATCTAGTCTCTGGAGTCACTCTGGTAGTCCAGCAAGGCAGGCAAAAAACAAAAGAGCTGTCATCTGGGGAGCTAGGCAGGCCTCAAGCAATAGGGTAGTCCTCTGGTAGCAGCAGAGCATTCCTCTGTGGGTCCAAGCAGCCCTTCTGAAGTCTTCCACAGGCCCAGAAGTGCACTGAAGAGGGTTCAATATTTATACCTGGTGGCAGCCTTTGAAGTTGAAGAACACCCTGGCCTACCCTCACACCTGGTTCTGGAAATTGCCTCCTTGTTTCCCCTGCCAAGGCTTCAAGAAGTCTGGGATGACAGAAGGCTGGGTCAGATCCCTTTGTGTGTGTGTCTGTGTGTGCTTGAGGCAGTCCTTTGAAGAGTAAGAGGGCAGGGAACAACTCAGCCCCCAGCCATCCAGGCAGGCTGGCCCATCCTGCCAACACCTAGCTCCCTTTTATAATACTATTTGAGGGAATACAGAAGCCCAGCAGCTAAGCTACTCACAGTCATGTGACCCATGACACAGTCAGCAGGAAAAAAATAGCTAGGACAAGAAAATGCCAACTTTCTAAAAGTGCTGTTTTCAGAACTGTGACTTAAAATCTGACTTTACAATTAAACAGGGTTTTAAAAAACAATCTATTTTGAGCCCACACTTGATATCCCAATCTGTTCCAAATGAAACATTAGCACTTATTAGATGTAATAATGTAACCCAGTGTTATCCTATGGCAGAGATAGGCGTCACAATATTGAAAACTAATGTAGGTGCTTTTCACTACCAAGACGTGTAAAACTTAAAAACACATGTTCTACCTTTTAACTACAATGGGCCCTACCCAATGCATTATTTGGGCCTGCCTTAGGGGTAACATATATGTATTAAAAAGGAAGGTTTAGGCCTGGCACAAGATTTAGTTTGCCAGGTCAAATTGGCAGTTTAAAACTGCACTACAGGCTACAATGGCAGGCCTGAGACTTCTTTTTAAGTGCTATTTTAGTGGGTGGCATTACGAGTGCTGCAGTCCCATGAGTACTGGCCTTGGGTACACGTAGCACCACTTTAATAGGGAATCACAAGTAAGTTATATGTGCCAATTTGGTGTAAACCAATTTACCATGTTTGAAGGAGAGAACACAAACACTTTAGCACTGGTTAGCAGTGGTAAAGTGCACAAAGTCCAAGTAACAACAAAATGAAATTCAGAAAACAGGAGGGACATCACTAAGGATGTCAGATCTGACAACCGTGTTTATAAATCACTTAATAAAGGCATGCTAAGCCCATAGGAAAAATGTGTCCATTTAGCTTGACCCATGACTTTCAAAATTATGAATAGGACATGGATTACAGCTTGAATTGCTCTTTAACTTTGTACCTTTCAATTTATCCTTAACTGTGTTGCATGACAAAAACACATGAAAACCTCATTGTTCCAGCTGCAGCATATTGAATGTGGTGTTATGTAATAAACCTTCTGTGGGATTAGTCGAAGGGGTATAGAATGTTTCAGTAAATGCTGCCACTGTAAATATGCCACTTCAGCAACAAGGCAATCAATTGGAAGCATGGGGAAGAAAACAAATAATATCAACCATGTATGCCTCTCTTGCACACTCTCTTGTAATACATTTATTCAAGTGCTCACTTTTTAAGACACTCATATCCTTACTCACTCACAGTCACTGATGTCCTCAGTCAAGTGAAGGCTCACTTCCTTGCATACTGTGAGTCATGCAGACACTCACATATTCTCATACCCTTGCACATGTTCACATGGAGATTCAATCATACACACACAATCATTCACACTGGTATGCAAGCACTGGCTACTCATTCACTCCCTCACACAATTGTTCACTTCCTCACTCAGTTATTCCACCACACATTGACTGACTTGCTAGTACTCACTCACATACACTCTAGTTTACTCTCCTCACTGTTAGATATACTCAGTCATGCACTCACCTTTGGACTATCATACACTTCTGCAATTCATTACTTACTTATTCAACCACTTACTCCGGAGCTTAAGGACATTTACACTCTTGTACTCACACACCCATGTAGGAAGTCATCCATTTCTGCTTCACACTTGTTCTTACACTCACTCATAAAAGCTCAAACATCTGCTCACACCTCAGTGCCCCCATCTTAACACAAACATTTTAGGAGCAGCTAAAGCACCCAAGCCTGGCCTATTCCACTCCCTCTAATTTAGAGTCCTTGGGTGGAGGGTGCCTGCCGCAAAATGTGCAAAAAGTTTAAGGGCCTGATTTGGAACTTAACAGATGAGTTACTCCGTCACAGTGATGACGGATATCCCATCTGCAGAAATCTAAATCACATTATAGCCTTTGGGATTTAGATTTAGGTGGATGGGAAGTCTGTCACCTTTGTGATGGAGTAAACCGTCTGCCAAGCTCTAAATCAGGCCCTAATGCCCATATTTAATGTAAAATGACAGAGCCAGACAAAATTGGCAGCGTCACGCTCAGTCATTTTCAAAACACAGGGATGCGGCGTATTTGTCCCTTTCTGCGCATAAACAATCACTAATGGTGCTTTGGCACTTCTGTGTGTGCTGCACATTGCAGCGGACACAGAAGTGCCAAAGTGTCATTTAGAAATGATTGCTTATGTACAGGAAGGGACAACTTCTCACACATAAACAATAATTTCTGGCATTTTGCTCTTTCTATGCGTGCTGCAGAATGCAGTACACATAGAATAAGCAACAATGAGGAGGAATAAAAGCATTCCTCCTTGTTGCACCTCACTAACGCAACTCCTGTGGTGGTGTTAGATTTTGGCTCTGCCTCAGGTTTATGAAAACTTGTAAATTTGAGGTAGCGTCAAAATTCAATGGGTGTTGCTGTGGCATGCTCACAGCAACACCCATTGCATGCCCCTTTCACACAAAGGGCTGTGTGTGAAAGGGCCGTATTTACAAGATGGCGTTAAGCCACAAAATGTGGCTTAACGCCACCTTGTAAATACTGCGCAGGGCATTGTGCCACTGGATGTGATGCTCTGGTGGCGCTAGGGGCTCAAAAATACGCCCCTAAGTGTTTAAGATAAAACCAGTGCTTCTAAACTACCTGTTCTAGCAAAACATAATCATATTGTACCTAGTGCCAAAACGTTTTTATACGTTTCTATGGGAAGGATACACAGTTGCACCCAACTGTTAGCATCCATGCATTAGCTCTAAAAAAGGATGTTTGTCTCTCCAAAACCTCAAATGATTCTATCCATCAATATCAATTGAAGCAATATATATATATATATATATGTAGCAGCGACCCCTGCTGACCCCTAAATGATGTCCATGGCGAGCCAATGTTGTGATTGATGAGTCTGAGACTCCAGTTACATGAATCTGATGTCAGGCACCATACTCACCCTGGCTCTGCCCTTATGCACTGTAGATTCATTCTTTTCCAACTCAAGACAGATTGGAATGGGGTCAATGATGTTTAATGACCGCACCCCACACTGTGATGACAGATGGTGCTGGTGAGACAGGGATGAGTGACATGCAACCGTGGGAAGTACAGAGCTGATGCCATTAGCACCCAGGTCTGCATCTAAAAGTGACACTGTTGCATGTTATATGGTAGTGGCCCCGCAAGACCCCCACGAATGGAAAGCCAGGGATGGTGCTTAAAGTAAATTATAGACAAAGACGGGCACATGCACATTAGTGCATGTGCCTGAGAAAAGTGGCTGGCTGCCTGACTCTTGCACAAGCCAGGGTCAAAGAGTGTTGTCAAAGACGCAATACAAGTACGAAGTACTGCCAGCACCTGGCTGTGACAGCTAGGCAATGGCAATACTTCATACTTGTTTTGCCATTATTTTAGTAGCAATATGGTGGTACTTGTTATTAGCAATTACCAGCCACATGACACACAAAATTCAAAAAGCAGAGTCCTGACTCCCAGACACAGCAGCCGTCCCTGCAGAAGGGGTCAAAGCCTTTAGAGTTCTTTGCAAGAAAAAGTGATTGTTATGTTAAATTGCTAAAAAGGTAAATGAAAGTATTTCTGAATGCGTGCTGCCTTACATTGGCGATGGCACGTGTTATAGTTACCTTAGGGCACGAGTTATAGTCACTTGCGATAACTCTGACTATAACAGTAGAATTTCTATGGTTTTGTACGTTTAAAATGTGAGCCTATCTAAGACATCTCTGTAACCTTTTTAAGTGAATTTCTATGTTTTTTAAATTCTATTTCCTAACTATAAAGTACATGTAACCTTTGTTTTTTTCAGTGAATATATATTTATTTTAGAGATAGATAGATAGATAGATAGATAGATAGATAGATAGATAGATAGATAGATAGATAGATAAAACTTGTTCTATGCATATTTTTCATAATATTTTATAGATAGCCAGATAGATAGATAATACTTGTTTTTAAAATCAATCAACTGATTTTCAACAAAAAAAATAATATATATATTCTAGAACATCAGTAGAATTGTTTGTTAAAAGAGATTCCAAATGATGTAATTCAAGAATGTATGATTAGTTCAACTTTCATATGGTGTTGGCAGATGTGCATAATTGTTCAATATTTTTCCACTGCTAATGAAGGAATTGTACAAACATACGCTGTAGCAGTAGGTGCGAAGATGCATAGGTTCAAGTATATGATTTGAACTATTTCAGATTGTACACTAGAAAAGCTACAGTTCTTTCTGTACTGTTTTTTTAAAATCTTAATTAAATGGCTTTGAAAAGGTAAGAAAAAGCAAATATGAATGACTGAACATGGGCTAAATCACCCACTGATGTACTACTTAAGCATACTGAAAGCCACTAAGGAGCTTTGTGGACATATAGAAGACCAAGGTGGAAGGCCGAGTTACTTTATAAGGTCACAGAACTCTGTGAGGATTTGTAAAATCCTTTTAACGTGCATTAGAAGCTTTTTTTTTAATAAGAGATGGGCACTCCTTTTCCCTTTCTACAAGAATACTCCTTCATATGTAAGACTGTTGCAAAACATAGAATATATGCAGAATCTGTAGTCATTAATAAAATCGCAGCTAACATATTCTTTCAAAACATGATTCATGCAGATCATTGTAAGTACCTTTTAAATATAGGGGCATATTTACAAGGAACTGGCGCATCAGATCTGATGCGCCAGTTTCCTTGTTTCGCCCTGAACCCCCCTAATAATGCCAGGCTAGCATTGTATTTACAATACAGTGCACACGTTAGCACAATAGCTTCAAAAAGTTTGCCGCTATTTTGGCGCTTTGCTGAACTAGCACAAACAATTTTAACACTAGTCCTGTATAGCTCTGGGAGGCCCATAGGAGATAGTCTGGCATCAATTAAGTGCCTGCCTTAAAAAAAGATGCTAGAACGGCGTAGTGAAATCTTGTAAATTTCACTGTGCCATTTTTTTGGGCCTCCCTGCAGGGGAACACCCCCCTTGCATACATTATACCTGGCAAGGGTTTATAAAGTGGGGCAATGCTAGGATTGCACCACTTTGTACATATGGTGCAGGGTGAGGGCCTGTTTAGCACCACCGTAGCATACAAAAATGCTGCTACTGCACCGCTAAGGGGCACATGGGGCTTGTAAATATGCACCATAGTTACAGTTCATGTGTGATAACATGCTGAGCACTATGCAATTAACTAAATCCGTGCAAAAAATAAACATACTGATATATCAGCCATAAAGGCCTCTGCTTTGCTAATGACTATTCATTTCACACAAAAAAACACTTCAAAAAAGCTACAAAAACTAGTTTTGGTTCTCAGTGTTTAAACAGCATTTGTAATTATTCTCTGTAACTGGACTTTCACGTTGTCTGCTGGCTTTGACATTTGCATTTTGATGTTACATAAGAACAATAATAATTTATTACATTTGAGCAGCTTTGTTATTTTTTTTTACTGATGACTAGTGGCGTGAGAAGCTGGTGTCTTGATTTATGAATTACAAGTTCTTACAAAAGTTCTTACAAAAGTAATTTGCACTGACTGTTATTGTTTCCTCCATGTTGTACATAGTACCATGGGAGTGCTCAGACTAATGACACACTATGGGATTCTAACGTCAACCAAGCAAAAGGTGGCAGGTAGAGACAAATTAAATACTAAGTAATAAGAACAGACCTCTATTCTGTACCTTCTGAGTTTATTTCTTACTCACATTTATTTCAAATCGATTTTTGATAGCAAAAAAGGATGTGGGAAGACATCAAACTTAGATACACTACATAAATGACCGTACACACAAAAAATGACTTCACAAAACGTTCACATAAAACCTCATCACAAATATGACAATATAAGAAAACAAAGCCCTATATATTTGACTCGTGGTCACTGTTATAACTCCACATGTGATCCACTTCTGAATGCTAAGGACCTGGGCTTTTAAGTGCACTCACTTAACAAGGTGTTATGTATTTCTTTCACATAAGTATAATCTAGTGCAACTTAAGTCTTTACAATATATTTCATTTTTTTATCAAGCCCAATACACTTGCAATACATAAAGTCAACGCGTTTCGGCCTACTGATTTAAGGCCTCATCAGGACTGGAAAAGGGCAAATGAATCTCTAGAAAGAAAAAAGCAACAAAAATACTTACAGATATACATCTATACATATAATAAATAAATAAATCAATACAAACCAATACAACCAAATTATAGTGCATGCCTACAGGGTATCTGGTGTTAGATAAAGCTTGTATATATTTAATTACAACTTAAATAAATTTAGACATAGTCTTAACTTAATTTAATAGTCTCTTCTGCTGTACAGACAAAACATCCGCTAGTTTTATAATAGTTTTATAACTAGCTGTGGTACAGTACTGCTTGTAAATATTTAAAAAAAGTGTATACTCTATTGGAAATATAGAATATTAAAACTCCATATTTTTACCTTAATTCTAAAGATCAAAATGGACCCAAGGACTCTTATATCTCCTCTTCAATAAACTTAAACGATGGACCCTACTGCTTAGGAGCGCCCATCTGGAGACGGAAAGATTGCTGCTTATATCGTCTCCCTGGTAAGTAAACAAATATACAAGTAAGTCTCCGTTCAGTTTTTGTTATTTCATATTTCAAAGCGGCTGCCAAAACTAAGAGGAACACTAACAATGCCGTCTTACCGTATTCGGCGAGTGAACGCTAACTCGGTCACTTCGACGCGTGTGTTTAAAACCGCGTCTTCCGTGTTGCAGTTGTAACTAGGCAACGTGCCGAACTAGCGTGTGGCTGGCGTTTCAAATATTCTAGCCCAATCGTAACTAAGAACGAGTGGAATTCTGGGTAATCCAATTCCTGGCGAGGCACGTCGGAAATACGGCGGCCATCTTAGCACAGGAAATGAAACTGTCTTTACCACTATCTAGGCCAGTACTTGAACAAATCCAATAAATACGGCCCCTTCAACACATCTAATCACATCGTTAAAAACATTTACCATTTAAATGTGACCTTAACTAAGGCTTACATATTATTTTTACAAAAAATTCTTTCTTTTTTATAAAATTTTTGGTAGAAATCTATTATATCCTAATTAGAAAAGGTTTAAGAAAGAGTGACAATAAAAGATAATTAAATAAATGATAAATACATGAATGAATAAATGAATACATCAACAGGAACTAAAACCTGTTGGCCATGAGCAAAGACTATTTACCGGCCATTTAACTTGCCCTTATTGTTAGAATTTCTAGTGAACTCATGTCATTATACTAAAGTTCACTTTCAATTTTTTGGAAAGGTATAATGGGCAAAAACCCAACGACAATAAACAATAGATATATTGGTCTCTAAATCCCTTATTGTGTCTGATGTTATATAAACTGCTATACATGTAATGTCCTCATACTGTAAGTGTCAACTAAGTTTACACACTTTCTTCGGTAAGTACCAAATCTTATTTAATTAGAGACCACATTTCATTATCGTCATTCAATCCTGTTCTAGCTGTCTGAAATCTTTCGATCAATCTTGCTTCCATTTTTAATAATTTCTTTGTTGTTGGTAATCCACTGGGTTGTATTGCCAGTAGTACTGTCCACCAAATGTCTTCTGCTGTGTGCATCATTTCCTGGAAATGTTCGACTAATGGTGCTCCTTTAATTCCACATTTGATTCTGGAGCGATGTTGAAGAATCCTCGTTTTGATTGGTTGTGAAGTCTGTCCAATGTACGCTTTTCCACATGGGCACATGATACAGTAAATCACATTTTTCGTATTGCAGTTAGTAAAATCATTTTGTGCATGTATTCTACCATTAATTGTAACCTCTTTGGTATCTTGTGTGAATTGACATGCCACACATTTTCCACATCTGTAGTGCCCTTGGACTGTTGGCAGTTGTAATAGAGTTCTTAGGTCTTTCTTTCTATCAGTTTGTGTCTGTGATGCCTTCACCCATTGATCTCTTAAACTTCGTGCCTTCTTGAATGAAAATAGTGGTTTCTCTACAGTATACTCAACTCACTAATGATTTTCCAATTACGTTCAATTATCGATCGTATTTTATTTGCCTTAGGGCTGAATGTAATCACACATGTGAGGGGAACCTTTTTTGCTTTTTCTTTCGGGACAAGCAATGTTTCTCTCGGTGTAAACCAAGCTCTTTTGGCTGCATTTTTAGCCAGTTTTCTAGGATATCCTCTATCAATAAGTTTCTTAATCAATACGTCTGCATTATCAAAGTAATCAGTTTTTTCCGTACAATTCCTCCTAATCCTGAGGAATTGGCCGAAAGGTAAATTTTGTTTAAGTGAACTTGGATGTCCGCTTGAAAAATGCAGCAGAGTGTTACGATCTGTGTTTTTTTTTATATAGGCTGACCGCTAGGTTGCCACCTTTGTTCCATTTCCATAAATCGAGAAAATTGATTTTGGCTTTATCTTTGCTCATAGTAAATGTAAAATCTACTGTGCGGTGATTAAGCCATTCGTGGAATGCTTCTAGAGTTTCCTCTGTCCCTTGCCAAACCATCAGAATGTCATCAATGTAACGGAACCAATGATTAATATGTTTCCTAAATGGATTGGTCTGTGGATAGACCCATTTATGTTCAAAATAATCCATTACCAGGTTTGCGACCTCTGGGGCAAAGCTACAGCCCATTGCCACGCCTTTGATTTGGCGATAAAGTTGGTCATTATATTTAAAAAAGTTATTTTTTAAACACAATGTAGCTAATTCCACTAGGAATTCAGTCGGTGGAATATGAGGTTGACTATTGTTGTTCAAAGTATGTCTAATGATTTCAATAGCTTCGTCTTGCGGAATATTGGTATACAGTGATTCGATATCAAAAGTGACCAACAATTGGTTATTCTCTTCATATGTTAAATTTTCCAATTTGTTGATGATATCCATTGAATCTCTTACATAAGCCAGCGTATCAGTTACAGCTGGTTTTATGTAAACATCAACAAATTGGGCTAGAGGTTCTAAAATAGAACCACAAGCTGATACTATTGGTCTACCCAGTGGAAGTTCTAAATTTTTATGGATTTTAGGTAGAATGTAAAAACAAGGAATTCTCTCATCAGTCTGGTTTAGAAAATTGTATTCTTTTTTGCTTATCCAGCCCTGTTCTTTTGCTCTTGCTGTCAGTATTTCAATTTTATTCTTGACCTGTTTAGGTGTGTCTCCTTGTATTACTCGATAGTGTAGTGGGTTACTTAATTGTCTCATGGCTTCTGCATTGTACTGTTCTTTCCCCCATATCACGATCCCTCCTCCTTTGTCTGCCAGTTTTATAATGATTTCTTGATTCTCAGCCAAATCGTGGATCGCCTCTCTCTCTATTTTAGAACAGTTGTCATTAAAGAAAATCTTTTTCGAATTGAGTGTGTCTAATTCTTTTAGTACTAGATTTTCAAATATTTTGATTTCTTCTGGTAGATCATTTCTATCTGGTAAGAAACTAGATCTAGGTCTGAGGCCACTGTCCTCGTCACCATCTTGTGCTGGAAATGCATTAAAGAAAGCTCTCAATCTCACCTTACGGAGAAATTTCAAGACTTCTATTTTGCATTCTACAGGATCTGGATTCCTAATTGGAACAAAAGATAACCCTTTACTCAGCACATGTTTTTCTATTTCCGTTAGAGGGTGTGACGATAGATTGTAGATGGGAATTAAATTTTCTGATTTCATTATTATCGTCTGTAAGCCCTCCTTCTGGTCCGGAAAAAATTGTGATCTTGAAATTGCCCTCTGGAGTTGCCCCCCCCTCCTCTCGGGCCTCTGCGGCTGCCTCTGCCTAAAAAAGGTTGAGCCGCAGAATGAGCGCCTTGTATCTCTGTCTCAGATTCGGAGGATGTGTCTGAGAAAGTGATACATTTTTTCCTTGATCTTGTTTGGAATTGCAAGTTCAGGTTATTAGGACTGTTGTTTTTATAGAAGTCTTCTCTCAGATAGGGGTAAGTATGAAAAATATCAAAATTCTTTATGTCTCGAGCTAATTTAGTTGTTTTTAGGCTGATCGTATTAGTTTTAAAGTCTGTTATGATTTTATCGACTGCATCCAATAACTGTCGCGCATTTTGTATGGACTCATCTGCCGATATCTCTTGTTCAAGGGTAGCAATTTCTTGTAATTCACACTCACTGATCCTTAGAGCTGTTTCAATCAACAGTGCTAGCCAATCACGAGAGCATTTAGTCCCTACCCCACTAAATTGTGTCAAATATTTTGGGTCACTAGTAAAAATTACAGGAATGTTTTTGACTTGTAACCCCAATGGGATCGTGTTGTTTTTTAAATGTTCTAGAAGTACACTATGGGATTCTAGGCAAACTGTTTTATGTGTTGTAAATCTAGGACTTTTGTCTGCCTGATTTTCATTGCTTTACACAAGACAGACCATGTCTAACCAAGATTTATTCACATATCAAGGAACACCTGGAATCATAATGAATATTTTGTATTGCCAGCGATATACATGCATTATCCCCAACATTTATTGACATGAATATTACTTCTCTCTTTCATTTCATTTTAAAGTTTTATCCTCTTCCTCTTTCCTTCACTTTTTCTGTCATCTTGACATCTTCTCTTAAACATTCTTTTCATGAGCTTACATTTTATTTTCTTTCTTTTCAGTATTCCTTTACATTTTATATCTCCTTTCAGTTCACATTCAATACATTTGTGGTTTCTCTGTATCTTTGTTTTACCTATGAATCAATATTTCTCTTATCAACCATATAATCTTGTTGACATATTTCTGGGCCGTGTACGCAATTCTTATTCTAATTCCCTTCCATTGTACCTTTTATCTGTTGCATTTCCTGTATCTACTAATCTAATCCACCTCATTTAATCTCTAGCACGCATGCCGGAACTAGTAAACTAAAGGAATGACAACACACGTAGCTGGAACATTGCAGAAAGCTATGATTTGTTGAGTAACAACGCTGTATCACCAACGTAGAATCAAAGGTGCCAGCCTCACACAAGAGGCTCAGGAACTTATCTTATTCACCCTCCTCCCCCACTATAGCAGAACTGATCTCAAAGGAAGAAGATGACGTCTTGCCCATTTGAACGACCACAGCAGTTTCACATCCTGCATCCAAAAGATGCCATGAAAGCTTAATAAAAAGCCTTGCCCCTAAGACAGCCATCAAGCACCTTGACAGCTGAACACAAAAAATGACCAGTGGCTTCATCTACAAAGGGCCTTAATGTTTGCAAGCACTCAAATTATGTAATTTAGAGGGTTTCTGAATGCTAAAACCCTTTTCATAAAATGTACTAAACTAATTCAGCCATTCCTGAAAGGTATTCTGAATGGCTAAATGGGTTTAGAAATGGCTTCAGAAGCATTGTTTCAATGAGGCATATTTTGGGCATCCCTTTAAAATAGTGTTTCTGACCTTGATGTAACAATGTTTTGCAACCCTAATGTGGTCACAAAACATTGAAAGGTTAGAAGCTCTAAAATTGTGCTGGTAACTGATTTGCTGTTGATTTGCACCATAACCTTAGAATGTGTTGTAGTTCAAGCTTTGATTAGATTGCATTTCTTCCGTCTCTCTGGTCAACCAATGTTGGTTCTGTATGTGTTTCATTTGATTTTGAGATTAATCTACATGGCCTTAGCATTGTTAATGTAGGGAAATAAACATTCTAAACTTTACTAAAGGTGTGGTTATTCATGACTGAAAGGTCATGGTACATGAACATTACTGACTCCATTGATTGTTGATTACTAATGATTATTGATTAATGTGTATTGATTATGTACTGGAACTATGGTAAGAACATCTTAATTGGGAGTCAAAAGGTTCATCAACCTATTCGCGTCCCCTTGTAAGTTTACATATTAAGGTCAGACGCGCTAACAGTTTCAAACAATGTGAAGTGACAAATTTAGAGGTATGATTTGAATCATAAAATATAAAATGAAACCGTACTATTTTCCAGCAGCACAGAAATGAAATGTGTCTTTGCTGCGACGTTCAAAAAGCTAGCTATCATAATATCTTACATATTGATGCAAGCACCACCACAGAGTGAGTTGGAATTAAGTTTATTTACTTCAGTGCCCTGATGACTCGCCTTTGCAGCTCCTCTCAAACCCAACATCGTTCTCTCTCTTCTGCGCCTCAGCTTCCCCGTAATCCAAAATATAATCTTAACAGAGACAAAACAGTAGCCTCAAAGAGACAAAGATAAGATAACACTTGCAGATGTAAACTGTGTATAAAACACTGGCTTGTCTTGTCTACAATAAACAGTGACAGCACGGAGCATCTAAAAACATTGATACTGATTACAATAAAATCTATAATTTGCAGGATCCATGAATAAATGACTTCTCTGGCAGTCTGGCAACATAAGAACCATTGGGCCTCGATGTGCGCAAACAACGATATGATCAGTTAGCTCCGTTTAATATTCATTGGTCAGATATTGTCCAATGACTGATAAACCAAAATCAATTAGGTATACAAAAAAAGTGATGGGCGGAGTTATTTTTTCTTTTTTAATTTCATAAAATGTATTAGTTATATGTGGCATGCAGGCAAAAGAGATCATAAGATATAGCGCGTGATACGCAATCATAGGGTGACCAAAATAATAAGAAACAATATGATATACATAAAGCGTTTCTGAGACAATTTGGGGTATCGAGTTACAACTTCCTATGTTGTATCTGTTGTTAGACAGTGAGATATTAGACCTTGTGAGTGCATCAATATATGTCCTGTGGTAGGTGGATTAGGATCTGCCAATAGCTACTTAGAAAGGACACATCCTAACCCAGGAGGTGAGTCCCTTGAGAACATGAAAAGGATTGTATATCATCTTGTGGAATATAAGTAAGTTACTTTATCTGTTTCAATTATTTAAAATCATACGAAAGGGAAAACAGTGATTAAAAGAAAACTAAAAGCTTTTGATGGATGAGTAAAAGAGACACGAAGCGCAAATCAGACATGCCAATTCATAACTTTGAAGTACAATGTGTGTTGTTTGAAGTTTGTCAAAAACCAGGAGGAGCCAAGATCGTTCACTGTTTGTAAGGTTGTTGGTTCTGCTCCGGCTAGCAACCTAGTTCAAGGTTCTGACTGGTCCACCATGAGCGATGTTAAAGGAAGATTAAAGTGCAAGTTAGTAGCCTTTAATGTGCTTGTGTGCAGTCTGAGTAAAGCAGAGGTCCCTGGCGAGCCAGGACAGCCTAGGATTGTAACTGGTCCACAAAGGCAGTATGATTAACTCGAGGACCAGCTACACGTTAAATGCTCAGTTGCTTATTAAAAGGCAATTTTTATTCAAATATGTTTAAAATGTTAATGGAGCGACAGTTGAGTTTAGGGTCGTTAGACTATAGACAGGAGATGACTGCTTGCCTGCATGTCTAGATCCCTTTATCCTTTAGCAGAGGTTTGAGAAGAGGCTTCCTCTCCTCTGCCATTTTTGAGCAGATGCAAATTATGTTCACAAGACACTCTTTGTATAAGCCGCATAGGCAGCAGTTTCTGTCGCCAGTATACAGCTGAGCAGGATAATACTCAAGTTGTTGAAGGGCAGCCCAGGTAACAGCACAACAATTTGAGCTTCAGGTGGAACAGGTGAGTGTGAAATAAGTATGGTGCTTGTTTTAGTTTCGAGTAGCCGTTTATGCCCATCCACACATGGCTTCTTTTTGCGAGTTTGACTTTGTTTTGAAGTAGTGAGATTTGAGTCATTGGTGAATTGACTACTTTTCAGAAGGCACTGTAAGACAACAGTAAGATCCAGAGGTTCTCAAGATGCAAGTTGGCTAGGCTTTGGTCCAGATAGTCTTTGAGGCTGGTGTGGTACCTGCTGCCGCTCGAGTTGTCAATTACTGACCACAGGATAGAATTTAGTGAGTTGGGCTCTGCATGATTTAATTTGTAGCAGCATTTCATGGTAGGCCCTGTCTCCCAATGGATTGCTTTGTTAGACCAAGTTCTAGCCAAATGTGGTTTAGGGAGGAGCTTGGGGATAGATTCAGTGCATAATGATAAACTTTTGTTTGTAGTTTGTTCAAAAGTGCTGAATCACAATCAAACAGGGCCTCATTACCATATGTTACGTTTGGCAAGAATTTTGCTGCTGAGCCTTTCCAATTCTTGTGTAAGGTATTAAAGGCAGCGATCAAGGCATTGCTCTTAGTTGTGAGGCTCGGAGCATTTGCTTAGCCAGCCCCTTATCATCTAGCAACACCCCTAGGTACTTGTATTCTTTTGCTGTTTCCAGGTCCTGGACTCCAAGATACCAAGTGCCGTTTTTCTTGCATGCCCTGCTAACCAGCATCACTTTAGTTTTATTCCGATTGATAATCAAGTCATTTTGTGTAGTGTGCAAATGAAGAGTAGATCTACTTTGGTTAACCTAGCAAGACCATGTCGTCTGTGTAAGTAGGTGGTTCAATGCCATATTGCCAAGACAGGGAGCGTGGCTGTTGGTTTTATCAAGGGATGGTGAGAGGTCAGCCATGAAAAGGTTAAAAAGACATGGGGCCAGCATGCAACCCTTCTTAAGGCCTTGTTGAGTGTAGATTTTTATGGGCAGAAGGGTGCCATCTCCAATTTTAATCCACACCCAAGTTTGTGTTTAAAGGGAGGTGTAAATCATAAAATTCTATGTCAGGACCGGAGGCTCTGATTATGCTTTCTCTTTCTTTACTGACATAAACAGCAGCCAATGAAATACAAGTAACAGAAAAAACTACAATACCCAGGACACCAAATATCCTGTCACATGGTCCAATCACCATCCAAGTTCTTGCTATAAGTCCTTTGACCTATGAAGTCACTTCCTCTTTCTTTGCTGTTTCGCAGCAGATAAGTACATGATTATTTTTTCTCCCGTATTTAATTGTATTTACGAATGTTTTATGATGTATAACTTGTGTAAAAAAGCGTTGCGATTCAGCGCGCTTCCTTTAATTAGTGTGAGCGCCCTCTCGCTTAATAATTTTGGCATTTTTGCCGATTTTTGGCCCGTTTTTGGTGGAGTGGGAGCGGGAGCTCGACTGCCCTCGAGCAGTCTTTTTTCTATTTTTATCGCGCTTACGCGCGTGCATGCATTATCAAGCCGATCTCTTTCCAAATTGGAAATCGATCGGCTCGTGTATGCTGCGTGTGTGTCTGTGGCCTCCCTTTACAAAATATTGCTCCCTGACGCCCAGTAGTTAGTAAAAACTATCTGGGTTGTAAAATAAAGATTAGGCTTCTGCCTAGAGTGCTGTTCAGGTAGCTCCCTCCACACTTTAATTAAGGGCTCCTTTTTCTTGCCTGAACTTGGGGTTTTTGCGCTCCCCCAATTAAACTCTTGAGTTTTAATAGTTTTTCCTACTCATTATTCTAACTATCTTTGAACCATGGCTCAATGGGATGAGCAAGAAACCTAGTACTATACTGAGGAGTTGAGTAATCAACTTGAGGTTGATCTGGTGGAAGCCCTTGATACCAGGGTCCAACAATCAGTTAATGATGCTCTCCTGAAAGCTCTGGGCCCTTTTTCTGGGCAAATATTTGACCTCGCCCGATCCCAGGGTTGGTCGCAAGGACAACAAGAACCCAAAAAGGTTAAAGATAAAGCCAAGAATCTGGAACCAGGAGCAGAGGTCAGTGCTATTCATGCTGACGCTTTCGAGAAACTTCAGAAAAAACGCAGTGGCGAACACAGCTACAGTTCGAAAAAAGGAACTCCCCTTTCTTCCTCTTCCTCTGATAAGTCTTCTTCCTCGAATGACTCAGATGGGTCTGACGATCCGGTACCGAGCAAAAAGAGTATGAAAACGCCCCTTCCCCTTCAGGTCCTAGACTTTGATCCTACTGAAATTATTCATCCCAGATCCTCCAATTGGGTTCCCCCTACCGAAGTAGCGCAATATGTGCAAGCCAATTTACGAAAAAGCTTCGATAAGGAAGTTAGATCACGCTTGAAGGCAGAATGTCCCAGACCTGATCTGGAAGGCAAGGTATCTGAAACTCCAGAGATAGACCCCACCATGGTCACTTTTATGAAGAAGTTCGCTAAAGATCCCAAAAAAGGCCTAGACCGCTCATGGCGCAGCTGCCAAGACAAACTATTGGACCTTTCAGGACCCTTGACTAAAATCCTAGAGCTGGCATATGTAGCCAAAGAATCTGGTTCTCCGGTAGACACCGATGTTCTTATCGGGTGGGCACAAAGAGCTGTGTGCCTTCTAGGTAACGCTAACTGTGCCGTTTCTGCTGAGCGAAGGACATCAGTGCTTATGAGAATCGACCCTAAATTATCAGATCTTGCGCCTTCAGAAGCGGGACCTTCGGCCGAAGGACTGTTCTTTGGATCTTCATTCATTAAAGATCTAGCTACGTTTTGCTCCACCTTTTCCTCGCTGGACAAAGCACAGATGTCACTTAAAAAGGTGTTCAAAGGAGGCCTTTTTGGCAGGGCCGGTCGTTACGGGGGACGTATGTCCGGCTGCAGCTCCTTTTCCAGTCCCCAAAACTACTACCCAAGAGGCAGAGGTGGTTGGTACGGAGATCAAGACTCCACCTTCTACCCCACGCGGCCCAGAGGAGGTCGACCCCGTTTCCGTAGGGGATATCGCAGAGGACAACAAGGAGCCATTCAAGACTCAAGTTTCCCAGGTGAGCATCATTCACTTTTCTCAGGTCAGACTTGGGGGCAGAATTGCATCTTGCTTAGTATATTGGAAACGAATCTCAAGGGATCCATGGGTTCTACAAACAGTAGAGGGATTTCGACTGGAGTTTGTCAGTACCCCCAAACAACTCTACCCCTGTGCTAATGTGTTTTTCCCAAGCAAATCAAGATTTCATAGACAAAGAAGTGCAAGCTCTCTTAGACAAAGGATCAGTGCAATTTGCTTCCCCGCACCCTCTCGGTTTCCTCAGCCCTATTTTTGTGGTAGACAAGAAGGGAGGAGGTCACCGATTAGTCTTAAACCTAAACGATTTCAACCAGTGGATTCTGTACAGGCATTTCAAGATGGAAGGTATCCACATGTTAAGAGACATTCTGCTAGAAGGAGATTGGATGGTACATCTGGATCTAAAAGATGCCTATCTGTCGATTCCAATTTTCCCTCCCCACAGAAGATTTCTTCAATTTCAGTGGAAGGGTCAATGCATGGAGTTCCTGGCACTCCCATTCGGTCTATCGTCAGCCCCTTGGTGCTTCACGAAGCTATTGAGACCAGTGATTGAATGCCTCAGAACCAAGGGTGTCAGATTGATTATATATCTGGACGATATTCTGCTGATGGCTCAGTCTCCGCAAGTCCTAGTTTCACACTTGGATTGGACCATCAGTCTCCTACAAGATTTAGCTTTCCTGTTCAATGTACAGAAATCATTGTTGAAACCCTCACAGATAATAGAGTTTCTGGGCTTCCAGATAAATTCCACGTTATGCCAGCTGTTCCTTCCATCTCAGAAGATACGCAACATCAAGAGAGAACTGAGATCGGTTTTAACCTGTCGGACAGTATCCTTGAGGAATATAGCCAGAATAGTGGGCTTATTAGCCTCTTCTATTCAGGCGATATTCCCTGCTCCCCTGCATTACCGGGCACTCCAAAGGCTCAAGATCAGACACTTACAACAGGGTCTGAGCTATTCAGAACAAATCCCATTGACGACCGAAGTAAGATCGGAGATTCAATGGTGGCTTCATCATATGGAAGCTTGGAATGGCAGAGCGATTTTCGGTTCTCGCCCGGAAGTAGTGATAGAATCAGATGCCAGCAGATGGGGATGGGGAGCTCGTTGCAACTCCCTAGTGACGGGGGCAGATGGTCAGAATGGGAACAATCCCTTCACATCAATTGTCTGGAACTTCTAGCGGGTTCATTTGGCATAAAGAGTCTCTCCCCGCAGAAAACAGATTGTTGCATACTATTACGGATGGACAATATATCGGCTGTGAGGTATGTCAACAAACTGGGAGGCACGAAGTCCAGAATCCTGGCGGAGATTGCCAAGGACTTTTGGCATTTTTGCCTGTCTCAGCGTCTAGTAGTCATAGCGGAATACCTTCCTGGGGATCAGAATATAGTAGCAGAGTGGAACTCCAGGTACCTATTAGACTCCAGCGATTGGAAGTTAGATCCTCGGATTTTTGCTCAGATAGTCAAGGAATGGGGCAATTGCGAAGTTGACCTGTTTGCATCACGTCTCAATTGCCAAATTCAAAGATTTTACAGTTGGCGTCCAGACTCTTACGCATTAAAGACAGATGCTTTTCTTCAGGACTGGTCCCAGTTTCGAGGCTATGCGTTTCCTCCATTTCTTATGATTGCCAGAGTTCTGGCTCAAGTGCGAAGACAGAAAACAGAGATTGTTCTGGTGACTCCGTTTTGGAGAGCACAGCCTTGGTTCCCCAGTGCTCTTCATTTAGCCTGTGCCTCTCCTCTTCTGATTCTTCCTCGTCCGAATCTTCTTTTGAGTCCAGAGGGCCTTCAACATCCTCTGATCTTGTCAGGGAAGTTAACACTTCTAGTCTGGTTAATTTCAGGTCGAGTTGGCATACCCCAGATGTTTCGCAACAAGCTGCGGAATTCATTAAAGAGGCCTGGGCCAGTAGTACCCATAAGAGATATGATTCAGCCTGGTGCAGATGGTCTAGTTGGTGTTATGGAAGGGGTGCCAATCCAGTGGAAGCACATATTGGTTTGATTGTTATTTTTTTAGCAGAACTAGCCAGCTCGGGTTTGGCCTATCGGACCGTCAATAATTTTAGATCTGCCATTTCAGCAGGACATTCACAGTTAGAAGGCAAGCCCATTGGTGAACATCCATTAATTTGCAAGCTTTTGAGGGGTATACATCTTTCTAAACCTCCTCAGGCAAAATATACTGTTTTATGGGATGTTAACATTATATTAAAATTCCTTGATTCTTGGCCTGCCAACAGACATTTATCTTGCAAACAGCTTTCAGCTAAGTTAACCATGCTATTATGCCTTGTCTCTTGTAAAAGAGTATCGGACATCAGAGCTTTGGATTTAGCAGGTAGAACTTTTTCACCAGAAGGTGTCTCCTTTTCGGTGACAAGAAGAACCAAAACGAATTGCAGGTCAGTATCATATCCGGTTTATACGGAAAATTCAAAATTATGTGTGGTTCAATGTTTGAAGGATTATGAAATTGTCACAGAAGAATTTCGACAGGATTCTAAAGGTCAATTGTTGATTGCTTTGCAAAAACCTTTTAAACCAGTTTCCTCAGCTACTTTAGCTAGATGGATGAGATGGTTAATGAGTGAAGCAGGTATTGATACCTCTGTTTTTGGGGCCCATTCTGCTAGAGGGGCTATGGCTTCAAAATCATTTGCCTTAGGTTCTTGGTTAGAGGACATAATGAAAGCTGCAGATTGGTCTTCAGTAAATACTTTTCGTAAGTTTTATCATAAACCTGTATTGGATGTAGCCAGTGTGGTGATGGAACAGCTTTAAACTAGCATAATCGGAGCCTCCGGTCCTGACATAGAATAAACAAATCTCTAGTTATCGCGTCAAGAATTTTCAATTCTATTAGGGACACGGAGGCGAGGATTATCCCTCCCTTATTATATTTATGCAATATTTATTGTTTAATATCTATATCTGATGTGATATTGTTATTTAACCCTCCCATTATTTGCAATTAAAGTTTGAGATAACGTATATTTATGAGATATTACCTACATGTTTATTGTTACAGCTTCTGATCAGAAGAACGCCTGAAAGTCATATCTTCAGGGAAAGTTTGAGTTATATGTTCTACCAGTTGTTTCTCCGGCATGGAGCCTCCAAGTTGCGGTTTCTTCAGTATGGAGAAGAAGTTTATGACTCCGGATTCGGGATGGCGTAAGAAGTTTGCGTTTTCAAATTGACTGTATCTGTTTAAACAAAGAAAGAGGAAGTGACTTCATAGGTCAAAGGACTTATAGCAAGGACTTGGATGGTGATTGGACCATGTGACAGGATATTTGGTGTCCTGGGTATTGTAGTTTTTTCTGTTACTTGTATTTCATTCGCTGCTGTTTATGTCAGTAAAGAAAGAGGAAGCATAATCCTCGCCTCCGTGTCCGTAATAGAATTGAAAATTCTTGACGCAATAGCTAGAATTTTTTTTAGTGTATCACATTCAAACAAACCAAATGATCGGGGTAGTGGGAGTGTGTGCTCAGTGAGATTGTGAGTACGAAAGTGAAAATGTAATGTCCTAGATAGCAGCTCAGTATGCAGCCAAGGAGAGGGGGTTTTGGGGTGTTGGTATGCATTCCATGTATTTGCCTAGCCAGATGTGCGCCAGACTTCCTTCGATATCTTAGGGTTGGTTGGGAGAGTCATCTTGGGAGTTGTGGGCTCTCCATATGTGGTGAGATACATTGAAGAATTATTTCCATTCTGATAGGATCATTTTCACAATTGTTAAAAGAAGATCCAACAGGGCCATGCAATAAGACTTGAGATTCTGAGTCGTCACAAAGGCCCAAGGGCCACAGGCGATCATTGGAAAGATTAGGAGAATTGGCATGTTAAATAGAGTTGCTAAATGGTTCTGGATCGAAGACCAGTAAGACTTCAGGAGATGGCAACTAATGAACATATAATCCTGGAAGCCTGCAGCCAATTTGCACTTCCAAAAAGTGTCACTTCTTCGAAGGTTCAGTTTGTATAGCTTTGCTGGAGTCCAATGAAGTAAGGTCTTGAAGGTGTAATTTTATTTTAATGGCGCCGTTTTGCTTATTTCTGACCATTTTCCATCTGTGATGTAGTCGATAATTCCAGGTACTAAGTGTCTGGAACATTTCAATTTGAGTGATAATGTTAGTGTTGAATGAGGTCTGGATATGGGTTTATATATTTTTGAAGCCATATATCCTGAAGAGCGCCATGTAATCAGTTGTGAGAGGATAGTTGGATGTTCATCATATTGACATTTAGAGAGTCTCACTTTAAGTTATAGGAAGCTGTAGAAATCTATATTGGAAAGGTTCTATAATCTTTGGAGCGCTGCAAAGGAAGGTTGACTGTTATTTGTGTCATATAGGTCTCTAATTAGAGTTATGTCTTTGAAGCCCAAGAGGTGTCTAAATTATCAATAGCCTCAGCCTTGATTTTGGAGTTGTACTAGAGTGACACTAACACGGGGTTATGGATGCAGTTTAGCAGGCTTTTGCCTAACAATTTGAGTGCATTTGCAGTGTCAGTGAATATTTGTTGAGAATGAGTAGGTTTAATTTTTGCCATTGTGATAATGGAGGTGGTGTTAAAGGGGAAATCCAATGAGCGTTCTATTTCAATCCAGTGTCAGTGATAAAAATGTGTCTTGTAGAAACCAGTAGGCCCCTTGTGTTGCTAGGAAAGGCAGATTGTTATAGGGTGCCATCTGGGAGGTTATACCCCCCATCTTCAAAAAATATAGTTCCATAGGATATAATGGGATTTATATTTCCGCTGACAGGATGTCTGTCACCATTGTGATAGAGTAACCCATCTGCCAAACTCTAAATTAGGCCCATAGTCTAAGAATGTTATAGGAAATCCTTGTTCTTTTGGCACTCCAAAGGAAATTTGATGTTATTTTATCTAATAATTTGAAGAAGCCTGCGGAGAGTTTTAGAGGCAACATTGACGATCAAAGGTTTACTACTGGGCTAATCAACTTTTTAAGTGGTTGGAGTCTTCCCCACTATGAAATGTGATTAGGAATAGAGCAGGTTTTGGATAGGGGTGGATGGAGCTCACAGAGTTCCACTCTGCAGAATTCTGCAGAGTTGATTTAAATCTCCGTGGAATTCCGCAGAGTTCTGTGAGTGGCTGAGTGCTGCCTGCCATAGTGGCACCCTGTCATGAATGCACCCGATCTCGGAAGTGCTAAGTAGGGTCATGCCTGGTTAGCCCGGCACGACCCTGCTTAGCGCTTCTGTGTTTGGGCTTATTCAGAACAGGACCGTAGGCAGCGAAAGGGAAACAAGGGTCCCCATTGCCACTTGCCAGCAGCCTGGCTCTCTTCCTCCATCTGCCCCTATTCCCGGGCTTTTGGTGAAGCCAGAGGGAGGGCCTGGGTGGCTGTATCTGGAGCTGGCAGCTCCATGTCGCCAGCTTTGGACCGAGTGTGCACTACAGCCCAAGCGCAGACTGTCTGCACTTGCACTTTGTGAACCACAACTGGGCTGCAGTGCGCACAAAAAATTCTGCTAGCTTCGCCAACAGAGTTTTTTTGTCAAACTCTGCGCTCCATATGAAGCACGGAGTGCCAAAAATTCTGTTAGCTGCTCCAGCAGAGTAGAACTCAGCACTCACCCCTAGATTTGGACTTTAGAGATGGTTTGGGAGTCATTATGTCTTCCTGTTTCATTTAAGTAGCTGGTCAGCCATATCCCCGAGTATTTGAGGAATATGGGTTGCCATTTGAGTCCTGAAATCTCCCATATGTGTGGATAAACAGTGTGGGTTGAGAGAAAGACACAGTTTTGTCTTTTTTCATGGTGTATTAAGAGACCAGGGAGAAATCGTGGATGATAATAACTTTCCCAGTATCATCCGAAAAAATGATAATTTCATCTGCCTATGCAAAATTTTTGTATGACTAAGTGCCAAATTCAAAGCCAATAATTTTAGGAGTGGAGCTGATTACCTGGAGTAAGGGGTCGGTAGAGAGCAAAAAGAGAAGGGGGTAGACGGAACTGCCTTGGTGTAGGTCAAAGAAGGAAGAGAGTGCGCTGTTTACTCTGATGTTTACTTTGGGGATGGCATATACAGCTGTGGCCATGTTAATGAATGGCTCCCCGAGGTTATGCAACTCAAGGACTGCAAGAAGAGATAGCCATGTGACTTTATCGAAGGCCTTTTGTGCATCAAGCGCAATTACCACTGCAGGTAGGGTGGAGCATCAGTCCTTTTCTTGTAAATGGCAGAATGTGTGTACATTGTCTATGGTCAGTCTCCCTTTAACAAATCCAGTTTGGGAGTTGTGAATAAATTTAGGGATGCATGGTTCTAATATTTTGGCTAATACTTTTGTGAATATTTTGGCTTACATATTTAGGAGGGAGATTGCTTGAAAGTGTTTGTTGTCCGTGTGGTGTTTGCCCTCTGTAGGAAGCACCACGATTGTAGCCTCGGAGGCAGTGCCAGAGACCTTTCCTTAAAGGACAAAGGGATCACAGGTATTCTTTAGGGGTTTCATTATAGATTTTATTAACTTTTAATAGATGATGGGAAAGCTGTAGGGGGCCTGGTGCTTTCCCAGAACTAATTGATTTTATTGCATTGACAATTCCTTCGTTTTCTATTGGTGTGTTTATATGGGCCCTTAACAAGGCGGTGGCTGAATTCATTGGGAGAGATCGGAGGAGCGCTATGCAATCTTCCTTATTACTTATGGTCAGTGTTAGACCTGGCATCCTTGCCGTGGTTTCCCCTGTATTTTTGCCTCTGCTTGCTCTGTTTTTGACCTTGTGTTGGACTTTGTTTTTGCTGCTTTTTGGTACTCTGGCCACTTTACCACTGCTGACCAGTGCTAAAGTGCAAGCGCTCCCTTTGTAAATTGTGATTATGATTGGTTATCCCTGATTGGCATTTTTGATTTACTAGTAAGTCTCTAGGAAAGTGCACTATAGGTGCCTAGGGCCTGTAAATCAAATGCTACTAATGGGCATGGAGCACTGATTGTGCAACCCACATGAGTAGCCCTGTAAACATGTCTCAGACCTCCCACGGCAGTGTCTGTGTGTGCAGTTTTGCACTGCCATTTCAACCTGGCAAGTGTACCCACTTGAAAGGAGAAGCTGGTAAACCCAAGGTGAAAATCCCCGCACTGGCGCCGAGCAACAGAAAAATCAATGCAGTGCCCCCACTCTGGCTGAAAAATTGATGCATCACCGGTAGAATCGACGCATCACCAGCTCAGCCCGGATTAATCGCTTCTATGCGTCTGGATTTTCCACGCATGGTCCCTGAGCGTCAAAACCTCCAACATCACCATGCTGACCTGAGTCTGCTTGTCTGAAAATCGACACATCTCTTCCCTGCGAGGAAAGAATCGACGCATCATTTGCCTGGCATAGAAAGAATCGACGTACAGCCTCACTTGCAAGTAAGGTATCGACACATCGCTTGCTTTTCCGATACACACTTGCATGTGCGGCTTTATTTTTAATGCATACCAGGTACTTTGTGCTAAAACAACGCATCCATTGATTTCTATGGATTAAGACTCTTTTTACTTTAAAAAATCATATCTTTGCTTGTGAATGTTGATTTTTTGTTGGTTTGGTCTTGTTTGATTTAGACAAATATTGTTTATTTTTCCAAACTGGTGTGGAGTCCTTTTGTGGTGTTTTCACTGCATTAATGGGTGTGTTGGTAAAAATACTTTTCACATTGCCTCTGAGATAAGCCTGACTGTTTGTGCCAAGCTACCAAGTGGGTGAGCAGGGGTTATCCTAGGTGTGTATCTCCCTGCCCTGACTAGAGTGAGGGTCCCTGTTTGGACAGAGTGCAAACTGACTGCCAACCAGAGACCCCATTTCTAACAGTCAGAAGGCTGTTGAGCATAAAAGTCCTTAAATACCTCTAAAATGGCCTTACTTTTGAGAGCTGTCCTGTGCTTTGATGTGTGTAACTTGGTTATTAAAATATTTGAATTTGAGTGTGGCACTAGTGCCTTACCTGCCCTTTTGAGAAATGATAATGTTTCAGATTTTTGAGCATGCACCCACAAGTATGCCCTTTTGCTGGCCATAGAGTTGTAGTCATATTTTAGTTGCTTAATTTCATTTGGGAGTTTATTATCTGTGGAATGTCTGAATAGCACCTCTTTCTTTTTGATTTTGTCTCTTAGTTTTTGTAGAGTTTTTTAATTTCTCTGTTTCCTTTGGGCATGTGTTTATGAAATTGTCCTCTCATGGTACATTTAAACACGTCCCATAGGACTAACAGGGAGGTAACTGAGTGGTCTTGTTCTTTAAAAATAGTTCAATTTCGTTTTGTAAGTCCTATATGTCAGATTCCTTTTTCTACGGTATCAGTATTTAATCGCCAGATAGAGGGGGTGATTCCGACAGAGGCGGGCGGCGGTAGCCGCACGCCTCGCGGGAACCGCCATATGGCCGCTCCGCGGTCGAAAGACCGCGGAGGCCATTCAGGCTTTCCCGCTGGGCTGGCGGGCGACCGCCAGGAGGCCGCCCGCCAGCCCAGCGGGAAACCCCTCCCCACGAGGAAGCCGGCTCCGAATGGAGCCGGCGGAGTGGGTATGTGCGACGGGTGCAGTTTGCACCCGTTGCGTATTTCAGTGTCTGCATTGCAGACACTGAAATACACAGTGGGGCCCTCTTACGGGGGGCCTGCGGCACCCCCTACCGCAATCCTGTTCCTGGCGGGCGAACCGCCAGGAACAGGATGGCGGTAGGGGGTGTCAGAATCCCCCATGGCGGCGCAGCAAGCTGCGCCGCCATGGGGGATTCCAAGGGCAGTGGAAAACCGGCGGGAGACCGCAGGTTTTCCTTGTCTGACCGCGGCCAAACCGCCGAGGTCAGAATGCCCGGCGGGGCACCGCCAGCCTGTTGGCGGTGCTCCCGCATCCCCGGCCCCGGCGGTCCTTGACCGCCGGGGTCGGAATGACCCCCAGAATGTTTTTCTTTGTTGAGGAGTATTAGAATAGACATTGAGATTGCTGCATGATCTGAAATGAGAATGTGGTGTATCATGGATTTGGAGGTGAGGGGAGCGGCATCTACTAAAAGACAATCAATCCAAGAGAAACTTGAGTGAGGCTGTGAGCAAAAGGTAAAGTCATTGCCCATCGGATTGTGTATCCTCCATAGGTCTAGCAGTTGGTGTGTTGATTAGCTTGAGCAAGTGTTTGTGTGACTTAAGGGGTCTGAATTTGAAAGCTGAATAGTGATCTAAAATCGGATCAATTGGGATGTTAAAATCACCTCCCAAGATTGTTTTTGAATCTCATGAGATGTCTGCTAGTTTCTTGTTAAGTACGTGTGCCAGAATAGAGGGTCATCTAGGTTGGGTGCATAAATGTCTATTACGTTAGATCGTGTTTCCCATTATTACGTCTGGTGAGTAGCCATCTACCATTAATGTCATGCTCTGAGGAGATCACTGATAGGCCAGATCTTTTAGAGATTAAGGTAAGTACCCCATTTTTTCCCTGCATGGTTTCAGAACAGGTCACCTCTGCAACCCATCCTTACCTCATTGATATGGCTTCTTTAAATCCAATAAACAAATATGACCAAAGACACAAAAAAGCATATATAGTAATAAAGTACAAGTGTGAGCTTCGGTGTGATAGATCCGTTGATGAATAGTACAGTATTCTTCTTTGTCTTCCAGAAAGATATTTATTTGGATCAAGAGCTGTGTATCAATGAACACAGCTAATCAAGCACAGCCAACACGTGTTTCGTCACACGGTGACTTTTTCAAGGCCAGACTGCAGATTAGTAGATAAAGTATCCAATTAGAAGAAATGTAGTAAGGGAGCTGAATCCCAATTAGATGAGTAAGGAACTTTCTTGTTCCAGTGTCATAATATATATGGACACCAAGAGTTGGTATTGTAGTGTGGTTAGTTTTACGTATCCTTTGCGCATTAGCTTCAGGCTTTAGGCCTTTGTGCACTTTGCCCTGAATGTATTTTATTCATTTGCTGACAGCTTAGAGCCTCTGTGCACTTTGCTCTAAATGCTTTTTATTAGGCTTCGTACTGTTATTTTTCAAATAGCCAGTTCTACGGTGTTGTTTTTTATTCATATCACACTGTTTTGCCTACTTCAGCACTGGAGTTCTCCATAACATATTCACTCTGTGCTTCAGTCAAGGATACAGTCTGGTACATTGCCGATAGACGTGGTAGGAGTTTAGATTTGGCATTCCTGCATAGGGACATTTTGTGATCACGATGACATGTTAGTTATAAAATCACTTCCTTGTCCCAATACACGCAAGAGGGAGATTCTGACCAGGGAACCACAACTAGACGCTGACTGCCTCGTTGCAGATGCTGAACCAGATCACAGGCCTTTGCTCAGGTATGATGGCTGATGTCTCCCCGGTGATTCGGAAAGGCAAGCTAGAAGCTTAACATGCTGTGCTCTAAATAGAACAAGCAGAGGGAGAGTAGAAACTGTTAGGCACTATGATAGCTTTGTTCTTATGTTTTACTCTCCTGGTGACTATTTCAATCCTACTATGTTGTATTGTTCTGGTTATTGCGGCTCACGCCTTATTATCTAAAATACAGTTGTTTTATTTAAACATTATATAGAACTTATACTGTCTTTGTCATTTGTATATGAGATCATATTGTAAATGAAAGAGTTGGTTTGGATCTGAGTGACCACGACTTCCCTGAGAAGTTCCAAAGATGTCATGCGCTTGGCTGCCTAATCATTTCTTCCCCGCAGGAGAAATGAGGCACTGCTAGTTAGCCAGAGCAAAAACCGGATTTAGGGTGACAGAGTTCTTTACAAGTGGGTCAGACTCAGTCCCCCACACCGTTATCGATCCTGCTGCCTAGAAATCCAGTAGTCTCATTTAGGATAATGAGAGCCCACGCGACAGTATGTACCGTGTATAATGCAAGTATTGGAGTCCAAAAGACCTTGGTAAGTCCTCAACGCTGTAATTGCTTGCGTGCTTCCAGTTCTGATTAGTTCTTCAAATCCAATTTTTGTTATCTGAAGGGGGACTATGTCGCCAGACAGGTCTTTACAGTAATCTAATATCTTATTGTTTTTGAATGGGTGTTACAATCCCCTGGTGTTCAGGGAGATAATGTTTAGCGATGACATTGGTAGCCATTGGGGTTGACAGTTAGTGTTTCAGGTTAAAGGGGCCTGGGTGAGGCCTTTGGATTTTCTAATACCTACATCTTTGTTAACGGTATCCCACTGGGTAGGTTGGGGGGGTTGCAGGAGAGCTAAACGTTTGGGGGTGAAAATAACCAAATTTGAAAACTTACGTGGGTTTTAGGATCACTGACTGGTGATCTTGACCCCCTCCCACCTGGGGTGTCTGTGAAAGACAAAGTGAAATGGGGAGTTTGTAGTAAAGAGTGGCTGGAATGGCTGTATCCGACGTGAGGAGCCCGTAAGTGAAGCAATCATGTGGATATGGAGTGGGTGGGTAGGAGTATAGCGATTGCTATGTGTGTAACTCGAGCAGTGTGTGTCATCTAGAGGAATGTGTGGGTAAAAGTGGGCAATTCAAGCAGAGAGAATAGTAGTATCCTGTGACAGGAGGCTGGGCAGCCTGATGTGGTGGGAAGTAGGACAGTACGATGTTTGGAGAACACACTAGGAGGTCTTGCAATTACCTTGGGCATTAGTACATGTGTCCTGTCCATAACATGTACATATTGAAACAATATAGTGCATTATCAAGTTGCGTCACTAAGCCTATAAACAGATATAAGCATAAACATATATCTAGATTACATTTACCAGGATATCTTATATTCAATCAGTCCTACCCTGCTCTAATGGGAAAATTCAAGCCCAAACTGCCAGTCCAGTCCTTGCTTTTGTTCTGGTTCAGGGAGGACCTTTTCTGGCAGTTCGGCTGGACTGTTCCTATTGGAGGAGGGTTAAGACTAATTTGCATATGGTTGGGACCAAACTGAGGTGGGATGGTGTGCAAAATAATGATGGACTGAGATGCAACCCCTCAGTAAATACCAATGGCAGAGATTAATTGAAACATTCCATCCATCACTTTATTGCGTGCTTCACTGAAACCAAAATCAATTACTGGAAAAGACTATTGGAGCCATGAAGCAGAAGTTATATGGTAAAGGAACACACTTCAGTCCCTACAGTTGGAAGAGAAACACCATTTAGATTTCGAAACAATTGTTGTACAAACAATAAACAGGACTGGATAGGCCTTTTATTCCACTTAGTATTTCTCCAGTGGGCTGCAGCCTTTGGAGGTCAATTTTGAAAACCTAGGGCAATGTCTGGTGCCTCTGTCGCATTCCCCAGCTCCCCAACTTTCATTAAAGAAGGCAAAGGGTTGCTCTAAGAAAGCCTGAAAAGAGAGGGAGGAGAAGGTAGAGGGAAAGAGATAAGATGGGGGGGAGGGATAGCGAGAGAATGAGAGAGAGAATGGATAGATGCAAAAGGCGAGGTTGCATGAGGAGATGAAAGGAGAGGGACGGAACTGAGCATTTTTGCCAGGGCTGAATTTGGTTCCCCAGTCCGCGCCTGACAGCAACAATAATACTCAGTGGGTATGGACTGCACTTCAGAATAGTTCCATTTGGTACCTCTACTGGCAGGAAATTACACTAATCAAGAACAAAGATGGCACTTTATAACATAAAGCTCTGGGCAACCTCACTGATCACACTTTTGGTGTACACATTGCTTTGTTGGCTGAGGACCTTTGTGTCTTTCCAACATACCTTGCAAAAATAACGTGTGCTTCCACGAAAGGAAGCCTGTTCAGTTATAGATCAGTATGGGAAGTGTCAACATATTATTATGTTAGGGCCTAAAATATGTCACAATTGTACAATGACGCAATTGTAGAATGTATGGATTTAAACATAAATCAGATAAGTAAAAGTCATATGAAATACCTGAAGTGAAAGCCATATATGAAATACCTGAATCTATGAAGGCGCACAAGTATGTATTACCCTGTTGTCTTTGCAAAAACAAATCTGGAATACGTAAGAAAAGGTCATCAATTTGAAGAAACAAATTTATAAAGGAGTATAAGTAAAATAAACTTTCAGTATGCCAAGCATGCAGATTTTCCGCGGTGCAAGGAATCTGTATTTTTAAGGTGAGGAAACAGAGGCATGTGTCAGGGAAGTTTCACAAATCATACATTTCCTGATGCTCACTGAATTCATTAGTGAATTGGGTCATTAGTTTCAAATGTATGCAAAGTCTAGGTATATGTGTAACCATCTAGATAATTATCACTGTTAAGAATCTGGTGCACAGTTTTCATAGATTTGGAGTTGCTCAACGATGAGGCTCAAATATACATTTGATTTTTAATTATTTTGTCCAGCATTATTGGGACAAAAGCTGTGTAACTAACCGATTGATTATTTTCAGCTTTCATCTGCTGTTTTTTTAAGTTTTTGCCTTGTTACTATGCTCACTTGAGCAAGCCATATTTTAAGTAATTTGCTTACTTCCAAGCTGACTTATAAAGGCGTATCCAGAGAAAAAGACAATTCTCTTTACCCAGCCCTGCAAGCATAACAATCACCAACACTAGGCACTTAGAATGTTGCTTTGTCTAATGATGTCTGCAGGGATTTGAGTTCTATTTTGACATAATTTACTGCATGGCACGTTTAATGTCCTGGAACAACCTTCCACTGAACTGGAAAGTGATTGAGCGCCCTCTTAGTTTCCAAAAGTAACAGAAGACATTTCTATGCTTTTCAAGTTTGCTGTTTTCTAGACACCTTCTGCTCTGGTTGTATGTGATGTCATAGAAAAACGATGTAATGAAACACAATTTCTTATAAACCATTTCACTTAAACTGTTTAATGGATATTTGCAGGATGAATGCTATTTACCATTTCATAGAAACAAATTCTTAGAATCCCATTTAAAAAAAAAGCTTTTGCATGTTCATTTTTTACTGTGTAAATTCAATGCTTGCAGGTTTTACCTTCATAAACATTTCTGTCAGAGGTGTTTTTTTCAGTGATTTACTTCGGGGACCTTCAGAGGATGGCCATCTTGAAGTGGTTGAGGAGCTTTCGTGTCTCAGTGACCTGGAGAGCTATCCCAACAGGGGCGAAGTCTCCGGCCTGGATCACGCATGCCCGACAGGTCAAAGGGTAGACACCAGAGGAAACACAATCCACTGGTCCTCCAGGTTGGGCACAATATTAACCAGCATGTCCCAGAAAAAGCTTTTGTTACGGAAACATCACCAACTATCACTAAAATGTTTGGGCGCAAGGGACTTCCAGAGTCTGTGCATGAGACATGCACATTTGACAGAAGTCAAAGCCACAAGGAAACTACTACTGACAGAATGATGGAAGTTTTCAGCACGAAGTGCAAGGCCAGATATGGATTCTGGAACATACCAACCAGAACCAGAGCTGGGGCATTGTGGAGAAACTTGCTCAAGATAAAGAAGTAGAGGCCCTTCATTACTGCTCTACATGCTAGACAGCATTATAGGTAATAATAGCAGTAATTTTCTTCAGGGGACATTTTTTTGATGGTTTCAATTTGCTGACCTCTCACCACCACTAAACACCATCCATGCCTGCCCCCTGACAGACCTTACCATGCCTAAACACTACCATCCCTGACCCTTAAATCCCTCCATCGTTAAACCCTAGGAGGACTTTCTATCCCTAAACTCCACCAGTCTCTGAACCCTGATACACCTTCCTAGCCATAAACATTACCCATTTCTGAACATTATAAGACCCTTTTTCAGGCCTAAACCCCACTGTTCATATATATAGATATGTATATATATATATATATATATATATACATATCTATATATATGGGTTACTCTTACATCTTTGCTTTTTACCATGCATATTCCTTTACCTTTACCAACCATGCCTTTACAACAACATTTTCATGGTAAAGGCATGTGTGGTAAAGGCATATGCATGGTAAAAAAAATGTGTTGTAAGTGCACGCATGGTAATGATGCCTGTGTTGTACTTACCGCGTTGTGAGGGCATGCATAGTAAGTGCATGCATTGTTCCGTCATACATACAACAATTTAACAATACTCTTACTCATTCCCTGCTTACCCTGTGACAGCTGAACTTAACCGAGTGACTATGACAGGCTACCTCCACTGATTATTTGCATTTCAGTTGGAACTTTGTAGAGTGAAGAACATGTTTATATGCCACATTTTAAATCTGGTATTTCAAAATCACCTAATCGATATACCTGGTTTATCTCTGTCCTTCATCGACTTGCTCAGGGCAGAATCATGTTCAGGTGCTTAGATTACAGAGGTGGATAGCTAAGGACCTTAATGTGTAGCAAGACAAAATGTGTCTAAAGGTGCCTCTTCTGAAATCATGTACAGCATAACAAATGTGATGATGTTTGTTACTGGGTTTTTGGAATGGCAAGGGGAAGATTTAATGTGCATGCACTGTTAACTGTTTGAATCATGTTTTTCTTTTCATTGTATTACAGTCATACCCAGAGATCAAGTATGTATATGGTATGTGTTAGAAATTGGGTCTCTAGTTGGCAGAGGTTCGCACCCTGTTCAAGTAGGGACCACAATCCTAGTCAGAAAAAGTAAGATGCATCCCAAAAGTTTACCTTTGCTCACCCTTTGGTAGCTTGGCACAGAGCACTCAGGCTAACCTAAAGAGGCAATGTGTAAAGTAGTTGTGCACACACGCAGTAACAAAGCGAAAACACCACAAAAAGACTCCACACCAGTTTAGAAAATTAGCCAATATTTATCTGAGTTAAACAAGACCAAACCGACAAAAATCCAACGTACACACGTCAAACTTATGAGTTTTCAAAGATTAAATCGAAATGCAGCACTTAGAAGACAATAGCTCCAACCGGGGCTATCTGGTCATGCTGGACCGGGGCAAAGCCAAAGGTTCAGTCCAACCACAATGAAGTGCTGACGGGGTACAGGAGTCATGCAGACCCGCTGACAATGCCTTTGTTGCACCAGTGCTCATGATGATGCGTTGATCCAGTGGAGGGGCTGTGTTGCGCTGGTAGGTGACTCATCATTTTCTGATCAGGCAAAGATGTAGATGTGTCGATATCCAGAAGCGATGAGTACTGGCTGCGATGCATCAGTGCTGGGTCGGCCAAGCCGGGGCTGTGTTGCTAGTCGGGGTCATTGCATCGCACAGTCTATGAGCAGGGTCCATGGCTACAGTGCAGGCAGCAACAAATTGGCATTTCTGCAGCAGGATGCATTGGTTCCAAGTGACGTGGCGGTGTCATTGTGTCAGTTCTTGTGTTTCAGCACCAAACTCACCTCTAGGGGCCCAGTACTGGATTTGGCACTACTTGTCAGAGCAGGAATCACAGCATAGGAGCCCAAGTGCTGGTAGCGAGATGCAGGTGAAGTCTTTGATATCCCTGAGACTTCAGAAACAGTAGGCAAGCTAAGTCAGACCCTTGGAGAAACTTTTAGATTGCAGGATTTAGAGAGTTAGATCCAGTTCTCTCAATCCCAGGTAAAATATAGCAGGAAGCAGGCCAACACAACAAAGGAACAGCAAAGTGGCAGTCCCTCCTGAGAGAACAGAGGTCCTTCTTCTTGGCAGAATGTCTTAAGTCCAGAAGTGTTCTGAGTATCATGTGTCAGAGGCCCAGTCCTTATAATCCTAATGGCCTTTGATGTAGAAGTTACATCAAAAGAATTTTCTGGAGTGAACAAAGTTCCCTTTCAATCCAACCTTAGCTCCAGACTACCAGTAGAGGGTAATCAGCCCTTTGTGTGAGAGCAGGACACAACCTATTGAAATGTAACTGTGAACTACCTATTCCTCTACCTGCCCAAGACAACTGTCAGTATACATATGATAGCAGATGTATCTTCTGTCACACCCAGCCCTTCCTGTTTGTGGCTGTCTGGAGAGAATGCACAAATGTAGCAGTCACCTAAACCCACACATGTATTCAGAGCTAAGCTAAGGCACTGGATGGTTAAAGTAAGAAAATGCCACCTTTCTAAAAGTGGCATTTTCAGACCTGCATTTTAAAAACAGTTTACCAAAAGGTGTATTTTTAAATTGTGAGTCAAGAGAAGCCTCCATATTTCTATATTGTCCCAACTGGAAATTACACTTAAAATAAGTTTGAAGGCAACCCCAATGTTAGCCTATGGGAGAGATAATCCTTGCAATAATGAAAAACAAATGTAAGAATTTTTCACTATCTGGACATGTTAAACATAAAAGTACATGTCCAACTTTTTAAATACACTGCACCCTGCCCTTGGGGCTAACTAGGGCCTTGTTAGACCTTTCATCCTTGGTGTGGTCTCCCTTAACTTTTTGCCTCTGTTTCCCAGGTTGTTGATGTGTGCTGGACTCTGATTTTGCTGTTTTTGTTACTCTGGGCACTTTACCATTGCTAACTACCGCTAAAGTGCAAGTGCCCCTTTACAAAATGTGTATGTAATTGGCTTATCCGTGATTGGCATATTTGATTTATTAGTAAGTCCCTAGTACAGTGCACTAGAGGTGCCCAGGGCCTGTAATTCAAATGCTACTAGAGGGCCTGCAGCACTGGTTGTGCCACCCACATAAGTAGCTCTGTAATCATGTCTCAGACCTGCCACTGCAGTGTCTGTGTGTGCAGTTTTTAACTGTAAATTCGACTTGGCAAGTGTACCCACTGGCCAGACCTAAACCTTCCCTTTTCTTACCTGTAAGGCACCCCTAAGGTAGGCCCTAGGTAGCCCGAAGGGCAGGGTGCAGTGTATGGTTAAGGTAGGACATGTAGTAATATGTTTTATAAGTCCTGACAGTGAAATATTGCTAAATTTGTTTTTCACTGTTGCAAGGACTGTCCCTCTCATAGGTTAACATGGGGGCTACCTTTAAATCTGATTAAAGTGTAGATTCCATTTGGGAGCGGATGAACATGTGGAGTTTGGGATATCTGAGCTCACAATTTAATAATACATCTTTTAGTAAAGATGATTTTAAGATTGTGTGTTTGAAAATGCCACTTTTAGAAAGTGAGCGTTTTCTTGCTTATACCATTTCTGTGACTATGCTTGTTTGTGGATTCCCTGTCTGGGTCAGTTTGACAGTTCGGCTGGTTGCACCTCACACTAGACAGCGACACAAAGGGAGCTGGGGTGTAGTCTGCATTTCCTTATGAGCCATCTGTTCTAGGAGGGGGGGGAGGAGTGGTCACTTACACCCGAAAGGGCTGTGCATGCCCTCACACAATGCAGTCTCCAACTCCCTGGTCAATCAATCAATCAATCAAAAAAATGTATAGAGCGCACTACTTACCCGTGAGGGTCTCAAGGCGCTAGGTGGGGTAAGGGGGTGGTTACTGTTCAAACAGTCATGTCTTGAGGTTTTTTATGAAGAGTAGGAGGTCTTTGGTTTTGCGGAGGTTGGTGGGAAGGGAGTTCCAGGCTGTGGGGGAGAGGTATGAGAAGGCCCTGCCTCCTGTGGTGGTTCGGTGGATGCGGGGGACTGTAGCTAGTGCGAGGTCGGCTGATCGGAGGTTGCGGGTGGGAAAGTTCACTCTTTCGTTGAGGTAGGTCGGCCGGTGTTGTGGAGGGATTTGTGTGCATGGATGAGGATCTTGAAAGTGACTCTCTTGTCTATGGGGAGCCAGTGAAGAGATTTGAGGTGTGGTGAGATTCGTTTGTGGCGGGGAAGGCCAAGGACGAGGCGTGCGTCTGTGTTCTGGATTATCTGGAGTTTGCGTTTGAGTTTGAGTGTGGTGCCGGTGTAGAGGGCATTACCGTAGTCAAGTCTGCTGCTGATGAGTGCATGGGTGACTGTCTTCCTGGTCTCTGGGGAAATCCATTTGAAGGATTTTTTTAGAGTGTGGAGTGTGTGGAAGCAGGAGGAGGTTAGTGCATTGATTTGTTGTGTCATGGAGAGGGAGGGGTCCAGGATGATGCCGAGGTTGCATGCGTGGTTTGCGGGGGTGAGTGCGGGGCCTAGGGCGGTGGGCCACCAGGAGTCATCCCATATGGTTTTGTTGGGGCCGAAGATGATGATCTCGGTTTTGTTGGAGTTAAGCTTGAGGTGGTTAGTTGTCATCCAGTTGGCGGTGTCGAGGAGAGCAGCGGGTAGGTTGGTTTTGGCGGTGGTGGGGTTGTGGGTGAGGGAGAGGATGAGTTGGGTGTCATCTGCGTAGGAGAGGATAGTGATTCCGTGTGGTCAGAGGATGTTGGCCAGGGGGATCATGTAAATTTTGAAGAGTGTGGGGCTGATGGAGGACCCTTGGGGGACTCCGCGGATGATCTTGGTAGCGGTGGAGTGGAAAGGTGGAAGGCGGACTCTCTGGGTCCGGTCTGTGAGGAAGAAGGTGAGCCAGTCTAAGGCTTTGTGGTGAATACCTATGCTGTGGATGCGTTTGCGGAGTGTGTGGTGGCAGACAGTGTCAAAGGCTGCGGGGAGAGGTCTAGGAGGATGATGTCGAGGATGATGTCGACTTTGGTCCTGATGTCGTCAGTGCATGCGATGAGGGTGGTTTCCGTGCTGTGGTTCTTGCGAAACCCGGATTGTGACGGGTCAAAAGTGTTGTTTTCTTTGAGGAAGTGGGGTAGGTGGGCGTTGACTAGTTTCTCAGCAACCTTGGCAGGGAAAGGGAGGAGGGAGATGGGGCGATAGTTGGACAGGATCTCCGGGTCGGCTGTGGTTCTTTTTAGGGGAGCAGTGATTTCCCCCTGGTGGGGGGGTCGTGAGTTGGGGTTGAGTTGGGTGAGTGAGGGGTGTGTGTGGTGGGTGTGTGTGGTATGAAGCTGTTGTGGATGTCCAGGATTTTGTGGTGGAAGTGGTTGGAGAGGGCGTCACATAGGGGCTGTGTGTGTGTGGGGTCTATGTTGATGGCTTTGGGTTTGGCTAGTTCTTTAATGAGGGTGAAGAGTTCTTTGCTGTTTTGAGAGTTGTTGTCAAGGCGTGTCTTGTAGTGATCTCTTTTGGCGGTGTGTATGAGTTGATGATGGGTGCGAATGGTGGATTTGGGGGTGGAGAAGTTGTTTGTAGAGGGTTCTTGTCATATTATCTCCGCTTGGCGGCATTTGCGCTTTGAGTCTTGGAGTTCGGGGGTCAACCATGGGGCGTTCTTGATGTTGCGGGTGGCGATGTGTTTTCTGAGGGGGGCTAGTGTGCCTGCTCAGGTAGTGATCCATTTAGAGAGGTTGTGTGCTTCTGCGTTGGGGTCGTTGGTATGGGGGGAGGTTGTGAGCCAGTTGGGAGTTCAGGCGTTCTGTGGGGATCTTGTCCCACATGCGGTAGGGTGTGGTGTGTTGATGGTGGTGTGTGGGGGGTTTGGTGAAGGAGAAGTGGACGCAGTGGTGGTCAGTCCAGAGGAGTTCGGTGGTGTGGGTGTAGGCTATGTGTTGGCTTGAGCTGAAAATTGCACCGAGCGTGTGTCCTGCTGAGTGGGTGGGTGCGGTGACCAGTTATTTGAGTCCGAGGTTGGTAAGGTTGTCTATGAGGGAGGTGGAGTTGTGGTCTTGAAGGTTCTCCAAGTGAAAGTTGAAATCACCGAGGAGGATGTAGTCTGTGGAGTTGAGGGCGTGCGAGCTGATGGTGTCGTTGATGGTGTCGCAGAAGGCGGGGCGTGGTCCTGATGGTCTGTAGATTAGTGTACCTCTGAGGGTGGAGTTGTTGTTAATGTGGAATAGGAAGTGCATGTGTTCTGTGTTTTCGATAGTGTCTTGGGAGCTGGTGGTGACTTTGATGGTGTCCCTGTGTAGGATGGCGATGCCACCACCTGGCCTGTTGAGGCGGTCTTTGCGTTGGAGTTTGTATCCCTTCGGGGTGGCGATGGCTATGTCGGGTTCCGAGGAGGGGTTGGTCCAGGTTTACGTGAGGAAGGCGATGTCAGGTGAGTGTGATGTGATGAGGTCCCAGAGTTCTGTGGCATGTTTGTGAGGGGAGCGGGTGTTGAGGAGCAGGCAGTTGAGGTGGTTATGGTGGGTGGTGTTGGTGTGGTGCATGAGGGTGTTGTTGTGGGGTGTGTCCTGGTTGTGGGGTGATGTGCTGCGGGGCTGGTTGGTGGGGGTGGGGGCAGAGCAGGTGTGTATTGCGTTGGGGGTGTTGTGTTTGTTGTCAGGGGGTCGCTAAGGTTGGTGTGTGGTGTGAGGGATGAGGAGCAGGAGAAATGACAGGTGTGGCAGGTGAAGGGGCCATGAGTGTGTATGGGGCTGGAAAGGGTGCAGGTGGGGCGAGGGCCTGGGTTGAGTGAGTTGAGGGTGAGGGGGAGTAGAGTGGGCCAGGGGGGCTGGCGCTGGGAGCAGTCTTGGCGCGAACGGGCGCAGACAGGCTTGCCTGCATGCCAGCGGCACACCCGCTGTGCGCATCAGCACCGCAGCTGCCATAAATGGGGAGGAGGGAGGGAGTGGCAGCTGGGAGGAGGGAGGTCTGGGCGAATGGGAAGGCTGGGGGGGTGGGGCCACAGGGATTAGCAGCAGCGGGGAAAAAAAACACAAAAGGAAAATGGACGGTGAGGAGGTGGGGGAGGCGGGAGGGGACGCAGCGGCAAGAGAAAGGAGAAAAAGATGGAAAACGGATGGTGAGGAGGTGGGGGGAGGCGGGAGGGGCCACAGGGACGCAGCGGCAAGGGAAAGGAGAAAAAGATGGAAAACGGACGGTGAGGAGGTGGGGCGAGGTGGGAGGGGCCGCGGGGACGAAGCGGCAAGGGAAAGGAGAAAAAGATGGAAAAAGGACGGTGAGGAGGTGGGGGGAGGCGGGAGGGGCTGCTGGGACGCAGCGGCGGGGATTTTAAGCAAAAGGGAACGGCCAAGTGGAGGTGGCGGCGGTGCGAGGAGCGACCAAGGGTCTGGTGAGTGTCTGGGGCCTGGCCTGGGCGAGGAGGATTTCACAATCAAGAGAGACTTTGCTTTGAAGTAGGCCTACTTCAAAGGAGAAAATGGGTATAAGAAGGGCACCCAAAACCACAGACTTTAGAACACTTCTGGAAACAAAAGGAACCTCTGCCTGGAGAAGAGCTGAAGAGCTGAGGAAGAAGAGCTGCCCTGCCTGTGACTGTGCTTTGTGGAGCTATCCTGCAGTTGCTGCTTCAGCCTAGAGGACAAAGACTAGACTTTGTGTTGCCTTCCTTCTTGTGAAGATGTCAGAGGGCTTGATTTAGAGCTTGCCTCCTGTTGTTGAAGTCACAGGGACAGCAAAGACTTCTCTCTGCCAGCACGAGGAGTCTCTGGAGAGACTCCTACTCTGCCAAGTGGTGCCCATCCAGCTCCTGGGACCCTGAAAGGAGAAGCTGACAGCCCAAGAGTGAGAAATCCATGCACAGACCGCCATGCGGGGAAAAGATCGAAGCAACTCTGATCTGCGGCTGAAAAATCGCCACGCCGCCGGCTTCACGGCTGAAAATCTACGCTCGCCTGCAACGAGACCCAAAGATCGATGCCCGGGGCTGGAGAAACGACACACAGCATCGCTGACGGAGGCTGGTGAGATCGCAACCCACGCTGTGTGGTTTTTGGATCATTGTGCGGCTGGTTTCCAACGCAAGTACTACTAGGCGTGTAAAAACAACGCAAGGCCTGCCCGGACCTGAGAGTACTGACCGGATTGACACATCGCTCTCCTGCGGGGAGAAGAAATGATGCATGCTGACCCGACCAACGGAGAAATGACGCAAGGTCTCGCTTGTGAGTGAAATCAACGCATCGCAAGCCCTCTTTGACAAACACTCGCCCGTGTGGGGTTATTTTTGACGCACCCAAGGAACATTTTCACGCTAAGAGTGTTAGTGTGTGTTTAAAATCACATGAAGACTATTTTTGCATTTTTATTGATGACTTGTGTATTGTGGATTTTTGTCGTTTTGGTCTTGTTTTGTTTGGATAAATATTCTCTATTTTTCTAAACCTGTGTTGTGTCATTTTGTTGTGTTTTCATTAAGTTACTGTGTGTGTTGGTACAAATACTTTACACCTAGCACTCTAAAGTTAAGCCTACTGCTCGTGCCAAGCTACCAAGGGGGTAGGTAGGGGTTAGCTGAGGGTGATTCTCTTTTACCCTGACTAGAGTGAGGGTCTTTGCTTGGACTGGGGGTAACCTGCCTGCCAACCAAAGAACCCATTTCTAACAGGTCTACCTTAGGAGAGACTTACATGTAAGAAAAAGGAAGATTTAATCCCGGTAAGTGGGTACACCTGCCATGTCAAAACGGCACACACACACAGGTTCTGCAGTGGCAGGTCTGAGACATGTTAGAAAGGCTAATGTAGTCGGTGCTGCAGGCCCACTAGTAGCATTTGACTTACAGGCTCTGGGCACACACAGTGCACTCTACCAGGGACTTGCCAGTAAATCACATATGCCTATCATGGAGATGCCAATGTTACCATGATTTAGAGCACATCATACATTTAGAACTGGTTAGTAGTGGTAAAGTGTGCAGAGTCCTAAAGCCTGCAAAAACAAAGTTTAGTACACAGTAAAAACAGGAGATCAGAGAGCAAAATGTCAGAGGAAACTATGCCAAAAGATGCCAGGATTAAACAGTATGAAATGGTGTGATAGAGCGCAAGTGTGTTTGTCTGCTCTTTAATGACGTAATATGGACATTTCTATATAATTAATAGATGTTGTGTCAGCTTGCCATTACTTTTACCATAGCTGGAAACAAATGTTACTGAGCAGCCACATATCAATGTAGTCACCTTTATGCAGCTGTTCTGCATTTGTACATCTACAAAACTGAATCTGCTTAATCGGCATACACATTTTAGATGTACCTATTGTGCATTCCAGTGCTACCCATTGCCTTGCAGGCTCAAATTGTGACATAGTGAGATGCTGCTGCAGGTGTTATGATTCATGGGAACAACTGTTGCTGGCAGTGTCACCGACTCACTTGTGAAATACTTGCAGTGATGAAAGTGATCTTTTGTGTGACTACAGTGGTAAAATAATACAAGACTTGAGTGCACAGGGGCTGCCATGAGCTCATCCTGCACTGTCTATGGTAGAATGCTGCATCTGTCAATACTTTTATTCTTTCTCTCCTTCTCATCCTACATCTCAAGGCACTGCTGGCGAAGCCAGTACTAATTGCTATTAGCAAATGCACACTTCATGCACACTGTGCATATCCAGCATGTTGCCTGCACACACAAATGCCTATTTATTGTAATTTGTGCACCATGCATACTCCTTCTGCATTGATTCTTTACCTAAAATAAAATTTCACCTTCTCCTTTTCCAAGTATTCCTCTTCTCACCCCACACACTACCTTGTAGACATCTTTATGGGAACCTTACATGTGCCTTTTCCCTCACCACTCATGCATCTACCTTCTATAACGCAACCACTTCCATCCTTTCATCCTCCCTTCCTACTTGCTCTCACTCCTAGCTACGTTATTACTGTTTACCAACCTACCACCTCATTCACATATAACCCTCCTACTAACTCCTTCGGTCAGCTTTTCCTTAAACCTGTGAAGTCATTGCTCAGTTTGCTGGTTAATGTAAGATCTTTTTTTTTTTGTTGGTCGATCACTAAATTAACCTGTGCTTAACACTCTAGTAGTTTGGCCCAGAAGCAGTCAAGCTTAACTTAGAAGTTCTGTGCCAAGTATTCACGCAGCACACAAACAGTAATAGACCAAAACGCAACACAAAAAAATCCTAATTCAATGTAGGCAAATAGAGGAAAAAATAAATAGAATGACACCAACACAAATTAGAGTTGTAAATATTTAAAGTTGTAGATAGATATAGCACCTAAAAGCAGAAAGCACCACTCATCTGGTTGTGCTAGACCAGGGGAAAGTCACACATTGAGACCAACTATGATGAAGCATGGGCCGGGAACAGACACCAGGTTACTCCTGCTGAAGTGTTACCTTCAAGGTTCACGGTTCTTCCTTTATTTTCTTGATTAATTGACGTCATTGGAAATCATCACAGGATAATCAATACACATAACAAACAAGGGATATAAATATCAAATTTAAGGGCACTTGGATCAAATAACAGTTAAAATAGCTACTACTAATTGATCCTCCAGATACTGGTTTGCACCTAAACAGAATAAATAGGAAAATGAGTCTCACATGATGATTTGTGTACCCATAATACATCCTTATCTTTGCATTTCATGTGTAAAAGTCATCCAAACACTTTAAGCATAATAATTTAGGCCATATGTTCCTTCTCAATGTCCAGCACAAAAAGTCCAACACTTCAGGATTTTTTCTTTTCTCGTAGAGGAGTGTACTCTGATGCCAGCCAAGGCTGCAGGACCTGTAGAGGCACTTCTTGGGGATCAAGGGCTCACTCCAGCAGAGGCCAGCAGGACTCAGGCATGGTCATTTGCAAGTTCAAGCAAGTCAAGTTACAGCAAGTCAGCAGGGCAGTTGCAGGGAGGCCTCTGGAGCTTATGTGTCCCTGTAGCTCAGAACATGTCACAAACTCCTTGCGGCAAATATTAAAATGTTCACTTCATCAGCATGTAATTAGTAATAATGTCCAAATGCTTAAACAACAAGATATCATGTATGACTACAATGTCTTTATTGTTTTGTGTGCTTTAAGTCTTATGTCAGTAATGAGCATCACTATGGGCCAGATGTACGTACCTTTTTTCTTGTCGCAACCTGCCTGATTCACAGAATCAGCCCGTTTGCGACAAGAAAAAAGTATTTTGGTATGTACAGATTCTATTTTGTGAATTGGTAATCTATTTACTGAATCCCAAAATAGGTTTGCAAGTTGCAATTAAGAAAGGGCGTACCCTCCTAAATGCGAGTCACAGTGCAATGTAGGATTGTTTTGTGACTATAAATATGGTCACAAAACAATCACAGTTAGCACCAATTTCAAGTTGGTGCTAACCCATTCGCAAACGGGAAGGGGTCCCAATGCCAATGCCAATGGGACTCCTTCCCCTTTGAGAATGCTAGCAAAATATTTTTCAGACCAGGCAGTGGTCTCACAGACCACTGCCTGCTCTGAAAAAATGAAAAGAAAACTTTTAATTTTTGTTTTTAAAATGCATCCTGTTTTCCTTTAACCCCTATGGTGCCTTGGACGAGGTGGTCTCGTCCCAGCACACAGTTCCCGTATGCCTGGGACGAGACCACCTCATTCTGCACCGGGCCCACGGGGGAAGCGCTAGCGCTCCCCGTGGGCCCCCACCCACAGACCCCCATCAGGGATGAAAGGGGAATCGCTTCCCCTTTCACCCCCGACACCCTCCCTTATCCCCCCCAGTGACGTCTGATAACGTCAGCACGAGATCAGAGGTCGCCTCCCGTCGCACTGGAAGCAAGCTTAGCATTTCTCTTCCGCTCGGGAGGTGGGGGGCGGGAGAGACATCGGAAGAAAGGAAAGGCTGCAGAAATGCCCACTAGACACCAGGGAATTTCGTTTTCTTTTTAATTTACACGAGGGGAGCGGCCCCTTGGGCAAGGGTCGCTCCCTAGGGGGGCAAATAATTTTTAGATCATTTCTGCCCACCCGGGGGCAGATCGGCCTAATATAATTATGCCCACTAGACACCAGGGATTTTTTTTTCTTTTATGTGCAGGGAGCGACCCCTCAGGAAAGGGTCGCTCCCTGGGGGGCCAAATTGTGCTTAGGCCATATCTGCCCCCAGAGGGGCCTAAATGCCCACTATACACCAGTGATTTTTTTTCTTTGTGTTTTCTGATAAAGGGAGCGGCCCTTTGGGCAAGGGTCGCTCCATAGGGGGCCACATTATTTTTAGGCCCTTTCTGCCCCCGGGGGGGGGCAGAAATGCCCACTAGACACCAGGGAATTTTGTTTTTTTCTTTATGTGCAGGGAGCGACCCCCTCAGCAAGGGTCTCTCCCTGGGGGGCCAAATTGTGTTTAGGCCATTTCTGCCCCCCCCCGGGGGGGGCAGAAATGCCCACTAGACACCAGGGATTTTTTTTGTGTGTTTTCCAATAAAGGGAGCAGCCCCTTGGGCAAGGGTCTCTCCCTAGGGGGCCATATTATTTTTAGGCCGATATGCCTCCGGGGGGCAGAAACCTCTAGACACCAGAGATATATATATATATTTTTTTTTATTTACTTTATGTTTTTATGTATGGGGAGTGACATATTAGGCAAGGGTCGCTCCCCCAGGGGCAAATTGTATTTAGGCCATTTCTGCCCCCCTTGGGGGTAGATCAGCCTATTTTTGTTAGGCCAATCTGCCCCCAAGGGGGGCAGAAACCACTAGACACCAGGGATTGGTGTGTGTGTATGTGTGTGTTTTGTTTGGGGGGGGGCAAGGGTCGCTCCCCATGGGGACACATTACTGTTGGCCATATCTGCCTCCGTTGGGGGAAGATTGGCCTATTTTTGGAAGGCCCATCTGCCCCCAAGGAGGGCAGAAAGCTCACCAGAGACCGGGGAAGATTTGTTTTTCAAAATGAGAGGGTGGGGTTATGGCCATACCCCCACCCCAAATAAATGGGGCAAAAGTTGTTCTGCCCACCAGGGGCCAGATGGGGCAATCACCCCGATCCACACGCCGGGGGGCAGAAAGTCTACTAGATACCATGAAAAAAAAAAAAAAAACTGTGGATTGATGACTACCAACCAGTATGGGCCTGGTTATGCCCTCACCCGAACTGAAGGGGCTAACAGTCATTCAGCTCTCCCCCGCACACTAAAACATCTTATCCCATGGCAAGCAAGAGGACATTTGATTTTTTTGGTTTTTGTTTTACATTTGGGCCATGAGAGCTTGGTAACTCTGGAAATCGTCCCACTTGGAATGGTGAGGGCTGAACTTTTTTTCACTGTGGGACGCTGCCATGTAGAAAAATCCACAAGGCCTAGACACATCTGAAAACTAAATATCTAGTTGATTCCCGGGTGGTGTGCTTCACATGCACCCGCACCATTTCCTTACCCACAATGCCCTGAAAACCTGCAACTTTGCTGAAAATCACACATTTTTCCCACATTTTTGTGGTGGAACCTTCCGGAATCTGCAGGAATCCACTAAATTCCTACCAACCAGCATCGTCTCATCTATACCGATACAATTTCTGCTGCACTTGTCAGCCTAAAAATGTTTTGTTTCAAACTGCCCTTTTGGACCCACTTTGGTTCCCCCTCATTTTCGACGTGTTTTTGGCTCTTCCCTGTTACAAACACTTGGCCCACCTATACAAGTGAGGTATCATTTTTACCGGGAGACTAAGGGAAACGTTGGGTGGTATGAAATGTGTCCCGGTGCAGTGATCCCACAAAGAAATTTGATTTTTTAGCTAAATTTGAGGTTTGCTGAGGATTCTGGGTAAGAAAACATTGGGGGATCCACGTAAGTCACACCTCCCTTGAATCCCTCGGGTGTGTAGTTTTCAGAAATGTCTGGATTTGGTAAGTTTCCCTAGATGGCTGCTGAGCCCATGACCAAAAACGCAGGTGCCCCCCGCTAAAACAGGTAGTTTTCTATTTGATAATTTTGATGTGTCCAGATATTGTTTTGGGGAATTTCCTGTCACGAGCAGAAGGCCTACCCACAAAATTGAGGTACCATTTTTATCGGGAGACTTGGGGAAACACTGGGTGGAGCGAAATTTTTGGCTCCTCTCAGATTCCAGAACTTTCTGTCACCGAAATTTGAGGAAAAAGTGTTTTTTTAGCCACATTTTGAGGTTTGCAAAGGGTTCTGAGTAACAGAACCTGGTGAGAGCCCCACAAGTTACCCCGTTTTGGATTCCCCTAGGTCTCTAGTTTTTAAAAATGCACAGGCTTGGTAGGTTTCCCTAGGTGCCGGCTGAGCTAGAGGCCAAAATCTACAGGTAGGCACTTTGCAAAAAACACCTGTTTTCTTTGGGAAAATTTGATGTGTCCACGTTGTGTTTTGGGGCACTTCCTGTCGCGGACGCTAGGCCTACCCACACAAGTGAGGTACCATTTTTATCAAGAGACTTGGAGGAACATAGAATAGTAAAACAAGTGTTATTACCCCTTGTTTTTCTCTACATTTTTTCCTTCCAAATATAAGACAGTGTTTAAAAAAGACGTCTATTTGAGAAATGCCCTGTAATTCACATGCTAGTATGGGCACCCCAGAATTCAGAGATGTGCAAATAACCACTGCTGCTCAACACCTTATCTTGTGCCCATTTTGGAAATACAAAGGTTTTCTTGATACCTATTTTTCACTCTTTATATTTCAGCAAATGAATTGCTGTATACCCGGTATAGAATGAAAACCCACTGCAAGGTAAAGCTAATTTATTTGCTCTGGGTATCTAGGGTTCTTGATGAACCTACAAGCCCTAAATATCTCCGCAACCAGAAGAGTCCAGCAGAGGTAATAGTCTATTGCTTTAAAAAATCTGACACTGCAGGAAAAAGTTACAGAGTAAAACGGGTGTTTTTTTCACCTCAATTTCAATATTTTTTTATTTCAGTTGTTATTTTCTGTAGGAAACCCTTGTAGGATCTACACAAATTACCCATTGCTGAATTCAACATTTTGTCTACTTTTCAGAAATGTTTAGGTTTCTGGGATCCAGTATTGGTTTCACAACCATTTCTGTCACTGACTGGAAGGAGGCTGAAAGCACAAAAAAACGTAAAAATGGGGTATGTCCCAGTAAAATGCCAAAATTGTGTTGGAAAATTGGGTTTTCAGACTCAAGTCTGCCTGTTTCTGAAAGCTGGTGATTTTAGCACTGCAAACCCTTTGTTGATGACAATTTCAGGGAAAAAAACACAAGCCTTCTTCTGCAGCCCTTTTTTCAATTTGTTTTAAAAAAACTGAATTTTTACTGTATTTTGGCTAATTTCCTGGTCTCCTTCAGGGGAACCCACAGAGTCTGGGTACCTCTAGAATCCGTAGGATGTTGGAAAAAAAGGACACAAATTTGGCATGGGTAGCTTATGTGGACAAAAAGTTATGAGGGCCTAAGCGCGCCCTGCCCCAAATAGCCAAAAAAAGGCCTGGCACCCGAGGGGGGAAAGGCCTGGCAGCGAAGGGGTTAAGGAAAAAGCACTGTATTTAAAAAAACTGCTTTATTTAAAAGCAGTCACAGACATGGTGGTCTGCTGTCCCCAGCAGGCCACCATCCCTGTGAGGGTGGCAAATTCCCAATGGGGGAGCAAATTGCGACCTACCTCATAAACATTTATGAGGTAGGACATTTGAGACCCCATTGGGAATCGCAAACAGTGTCATTGACACTGTTGTACATCAGGTTTTGTGAGTCGCAAATTGTGAGTCGCTAAGACTTGCAATTTGTGAGTCGCAAAACCTAATATTCGTACATGTGGACCTATGTGACTTATTTGTTTGTGTTGACTCTGATGGCTCAATTTGTGTTCCTTTTGACAGCAGGAGTCTGTTATGGAACATTCTCAATTAACTTGAGCTGATCCTGATGACTCATTTGTTTGTGCTGGCTCTGATGACTTATTTGTTGTTTCCCATTTCCAGCATATTTAAGTTTTGGAACATGCTTGAGGGCACTGCCTTCTGGAATGGCACAACTATTTAAGAAGGGTGTGTCTTTTCCGCTGAGTTTGTTATTCATGGTGGTTTTGAAAGCAGCTGCCACATCGAGGATTCAAACATTCAGGAAATTCACTTGATTTCAAAAGCTATTCTAGTCTTTGGCAGGTCAAACCTGCACATGTTTCCTGGCACCAAACTCTCTGGCTCTGTGTGCTTTCAGTCCCCGTTCACCCTCTTCTGATGCTCAGATGAGGTACTTATATCTGGCTCTTGAGCAGGACTTCTTCTGGGCAATTGGGGAAAAACAAAACTCCTGTAAAATAGCAATCTGGGGGCAAGTTTAGGCCTGCAGTAGAGTTAGTAGAGGGAGATAAACCAGCCATAGCACAGGAGACACATTGGGAACTTACTCCTAGTTCCGCTATACGAAGAATTGTTTTTGGATATACAGACTTGCTTTTAGAACTCACAATGAACCCCGAAAAAAACTGATACAGCTTTTGATTTAGGAATATCGAGAACTTTGTGTTATTTAACATAAGGAATTGTAATTCTGGACTTTGTTCTCTTAATGAAAACAACCAGCATAAAAACAATTATTTGGAAATATACAACTAGGAGTTGTTCTGTAGATTTTTCTTTCCATGTCTTCTTCCCTGCAGTGCCCACTCTAATTTTGTTTCCCCCTGTTTGTCCATAGCAATAATCTGGTGAAATGTAAAACCCAGAGTGGGTGCTGTCAGAAGAAGGGCATTTGAAAAGCATTGTTTTTGAGGAAGTGGGTCTGACAGAACTGGACGTGACCCAACTGACTGTTTTTCAGAGGACTGTCTTGTTGCTTAAGGCTTGCCTTGTTCCCCATAAAACTGCCCTGCTGCTTGAGGCCTGTACTGCTATCTGCTAAGAAAGACCGGACCTGCTCCCTTCATCTCAAACCATTCATCTTTCATGATAGCCAGAATAGAAATGGATATTACTGGTTATGCTGGTCTGGCATGTCCCCATCCCTTTATTGTATTCACGTTCTAGATAAGAGATCTGCTGCAAACTTCTTCTCTCCTGTAACATACTCTATTTTTAAGTGAAATTCTTGTAACTCTTCAATCCATTTGGATACGCGTAAAGTTATCTTTTCTGCATCCTTTGTTGAAAATAGTAAAACTAAGGGTCAGTTCTTAGGTGAAAAGGTACACCCTGTAAATAGAATGCAAAATGTTTTACTTCCCAGAAGCAGGCTATTGCCTCCTTTTTTACAGTGGTGTAGTTAAAGCCACCATCTTTAAGTGTTCCTGAAGCAAATGCAATAATTCTTTCATCCCCACCCTCAATTTGTGATAGCTTAGCTCCTAACCCATTCTTGCTGGCATTAGTGTCCAGCACTGCCTTAAGGTTGAAATAAAAATCACTTATATTAGGTTATAATGGCATATTTCATTTTTTTCCAAAAATGTGTTCTGTTCCACATTCCATTCAAAAGCTTTCTTTAATAGTGCCCTCATAAGTTGGACTTGGTCAGCAAAACATTTTTTTTACACATTTAGACATGTATTCTGCCAAACCTAAAAATGAATTGACTTCATCTTTTTTGATGGGACCGGGGCATTTTCTATAGCGTCTACCAAAGTTATTTTGGGGTGGATTCCACAAAAGTGACCACAGTTTTGTACTTTTCTCTTTTGATGATAAGACCTGCTTTGTTTAGACATGTGAGGACATTTTGCAGGTTTGTGTTATCCTCTTCCTCCGTGGATCCACACATTAAAATTACGTCCTGAAACCACATGACTTTGTTGATGTCCTGCAATATGTGCTGCATAATTGTTTGAAATACAGCTGCCGCAGAGGCTAATTCAAAAGTCATCCTTAGGTATTTGTATGTCCCAAAAGGTGTTGTGAATGAGGTTATTACCTGAGATGCAGGATGTAGTGCAACTTGATGAAATACAGATGATAAATCTATTACACTAAATAATTTTGCACCATGTAAAAGACTTAGCATTTAATTGATTCTAGACAGAGAGTACTGATCTACCCGTATATTCGAATTCAAGTCTCTTAGGTCCGCACATAATCGTATATCTTTTCACCCACTCTTGTGAGTCAAAACTACTAGGGACAACCATTCAGAGCAATCAATAGTCTCTGTGACAACGTGATCAAAAATATTGTCTAATTCTTTCTTCAAAGGTGCTTTCATCAATAATGGAGCTGACCTGGTTTTATGCACTACAGGGGTAGCGTAGATTTCAATTTAATTTTTTTACCACTTCTTTTAGTAAACAAAAATTTCTCTGTGAACACACCCGGGAAATCACAAATATCCTTACCTCCTACTGTTCAATCAAATAGCAGAAGATGTACATCATTATTAGGATCCAATTTCATGACTAAGGGGGTCATTATGACCCCGGTGGTGAGTGTTAATGTGGCGGTAGTACCGCCAACAGGCTGGCGGTACATACCGCCACATTATGAGAATGGCGGGTTGACTGCAGCCAACCCGCCACTTCCCCACTCATACCGCCATGGCGTTATCAACTTCCAGGCCGGAGATGTCATTATCCAGCCTGTTGGCCCGCACATTACCAGTGGGGGCATTATGAGCCTGTCTACCACCATTGTTTTCGTGGTGTTAGCAACACTGTGAAAACCATGGCGGTAGGCCCTACTGGTGACAGGGCAGGGAATTCCCCCCAACACTCACCAGACAGTCCACACCCCTCCATCCAAACTCCCCTCCAACTCCTTCCGATCAACACACACACCCTCCGATCCACAAACACACCCTCATCCCCATACACGCACTCACCACACAACTGACCCCACAGCCAAACACACACACATCACCCCTACCCCTACCAGTCAAAGCACCACTCACCCCCGTCCCCGCATACAGACACACAGACACTCACACGCACCACACATACACCCATTCACTAACACTGCATACACACATTCATACACACACTGCATACACGCATTCATACATGCATACTTACAGACATACTGACACACATTCTTACACAATCACACTGACATGCACTCACTTCACCATTCTTACACACATTCACTCACAAGCATACAAACACGCAAACTACACAACACACACAGCTGCATTCACACACTCAGACACACACACACAACACATCCACCCTCCCTCCCCCTCCCCTGTCAGACGCCCAACTTACCTTGTCTGGCGAGGAGGTAGTCTGGCAGGGAACAGGAAGGGGAACTGCTACCACCAGCAGCTCCCCACCAGCAGAACACCACCAGGCTGTATTACTGGATATAACACGGCTGGCAGCGTTCCACTGGCATGGCGGTGCTGGTGGTAGCAGCGCCAGTTTACCACCGTCTGTCAGCATGATCACTGCCGGATTTCTGCACCTTCTTGTGGTGGAAGTCCAGCAGTGATCATAATCTGGCAGACGGCTGGTAGCCGCAATGATGGTATTCTGGTGGCAGTCACCGTGGCGGTAGGCGGTTTTTACCACCAATGTCAAAATGACCACCTAAGTCTTTTTGATGTTTCCATTCTAATTGATTTGGTTTGCACCTTCTTTAGTTATGTGCACCTTCCCCACTATGTGTCTGTTTTTAAAGGATATGCACATTTTGACCATGCCCTCTAAAGGTATGGGATCTATATTATATCTTCCTGGTTTGATGTCAGGAGGTTCTAACACATAAGGCCTAATTTAGAGTTTGGAGGATGTGTTACTCCGTCACAAATGTGACGGATATTCCGTCCGTGGCATTAAGATTTCCATCCGATATAATGGAATCCTAATATGGCAGATGGGATATCCGTCACGCTTGTGACTGAGTAACCCCCTCCTCCAAACTCTAAATGAGGCCCATAGTACATCTTTTCATGAAATGTTTTGCTGTCTATAATCGTGTATGGGGAACATGAATCTGCAAACACATTCATTTGTACTCCATCCAATAATATGTCACTTGTAGGTTATACATATTTTCTATTAGTTTCAGTAGCATTCACTTGAAAAATTTATTTCTTATTATATCCCTGATCACTGTCATCTGGTTTTACAATATGTACATTTTTATCAACTTTTTTACACACTTTGGCAAAGTGACCCCTTTGCCAAAGTGTACTCTTCCTGCAATTCACTGCCCTCACCAGGCACTTTGGGTTATTAGCTAAATAATTACTGTTGTCACATCTAAAACATTTTAATTTTTAGGCTGGTTATGTTGCAGTTGGATATACTCTACTTTACATACGTCTGCAATATCATTAACATCCCTACTATCTCTCTGTGGGTCACAAGTTGCTTTCATCTTTTTTAACACATAAGGCTTTATGTTCAATACTTTTCACAAAATTGATAGCCTCTAAAAGACTGGGGTTAATGTTAAAAGCTTCTCTTGAACTTTTTGCTAAATGGTACATTTTACTTATTGGTCTCTTATATGAGAATCAGTAAGTGTGCCGATTTCACATGTGGCTGAGAGCCCTTTCAAAACCGCAATAGTTGTAGTAACATTTTCATTTTTTGCTTGTGATCTGTTAAAAAACTTGTGTCTTTCTAATACCATATTGGCTATTTCTTCTTTTCCACTGGCCTTATCAGTCATATGTTCTACAAGGTCCTCATATACCTTTCTGCCTTGTACCCCTAAATTATGTAATAATACGTGATGTTTACATATTGAATAACATGTTTCTCCTCCTATAGCAATCAAATATGAATTGAACATTCTAATCCACCTATGTCAGGGTAATTCTGGTTTTCCAATTTCATTCAGAAATGGGGGGGTTGATTTATGCTACCTGCAGCTATCTTTTCCTGTCTAATACTTTGAAGTAATAAATAATTATATAAATCTCAACAGAATAAAAAGAGAATTACTACCATAAAGATCACTTTCCACACAGACAATTTAAAGATATCAAATTTTAATGACTTACCGAAAGCATTACCCTACAAAAGTTACTACACACAGCACTTAAAATTATATATGCTGTCATATATGATGTTCTCCGTACTACAGATTACACTTACACAAGCTGTTATGCATCCTATGCTGCTGGTTAACTCTCCAAATACTGTCAATACATGAATATTGCTTTTGCTATGAGCTTCATCAGGGTGCCTACCACAGCATAGCAAGTGTCCAGGTAAAAGCTGTGCGTTGAGAATATCACCCATATTATTAACTGGTATAAAGTGAAAGTGTGGAGCAGCAGCACCAACCTTCTTCCTTTACAAAGAGGCAAGACATGAAGGCGATGAAGATGAGCTTCTTACCAGTACATTGAGTGGAGTGCAGACACGCCTGAAATGCCAGTGTCAAGCAAAAGCAGAAGAAAGCAGCCCCACCTTTTTATGGCTATCAGAAGCAGCCACAGACCTCTAAAGCTGGAGCAAATCAAAGGCTGGGAAAGGCAGCTCCACCTCCTTGATGAGCATTGAACAGAGGGAGCAGAGACCCAAGCAGAACATGCCTCCTCAAAGGATTAAAACAGTGGTTCCCAACCTTTTGACTTCTGTGGACCCCCACTTAATCAGTACTGGAACCCAGGAACCCCCACTGAATCCTTTTTCGATTCTGGGGATCCCTCAATGAGTCATTACTGAAAGCTGTGGACCTAGTCTATTAATATTATTAGATTTTCTTAGCAGCCGCAGACCCCCTGAGGAGGCTTTGTGGACCCCCAGCGATCCCCGACCACAGGTTGGGAACCACTGATTAAAACAAGGCAGAGAGTGCTCAATGCCTCATGACAAGAGAAACACATGCAGGACACGCCTCCTCAAATGATCAGAGCGAGAGAGGTCAAACCCAGAACCTCCTTGACAGGAAATGGTGTCAGGAAAAAGACCACAAAGTACTCCTTCTCAGCTGTGTGGGAGGAGACGGCAGAAACACTGTAGGGCAGCAGAATGAAAACACCAGGAAGGCAGGCCATAGCTTGCAGGGACAAACCATCACTGAGCTTCATGCGGGGAAGGGAGACAATCCCAGTCACACCTGTTTTCTTTTCTGTGATTACACCAGGGCAATCACTGACCAAGGATGAAATCAAGAGCATCCTCTATTCCTGTATCAGCACTTCGAGATTCTGAAAGATAGATTATAAAACATGGCACAGAACAGGTGAGAATACATCACAGGGGTGGAGGCAAGCAGCAGCCCACTGCACAGCTTCCCATCCTCGTTGCCAAATTGTTAAAAATGAAGCATTCAGGATGGTAGGAAAATTAAGCTTTATTGTGAAGTATACACCATGCCTCCTAGCTTGTCTCTGGCAGAGCTATATCCAGCATTCTAAGATGAGCTCCACATCAAGATTCTAAATGGGGAACACCATTTAAGAAGATGCACGGGGGAAGAAAAGGAGGACAGCAAAGGAAAGGTAGAAGGGGGAAAGGTAATAACAGAGATGAAGGCAGAAAAGGGAGGAAAAAGGAAAAGGAGAAAAATAGGAAAACTGTGACATAGGGAACAATCAGGGATGAGAACAATGTGTAAGAGTAAGAATAAGAGACATAAATGTGGGGGGATGGAAGATTGCTAGCACAGGTATTTAAAAAAAAACTATTAATGAGTGTTCATGTATTCTGAGTAATCGATTTGCATGGAAAATATAATAACGATAGAAAAATAATGCACGCATTTGAAAATGTGATCACGATAAGTGGTCACCAATGTTCACGAAGTGTACTTATTAATAGTTCATTAATTTGAAATGTTAAGTATATGTTTGCCTAATGTAGTAATGTGTCATATAAAGGGTTATTTATTATGTATTAGCTTTATTAATTGTAGGCCTTAACTTAGCGGAGGTCATGGCCTAGTTTCCAGGCCTCATGTCAAGCTGTATTTCTTACCGTTTAATAAAATGACTGCCCCAGAGGGTTGAAATGTGATTTTCCATTGTATTGTGTAAATGTGCTTGTAGCTAAAAGTCTTTCTAATGAGAACCGACTGCTAGAAGATGCTGTTCTTGCTAAATGTAACAATATGAGTGTAATGTGTGTGAGACTGACTTTCTCAGGAGCAAAACAATGCAGACACTGCCTGGAGTAGAAGCCGCAACAGTAGTGTTACCTGACGAGCCGGATGATGAGGACGTTGCAGGAGAAACCAATCAGCGACACGTGAACGGAGTAGTGGTAGAATTTATAGATTTGAAGTTTGAGTTTTATTGGACAAAGTGTGAATATGCGATCCCTTGACCAATAGGGACTTGGGAAATAGTCTTAGGGAATTTAACTTAGCGGATTTATGTCTTTAGTAGGTCAGTTGGCATAAATGACAGCTATGTAGAAGTAATATTAAAAGCACATTAGTCACAAGCACAGGTATTGCTCAGGTACTCGCAAAAAAGAAAAGATGAAGCATTAATGATGGGGATAAACATCTGAATTCTGCCAGCAGATCTGGGCCTAGGCAAAACCTTTGCCAACAAAGGCAGGTGAATTGAGAAATTTTGCCTGAAAAAGCTGGTTGAAATTTTAAGATGTCGTCCAACTTCAACAGTACAACATTTTCCCATGCATGGCTCAGCTCACACAACTAGGCCTTTTCACCTATAAGTAAGAATTGGACATGTAAAAAGTACAAGATAGGTTGGAGAGGCTAGAGGTCTGTAACCATGCATGTTGAGCTGGGGGGAGGCCCAAAGGGATGTTCCTGGGAGGAAGAAAATGTGATTGGGTGACAGAGCTGGAGTTAGGGGTTAGAGAACAGACTGAATGGAGCACTCTGCTGGGGGCAGCCACAAATCAGTGTAAGTCTGACCGCTAGCCCTTGCTCCCCCCTACATCAGCAGTAATGGCCTTTCACTGCTACGAAGAACCGATAAAACAAGAAAGTTTATGCATGTTTCAAAGTTTTCAAAGTTTGCATATTGTAGGAATTAGAGCAAGGTCGTGAAAAAATGACAAAAAAATGATTTCAGGCCTTTGCTGATGGTCACTATTCTGAGCCTTCTCGATGATCATGGACACCAGCATTTCCAACAAGGATACAAGGTGAATCTAGACTTCTTTTTTAAGTGTAGGTAGGGATTTTAGAAGGCTGGCAGTTGCGTTCTTGACAGGGTCATCTGTCAGCCAAGCCATTGGCCAACATCAGGGAGGGCTGAAAGGGAGCGTCCCGTGTAAGCACTGGGGGGGTCCTTTTTTCCCTAAATGGTGGAGGAGATGTGTAATCGCTCCCATGTTCGCCCCCTTACCCCCACCTGCGGAGGGAGGGCATCAAGCTGCAGCAGCTCAGGGACTAACTGTCACCGATACATACCATGATTGAGCCCTACACTTCAGGTCTTTACTATGATAGAACTAAGTAGAAAAAATACTTGATTTGAAGAAGTGGTCAGATGGCTAGGAGTGTATCAGAAGTTATTAAGGCATGATGAGGTTATATTAGGTTTTCAAACCAAGAAAGTGTCTCTTGACATCCTCATAACCTAATGGAATTGGAAATGTTCAGCTAGAAATAAATCCATGTGCAAGAATGACTGCATAATGTAAAAAACAATCTACAGATATTTTCATGCTCATCTTAATAATAAACGTTTTGGATCCTGCTACATAGCTTTTATCCTAATGAAATCATGCATGCAAAACTAAAATTACGATTCACAGAATTAGGAGTCAATGTGAGAATCCTGTCAGTCCTGTGAGAAAATTTGACTATCTACGTGGATAGTTCTGCAGAAGCGGTTGAGTTTTAAGGAAGCGGAAAGGAGAGGTGATCATGGAAAATTGTTTTACTCACGGGTTTGCATTCATGTATCTTACTATAATTTTTACTGTAATTGTTATCTTACATTACACTTTATAGAAACCAAACGCCAATGCAACATGAAGTAAGAATACTCATAGAACCTTTTTGTTGACAACAAAATACTTACCCAGAAACCCAACAAAGTCAATTCTAAAGAAGTAGAAAAATGTAAGACTGAAGGTCGTAAATTCATGTTTCAATCAATCATGATCTTTATTCAATGAGTTATAGAATAATCAGAACAGAGCATTAAAACAATATTAAAACAATATCATAATACATTAAATATAAAATGCTTAAAATGTTATTTATGAATAGACTAGATTTCATTGAATTGCGCCATCGCAATACATTCTTTAAAAACAACCCTACACAGTGACAGACAACAAGGTCAGGCAACATACGGAAAAATAAAATGCCTGGCTATGTTGTTGAAAACCTTGACGTTTTAAAATAGATATCTTTGTCTAAAAAGCTCACAATATTTACAAAAGAGAATAAAAAGCATCAACGTCTGAGAGGAAGTATCATCACATGGGCAGGCCAAAATAAGCTTCGAGTCAAACTGTACCAGCAGAAAGCAAAGATGCTTCTAATTGATCCTCAGAGAAATTTGTATAAAGGTTACTGTTCACAAACATGTCTCAGCTAAAAGAGATAGGGTTCAGCCCTCCCACATGTTTTAAGCATATTATATTCTCTCAGGGGCAGTTTTCCAAGTTCTATGTCTTCTCTCTAGTAACATGTGCAAGTCTCACAAATAACTCTCTATCTCGTCTACTCTCCTCTGTGTCCAACAGATGAGGAGACATATAGAGCTTACGCCTTCCTAATGCACCAGCAGCAGTTCTAATATAACTCACCCCCGGATCATATGACCTGAATCATGGTCTAAGCAATTGGTAATAACATCATAATTGAATGCAATATGTTGGTTCCCCCATAACTTAATCCAAAGGAGGAGTGGGGTAGGTTTTATGTAGTCTTCCAAATAGGTTAAGCCCATTTTCTCATGGAGAAAAAGATAGGAGCTACCTGGTCCTACGTCTAACATTCTCCTGCAAAAGCGGTTCTCCTCTTGTTGTGGGCTGAAACAGTCCCAATTGCCCCATATGGCAGCCCCAAAGGTCAGAACTGGTAAGCATGTCAGATTATAGACTTCAGGCAGCATCAGGATCAACTTAATGACAACTCTGGCCAGCAGTCCCAACAGGGCCCCCACCGAATGATTGAACCAGAGACATCGGTCAGAGATACAGGGTAATCAACCTCCCTATGAAACAAAAGTTACCCCTAAATAGGAGAACTCCACAGCCTTAGTTATATAGTGTCCCTTAATGAAGATAGGTTTAATTTTGCAATACTTCCTCCCACATACCATATAATGGGTCTTGCAATGGTAACTTCCAACTCTAAGCAACCATAAATATGACAAAAGCATCAGAGGCCGTTGGGTGTGCAGGAGAGCAAAACCATATTGTTGTCATAGAAAAAAGCAGAGACATAGCTAGATTTTACTTTTGATAAATCATTCCCCTGTGAAATTAAAAAAGGATGCAGGCTACTTATGTACAAGAGAAATAAGAATGGGTCAAGGGCACAGCCCTGGCGTACACCCCGGGACAAGTCAAAAGGTTGGGTGCAGTCACCCTCTATTCCATGTCTAACTGAATCACTAACCCCCTGATGCAGGGCATGAAAAAATTCCGCCAGTGGCTGAGGCAGGCCTATCTTAGATCAAATACTCCAAAACCTGTAAAAATACTCCAAAGTCTGCAGCAATTTACCCGGTCAAAGGCACTAATAAGATACACAAAGGCCAAGCAGAACGACCCTTTTTTGGCAATATACTTTCCTATTATAAGATGTAAATTCAAGCACTGTTCCTGAGCCCCCAGACCTTCTCTAAATCCATATTGCACAGGGGTGAGTATATCATTTTGCTGCGCCCAATCCTTGATTTTGTGCAATATAATACACCCCACAATCTTAACCACAGAGATCAGTAATGCTATTTGTCTATATAATTATTTTGAACAGCTTCCTAAATTTGTATAGAAAGGATTCATAGTGTATAAACTTGGGCAGGGATTGTCAGAACTTAGCAGTAACTATGGAGAGATGCAAACCCTATCATACCAGCTTCTATAAGGTGATACAGACAAGAACCTATTGGCTGAAAAGAAGTCTGAAATTTCAGAGCTAGGAAATATTAATGTTCTAACAAATGGTTCTGTAAGTGATGGTTCCGACTTGGAATAATACTCGCTTTATGGAAAGGCAGCTGGGGGAGGAAATGTGGTGTAGAAGAGTCATTCCGCTGTAATAGCTTAATAATCAAACTGGCTGCTGAAGATTAAACCAATTTAAGTCAGGTTAGTAGCTTCTCTGTGATAGCCAAATAATTGCCTAAGTTCATTTGAGATCAGAGCGAAGATGTTCATTCTAGTCAAACGTTTCAGATGAAGTTAGGAAAACCTTAGCCTTAGTGAGATTTAATTTGAGAAATTAGCAAACAGTGGATGAGAAAGAAAGAGAGAGAGTTCGTTAATGATGACATTTTTTTTACCACTGACACGGTCAGCATGTTGAGAAAGACCAAAGTAAAATTATCTGAATGTTGACTGCATACATGCAAAAACAATCTTTTAGACTGTTAGATGGACTAATTTAGTCAGGTCCTGCCTGTAGATGTTAAATAAAAGATGGAAGAGAATTGACCCTAGCAGGCAAGCACAGCTGAGGTTTGGTTTTGAAACCTAGAGTTAAGAGGAGGGAGAGAGATAGCCTGTGTCATACCTTCCAGGGCAACATACAGGCAGGAATGAGAGTGGCCATTGTGGGTGAAGTGTCTTCGCTCAATTAGGATCAGTCTTTTATTAAATTTACAATAACAATTACATTTTTCACACTCTGGCTTGGGGTTTGAGCTAATCTAGTTTGACATAGCCATTATTATGGATTTACTAAGTAATTTGGCTTTCATTGTTGAATGATGAATGTCCTTTTGGTGCACCATTATTTTTTCATTCTGAAACTCCAAAGAAAGCTAATGTTCTGGGATGCATTTAGCTAGAGCACTGTGTTTTTTTTATAGGAACATATTTATTAAAAACAATAGGTGAAATATACTGGACTGTACTGTTTGGTTCTTCTGTTGTACAAATAAAACAAATACTTAAATCTGTGCTTAAGAATGTACACAAATCACCATTTGTTAAAAAAACACATTCTATCCATGAAAGAGGGAGATTATTGAAGTTGTTCTCTCTAAGGTGAAGCTTACAATGGGTGCTGATTACAATCTGAATGTTCGGGTTTGTATACCTTTCATGAATAGAACGTTGATTAAAACGAACAATGGTAAAGCTCTGCAGATCGAGTTGAGGTTATCATTACGATGACAGAGAATTGTGAAATGTGTTCTGTATATGGAGTTTATGCCACTTCCGTTTGTGCAATTCATACATGTTGCACACACATATAAATAAATGGGGGAAAAATCGCATTTAAAAACTGTTCTAGCTCAAATTTGCAAAACCTCTTGAAATTCACCACCAACCACGTTGTTCTCTGAGTAGCTCTTTTTCTTATCTTTCCTCTTTACCAATAGTAGATCGCGCTTGGTGGGTTGTGTGAGTTCTAGCCTTTGTTGTGTGCGTTGGTTGCCATACCTGTCGAATTTAAGTGGTTTTGTGCATTTGAGTCAGTACCATAACCCACTTTTTAGCTGTTTTTTAACCGTGAGTTTCTATTTCAATGATATACTTATTTTCTGGGTCAGGTCTGTGGCCATTTACTGCACCTAATCCGCAGCAGTTAGCCAACCCCCGGGTAGACACCTGCAGCCAGGCTATGTGCCCGACACTGCCATAGGTAGTCAAAGTGCACTGCACACAGCTGCTGGCTGTAAGCAGTGGGGATTGGTTGCAGGACCTGCACCCCACCATGGGTGGCCAACCTCAGCTGGAAACTTGTCTTTAGTTGTCTACGACAGGGGTGGGCAGCAGGGCCTGCCCAGAACCTGCTGCACATTAGGTTTCACCTATAGAGCTTGACCTATGGTATGGCCTATATTTATTTTTGAATTTGTGAATCCTACTTTGGTTTTTGGTATCGTGAATCCAGAGCAAGCATCATGCCTTGGTATTAAGGACAACCTACGCTGAACTATGTCTCTCCTTCCTGTGTTTTACATTTCTGACTGCATGACCATGAGTTTGCAAATGGTAACACATGGGTTGGTGAGGATTGCCCTGGGTTTGATGCACTCAAGCATGAAGCTTGCCCTGCTTACGGATCCTTTTTAGGATTCACAATACCCAACACCCACACTAGCGCTTGGGGTCCGCTGTACCAGAATCAGTATCACAATCCCCAGCTGCCATTTCAGGTGTCAGGGTCCTGCGAATCCTAAAAAAAGGATCAGCGACCACCCATGACCTTCATTTTTTTTTATTTAAACCAAGTTGGACTCCTTTGAGCATTCCTTCACTAGGGCCTGGGACTCATTGTGTGCCTAACCTGCTTTTTGTGTGGCCTTTGTTTTTTTTCTTCATACATGGGAATAATACACTTCATCCAGAAATGCCCACTGCAAGGAATATTTTTCTCTAGCAGAAGCAAATAAGATCACTTGGATCTGGAGTGCCAACTCTGGAACTGCAGATCTGAAAGGGATGACAGGAGAAAAGGCTTTCTAGTCCAATCTGATTCATTCATTCTTAATTTCTGGTTTTGCAAAGGATTTAGAAATCCCAAACGGCACAGAGGGGCAAACGTGTTAACTCTTTGATGCCATTTAGCATTTGATGAATGCTTATATCGCAAAAAGTACTGAAAAGAATTAACACCAAACCAACAAAAGCAGATTTTCTGACTAAAGTACTGCTTTCATGCCAAAGTTGGTATAAAACTGTTCATTTAGGCTGAAGACATGAGCAAAACTTCTCATGGGAGCTAAAAAGGGAAAACACATAGGGCCAGATTTAAGAAGGCCCTAGCACCACCTAGCCCGATATTAGTGGCATTTTTTTAATGCTAATGCGGTGTTAAGGTGGCAAAAACACCAAGCCATATTTACAAAGTAGCAAACCCTTATGCCACATTATGCCTGAGCCAGGCATAATGTATGCAAGGGGGGCGGTCCGGCATTAGGAGGCCCAAAAAATGTCTCAGTGGAATCTATTGGATTCCACTGCACCATTTCTAGCATCATTTTTAACGCCTGCCTAAGACAAGGGTTAAAATGAGGCTCCCATTATTTTCAATGGGCCTCCTGTCACTTTGCAGAATTAGCGTCAATGTTTTTGGCGCTAATCCTGCAAAGCGGCAAACTAGCGTCAAAATTTATAACACTAGTTCCCTAACATGCGCCATGGTGCACAATATCATAAATACCGTGCACACATGGGGGCGTTGGAGGGATGCAATGGGGCTCAAGAAAAGTGGCGCATCACGCATCATGACATGATGAGCCACTTTTCATACATTTGCCCTATCATTTTCAGCCCCGTTAACGTTTTTCCCCTGCACCGATCTGGGCTAGAATTGGCTTGCTGGATTCTAGCTGATTACACCAACAGATTGCTAAATTTGGAGCAAATATATCTAAGGGGTCAAACGTTATGGGCAAATCAGAAATGCCTTTTCAATAGAAAGTGTGTCTGAACCAAAAGTACAGAGTAGCTAGGTCTCCTGTAACAGAGTGGTCGAGGAAAGTGTAGCTTGTTACCTGAAAATAAAAAGTGCCCGGTATTCAAGCTACTGAAAGAAAAATTAAATGTGAACTTAAATCTTTGTACCATAGTTATCTATATGCCTACCATTTTCTAAATACCAGTGACTTAACAATATGGAATCTAAAACCACACACCGTGGAGTACACTCTTGTGAGTACAGTTATTTTATAAATTGTCCAATCAAACGATATTCACTCAAAGTCAGTAACACAGATTGGTGAACATTACTCTTCAATGCAGCAAGAGTTATTTACTTATTAATGTTCTCCTAATCGTAGCAGTCTGTGGGGTAGGTCTTCTTGCTCAAAGGGAGGAAGTCTTGTACTTGCTTGACTTCAGTGTCTTAGGATGTGCTCGTGTGCAGGTGTGTGTGGGAGTCAGTGCATATGTGAAGCGTGAAATCTCCAGATATTATCAAAGTGCTTTCTGCTCTCACCTGCTAACATTCTTACAGGTCAACAGAGCAAAAGAAAAACACTGATGAAATGGACGATAACAAACAGGATATATCTCGGATTCTGCTCGGCTCTCACCAGCACCTACCTGCGCAAAGCAGGAAATTGTTATTTGAAAGCAAACAGTTCACAAAAAACATGTAAAACTAAAGCGAACACTGCCAGCGGTGTTGAGTCATGTAAACACCGTCTGGTGTACAGTAAGCATGAGGAGTTTCCTCCCGGTGCAATTTATGAGGAGGCTGTACCTGTTTGACTGTAACAAACATGTTTTGAGGAGCACCCAAGCGCTTACTCAGGGTGAACGTTTCAGGCCCATTCTGTCCAAGCCGAGTCCTGATGTATTCTATTTCCTTCAATTTCTAGACTGCTACTCCCCAGTCTAAGCTCCAAAGGGCTGACTACCTGCATTTGCTTAGAAAACATCTTGTTGAACTCAATGATACTGAAGTTGGCTATTGAGGCCTAAGACTGAGGCCCAGATTTACTGTGGATTTGGGCCGGCACTAGTATGGCACAAATCAGCAGCAATTTACTATCCAACGCAAAGGCTTTTTCCACTAGAAAGGTGAATTTCTGTCAGTGCAAAAATCACTAAGGGCCTGATTACAACAAAAGGGATCTCCTGGAGGCAGATCAGCACAAGCGCAAACAACATAAAGGCGTAGCTTCAGGGGGAGTGCTTGGGATGTTACACACTCCTAATAAATGTATTTTCTGGTAAATAGTTGAGTACAGGTGTTTTCAGTTGGGTGTGATGAAGTATCTGTCGGATGTCAGCAGGAATTTTTACATATACACCAACAAACACTCACACCCTCTCTTCTTCTCTCTGTTTTGAAAGTCTTCAAACATGTCAGTTAGTATACAAGATATTGTGTTTTCTGTTGTGTTGTATATAACACATATAAGGCAGCAGTAGTCTTTTGAGAATGTAGAAAAGTTTATTCCACAAAGGTCAGCACAAGTGTCCCCAAGCAGCCGCTTCAGGCAATCCAAATCTCAAGCCATGGAATGCCTCCAGGATCTCCAGCACGCACAGAACATAAACAGACTCTAAAATGTAAATTCTAAGAACTACATTCCAACCATTCCAAGCTCAAGCTCCATGACACATTTTCCCCTTCAAACAACCCAAAAAATAATAAGAAAGAACTTAAACCTAACACAAAGAAAACCACCATCAGTAGTTTCAACACTAGTATTAGCCATATTTTGCCCAGCAGCATCAACAGTTTGCACATTTGAGCTTTCACCTTGTCCCACACCTGGCGCACAACACCCATTCCGGGACACCCAACCATAATGATCACCAAATCCATCCTCCACCCTGCTTACAAAACCAATATTGAAGCCTTGCCCAGGGGTAGTTGCCCTACCCTGATTCTTGAGGCGAACTCTATTTTTAGTAACTTTGGCCACATTTCTCTTGTTCCACCGCTTCACATTCTCCACCTTGACAAAGTGTCAGGAAACACATATCACCTTGGCATCTGGATAATATTTTGATCGTATACTTCCTTTCCCTTGAGGCCTCCTCACTTGGACTCTTTCTCCCACTCAAAATTGCTCACCTTTTACTCTTTTCAGAGTATCATCTCTCACCTTACTTGCAGATTAGCTAAGATTAGGAATCCCTGCATCCACCTTTGTCTTCTGCACCATCCATTTGGAGACAGTTCATTGAAGGAATGCCTTCCCTTTGAAAGCACAGAGTAACCCCAATCATGGAAAGTAGCATGTTATGATAACACTAAACTCTCTCTGCCACAACATCTTGTATCAATATTCCAGCAGTATTAGCCATTTGCATGTTCTCTCTGTACATTCAATCAGCCCAATTCCTTGATGACTGTACAATGCAGTGGTAAAACGTTTAACACCCAGATTCTTCAAAAACTCAACCATACGATGCAACACAAACTGTACTCAATTATCCATGACCAGGAATGCAGGAAATCCCTCATTATGAAATACCTTCTTCAAGCACTTGATCATATTTTCTGCATTAGGTTCCCTCAGAAACTTGTATTAAATCTATTTGCAATGATAATCCACAGCAATCAAGACACATCTCTTCCCTTCACAGAGACCCCCAATAGGCCCAATAAAATCCATTCCCACCTTCTCCAAAGTTCTCTCTAGATATTGTACATGACATAATGGCACATTGTGAGTCCTCACAACTTTATGTGCTTGACTACATTCACTACAGTTTTGCGATGTCATCGTAATCTCATTATCGATTCCCGACCACCATTAATACAAATGCAACTGTTTCCTAGTGTCAGTAATAGCCACATGGCCTTTGTGAGCTAGTTTTGTCAACTTGTCTCTCAATTAATTAGGTGGAATCAAATTCACTTCTCTCATCACCAGTCCTTCTTCAACAATTAACTCCTCCTTTACCTTGAAATATGGTCTTATTTCATCAGCTAACAAACCTTCGCTGGACCAACCTTTGCAACACTACTTTTTAAGAGTAGTTTGACAATAATCCTTGCATGCAACCTCTTTCCGGCACTGTTGTGAAATTATCTCTTCATGCACAAACCATCAATCATGCCAGTCAAAGTTGCTTATCATCATACTTCATTCCCTCCTGGGCACACGATGTGGGGCATCTAGAAAGAACATCCGCCCTGCAATTTTTTTCCTCCTGCAACATGCCTCATTCTAATGTTAAATTTATAAGGTTAAGGGATGTGCAAAGCATGCTAATGCCATAAGGTGTCTTTGCGCTGAAGTCAAAGAACCATACAGTGAAACAGAGTGATTATCAAGATAGACTTGGAGTATGTGATCGACAGAGACCTTAGAGAGTAAAGGTAAGTTTAAACTAGCTATGTGAGGAGCCAAGTTTTTAAGTCCTTTCTGAACTTCAAATGATTGGGTTGGAAACGAAAATACTTTGGTAATGAGTCCCACCATTTAGAGGCTGAATAGGAAAAACTTCAATTAGGACCAGATTTACAAGGCTCTTGCACCCCTTAGAGCCAACTTTGCTGCAAAAGGTTTGCCACAAATGTGACGCTAACGGGCCACTACTATAGAGCCATATTTACAAGGTGAAGCAAACTAGGATTGCGCCACCTTGTAAACCCTTTGCGCTAAATCATGAATAATATATGTATGATTTATGCAAAGGGGATGTTCCCTCATTAGAAGGTCACTAAAAATGGCACAACAGAATCTACAAGATTCCATTGCGCCATTTCTAGCCTCATTTTTAACGCCTGCTTAAAGCAGGCATTAAAATGAGGCTCCCATTGATTTCAATGGGCCTCTAAACACTATATTGGATTTGCGTAATTTTTTTTAATGCTATACCAGTATAGCGTTACAATAGTGTCCCTATAGTAAATATGGCACTACCATGGTGGTGTTAGGGGACGCAAGGTGGCCGCAAGGAAAGAGGCGCATCACTTGTGATGTGCCACTTTCTTGTAAATATGGCCCTTACTCTGTTGGCTGTGCTAGACAATTGGTTCACAAGCTTATGAAAAACAGCACCCACTCAAAACAGCATCCACAAAAAGCAAAATGCACCAAATGGTGTAATAAGAGTTGTAAGAGAACAAGATTCCTTGTTGAGCTGAACCTGATGATCAGCTGCTTTGAGGTCAGTGGTGGAGAAAACTTTAATTCCCCCCAAATGCAAAAACATGTCCTGAGTCCTTTGTAATGGGAAACAATTCACTTTTGTTTTTATTCAAAGACCTTAAAGACATACAAAGCCTGAGGTCATCTGTTTTCTTCAATGCCACCCATATGGATGCCCGCCTTGGATGAGGGTTCAAAATCCCCTTCCACACAAAAGTTGTGTAAATGCTCCTTAAGCCGTTTTCTGCTACTTAGTGGACCAATATGCACTTTTTTCACTACAGGCACAGCATCAGGCTTAAGAACAATCTTATGTTCATATCCTTTCACTGTCCCCACTTTATAGCTGAAAATAGCTTTATGTTTTTCGAGAACATCAGATAATGAATCAATTGTCACCTCAACTTTCTCCACCAAATTAAAAGGGTGGTCAGTTGCCGGTCTGAGCACCATACCAAACTTGCCTTGATCTCTCCAACGTAGTATATTATAATCACTTTTAGCTACATATACCTTTGTGCATTTGGTTCTGTGCTGATAATTGACTTGTTCCTCGAAACAACCAAGCATATCAATTTGCCCCCAAATGCAATTGTCTTGATATCAGGAGGCAACAATTTAACATTTCCCCAATTCAAATTATATAAATCATCTGACACAATTGTAATGAGTGACCCGGAATCCACTGTGACTTTCATGTTCACCTCACCAATTTTCACTTCACACACCAGTACCAGGCTCTGTATCATTCGATGTTTTAGAAGTGAATAACATGTTAACAGAAATATAAGTTCCAAAACCTGAGTCAACAACATTATTATGCATAAAGGGTTCCTGTTAAGTATCCACTAACATGGCTTTTTCTGAGTTTTACATACGCGTGCAACATGACCTGTCCTCCTACTCTTCATGCACATTGTACCTGCAGCTGACAATTGCTGGCATTTGCCACGTGAGACTTTGACTCACATCTGAAGTAACTTGTCATCTTATCCATGTTCCTGAGTACCGCTGAGCCACTTGTGAACCCTTTAAATTTGTACGCTGTTGCATTTACACTTTCCGTTTATGTACATTTTGCTTTCCCAATTCTTTAAAAGCTAACACGGAACATTCAATGCCCCTTGCTAATTCTAGTGTGGGATTCCTGCAAAATAAAATTTTCTCTCGAATGTTGCTGTCATAGCAATTCACTACCAGTTGCTCTCTGAGATATTGATCCAAAGAACCCACAAATTCAGAGGTGGATGCTAATGTCCTCAACTCCTCCACAAAACTGTCAATAGACTCATGTTGCAGCTGTTTCCTTGTAAAACGCTTATGTCTCTCTACTATGATACTAGGGTCATCCTTAACATGGTTCTCCAGTCTCTTCACTGCCTCTGTGAATACGTCCAATTGGTCTGATGATGGAAAGTGCAACTGTGGTTGATGGTCAAATATTCTTTGTCCTTCCACACCATGGCAATTGTAAAAAAGAAAAAAATTAAGTTGCAGAAACATTTAACACATCAATAGCTACTAAGTAGCTTTCAAACAATCTATACTAATGATACCATTTTAATCCGGGAACACCTCGTTCAGGCAGAAAAGCCACTGCTAACCTGGCAGTTTGCATGACAGCAAAACATTTATATAAATGAATGACAAGGAAACAACTAGGTGTTGGATCACTCTAAAATTCAGAAGGCCAATAAAGCCTGTATATTCAGAAGGTAATCTCAAATGAACCAAACAAGAAATAGTTAACGAAAATCCAGATTATAGAACAGAGCTCATAGCCAATGACTTGTTTCATATCATGTCCTTGCAACCAATGCATAATTTTACTCACAGTGGCCAATGAGCTTCCAAAGTGGTGATGGCTAATGGGAAACAGTGTTACATCCTAAACCACCTTGGCCAATAAGTTTCCAATGCAGTACTTAGAATGACCAATGAGAATCAGTGTTTCATCCTACCACACCTTCGCCACTAGATGAGAAGATATTACATTCACAAGGAAATCTCAGTGGAGGATTGCAGTCGAAAAGGTAATAATGAGTAACACACAGGGGTACTAAACTAAACTATCTTTAAAATGTGCAAGTAACTGATGACAGAGCTCACATTAATATTTAAAGTGTATGAGTCACTGATAACTATAGAGTCTGCGAGTCACTGATAACAGAGTTCGTGTAGATGTTTCATACAGCTCCTGGGAAGCGATGACGAGGCATGCGTAGAGCTGGAGAGAAAGAGCTCATGCCACAGGTGTACTCCTCGTGTCAAACACAGTCTTCACAATTAAACTGTTTCGGTGTTTGTATGTATAGCCAGTCTCTGAATGCTCACAATGCACAAGAGCATGTGCTCAAGAATGCCTGGATGAAGGAAAACTGCCTGAAGCGCAACACAGACAAAACAGAGGTTCTCATTTTTGTCAGAAGACTCCTGGTGGCCAGCAGAGCTCAGACCGCCACCACACCAAAAGGTCACACCCACGACATTGGTATCATTCTCGACAGTGAACTCTCCAGGAAACACCAGGTCAATGCCATTTCCTCAGTCTGCTTCCATACGCTGTGCATGCTCTGCAAGATCTTTAAGTTGCTCCTTATTGGCACGAGGAAGACAGTGACGCAGACCCTCATCATCAGCTGACTGGATTACGTACGGCAATGCACTCTGCACAGCCACCACCGCCGAAGTCATGCAAAGCCTTCAGACAATCCAGAACCCAGCTGCCAGACTGATCCTGAACCTGCCCAAGAGTAGCCACATCACCCAGCACCTGAAGGACACCAATTGGCTCCAATCCAGAAAAGATGCCACTTCAGGCTCCTAACCCATGCCTACAAAGCCATCCATAACCTTGGACCCACCTACCTGAACCACCGCTTTCACCTTTATCAACCAACCAGGAACCTCCCCTGAGCACACATTGCACTCACAAAGGTACCACACATACACCACTGCTATGCCGGAGGATGCTCCTTCTCCTACCTCACCACCAAAGCTTGGAAGCCCTCCACCTCCGCAGAGCACCCTCGCTGACCCACTTCAGAAAGGGGAAGCCTGACATTTAGAATGAAGACCTGCAGCAAGCGCATGGATACCCACTCTGATGACAAGCCATGCTATGCAAATACCACCTGATTGCCTGAGTGAATAACGTGTGTGTGGCAAGATTCTGCTCGCGCTGCCCAAATAAACTAGTACTCGTACCCTGAGTGCGTATGATAGCACGTCTGATAATGCTTGCATTGTAACCGCTGATGTGGAAGTAATCCCTCCTTAAAGTTAAAGTTCTGTAGAAGTTCAAGAACTTAATGTTGCCTTACCATTGCTGAAGCGACACACAACTGAGGGAAGATCTGGCTGGCCTGCCAGGACACGCACTGAAGACTCGGCAGACACACAAAGGTTCTTAAATAGGTGCTCATTCCTGCTACCCCTCTTCACCAATTTATGTTGTATTTTAAGTAACAAACATAGGGCAGCAGTAGTCTTTTTAGAATGTAGAAGTTATTAAACAAATGCCAACACCAGTGTCCCCAAGCAGACACTTTAGGCTCAGACAGCAATCCAACTTTCAAGCCAGGGAATGTCTCCAGGACCACCAGTGCGCATAAAACATCAACAAATTATAGCATGTAAATTCTAAGACCTGCATTCCAAGCCCCATAACATTTTCCCTAGTCAGTACCCCTTCCAATGTGCATTCCTCTTCCTTTCCATTGCCCCTTAAGCCCCTGTCATGTGTCCTGCCCCCCCATGTAATTTATTTTTAGATTATATCCCAGAGTGAATGTTGTAAAATCTGAAGCTCACACCCCGCCAGTGTTGCTGCCTAGCTGTAGCCCTGGGGGGAATGTGTTGATTTCTCCCAGAAATGTACACCTTACATTTGTACTGCAGTGCACAGCATGTACTCCAGGTGTCAGAACATGTTCATGGGTATTTGTACTGGAAGAGTACACGTCCAGAACAAATCCCACACTAGACAGTGCACACACAACTCTGTGCCACGGTGTGAGACTGCACATTGTGCAAGGTAGTCTATTTGTTCAATTGCACAGGGAATGAAAATGTGCAGCAGGACAATCTATGCAGATATCTCACTGCACTGTGTTTTCCACTTCACACAAAACATCACAGGCAATTTTGATGCTGTGCTGCATTGTGTGAAAGTTGTACTAAGGAATATCTTAGTAAGAAGGAGATGTGACCGAACATCCACAGTGGCTGCACTTAGAATTGGGAAGCCAGGTTCCAGAAGTGCTTTAATGATCTAGGGCAGTCTTTCCCAAACTGTGAGTTGTGAGTGATTTTTGGTGGGTCACGAAAGTTCAAGCAATAAATAAAGACACCATTAAATTCAGTATTTATCTTGTTGCATTTGCTACTTCAAAGACAGAGGTCAAAGGTCAGGCTTAGTCTTATGACAAATTGCTGTTTTTAGTAACATGGGGAATGGTGTTTATGAACTCCTCTCACTTTGCAGTCAGAAAAATAAAAGTAAACTGAATTTGGTGAGGAGCGTGAAGGGAAAGGCTGTAGAATGTCATTTTTTGAATACACAACAAAGTGTATATACCTGTGAGTGAACTGTACAGATTTAGCAGTTATGAAAGCAAAAATAAAGCACTTTTTTTGTAATTCTGAAGCATGATGGAAACAAAGATTTTAATGTGGAAAACATAAATCAAGACACTTACTTCGTGGTGCACACACAATAAATATTCACTGATATCTTATTTCCACACATTATTATTTGTGTACAAAATAGTTTCATCAGTAGAACTGTATGGCCCTAATTACGACCCTGGTGGTCTTAAGACCACCAGGGTCACAGTGGTGGTCAGACCGCCACCAATGTCTAACAACCACATTACGACTGCAGCAGTAGCGCTGCGGTCGGACTGCCTGCACCAACACTCTTCCGCCACAGGACTGACTAGCGGTGCTGGAGGCCCTAATCCACCAGGGCAGCTCTGCAAGCAGCACTACCCTGGGGATTACGATTCCCTTCTCTTCCAGTGTGTGTATGCCTGTAGCACCGCCATGAAACAGCTGGCAGAGATAGGGTGCAGGGGGCCACAGGGCCCCTATACTGCCTCTGCACTTGGTATCAGCAGGTCAGGGCCCCCCCGGCCAGCCCCTTTGCGATGTTCACTGTCTACAAATGTCTTTGCAAAGTTAGTGGCCATTTCAATGCAAAATGTGCTTTCTGTTGATGACAGTGCGCTACCACATGATGCTTTAGTTACATTAAGAAAACCCCACCTCTTGTTCATTAAAGCTAAGTGGGTCACAAAAGTTTGTTGTTCTAAAAAGTAGGTTGTGGATCTAAAAAGTTTGAGAACCACTGGTCTAGGGTCAAGATTGCACTGTATAAAACTGCAAAAATGAATCTGGGCCTCATTGTCTCTAAGGTGTGCCATAATCTGGTTCAAGTGGCCATTCACATTAAGCCATAGCTGACTCCAGTAGTGCTTGCCTACAAATATATTGGGATATGAGATTTGATGGAGGGCCCAGACTGGGAAAACCTTTGCCCTCAATAACATTGTTTCTACACTGACCGCTGGATGTCCATAACTTGTGAAACAAAAATTACATGAACCGCCGCCATGGCATGAATCTAAAATTCTGATAACGTGTAACTGAAACACATACAGCATCCCCAGCAGATGTAAGTCAGGCATAAGGGCAAAAACAAAAAAAACAAAAGTGATGGATGGAATGCTTGAATGTATCTCTGTGACTGGTAACTACTCTGAGTCTAGCCCAGTGAATTTTTTGTTTTTTTTTCACCCACCATGACACTTTAGACAAAGGTTAGCTAAAAGCAAATCATCTCTGTTCATGTTCCATTAGTAACAGTCCAGCCAGAACTACCAAGCCTTGTCACCCTGACTTGGAACACAAGAAACCCCAAGAGTGGTTTAGCATTTCTGGGACTCATCAGTGATGGGCATGTAGATATATTTAGCACATCATTACTTTTTTTTCTGCGCATCAACAAGTCTTTCGGTATTTATGACAATCCATCTGGTGTCTGTATGAAGCATTTAGACTTTACAAAGGATTTAGCTTGCCACTTCCCTGATGGTAGAGTTCACTCATAAACAAAAAATACATTTTCTGATTCCTAAATAGCGAACCAATCCAATTGGCTGTTTGGAAATCTCAAAATGTCATGTGCCTTAAGTAGCGATTTCTTAGAATTCTATTTTTAAGAGTACCAAGCTCCATGTACAAAGAATACATTTGGTAAAAGAGGTCACAATATGTGCAGTGACTTTTGCGAAATGCATTTGTATTTTGCCAACCGACAAATGTACTAATAGGTGGTTCACAAAGCACAGAATGGTGGTGAGTTGCAATTCGACCTAACTCATTAATATGCATGAGGCAGGCCACAAATTCCAATTCACTACAATTGGCTACAATCACAGGGATGATGGCATGTTGTAGTCAGCGTAGCGTCTTCCCCAGCCTGGCAACTGCTGAATGACTAGGCCACACACAGAGATGTAAATCATGCGTCTTTATTCCTCTGCGTTTACCTGTGAACTCCAACATGCTAAAGTAAGCTCTCATGCATTCTATTCTCTTGATTATGTCACACACTGATGCAGAGTCTTCGGGGAACCAGAAAGGTTCACTTCTAAATCATGTAAGACACTACAGTTATCAGACTACCATGTCTGTGATTGCTTTTAAATGAAGCAATACTCTTTTTAAATGCAGCCCAAGCTCCCAAAAGGAAAACAGGATACTTAAAAAAACAAAGTGCCAGATTTAAGAAAAGTGACGCTGTACCCAGTGCAGTACCTTTTTTCTTGCGCCCTTTAGAGCTTGCTCACCCCACCATGTGTGTGCCATATCTAAGATACGGTGCACTACGGTGGTAGTTAGGGAGCTAGCATCATACTTTTTGACACTAGTTTGGAACTTTGTAGGATTAGCTTTAAAAATATTGATGCTAATCCTGTAAGGCCCATTGAGGCCCATTGTAAACAATGGTGTCCTTTTGTGTTGCTAAAGTTGCCCTAAGTGGGAAGGGTATGCCCAGACGAGGGTCCCTTGCTCACTGTGCCACTGGATTCAAGCTAGCCTGGCTGATGAAATGTGATACCCTGAAACTGGGCCCAGGATGCTTGTTTCTGGTCCAGGGAGGACCTGGCCTGGCAGTTCGGGCTGGACTGTTCCCATGAGGAACACGGTCAAGGCTTATTTGCGTGTGGCTGGGTCCAATCTGGGGTGGCATGGTGAGCAGAAGAATGATGGATTAAACCCAGATCTGTGACTGAGGGTGAGTGTTAGCATTGTTCAGCACTCCGTCCATCATCCTTTTGTGTTGATAAAGTTGGCTGTAGGTGGGAAGGGTATGCCCAGATGTGGGTCCCTTGCTGACTGTGCCACTGGATTCAAGCTAGCTTAGCTGATGAAGGGTGATACCCTGAAACCGGTCCCAGGATGCTTGTTCCTGGTCCAGGGAGGACCTGGCTTGGCAGTTCAGGCTGGACTGTTCCCATGAGGAACAGGGTCAAGACTGATTTGTATATGGCTGGGTCCAAACTGAGGTGGCATGGTGAGCAGAAGAACAATGGATTAAACCCAGATCTGTGACTGTATTGTGCATTGTTCAGCACACCGTCCATCATCCTTTTGTGTTGCTAAAGTTGCCCTAAGTGGGAAGGGTATGCCCAGACGTGGGTCCCTTGCACACTGTGCCACTGGATTCAAGCTAGCCTGGCTGATGAAGGGTGTTACCCTGAAACTGGTCCCAGGATGCTTGTTTCTGGTCCAGGGAGGACCTGACCTGGCAGTTCGGGCTGGACTGTTCCCATGAGGAACATGGTCAAGACTGATTTGCATATGGCTGGGTCCAACCTGGGGTGGCATGGTGAGCAGAAGAACGATGGATTAAACCCAGATCTGTGACTGTATTGTGCATTGTTCAGCACACCGTCCATCATCCTTTTGTGTTGCTAAAGTTGCCCTAAGTGGGAAGGGTATGCCCAGACGTGGGTCCCTTGCACACTGTGCCACTGGATTCAAGCTAGCCTGGCTGATGAAGGGTGTTACCCTGAAACTGGTCCCAGGATGCTTGTTTCTGGTCCAGGGAGGACCTGACCTGGCAGTTCGGGCTGGACTGTTCCCATGAGGAACATGGTCAAGACTGATTTGCATATGGCTGGGTCCAACCTGGGGTGGCATGGTGAGCAGAAGAACAATGGATTAAACCTAGATCTGTGACTGGGGTTGAGTGTTTTTATTGTTCAGCACTCCGTCCATCATCCTTTTGTGTTGCTAAAGTTGCCTTAAGTGGGAAGGGTATGCCCAGACGTGGGTCCCTTGCTCACTGTGCCACTGGATTCAAGCTAACCTGGCTGAAGAAGGGTGATACCCTGAAACCCGTCCCAGGATGCTTGTTTCTGGCCCAGGGAGGACCTGGCCTGGCAGTTCGGGCTGGACTGTTCCCATGAGGAACAGGGTCAAGACTGATTTGCATAGGGCTGGGTCCAACCTGGGGTGGCATGGTGAGCAGAAGATTGATGGATTAAACCCAGATCTGTGACTGAGGGTGAGTGTTTGCATTGTTCAGCACTCCGTCCATCATCCTTTTGTGTTGTCTCCTTTTCACACCTGCCCTGAACAGGCGTTAAAAGAGCCCAAACAAATGATGCAAAGAAAATTCTTAGATTTCTTTGCACCATTTTTATGGCCCCTTAACGGTTGAATGCCTCCTTTGCATACATTATGCCTGGCCTGGTGAAGGCATAATGTAGAACAAAGAGTTACAAAGTGGTTGGCGATTTTGACCATGTTGGGCCACATTAGTGTAAAAAATATGACGCTATTGTGGTGCAAGGAGGCGCTAAGGGCTGTTAAATCTGCCCTGAAATGTTTTACAAACACTGTTGACCAGTGCCTACTCTAATCTTAAAAATTATCCTTGTAAACATTCATAAAGTTCAAGGGGTCTTATGGGGACCCCTTCCCATTAGGAAATGGGTTACCAGCTCCTTTGAGCTGGTTGTAAAATAATAATGTTTTGCAACCAGATATTGGTCGTAAAACATTAGTACATATCATAAGGAACCAGTACTTGAAAGGGACACCCTTAACACAACCCTTTAAAATAGTGATTCCTAAGAGTTTTCTGAACCCATTTAAACATTTGGAAATCATTTTCTGGGTTGATAAATGGGTTTAGTACATTTCAAAAAGGTTTTTAGCATTCTCAAGCTCTCTGATCTACCAAATCACAATGTTGAAAATGCTAAAATCTTTTGTGCATGAGGCTTTTAGATTCTTTTATTAAATTGTTTCTCTAATATTCTAAGTAGATGGGGCTCAATGGCTTTATTGGCTACGCTCACTTGTTTGGTGAACTTTATGATTGACAGTAATTCTGTTTTATTGTTCACTATCTGGATGGCTAGGCTGCAAACACCTAACACTTTAGGCACTACCCATTACTATTATAAGGAGAAACCTGTTTAATACACACAATTAATCTCCAATGAAACCACAATGGATACACCACATTCTTTCCAGTGCTGTTACCTGTCTCCCATAGTGTACAGGGTTGACCTCCACTGATGTGATATATATGTATACAATACTCCTAGCCTACAATGAACTGATCATATTGCGACTCATCTGAAACCAGGTGAAAAGTGTTGCTTCCTTGTCATCCAACCTCATGCCTCATGTTGCCCCCCCAAAATCCATCTCTATTACTGGGGAGTGCCCTGCATTTCCAAAGTTCAACCCTTTAGAGCTTCCTGTCTTTGTCCTTCACCCTTGAGGTGGACATCTGAAAATATAGAAAATGCATAAAAACTTACCTTTGCTGCTAAGGTTATTTCCTAGACTCTGTTTTTGTTCTACCAGTTCCCGCACTAACTCTAAGCATTGACTCTCCCTGCACCATGCAAGTCTATAGCCATGCAAAGTGGCAAGGTTTTATTTTGCACCCTTCAAGAAGCTCTAAGGAAAAAAATACATTTTGTAAAAGAATGTAAATGTTTCTGAATTTTCATGTTAAACCCATGATGTTTATGACAATCTACGTCATACATGTCCTAGTTTAACAATAACAAAATAGCACTGCATAGGATATACTTTGCAGAAAACAGTTTGTGTTCTTGGCTTGTGCATAAAAAAGCTCTGCAAAATGTAAATTTGCAACAGCAATTTCTGCACAATTTGGCATCAACAAAGGGTAAACTTACAAGGAAAAGGTTTAATATAGCTTGTCTGAGTTTCGATAAAGTAAGACCTATCTCGTCATGAAGTGAACACTATGGTGGGGCTTGGCTTGTTAAGCCAAGTTGGCGCACTGATAATTGGCTCCACCATTAGAGCCCTTCATCTGTCAAATATCCATGCCATCTGCTACATTTCTGCACCCCCTGGCACCGCTTTTCACGGCTCTCTCATTGGGTATTTGGATGCTGAGGCCTGACCAGGAAGAAGTGGCCTTGCAGAGCATTGTTGCCTGCTGGGGCTACATTACAGTTCCCCCAAAAGGCAATGAGCCAGCCAAATGGAGTCCAGTGGGACACAGAGGAGATGTGGTGAGTTACTCAAACCTGGACTGTGGTGGTGGAGGGTGCCTCCAGAGGGAAAGGCCTCCTGGATTTCTGTAGTGGCTTGGGCTGCACCATGCCACACTAGAATTACCCTACTGTGGGCATAGCTATGGAGCCTGCGGCATTCGGGCTGCTCTTGCAAGGGCAGGGTGTGGCGCACCAGCTAGATTCTCCTGAGCACCTGCCTCCACCTGTGTCGGGGTGGGGTATAGCATTGGCCTCACCTGTAACTGCAGAGTCCCAGTCTTACACCACCTTATTAACCTGGAAGCTGATACTCATTGACATTAGGCACTAGACTGCACCTATACTGAGGGGTGACTTTTTCCTGGGGGTGTCAAAAGGGGGCAACTGCTGGACTGAACCACTGAACGGAGACAGCTTTACCATGAAGTGTGTCATGGGGAGTCAGCTGGCAGTCCTCGCATCACTCTACATACTTGTGCCTTTGTAACCTGCTCTTTGCAAACAGGGGCTGGACAGGATTGTGATGGTGTCCCACATTGGAGAGGACCATTTGGCTCCGTAGTGGCTCGTGCTCTGAAGAAGAAAGTCCTGTAGTTCTTCAGTCATCGTTACTGGTGCACCAGACTGTAGGTACTAGAAAGGAATGTACCTAGGCCTGTGCTGCAGCATGGACTAACTTTGATGCAACTGGGTCTGCACGTCCCTCCTACAACACCGGTACTGCCTTCATCCTCTTGCTCCCTCAATCCTCACTCAAGAGCTCCACTAGGTGAAAATCACAAGTGAGCTCAGCTACATCGATAGTTTGTGACCGACTAGGCCCTCTCAAACATCATGGACTTCTCTGTGTCCACAGCCACCACAAGTTCAACGGATAAACTTGACTCAATTTTGGGGACTATACAATGATTTTGTGTTTGCCCCAAGGCCAAAATCGATGCTGTAACTATAGAGATAACTCTCCTTTGCGATGATCATAAAAAATTGCTGATAACGTATTACAGACTGAACAGTCACTATGAGAGCTGCAGCCTAAAGCAGATGACATACAAAAGCAAGCTTGGGCTCTAATGAACAGAATGCCCTTCCCAGGGAAGAGGGCCAAAGAGGCAGAGGGTCGGACCCACAGGAGTAACCTACAGATTGTGGGCATAGCAGAGGGAACAGAAGGTGAGGACCCGGTGTCATATCAGGAATAATAGATTAAATCCTGACACCCTTCTTCTCCATTGAGAGGGCTCATGGACTTCCCGTGCATCTACCTCTCAGGGATTCAGATCCAGCCACTTCTGGTGCAGTTACTATATTACAAAGATTGGGAAGCAATCCTCTGGGAAGATTAGAAAGAGGGGCTGCTGAAGAAAACAACCATCACATTATGTTGTTGTCTGACTACACCCTTGCAGTCTAAGTCAAATGGGCCTCCTTCATTGCAGTGAAATGTACATGGTGAAAACTGGGTTTAAAGTATTACATTCATGAATCACAGCGCAGAACACCTCACACGTTTTTTAAGGATCCAACTGCAGCCTTGGACTGGATGAAGAAATGTTCCTCCACCACAGGAGTCAGAGGGAGCATGGTCACTGAGGGTCATGTGATTGTACCAGGCCAGGGTGCTGAGGAGAGGGCACCTAACAAACGGTCAAGTAAAAGAGAGCCAGCATTTGGCACTAGAAATCACAATTACCTGTCATAGAGACTCCAGGGCTTTGGACTCGGACTACATGCTCTCTTCCAGTGATGTTAAGTCCAGCTCTTCTCAGCCTTTGATGATGGCATTAGGGGAGTCACCTGGATATCGCAAATGGCAGGTGACCTACTTTGACTATTTACTTGTTGCTGCCACTGCGCATCAGTGCCTCTAAAATATTGAAGGTCCCCTGCCACCTCCTTCCCCCCCACCCTATCTATGACCCCTGTTAGACCTGACAGCTTTAGGGTAGTCACCCCTAACTTTTTGCCTGCCTCCCTCCACTTTTTGGACACTGTTTTTGCTGGTTTATAGACTCTGTGCACTTTACCCAAACTAACCAGGGCTAAAGTGCATATGCTCTCTCCCCTAAAACATGGTAACCTGGAATCATACCTGATTGGACTATTAATTTACTTAAAAGTCCCTAGTAAGGTGCACTCTATGTGCATAGGGCTGGTAAATTAAATGCTACTAGTGGGCCAGCAGCACTGGTTGTGCCACCCACTTAAGTAGCCCCTTCTCCTGGTCTCAGGCCTGCCATTGCAAGGCCTGTGTGTGCAGTTTCACTGCCACATCGACTTGGCATTTAAAAGTTCTTGCCAAGCCTAGAACTCCCCTTTTTCTACATATAAGCCACCCTTAATATGTGCCCTAGGTAACCCCTAGGGCAGGGTGCTGTGTACGTAAAAGGCAGGACATGTATCTGGGTAGTTATATGTCCTGGTAGTGTAAAACTCCTAAATTCGTTTTCACACTACTGTGAGGCCTGCTCCCTTCAAAGGCTAACATTGGGGCTGCCCTCATACACTGTGAAGTGGCAGCTGCTGATCTGAAAGGAGCAGGAAGGTCATATTTAGTATGGCCAGAATGGTAATACAAAATCCTACTGACTGGTGAAGTCGGATTTAATATTACTATTCTAGAAATGTCACTTTTAGAAAATGAGCATTTCTGTGCACTTAAATCCTTCTGTGCCTTACAATCCACGTCTGGCTGGGCTTGGTTGACAGCTCCTTGTGCATTCACTCAGACACACCCCAAACACAGGGTACTCAGCCTCACTTGCATACATCTGCATTTTGAATGGGTCTTCCTGGGCTGGGAGGGTGGAGGGCCTGCTCTCACACAAAGGACTGCCACACCCCCTACTGGGACCCTGGCAGACAGGATTGAACTGAAAGGGGACCTGGGGCACTTCTTAGCCACTCTTTGAAGTCTCCCCCACTTCAAAGGCACATTTGGGTATAAAACAAGGCCTCTGCCCTACCTCATCAGACACTTGCTGGAGAAGAAACCTGAACCAGAAACTACATCCTGCCAAGAAGAACTGCCTGGCTGCTCAAAGGACTCACCTGTCTGCTTTCTACAAAGGACTGCTGCCTTGCTGTTGCCCTGCTGCCTTGCTGAACTCTTGTCTGGCTGTGAAAGTGCTCTCCAAGAGCTTGGATAGAGCTTGCCTCCTGTTCCCTGAAGTCTCAGGACCAAAAAGACTTCTCTCTTTTACTTGGACGCTCCGTGCGCCGAAAATTTCGACGCACAGCTTGTTTCGCGGCGAGAAAAATGCCGCACTCCGACGCTGATCGACGCGACGCTCTTGGGACGATCGAAGATCCGACGCACGGCCTCGCAAGGACAACGCCGCCCGACCTCTAGAGGAGAAATCGACGCGACGCCTGCCGTGAGATCGTAATTTCGACGCGCAGCCCCGCAGACCGACGCGCAGCCGGAGAACAAGCAGGAAAATCCACGCACAGACCCGGGACATCTGGTAATCCCCGCGATCCACAGAAAGAGACTGTCCGCGCGCCGGAAAACGACGCCCGACTTCCCCGCGTGGAAAATAACGACGCAAGTCCGTGTGTGCTGGGGAGAAATCGACGCACACACCCTTTTTCCACGCACCTCTTCTCTTGTGGCCCTCTGAGGAGATTTTTCCACTCCCAACCAGGTACTTGTGCTTGAAAGAGACTTTGTTTATATTCTAAAGACTTAAGACACTTTATATCACTTCCCTGTGATATTTCTACAATTTTCCATTGCAACTTTATTCTTTTTGACCTACAATTATCTTGATAAATATTATATATTTTTCTAAACACTGTGTGGTGTATTTTTGTGGTGCTATATGGTGGTATTGTATGATTTATTGCACAAATACTTTACACATTGCCTTCTAAGTTAAGCCTGACTGCTCGTGCAAAGCTACCAGAGGGTGGGCACAGGATAATCTTGGATAGTGTGTGACTTACCCTGACTAGAGTGAGGGCTTTTGCTTGGACAGAGGGTAACCTGACTGCCAACCAAAAACCCCATTTATAACAACCCCCCACTGGCACCACTTGCCATCTGTGGGAACTTATCAAACTGAGCAAACACATCTGGTACCTGCTTTGTCTCAGTATGTCTCCCAACTTTTATTTCTGCTCATTAGCTTTCACGCATAACTAAGTACATATAACAATGCTCCAACTTCATAGGCTTGTGAGCAGTGTAACGCCATCAATACCAGTAGGGATACCCATCCCCTTTTGAGGGTTCTCCTCCTAGTTCATTCAGTTTGGATGGAGAGCTGTTTCCTCAAAGTTCTGTTTTTATAGTTCTTTAAGAAAGCACAGAAAACGTACCACTTCCTACAGGCAGCCAGGAAAAGGCTACAGAGCCTGGAAGAACTTACAGCTAAGAGTCACTCCTATAGTCCTAAACGTTAGACATCCCTTTGATAGCAAATGGTGGTGCTAGGCCCTCCGTTGAGTACAACACAATAATGTGGTACTCTTCATGGGCTACATGTGTACCTGAACAGAATCCTAACTGCTTCCAGATAAACTCCCAAGGCATAATTAGTGGACTATCTTGTTTGATCATAACTCTCTGTAGATGCAGTCAGCAATATTCGCTCATTCTGGCGTATGTGACCAGAGGTGCTTGAAGATGCAGCCTTTTGTGCCTTAGTCTGAACTATGTCTATGGAATTTTTTGACTTATATCAAGGCACTGCATCATCTGGTGTGGAATGAATGGGAAGCATTCAAAGTAAGAGTAAGAGGCCAAGCACTGAGGCACTGGTGGGTGCACGGTGCAACCTTGGGCAGTAACTCCTCACCGTGGAAACTCCCTCATCTGTTTAGAAAAAAGAGTAAATAGCTTGCAGTGCACCCTACTGCCCTCTAGTACAGGCAAGCACTCCCCATGCTGAACTCCTTGAAAGGCTGTGCTGCATCAACCTTAAGGCTTACATAGCACACGCACACTCCAAGGTAGACAAACCAAGCACTCTGCTGGCCTGGTTGATCTGGTGGACCAGGCCCACTGCCCTATCACCTCTATAAATATGGCCCCAGATACCTTGCTCAACACTCCACATGAAATTCATGATGCCTTTACCACCCATTACCAGACACTCAATTGCTTAGTCAACCTCACACCGTCCTGGGCTGCTACTGTGTATCTGGACACTATTCCCCTACCACAAAGTAACCCGGCAGCATTTCAACTTGGATGAAAACATTTGGATAAGGGTAAAACCCTGGGTCCGGATGGACTTACACTGAAAGTTTACAGTACCTTTGCTGACATCCTTGCAACAAAGCTAAAAACCTTGTATGGAGCTGCATTTGCAGAGGAGCTTCTCCATGTGAGAGGCATTATTAGTCTGTATACAAAAGCCAGGAAGGGACACTGAGGATTTAGCCTCATAACATCCGCTAGCAATGCTAAACACAGACTACAAAATTCTAAGAGGTATTCTGGCAGATTGGTTGCTTCTTATCCTTTTCCAACTTGTACATCCTGGCCAGAACGGCTTTGTCCTGGGGGAATATCCATAGGCTGTACCACATCATGGAATTTGCCCCTCTCACATTCCCCAGGTTGGTATGTGTTGTGCTAGACCTGGAGAAGATGTTTGATTCATTAGACTAGACTTAGCTCTTTACTCCACTTCACCTCATGTGTCTGGATGAGCCACTACCACAGCTCATTCATTTACTTTACAAATGTGACTTTACACATGTCCAACTGCACTTGTGTGCATAGGCCATTACATATCCAAATCCATTCTGGTGTGCAAGGGTAGGCAACAGGGCTGCCTCCTCTGCCAGCTCTTGTTTGCCTTAGCAATGGTGCTTATAACCATAAGGCAGTGTCACAGGGGGGAATGGTGGAACAGGGCATTCCCCTAGGAGACAGAGCACACTTACTCAATGCTTTTTCACCACCTTGAATGCCTACTAGGTTAAGTGGTTTGGAACAAAGGCCAGGTACAGGTAGCACTTGTGAAACTATGACATCCAACCAGTCAGGGTGCTCTAAGTGCCTCAACTTTGAGCACTATTACATCACCTACCAGTTATAATGTCTCTGCCAATATCTATCTTCAGGATTCTGATACCTTGGCTATGCCAAAACTCTCAACCCAGTAGATCGCATGTTGCAACCCTCCCATCAACTGTTACAGGTCGCACTTATACACAGGGGCGTAGCTTGGTAAGTGAGGTTGGGGGGATGTGAACTTCATATTTCCGATCAATCATTCTGGTGAAAATACAATATATGAGAAGCAGGGAAGGAGGAGGGCTTATGGAGCAGTTGGAAGGGAGAGGACGGTGGATTGTAAGGGGTACTCAAAACTCAATATTCTGTAAAATAACCATTTTTTAAGACCTTTAAAATGGAGATGACCTTGTGTTTGTGTGTGTGTTTTGTCTGCATGTGCATGTAAAAATCTTAAGTGAAATCCAACAAACTCCTCACCATGCCCGACTGCACCTGTGCCTTACTATTTACTACATTTATTAGGGGGATGTAACTCCCCAAACACCCCCACGAAGGTACCACCCGCTTATACATGTCACTTTATGCATCACAGAGAGGTTTCTCCCTCCTTACACTCCTGCTCTCCCATTACACAGCCTGTTACACATCGCTAACAAGCACACTCTCACTATTCTCCCACAGTTGTGAGTGCTTGCCTCGAGACTCTGAGCGATCTCTTTGAAAATGGACAGCTACTTCCATTGGAGACTCTCACTGAGCAACGGGATACACGGGTTACATGGGATCCCCCAGTTTCACTTTCTCACTTTCTAACTTACAAGACGCTAGCACATACACTTGACCATACCTGTCAGATAGTGACAGATGCACCACCAAGTGTTGCAATAACTACACGCCATGGCCAATGGACATCACCTTGTTCGATAGCTCGCCAAGCACTACCGGGTGAGCTGGGCCTTGTGCCATAAAAAACAGAAGCCCCTCTGCTGCTTTCTTGACTTTGTTGTTGTGCTCTCTCTTTGAAACTTTTTGCACCCAGGCAGGTGACACTTCCCTGTTGTAGATTTCACTTAGTGGGGGGGTCTCCAGTGAAGAGGGGGTGTTCTGGGTCTGCTTTTACCTTTGCGATTATGAATGTGATGCAGCCTGGACCCACAGCATATCTCCACACTGCCACAAATCTTGCTGCGCACTTTGTGCATGAACACTGCCACAGCTACTACTCTATATAGCACCTCATCTGAAACGCATGCATCAATTGTACCACTTTCAGATGTCACAGTGCTCCTACCTACCATGACCATGCCTACTGTGCATCCACTGTGCTTCATTGAGTGAATGCACTTCAGTTCAAATGAAAAGTTTCAATGTAACTTCTGGTTCTCTTTTTCTCTTATGTACAGGGGCGTAGCTTCAGGAGAGGTGTTTGGGGTGCTACACCCCCTAATAAATGTATTTTGTGATAAATAGTTGGGTACATGTCCTTTTAGTCAGCTATGGTGTTGTGTCTGTCGGATTTCAGCAGGAATTGTTACACACACAAACAAAAATGCACACATAGGGCCTGATTACAACTTTGGAGGAGGGTGTTAATCCGTCCCCAATAGGACGGATATACCACCCGCCGTATTACGAGTCCATTATATCCTATGGAACTCGTAATACGGTGGGCAGGATATCCGTCACATTTGGGACGGATTAACACCCTTCTCCAAAGTTGTAATCAGGCCCATAGTCTCCCCCTCAAAGTTTGGAAAGACTTGAAAATTGTTGGGTAATTCACAAAATAATGTGCTTTCTCTCACTTAGGACCGTATTTATACTTTTTGACGCAAATCAGCGCTAGTGCAGATTTGCGTCAAAACGTTTACCGCCAGCTAACGCCATTCCAACACACCAGCAGGGCGCCTTATTTATGGAATGACCTCGACTGGCGCTGCGGCCTGGTTAACGTCAAAATAAATGACTCTAACCGGGCAGCGAAGTCGTAGGGAAGAATGGGGGTTGTGCGTCAAAGAATGGTGCAAGTCAGGTTAGAGTCAAAAATATTGACTCAAACCTGACTAGCGTCATTTTTTGATGCACAACCCCCATGGAATTGACTCCTTTCTTAGCAAAGACAGGAGTCATGCCCCCATGCCCAATGGCCATGCCCAGGGGACTTCTGTCCCCTGGGCATGGCCATTGGGCACAATGGCATGTAGGGGGGCCCAAGTTAGGCCCCCCATGCCACTTTACAAAATAAAATAAAAATACTTACCTCTACTTACCGGAGATGGGTCCCCCCCATCCATGGGTGTCCTCCAGAGGTGGGCGAGGGTGGCAGGAGGTGTCCCTGGGGGCAGGGAAGGGCACCTGTGAACTGCTTCCATGGTCGGAGACCATGTAAATGAGCTCACAGGTCCCTTAACGTCTGCCCTGACCCAGGCATTAAATAATTAATCTAAACTGGTTTAGAGTCATCTTTTAAGGCCCTCCCCTCCCGTGCGTCATTTTTGCACAGGTGTATAAATAAGGCGCAAAGGCTTTAGAGTAATTTTTTGCCCTGGAACGCATACCTTGCATCTCATTAACGCAAGGTAGCTTACCACAGTACAGAAATGACTCAAACTCCATAAATTTGGCCCTAGACAGGTCTAGAAGCAAAGTATAAATATGGAATTAAGTTTGTGCCGGATATGCGTTATAAAACATTATGCAAATCTAGCGCAAACAGAGTATAAATATGCCCCTTAGTACCCCTACCTATCCGCATTCTTCTCCCCTTCCGCTGCTCCTTAAGCCCCTTTCACACACCCTGCTTCTCGTACAATGTATTTTAACATTATGTGCCAGCGTGATTATAGGGAAATCTGAAACTCACAGGTCCCCAATCTTACTGACCAAGTCACGCCTACGCTTACGTATCCCCCTGATGTACTGCACTGAGCACAGTGTTGGTCATTCACAATGACATGAGGTGTAAATTCCTGTTATAACAAATACACCCTTCTCTTGATCTCCCAATATTGTGTAGTTAATGTGCATCTTATTGTAACGTTCTTGAAAGCTCAATAAAATATATTACAAAAAAATGCAGTGAATATTATTTTGCGGTGTAGAGAAAAACTTTGCTCTTGTAATGGTAAAGTAGTAAACTTTGTACATTTTGTCCTTGGCGAAGCTTTGCAAAAAAGTGTGCCTTAAAATATAGTTAATGCAGGAGCTATCTACAAAACCAATCAATCAATAAATAAAATACATAAAATAATTAATTAATGTTGTGTTTGAGGTGATTTATTTTATTGTTCCTCACTTCTATCTAGCTCCTCTCGTGAGAACTACAAGTCTGAAGAGCGTGTGCATGACCAGCAGAATACAGCTGTCCATGTTGCTTCGAATCTGTTCCCAAGATTCTAAACAGGATTTTAACCGGTTTTTCAAGTCATGCAAATAGATCTGTCTAAAACAAGCTGGATGAAACACTGCATGAAGCTGTCTTGAATTCAATCACATCTGCAGAGTACACCTGTCCTCGGGTGCAGTGAACACTCTGTAATTTCGAAAGAATGACAAAGGGGACAGAGATCTCTTGTATCAACATACCCTCATACCCACCTCCTGTCTGCTACTGAAAGTAGTAAATTTACTTTTGTGCTTAGAAACCACAGATTTGTATCTCTTTGTGCAATTTTAACCACGCTTGAAAAAGGATGCTAATCTCTATGAGGTGCAAACTTTTTTGCGGTATTAATAGAATTTTATTTGAGCCAATTATACTGCTATTGACAGATGGAAATTGAGATACATGCTTGCTCGCTCATTAGATCTGGGTTTGTGAGCACGTGCTGAAACACACTTTTTGAACAACAGTCTCTGGTACATTATAGCGTTTTGAGAACCCCTTGAAAGAAGCCATAAAAATGGACAAATGGCGGCAGAATAAAAACATTTATATTTGGTGAAATAAAATAGATTTGTCACCTTAAGCACTGGTGATTCCAATCAGCATGGCTCTTGTCACATTAAGTGAGCACTTGAGGTTCTAATTTAAGACATGAGGGAGTCATTTAGGCCCTGGAGGAGGGCCCTCTGGTTTGCCCGATTAGCAAAGCGATGGCCTCTGTAGCTCTGCCAAGAGACCAGCCTCTGTAGTAAGAGACCTCCATCAGGCAGGCAGGGATCTCTGAGCTTTCAGAGCAGCAGCAGTTGTGACAACTTGCTTGAAGGCAATCAGGTTTTGCCAAGCGGGTGCCATGCTTGATGTGCCTGCTTAGTGACGTTTATTTGTTCTCAAGAAATATAGGGCTTGGTTTAGATATTGGTGGACGGGTTACTATGTCACAACAGTGGAGGATATCCCCTCCACGGAAATCTAACTCCCATTATTTCCTATGGGAGTTAGATTTCAGTGACGGGCTATCCATCACCGTTCTGATGGCGTAACCCGTCCGCCAACATCTAAGTCAGGCCCATAATCCTAGAGTTTTTTTCTAGAAAGCTAAAAACAGACATAGAGTGAGCTTTGACTCAGCACATGGAGGCTGTTGTGCATTGTCCGCACCTGGGAACTCCATACCTCACATGGTGGTTCCAGATAGTGAAACCTAGTGACAGGAGTTTCATCCTCAACAGAGCAGAGTAATTCTCACTTTGACCTGATGGCCTGAGGTGGGCTGACTGTCACTACAAATGTTGATTCTAGCCGAGTCAGCAGAGGCTCCACCGGTGTAAACACAGAACTTCCTACAACTGACAATAAAGCAGAGGGACCATGAGCTTGGCGGGGCAGGAGCACCACCACTTTATGCAAAGCTCTAAATGAGGGCCATGGTGTTTGCCATAGTTTTGGGCTGCCTGGTGCCTTTGTGGTGAAAAAGCTGGAACTGGTTATGTTTTCACCTTCAACAGTGATACATGGTTGAAGGTCACTGGAACTTTAGAGCAAAGTGCTCTTTGCGGGAAAGGTAGGAGTATTTGTTGATGCCTCTAAAGCTGCTACAGAACACAAAGCACTAACACAACACAAATCAAACAACAGCAAACAGTTCAACACAATAAACTCAATGCAATAAATCAACAAATAATGCAACAGTATGAAAATAATACAATTCATGACCTACACGACAATGGTAAATCTTAAGACAGTACTGGCAAGAACAGAAGATCAGGAGGGACGATCCCATCGCAACGATATTCGTTTTTTAAGAGCCTCGAAAACATTGAAAAGAGTAATATGGACTATTTGTGGAGAGGTTTATCCCCAAAAGCCTTCTCAGTGGTGCTCTGTCTCAGTTTGCCCTGGTGAGGTGAACTCACTCATGCCTCGGCCTACAACTGGGGTCAGGAGTAAATTCTCCTTTATAGATGGCGGTACAATCATCAAAGCTGCCCAGGACACGGGGGATGTCAGGCATGACAACCGATGAATAACTTACCACTCAGACCTCCTTTTGGCTGTTCAAAAAGTCAGAATGCGGTTCAGTGCAGCAAATGCGGCACTAAGAAACTCTCAGATGGAATATGCAATACTTTACCTTGCAAAACTTAAAGTTGTCTTAGTGGATTATGAACAATTCTTCACAAATCCCGAGTAAATAACGGTGTTCTTTCAAAAGGCAAGATGCTTCCATTGATGGCAAGAGTAGGATGTCAGAGGAGCTGAGTGTAAACTCTAAGGCTTTTGTTTCATTCACCTGCTGACAGTCCAAGGATAGAAGTGGAGTGATGCTCTGGATGGACTTGTGTGCATGTACCTTGCTTTCACTCTTATGGTGTTTGTGTGTGCACTCTGCTGTACAGATCTGCCTGACTGGTAGGTGTGAGTAACATGCGTGTACTACAGTCCTGGAGTGGAAACCTGACTGCCACTACTGTGTTTCCGTATGAGAGAGACACACCTGACGGGTGAGAATTTAACAATAATCAGTAGCATAGTAAAGGCAGAGACTCAGCACACAATTTACAATGCTCCATAGCTGAAATGTAAGAGACCCACTTTTGTCCACATTGGTGCAGGTCAACATAGTCCATGTATCCCCTCCTTGGCAGACGCAAAGCTCCTTAGTCTCACAGGATGGGAGGGAGGGGTAACGAAGATTTTAATAAGACACCGGCTCCAGATAGGCATCTCTCCTACAATAATGATTGATCTGACTAAACAAGGACATCATTCCTGCCACATAGATTACACAGTTGGGCCATGAGGGATATACAACTGTGAAACAACTAGCAGTGTGGTTGAAGGGCACGCATTATACTGTGAAGGCGAAGAAAGAGGATTTTCCGATTGAAATGAATCTGTGGTGGTGCAGAAGGTGACACAGTGCTCCGGAAATGTGAGCATTAGTGTAGAGCAATTCACAGTGCAACCGGTAACCTGGTCTTTGGGGATGCTCTGCATATTAATCGGATGGAAGGTGAACAAAGAGTGGTTTGTCTAGAACCCAATGTCTGCAAGTTATGATTTTCTAAAGGCAATAGGTTGTACAGCATTATGTGAGGAACCACCCCTACATGAGAGACCCCAGAGGAATAACACATGTGCAAAACCAACTTGGCAACAGAATAACCAAAAAAAGTGCTCTTTTCTGTTTAGCTCCTTCCTGGACATCTGGGTAATTATTCAAGGGGGGGCTGTGAAAAGTGCGAGTCCCAAACTGCAAAATCCCCATGCAATATTCATAGACATTTGTGGAACACCCTACTGCCAAAACGACTAAATGGAATTACACCAAATTTGGCAGAAAGCTAGATCTTGGTCCAGAGAGCATGCTTTTTGTGATTTGATGTAATTCAATTTGGTAGTTTTTTAAGAACTTAAGATTGGAAAATATTTGTATATCTGGATGTTTAGGATGCAAGAGTCCTGCACGCACAATGTAAAAAAATCGAGCATTCCGATTGGCCTAGCATTTGTTTTATTTTCCTTGGGCCACCTTGCTCCCATGAGAGTGAGGGTTTTGTGGGAGCGATTGCTCTGATTGGCTACCCGCAAAATGGAAACAAATGTTGTGGCGGCCATTACAGAGCTCCAGAGTCTTAGTCCTGAAATTGTTTAAAAATAATATAGGGGGGCAGAGGAAGAATACCCTGCCCCCCTAGCCCTAGCCAACCCCACGCCATGTGTGGTGCAGCATTGGCTGCCTGAGAGGGGTTGGTCGCATGGCCTGCTCAGGCTGCAATAAAGACAGTGCCGTGCACGGCTGAATGCCGTATGTGACATGGGTTGACATTATCTATGGCAATAAAATATTACTTTACTTTAATACAAACCTAGAACTTTTCCCCCAAAAAAACAAAGGTTAAAGTGATGTTATGGTAAACTATTGTTGTAATATCTTGCTTCCCATTAAAAAAAACATAGGATATTACAGACAAGCCAATGCTTAAAAGGATGTTATAGTTAGGTGAAAACATCAGTTAAAATATACCTTTCTAAATTAAGAAAACCACTGAAATCACAAGTTATAGCTATTTCAAGTAACTATAACTTGTGCCCTCAGGTAACTATAACTCGTGTCTTCATCAGGGACTGCTAATTTCCCCATGTAGGAAGTTGGATTACTGCTTGAGGGGGGTGAAACCCTACTCAAGCAGCAGGTACAATTCTTGTCAGGGTGGAGCCACAAATTAACCTGTGCATAACCCTCTGGTAGCTGGGCACAAAATCATTCAGACGTAAGTTAGAGACAATGGGGGTCATTCTGACCCTGGCGGTAAAATCCGCCAGGGCCAACGACCGCGGAAGCACCGCCAACAGGCTGGCGGTGCTCCCTTGGGCATTCTGACCGCGGCGGTACAGCCGCGGTCAGAAACGGAAAACCGGCGGTGTACCGCCGGTTTTCCGCTGCCCTGGGGATTCCTCCATGGCGGCGCAGCTTGCTGCGCCGCCATGGGGATTCCGACCCCCATACCGCCATCCTGTTCCTGGCGGTTTTGGCCACCAGGCACAGGATGGCGGTATGGGGTGTCGTGGGGCCCCTGGGGGCCCCTGCAGTGCCCATGCCAATGGCATGGGCACTGCAGGGGCCCCCATAACAGGGCCCCACCAAGATTTTCAGTGTCTGCCATGCAGACACTGAAAATCGCGACGGGTGCAACTGCACCCGTCGCACCCCTTCCACTCCGCCGGCTCCATTCGGAGCCGGCATCCTCATGGAAGGGTGTTTCCCGCTGGGCTGGCGGGCGGCCTTCTGGCGGTCGCCCGCCAGCCCAGCGGGAAACCCAGAATACCCGCGGCGGTCTTTTGACCGCACAGCGGTATTCTGGCAGTTACAGCCAGGCCGGCGGCTTCCGCCGCCGGCCGGGGTCAGAATGACCCCCAATGTGTATTTATGCAGCACTTTAAACAGTAATAAAGTAAAAACAGAAGACAAGAAAAATCCCACACCATTTTAGAATTATTGAGTGAAACTTTAATAGGATATTCAACACCAAAACAACAAAAATCCAATTAGTAGGCCTGAAGATGTGCAATTTTAAAGATTTAAAGGTGAAAATCATACACCATCATACACCAGTGAAAATCATACACTGTGACAGTTACATGGTCACAGTGGACCAGGTCCAAGTCACGTGTTCAGGCTCACCACAAGGAAGCAAGGGCCGGATACAGGACTGAGTTCTGTCTGCTTGCAAAGTACCTCGTGGCCTGGGCATCAAGATGCAAAGTCCTTGCTTTGAGATGTGCGTGCTAGCATAGCAGAACAGTTGACGAGGAGCTGCAATGCGAGGTGTGTATCATCGAGGAAACCAATGGGGCCCGTGGAGACTTATACTGTGATGCGTCAGTGCAGGGGGCGAGATGCATCTTTGTGAGAGTGCTGAAGCAAAGTCTTTGTCATGTTAAAGTGTGGTAGGTGACAGATCTGCACCCTATCAAGTCAAAGATGCCCCCTCCTGCCAACACGTAGTCCCCCCATTGTCTCACTGTCAGGGGTCATACACAAAGACCAACTGCCATATACACCTAGTCATGTAACCCAGGATACAGGCTGCAGGCACCAAACAGTTGGGACAAGAAAATGGCAATAAAATTGCTGTTTTCAGAATTGTGACTTAAAATCCAACTTTGCCATTAAAGAGGTTTTTATATTACATTTCTTTAGAGCTCAAACTCGACATTCCTACCAGCCACCAATTGAAAATTATCACTTATTAATTGTAATAAGGTAGCCAAATGTTATCCTACAGGAGTGGGAAGTCTTGCAGTAGTGGAACATGGATTTATGAGTTTTTCACTACCAGGACACATGAACGTTAAAGTTACATGCCAACCTGTTTAATGCACTGTGCTGGTGATTTATAAGTATTAAAAAGGAAGGTTTTGGCCTGGCAAAAGCTTTATTTGGCTAGGTTGAAATGGCAGCATAGACTGGCACACACATGCTGCAAAGGGGACCTGAGAGATTTTGAAAGGATTACTTTTGTGGGTGGCACAATAAGTGCTGTAAACCCACTAGTAGTATTTAATTTACATGTCCTGGTTTCAGTTAGTACCACCGTACTAGGAACTTCCAAGTAAATTAAATATGTCAACTGGGTGTAGGCCAATTTCACTATGTTTAAAGGAGGGATCTCAAGCACTTTAGCACTGATTAGTAGTCGTAAAGTGGGCAGAGTCTTAAAGCCAACAAAAATAAATTCAGCAAAAACAAGGGGAGTAAGACAAAAAGATTTGAGGGAAGACCACACTAAGGGTGACAGGTCCATGTCCCCACATATTCCAACATGCATGAATGAAATGATCTACGAGATCACCGATAACATGACTGCAACATCTGAAATGGCACAATTGGTGGCAATGCTGGGCAAGGTGGGGGCACAAGTTATAGTTACCTTAGGGCACAAGTTATAGTTACTGCACGTCTGAAAAACTGATATTAGTGAGGAATGAGACACAAGTGTCTGTTGTCACTGCTTCTTTTGGCACTTTGGTGATGTGAAGCCTCTGTTGCAGACCATTCATAGAAAGCTGGAAAGTGAGGGTATAAATATAATACGGGTAGAATCAATCATAAAACTATGGGCGAATGGCATTTTGCTATATTTGCGAGACAGGGAACAATAAGTAGCATGGATCATAGTGGGTTATTTTAAAGGTATTTCAGAGATAGTGTTGATCGGTATTAATCAGAAACATTGCCATTGGAGTGCAGAGGGCTGGGGCAGTGGTCCACTTGTCTTTCCAGTGAGCCTGTGACTAAATTATGTACCAGGGTATATCCACATCGAATCAATGGGGAGCTGATGTCACAACACAAACTCTATGATATCCTAGAAAACTTTGACCAAAGAGTAAATATTACTAGGGAAATCTGTTCAGCTCCTTATTCAAATGAATGAAATATTCATTCTTTGCCCATCTAATTGCTACACAATATCTTTTGAAAACTCTCTTGGGGAAGTAAATATTTGTCACTTGTCCACCAAAAATAATAATCCACTTTCCTACACACTGCATTTTTGCTACAGGAGATAGGGCAGGCCAAGGTCAATTCTAGATAGAACACTTGCCAAGACTACCTAAGCATGAATATGGTGTGGTAAAAATAGGAGACATTTTCGCACGAGGCACAGTGTGTGGAAGTATGTTGAGGAAGAATCGGCATTCTGGGCTTTGAGCAGGAACTCTTTATCCAACAAGGAATCAGGAGGGGTCATGTTTTGCATGTTGCCTTGCATATGTCCTGGAGCAACATTTTGATCTAAAGAAATGCAAAGTTGAGTGCAACAGCCTCCTCAATACATGTTCACTCAAGACAGGTGTGAGTGTATGCCCATGTCTACTTTTGCAACACATCTCTATAACTAGATTTCTGTTCCCTAGTTGCTATTTCTTGGTCACTATTTATTGTGAGTTACTGTATAGACAGGGCCCTACTCATTGGCAGGTATGAATAACTTTGCTTCCTAAAGTTTTCTCAAATTTCAGCAGTTAGGTCCTTTATATGGGATGGGGATCATATAATGTTCTCCCAGAAATCTGCATTCATGTTTTTAGGGTTTTAGAGTATGGAGTGTGATATTGTGGAGTGTGGTTGACCAAGGGCTCCTAACGGATATATATTAGGATGCAAATTGCTGTATGCTCTCCATTCCTTTTCTTCAGTGCCTTTTCTGATGGGACATGAGAATTTGCAACTTGATTTGAAATTCTCCTAGCAACCACCACCTTTCAAGGCTTGCTCATGGTGTCCATTCCTAGCAATTTAGAAGATCTGGCAACTAGGTTGTGTGTGTCCATCCCATAAGTGACATTTTGAGAATGCCAATGTAAAACATGTTACAATGGTCCAGGAATATCATTACTAAATGTGCTCCACTCGAAGCACTGTGTGGAGCAGAGGAACAATTTTCAAAGCAAGGCTACATGCTTCATTAATGCTCTTGTCCAAGCTGGTGCCTTTGGGTGTGAAGGACTACATTAATATGACTGTTCTGGGAGTGTTCCAAGAATGGTTGCCATTCAAAGGATTTCATCTCTGAATCCTCACAGTCAAGTATGAGGATTCCTGTCTATAGACATAGGAAGTTTTGTTGCATCAGGTGGTATATGTAGTGGAGGGATTTGTTGATTTAGTTCATGACTATGCTGTGAGTATTATGTGGCACTATGCATTGATATAGCTTAAAGTAATGCATACAGCTCTTTGCACTAGTCGTATTCTGTGTTTTGCTGCCTATTTTAAACTTATTTGTGAAAAGAAATATTTCATCTATTTGTTTTAACCCATTCCATGCTGAGGATGGAGCGGTTCTGTCCTCAGCAACTGTGGTTGTATGTAAAGGACGGAACCGTTCCGTCATCTGCCCACTCCCGAAAGAGGTTTCCCAGCTCCCAAAGCTGTTTTTGGTTTTCAGTTAAATGACGAACAGTGCACATGGCTCCTGGCGACATTTCACTGAAAACGAAAGTGAAATGAGACAATCAGCTCACTTCACTTTTACTGCCTAGATATCTTATCCCCTGGAGCACCTAGGCAGATGGGAAAGGTATCATTGGAAAGGAGAGAATCTCCCTAGTGGATCCCTGCTTGAGGATCACCGCAATAGGGTGATCCCCAAGCAGTGATCCATTCCACTAGGCACCGAGGAGTAGCCCCTTGGGCAATTGCTTTTGCTCCCCCTGCATTTTTACTTAAATTCAGTCTTTCTGCCCCTCTCCACTGGAAGCAGATGAGGGCAATAGCCCCTGATTTGTCCTCGGGGGGGGGGTAGAAAGACTGAATGTAAGTAAAATTGCTGGGGGAAAAAACACTTGATTTGCCCACTAGGCACCAGGGATTCTTTTTTTAACTCCTATGAGAGGGGACTGCATAAAATGGGCATGCCAATGCCCCTACCTATCCCCAGACACATGTAAACAGTATTTCTGCCCCCCATTAACCCTGATCTGCTCCCGGGATGGCAGAAAGCCCAGTAGAGACCAGGCTTTTTTAATAATAAATAATATTTAATAATAAAAAAAGAGGGGTGGGGCTGCCCAGAATATGCATGCACATGCCCCCACCCCCATACACAAATAAAAACAGCCTTACTGCCCCCCCCAAGGGCAGATGGTGGTTATTACCCTGACCTGACCCCAGGGGGGGCAAAAAGCCCACTAGACACCAGGGATTGTTTTTTATTTTTTAAAAAGAGGGGTGGGGCTGCCCAAAATTGGCATGCCAATGCCCCCACACCACAGATCCAAATGGAAACAGTCTTCCTACCCCACGGAGGGGCAGATGGACGTTATTACCCCCCATCAGTCCCGGGGGGCACTTGTGTGGCTGGACCTAGTGCCAGTGACAGGTACAGATCCAACCGTGGCCAATAGGAGTCTACATGCAAAGCCTCCCATTGTCCTTGGTTGTATCCGTTCCCGTTGCGGCACTAGGTCCAGCCACACAAGTGGGGCAGCATTTTTATTGGCAGAGGTGGGCAGTGCTGAGTGGTAGGAAAATGTGGATTTCTGCTTATTCTGAAAGTTTCCATCACAGAAATGTAAGGGAAATTTGTGATCTCAGGCTAAGTTGGAGGTTTGCAGGGCATTGTAGGTGAAAGAAAAACGAATGGGATCCACACAAATCACACCATCCTGGATTCCGTAGGTGTCTAGTTTTCAAAAATATACAGGTTGGCTAGGTTTCCCTAGGTGCTGGCTAAGCTAGGGTCCGAAATCTAAAGCTACCCACATAGAAAGAAGAGGGTCAGTTCTCATTGGAAAAATTTGCCTTGTCCATGTTGTATTTTGGGCCATTTCCTGTCGCGGTACTTGGTCCACCCACTCCAGAGTGGTACATTTTAATTGGGAGACTTGGGGAAATGCTGGGTGGAAGGGAGTTTGCAGCTCCCACCAGATTCCAGAACTTTCCATCACAGAAATGTGAGAAAAATATATTTTTTAGTCAAAGTTTGAGGTTTGCCAGGTAGTCTGGGTAAAGCAATGTGGTGGGAGCCACACAAGAGTCAGCCTACCCTGGATTTCCCTAGGTGTAAAGTTTTCAAAATGTACAGGCTGGCAAGGTTTCCTGTTAGAAAATGACCATCTCTGAAGGGTCACACCAAACGTTTTGATTTCCTTCTCCTCTTGTCTGACCTCATTTTTGTTGGCTTTAGGACTCTGGGCACTGTATCACTGCTAACCAGTGCTAAAGTGCATGCGCTATCTCTATAAAACATGGTAACATTGGCTCATATCCAATTGGCATGTTTAATTTACTTGTAAGTCCCTAGTGAATGTACTGCATGTGCCCAGGGTCCATAAATTAAAGGCTACTGGTGGGTATGCAGCACTGATTGTGCCACCCACATAGGTGGCCCTTTAGCTATGTCTCCAGCCTACCATTGCAGAACATGTGTGCACAGTTTCACTGTCACTTCGACTTGGCATTTAAAACTACTTTCCAGGCCTCAAACACCCTTTTTATTACATATTTCACCACTAAGGTATGCACTAAGTAGCCCATAGGGCAGGATGTTATGTAAGTAAAAGGCATCACATGTGCTGGAAAGTTTTATATGTCCCGGTAGTGAAATACTCCCAATCGTATTTTTCACTATTGTCAAGCCTGAGCCTCTCACAGGCCAGAATTGGAAATTCCCTCCTTAAGTGGCAATTTCTGATCTGAAAGGAGTGGTGTTCTCATGTTTGGTATGTTTGGAATGGTAGTGAGAAATCCTGCTACTGGTGAAGTTGGGTTTAGCATTATTATTTTAGAAATGACACTTTTAGAAAGTAAAAAGAACAGATGATGGACGGAATGTGGAACAAATCAAACATTCACCCCCAGTCCCAGATCTGAGTTTAATCTATCAATTTTTTTGCTTGCCATGCCATTCCAGCCATATGCAAACCAGTTGTGACCCTGTTCCCCATGGGAACAGACCAGCCCAAATGGCCAGGCCGGGTCCTCTCTAGCCCAGACACAAGCACCTTGGGACCAGTTTTGGGATATTACCACTCCTCAGCTAGGTTAGCTTGATTCTGATGGCATGGCAAGCACGGGACCCATTCCTGGGCATAACCTTCCCACTTAGGGCAACAAATGCAAAAAGAACAGGTAATGGATGGAATGTGGAATGTGGAATGGGATCAAACATTCACCCCCAGTCACTGATCTGGGTTTAATCCATCAGTTTATTTGCTTGCCATGTCATTCCAGTTTGGATCCAGTCGTATGTAAATCAGTCTTGACCCTGCTACTCGTGGGTACAGTCCAGCCCGAATTGCCATGCCAGGTCCTCTCTGGACCAGAAACAAGCATCCTGGGACTGGTTTTGGTGTATCGCCCCCCTCAGCCAGGCTATTTTGAATCTGGTGGCAGAGCAAGCACAGGACCCACATCTGAGCATACCCTTCTCACTTAGGGCAACAAATGGAAAAAGAACAGATGACGGATGGAATGTGGAACAAATCAAACATTCACCCCCAGTCACAGATCTTGGTTTAATCCACCAGTTTTTTGCTTGCCAGGCCATTCCAGTTTTGACCCAGCCGTACACAAGCCAGTATTGACCCTGTTTTAAAAAATGTATAGGTTGTCTAGATTTCTCAAGGTGCCAGCTGAGCTAGGGTCCAAAATCTAGAGCTACCCACTTTAGAAAAGTGAGTCAGTTTTCATTGGAAAAACGTGCTGCATCCTTGTTGCGTTTTGGACCATTTCCTGTCATGTGCACTAGGTCTACCCACACAAGTGAGGTACCATTTTTATTGGGAGACTTGTGGGTGGGAGCATAGGATAGTAGAACATTTGTTATTACCAATTGTATTTCACTGCATTTGTGCCTTTCAAATGTAAGTCAGTGTATAAGAAAGATGACATTTTGAAAAATACCCTCCAAATCATACGCTAATACGGGTACCCACACATTCAGAGATATAGAAATAAGAACTCTATATCTTGTGCTCATGTCAGAAATACATAAGTTTCCTTGATCCTATTTCGCTATGAAAATTGGTCTACCCTTGGTACTCAACAAAAAAACATTGTGTAGCTCAGTTGTTTGGACTGGGTTCCTTGGGTTTTTGGAGAACCTACAAACCCTATATGTCCCTGCGACCAGAAAGGTACAGTGGACACCATGTTATATTGCTTTTGTCAATATTACATTGTGACAAAAAGTTACAGATAAAAATGTTGCCACAAATGCCTATTTTTTCCTACTCATTTTCAATATTTCTTTTATTCAACAGTTATTTTCTTTGGGAAAACCTTGAGGTATCTATACATATGACCCCTTTCTGAATTCAGAATTCTGTCTACTTTTGAGACACCTATAGCTTTTCTGGATCACCCATGGGTTTTCCACTGAGTTCCACCTCAAACTGGAAGTAGGTTGAGAGCACAGAAAATCGGGAATATAGGCTAGGTCCTAGAAAAACGAACACTTTTTTTTTTAAGTCAGGTCTGCTTGTTCCTGAAAGCTGGGAGGATGGTGATTTTAGTGCAGAAAACCTTTTGTGGATGCCTTTTTTAGGCAAAAATAGACACTTTTATCTGGAGCACTTTTTCCCTACTTTTCTAAAAAAACTCAAACTTTTGCTACATTTTGCCTATTTTCTCAGTCCCCTCCAGGAGAATCCCCAGGATGCTGGAAAAATGGACACAAATTTGACTTGGATAGCTTATGTACACAAAAAGTTATGGAGGTCTAAGTGTGAACTAACCCCAATAGCCAAAAAGGGTCTCAGCACTGAGGTGGTGGGGGGAGAGCCTAGCAGGAAAGGGGTTAATTACTGGAGTACTTCATAACCTCTTTAGCTTTTAATATTTACACAGTTTGTGGCAGTAAGTTAATCAGTCACTTTTTTTGCATTTCGTTACGTGTGCACATTTTGGAAACTGTTGGTCCTGGAGGCAAATGTGATCGTTTGAAACCTGTTTAGCGTGTTCTGTGGTTTAAAAGCTCCAACAGTTGAGACAAGTTGTGTCCTGATTTTTACTTGTCCAAGAATAACCCAGTAAGTGAACACTTTAAACATTGCATCACCTGTTTTGTGTATAATTCTTTTTGTGTTATCAATAAGTTACACTTTGAGCAACTGCAAGAGGTATAATTTACCTAAGGTGGTTTGTTGACACATATAACTGAAACACATTTTTACCTTTATTTTCACATTCAATTGTAATTATATATTCTGTAGAACCTTTCCCTAGGCTTTATTCAAAACTTTTTTTCTAGATGAAGTTTGTTTCATATCCACGTTTGGTATTTATGGACATTCTTTGTTTTGTACCTCTGCACATTGGCAAGCTTCACCCACTGCTAAAATGTTAAGCAGGTATTATGTTAGTCTGCTTACCTGTTAGTTATATATTGCACTGTTTCAAGATCCCATTAAACATATTTATCTGCCCCTATACACATGAATTCGGATCTTAATTCATAACATCAGGATCTAAAAATTGTGCAGCTTTATGTTATGTAAATTTGTATAGCACACTAATCACCTGTGAGGGTATCCAGGCGCTATGGCTGGTGTACAGGTTTTGTAGGCTCCTCAGTGTTTATTCGAAGAGCAGGTTTTCAGCTTATTGCAGGATTCAAGGAGTGAGCAGGAGGCTATAATGTGTTGATGGAGGTCGTTCCATGTTTTGAGTTCGATGTAGGAGAATGAGTGACCTCCTGCCTATCTTAGTAGATGCTGGGAGTGTGTGCGAGTGAGAGTGAAGCAGAGCGTAGGTGTCTGGAGGGCTGGTGAAAGTGTATGCAGCTGTTCAAGTATGCTGGTCTTGTGTTGTATAGGGAGCATTTGAACTGGCTACGCTTGTGAAACGGGAACCAGTGAAGCTTCCTGAGGTGTGGTGTGATGTGGGTGCTGTGTGGGAGTTTGACAATGAGTCTTGCAGTGGCGTTCTGGAAGATCTGGAGTTTTTGTAAGAGTCGTGTGGAGATTCTGACATAGAGAGTGTTTCTGTAGTCTAGCCTGCTGGTGATGAATGCTTGAGTGATAGTCTGTTTGACGTTCTATGCAGCCATTTGAAGATCTTTTGCAGCATGTGTAGGATGTACAAGCAGGAGGTTCCCACTGTGTTGACTTGTGCTGGCAGTTATCCACAGTTGTGATGCTCAGGAGTACAGGACGTAGGTGTTACCAAGGCAGTGCCGTGGGCAACACAAATTCTTAGATCCTCATTAGGAGTTGCTCGATAATTGGTGTGCTATTTATTGCACTTAACAAAATACAGCTCTGTTCTGTCAAAATGTATCAGGTGCAACAAATGCCACCATTTATGAGTTTTTGGGAACTACCATTCCCTTGATAGATATCATCAGGTTTAGGCAGCTGATATTTAGCACAAAGCTCATAATTTTGGTATGTGCTGCATAGTATTGTTAAGCATATGAGATGATTAATAATGATGGTCATGGTGATGATGAATTCACTTGTGTTGCTTTATGTGAATTCTGATTGCCCATGCTTCTTGCAGGTGTACCAGGTATCACTCACAGTACTGAAACAGAGAGAAGTATTCAAATTAGCTGATAGTGACACCTGAGTCCTTCTCCCCTAAATGTTTCTGTCCATGCTAAGTTCCAAATGTTAATGCTGAGAAGATGGCCACAAAGAAGGAGGTTCTTGCAACAATGTGGACAGTGGTTAGTAGAAGAAGTAGTCTCTTAGCATCACTGGAATCAAGCCCTCATCCTTTTTTTCAGGAAAGTGACATACCTGCTGCACTCTCCTGAGGGCAGAAAGTGGCTAGGATCAACAACAGCACCACCACCACCACCACTAAAACCTAAGCCCATGTCTCTCAGAGCATCAATGACTGCAGTAGTGAATCTGAGATGGAATTGTCTCAGCTGCAAACTGAATCAACACAGGAAAATATACAACATGAGCCATATTCAGCAACAAATCTTCTGAAAGTAGGAGCAGAACAGGAGGTTGAGCTTCCTGCTGAGCAAGAAGTTGTTGTCAAGACTGCTCTTCCCTCATCGACTTCATGATCACCCGCAAGCAAAAGGAAGAGTAGTTCCCGATCCTCTCAGAGCCCTCGTTCTGATGGTCCAGATATAGATGGGACCAAAAGTTGGCAAGCAATAGATTACATGTGCATCACTGCACAGTGAATTTCTTTTCTGGGTGTTAGCCAAATGTTAGCTTCTTGTCTCACCACTGAAGATAGTTTTCAAGACATTTGGAGGCATACAAAAGCTACACAGTTCACCATGAAAACATTGCATACAGCTGCTAACATCTTGGATGAGTATTATACAAAGGCCTATGATTGGTTTAAACACAGACAGCTCTCTAAATTTGTTAGCACTTACACTGGCAGTAACATAGTCAAAGCCATTGTTGTTGTTGCGTATTGTCTTTGTTTAGCGCATTGCATCAACATAATTGTGCCGGACTTTCCCCCCAAAATAAGATGTGCTGAGCAACATACTGGTCACCTGCTGAAGAAAACCCACTAACAATCATTTATTCAAAGCCTTGAAGCAGTTGAGAATCATTCAAAAAACTGCCTTTGAAATACCTCGTACAGGAGGTGCCAAAACTTTGGGACTCAACCCTCTTCAGGCTTAACACCTGTTTGAGCAGTACAAGCCTACCAAAGTTCATGTAATTCAACGGAGAGGGGATTCAACTGACAAAGTCATGACAATGAAGGAGAACAAATGGGGGTTACTGGATTGCCTGCTGCAAATGCTACCTTCTTTTGAGGTCATGGCACAGGACGTCAGCAATGAGGACAGTATTTGGAGCCATGCAATTGCATTGTTGCATCTGCTGGAGGATCAGTTAAAGAAGGTGGAACAAACATTCACCAATGTGATTGAAAAAGAAGCTTATTTGGTGGATGGCTTGATCCTTTGCTCGAACACTAACCAAATGCTGCAAAAAGAGATTGTAATCTATCTCCAAAGAGTGCATCTGTACCACAATAATGGAACTATGATACAAAAAAGTGCTGGGCACTTTCATTACTGTGACAGAAACTGATGCTTTAATTTACAAGTCAATGGATGGTCAGAGAAGGGAGTGATCTAGAAGAACAATGACAGCAAATTTGAGGTCAGGGCAGAAATTCTGAAGTGCAGCCTTCAACATCAAGCGAGAGTGGTGCCATTGGCTCATAGTCGCTGAAGCAGCAACCAGCTTCATCACCAGTTTCTTAACCCACAAAAACAACAAAATGAATTTACTGCCAACCTCTGCAATAGGGTGGTTTCGTATGACAGGACGTAAGATAAGTGCAGAGGCACAAGCACACCAGGTGGCAGCACCATTGACAATTAAGAAGGTGGTTCAACCCTATCGGGATGACCCAAGGTGTACATGGATCAAGTCCCATTGATCTATGGGAAGGGAAGAAGGCACATTGGCCAGTGCTAAGCAGGCTGGCAGTAAAGTATCTAAAATGTCTGGTAGCCAGTGTGTCCTTGAAGCGTGTGCTAAGTGCAGCTGGCACAGATGGCACAGTCAGCAGGAACAGTTTCTCACTGCACAATGTGGTGAGACTGACAATGATTAATATAAATCAAGACTTCATAGTAAAAGATGATAGTGCTCCTGAAGTAGCTAACATTGAGATGGGCAATTGGCCTGCCATCAAAATCTGATGAGTGATTATCCTCTGGATAACCCTGACCCGCTGAGTTTGAGGACAAAATCTGTTTTCCTGACTATTATAAAACAGAAGTTATCTATACAAGGACTGCTTAAAAACTATTTTAAAGAGTGGCAGTAGCCACTCTGAAGTCATAGTTAGGATTCCTAGAGAGAGAAATTGTTTTACTTCGTAATAACTTTGTCACTGTTTCAATGAATCTCCATGAAACTTTACAGACCTAGGTCCTCATTATGACATTGGCAGTAAATTCTGAATACAGCCACGGTGACTGCCGCCAACATACTGCGGTGGAGGCGAACATCCGTCTGCCAGATTATGACACATATACACAAAACCGACAGAAGCCAGCCACAACCACAAATCCTCCAGACCCACTAAATGCGATAAACTGTCAGAACTAGCACCCATACCGTTACGTCACCAAAACAACGCCCTCCAAATAATGACCCACGAATCACTGCAGCGGACACTCAACGGCGGTAAACCATTGGTGGTGCTCACCGCTACGGCAGGAATGGCTACCCAAATACAAAACAATACAAGATTGGCCAGAACAAACAAAAAAAACTGACACAAATACACACACCCCACACACCCACCAACAGCACTATAAAACACCCCCACAATACCCACAAACCTTTGCAAACACGAGTAGACCACCACACCTTGCCACGTCAATCCCAGAGACAAGTGCACACACATACCACAACCACCCATACATCTGTCCCGCACCACACACCACACAGCCCACCACATCACACATCACCCTCTGCACAACACATACACCACACAACACCCATGTCCTCACAAAGGCACCCCCGTTTCACTGATGAGGAGTTGCAGTACATGGTGGAAGCAATAGTCAGGGTAGAGCCACAGCTGTTTGGAGCACAGGTACAGCAGATCTCCATTGCCAGGAAGATGGAACTATGGTGGACAATCGTGGACATGGGAACGCCATGGGACAACATCCACACACAAGGGACGACATCCGGAAAAGGTGGAACAACCTATGTGGGAAGGTGCGCTCCATTGCAGCAAGGCACCAGCTTGCCATCAGGAGGACTGGCGGTGGACCCCTACCTCCTCCCCTACAGCTGACAGCATGGGAGGAGCAAGTGTTGGCAATACTGCATCCTGAGGGACTCACTGGAGTAGCCAGAGGACGGAATACTGGTGAGTCACCATTAACAACCTATCACCTTCCATACATGCATGCCATCTCACCCCGTCACCCCTCATTCACCCCACTCCATCCCACACAGTGCTCCACCCCAATTACCACATCTAAATGTCAACCCCTGCATGCCATACCCACAGCAAGCACATCCCTTCCAGATCTACATGCACAGCATGGAGAACTACCAATCTCACAATACATCACCATACACAACCAAAGGTGGGAGGACAACACCAATAACATTGGGAAAGGTAGACAAGAACTACTGTCCAGGAGGTTCTCACAAATGTCCTGGGGGCATGCCAACAATCCCAGGACAGTATGGGTCAGGTGCTCAACATCATATAGGAGAACCAGCAGCTGCAGGGAGAACACCACCAGGAGGTCATGCAACAATTGGAGGCCTTGAATACCACCATGGCCTCCATTGCAGGGGTGCTGGCAGACATGGCCAACACCATGAGGGAATGGACTGCACAGCAGCGGGCCCCTACCACTAGCCCATCACATCCGCTGCAGCTAGTGGGCAGGAGGCCCCGCCACAGGACCCACTGGCCACCAGCACCCCTCCCCCTGCAGAAAGTGAACCACCCTGCAAACATTCCCTGTGACTTAGACAGAAGCCAGAGACACTTGCCAAGACCAAGCCAGGGAATGAGACTCTCCTGGTTGTCCCCCTTGTGTCCCACCCTGTCACCTTGTCCACTTTAAACAGCCTTTGCTCCACTTCCTATGGACCCTTGGACACTGGACCTGTGCTACAAACAGACTGGAACAATACCCTGGACTTACCTCCACCATCACCCCATTCCATTACATTTTCAGTCACTTATTTGCACTACAATAAACTCCCTTGAACACAATTTGAGTGACACTGTTTTACGTTTTGAAAATGTGCATTTGCGGGAACAGTCACGTCGAGTGCAATAATCTGAACACTGTGATAGCATGCAAATAATGACTTGTAACTGTCTGTAGTGATCACATAAGGACATTGTTGTCATATCACCAACATCTGGAAAATGAGAAGCTATAGGTGACAGTAAGTTGAGATGCAAAGGAAGTGAATGCCATTATGCTACAGCCACACAGATAAATCAATAGTCAGAGTAATGGTCAGTTCCACTGTGTCTGTGTGTCATTGGAAATATTGTCGTATAACTAATGTTCTGTTGTCCTCATCCTCATCCTATGCCTCCTCATCCTCACTGTCCTCATGGTCTACTGCTGCCACAGGGGCATCTCCAGTCCCTGCATCCTGCAGAAAAGGCACATGTCATCTGAGGCCAAGGTTGTGCAACATGCAGCATGCCACTACTATCTGGCAGACCTTTCCGGGTGAGTAGCACCGGGATCCACCTGTCAGATGGAGGCATCTGAACCTGGCCTTCAGGAGGCTGAATGTCTGCTCGAATATTCTTCTGGTTTGCCCATGTGCCTCATTACAACGGTCCTCGGCCCCTGTCCTGGCATTCCTCACAGACGTCAGGAGCCACGATAGGTTTGGGTAGCCAGAGTCACCTGCAAGTATTAAGGGACATTTAGTCTTACACAGTCCTATGGGGAGAATACCTGAAGGCATACACTGACATACAGTGGGAGGGGGCTCTGGCTCACCTATTAGCCACACCCTGTGTCTCTGTAGTTGGGCCATCACATTAGGGATGCTGCTATTCCTCAGGACGGAGACGTCATGCACCGACCCAGGATACTTGGCTGTGACATGGGAGATGTACTGGTCCATCAGGCACACCATTTGCACATTCAGTGAGTGGAAACTCTTCAGATTCCTGAATACCTGTTCATTCTGGCAGGGAGAGACAAACGCAATATGTATACCCTCAATCGCCCCAATAATATTGGAGATATGCCCCATTACAGAGAATCCTGCCTTCACAATGGCCAAATCTTCCACCTGGGGCAAAGCAATGTAGCTGCACATGTGTTTCACCAGACAAAATCCTTGCCAGCACGATTGAAAACATTGGCTGTGAAATTCCAGCTGCCAAGCCCACTGTCACTTGGAAAGAACCAGGTGCCAGGAAATGGAGCACTGATAGTACTTGCAAAAGAGGGGGGATCGAAGTGGGATGACGGATAGCTGATATCAGGTCAGGCTTCAATTGGGCACACAGCTCTGTGATTGTGGCTCTGTCCATTCTATAAGTCAGTATAATGTGCCTGTCCTCCAGTGTAGCCAAGTCCACAAGGGGTCTGTACATGGGAGTTTTTCTTCTCCTCCCATTCATCCGCAGCAGTAGGTATCTAAGGGACACAAGAGTGAGTAGGCTGTCACAATTTGAACAATGGAACCTCCACCTCAGTGTACATGTTGCATTTATGTGATGGGACAGTGGGAATGGCAAGGTACATGCAAATCTAAGCAGTGAAGCAGTAAAGGTTAATCTGATCGTTGTCCATCACCATGAAATGGTGACCGCCTGTCCTGTAGGTAGGGACAGGTGAAAGTGAAGTAACTCTGCCGACATTGAGCATCGTGGCAGAAGGCGTCTTACACCGCTGTGCAATTCCTCGTTGGATAATATGGGGCTCTATGTAGTACAGTGGCGAATGGGGATCTGCGCCGGAAGTGACGGTGTACACCGCCGTGGACGTGACCTCCATTTTCTATCTGATTCCTCACTTGTTTCCTGACCTTCAACAGGAGAACACCTACAATGTGTGTGCTGCTGTGATCTGTGTCTGACACCTACCATGGCCCATGTGACCGGGGAAAGGGCCCCTGCCTTCACTTCAGAGGAGTTGGAGCGAATGGTGGATGGGGTCCTACCCCAATACGGACTGCTGTATGGGCCTCCAGACCAACAGGTGAGTACACCTTAGGCCCGATGCATGTGGGAAGGATGCATGGAGATGTGTGGGCAAGCATCATGTCATCGGGGGGGATGTCATGTGGTGGTGTACATGGTGTGCGCCAGGCAATGTGTGCTCCAATGCTGGAGGAAACGGGATTGGTGGGCCATATGTGTGACAGGCTGGATTGTATGTGTAATGGTGTCCTTCCATCTGTATCACCTCTGCAGGTCATCGCTCATCAAAAGAAGGGATTATGGCATGCCATCGCCAATGACATGCAGACCCTGGGGGTCTATGGAAGGCAGAGCACCCATTGTCAGAAACGGTGGGAGGACCTGAGACCCTGGGCACAGAAGACCACGGAGGCCCATTTGGGGATGGCCTCTCAATGAGGAAGGGGTGCCCGTCGGAACCCAATGCCCTGATGGGCCGCATACTGGCGGTGCCCTACCCAGAGCTGGATGGGGGCTTGAGAGCATCAAAGCAGCCACATCAGGGTAAGTACAGTGGCCGTTACAACAATAATTTGTAGGTGGCATGGGATCCAGGTGGTGGGTGTTAGTGGGTGCCCCTTAATGCCAGGCCAGACATTGCAGGGTGATCCAGCTCCAGTGTAATGGTTGAAAGTGAATAGAAGGTAACCTAGCTATGTTTCATTCCATGTCAGACAGGGCTTAATGGGTGCCAGGAGGGGTGAAGTTGGCAGTGGTTGGCCCTCATGTTGCTGTGGCATCTAGACAATTGTTTGATAGTACAATGCATAGTGCTAAATACTGATCCCTGTGTGTGATGATATTGTGTATGCCTTCTGTGGTGTTGGTGCAGTAATTGACCTAGTGCTCCCTTTCTCCCCCCCTTTTTTCTTCTGTCATCCTGTCCATGTGTGCATTAGCATCATCTGGCGGAGGAGCAGGGGCACTGGTGACAGAGGGAGCTGCATCCCACAGGACCCAGGAGGCAGAGTCCACCGACGCCGGGGGAACAAGTGGGACAGAGGGCGAGGGAAGCACCACGGCGGGAACAGGAGGAAACAACACTGACTCAGATACCTCCTCCAATGGAAGCTACCTGGTGATGGCGAACACCTCTGTGACCACCGAGCTGCAGGTACAGCTGCCACCCCGTAGCCCCTCAGTGAGTTGCCTGTGCCTGCTCACCCAGGAGGGTGGGCATCTCCTTCGCCCCAGGCACCTCAGACCCTGCCCCAGTGAGCCCTGCTGCTGTGAGTGAGGAGGCTATTGACCTCCTGAGATCCATATCTGTAGGGCAGTCAACCATTGTGAATGCCATCTAGGGGCTGGCTCCCAGATGCAGCAATGCAATGCATTCCTGGACGGCATCCACAGTGGATTGGTGGCCCAACAGAGGTCTATTCAGGCTCTGGCCTCCTCTCTGATGGCAGCCATTGTCCCTGTTCCTACCGTCCCCCTCCAATTACCACTTCCCAGTCCCAGTCTCCTCAACCCCGACCCATTCCATGCACTCATACAGACAAGCATGAACACAAGACAACACACAAGAGTGGCACAGTCAAAGACACAAACACCAGCCAGTTGCACACACAACCACATCCACTGCCTCCACTGTCTCCCCCTCCTCCTCCTCCTTCACAGTCACATCCACACTCACACCTGCATGCACTGCTTCAACATCCACCACCAGCATCACCATACCAAGCAGCACACACAACTCACTAGCAGACATCTCAACAACATCCATGCCCACACTCCCTGTGTCCTTTCCAACCCTGTCTGTTCCCCTCTAAAGGTCACAAACACAAGCACTCAGTTACCCAACAGCCATCCACCTCACATCAGCACACTCCCAATGTACCTGCACCCAAGTCCAGCAGACGTACTCCTCCAACAACCACTCTCTCAACCTCCACTCCCATCCCTCCTCCCTCTTCCCACTCCACCATCCCTAAAAAGCTTTTCCTTGCCCAACTTGACTTCTTTCCCCCCCCCCCCCCATCCTGGCTGTAAGAGCAGGGTCCCAACGACCCAGCCCAGCACCTCAGCCAAACAGTCCACAGAGACAGTGGAGGCACCTCCTAGTTGTGGAGGCAAGACAGTGATGGATCCCACTCCACCAGCCAGGAAGAGTAAGAATCCCACACCCACTACCATGAAGGGGAAGAAGCCTTTGACTCCTGCCATGAAGGGGAAGGAGGCCACACCTCCTGCCATGAAGGGGATAAAAACCCTCAACTCCTGCCATGAAGGGGAAGGAGGCCACACCTCCTGCAATGAATGGGAAGAGGCCCTCTATTTCGGCCATGATGGGAAAGAAGCCCTCAACTCCAGCAGATGCTGGCAGGATGACACCACCACCACCAGTGGTCACAGAGCCCTCTCCAGCTGAGACAGTGCAGCCCTCACCTCGAGCAGAGGCTGGCAGGACGATACCACCGCCACCACCACCAGTGGTCACAAAGCCCTCACCTCCAGCAGAGGCTGACCAGGAGGCACCTTCAACTGCTGACACAGTGCAGCCCTCACCTCCAGATGAGACAGTGCAGCCCTCACCTCCAGCAGAGGGCATATAGACCACCCTCCAGGGACTGCTGTGCAAGGCGCCCTCTCCAGAATCAGTGGGCAAGTCACCCACCTGACAGACTGTGACCTTGCACTCCCCAGCATAGGTAAATAGGCATAGAACCCCCGCCAGAAGCAGTGGGCAAGTCACCCACCTGAGAGACTGTGGCCTTGCAATTCCCAGCACAGAGAAATGGGCATGGAGCTCCCTCCAGAACCAGTGGGCAAGTTCCCGACTTCTGCTGTGGTGCCCCCAACCCCCATCCATCTGATGTGCCTGCCCACTTGCAAAATAATGCCCTTGCAGAGTTCTGTGCTGATGGTGTCAGGAGACAAGTTGGGCCTTGGACCGTGCCCTGCGGCCTTGTGGGCCCTTTGTACTTTGGACTGGGCATTGGCCCTTTGTGGGCATTTGTACATATCTCTTTTTTATCCAATTGGTTCATTTGGTGGCTTTTCACATTCAGCACATTCTCATTACTGCCTTCTTGTTGTCCTTGCATTATTCTGCCTTGTGTCATGCGACATTGTTTTTCCTCTGCAGCCGGTTGTGTGTATGGTGTGTGTCGTGCGTGTGTCACTCTTCTTTTCCACCCTCCTTCCCTTGTGTGCTAGGCGGCTGTACTCACCATCGTCATCTTCGTCGGCGTTAGTGTTCCAGGTGGAGCATGGTGTAGAAGAGCATCAGGAAGACTTGCAATTCCGGTTCCATGGCGGCGTTGGTCTTCTCTGTGTCTCTGTAGGTGAGTCTTTCGTCTTCTGTGTTCTGTTTCCGCCAGGCTTTTGATGGTGTTTGTTCCGCCCCAGACATCATGGTGGTGTACTGTGTCGTAATATGGTGGGCGGTACTTTGTCTTCCGCCTGGCTGTTGATGGCGACCGCCGGCGTTCGTGGTGTTAACACCCTTGCGGATGGTGTAGTACATTGGCTGTCTATGGGAGTTCTCACCGCCATGGTCATAATTTGGAGGTAATTACCACCGGCCTGTTCGTGGTATTTCCTCCACTTTATCACTCACAGCCAATGTCATGGTGAGGGCCTGTGTGTCTTTGTATTCAAGTAAATTATGTGTCTAGATTCTAGGATACAGGGGCGTTTCTCTGTATTTCCTCTATGTTTCATAACACAGTCAATGCCAAAAAATCTTAACTGCCATTCATCCCCATTGTGCAGTGCATCAAAGTGTATCGCCACTGGGTAGGAGAATTCAAATATTTTGATTGCCCTTTGTTGTTCTAAAATTCTCTTTTTCAATGGGAATTTTGTACTGCCTTGTTCCTGTTGTCTTTGTTGCTGCGCAATTTGGAGATCCCTTTGAAGGGCCCAGTTGAATCTCTTTGCACGTGCTAGAATTTGACCCTCAGCATAATCAATAATTCTTACTTATACAAACAGATTTGACTGGCCCAAAAGGATCTTCAGATTGCGCAGCAACAAAGACCACAGACACTATTGTAGGCAGGACAAAATTCCCATTGAAAAAGAGAACTATTATCGACAGGGTCGAGCGAACATTTGAGCTTCGACGTTGAAGGACAAACCTCCCTGGCCCCTTTAAGGGTGTTCCCCCTGACCTTTGTTCACTAGTTCCAATTATTGCAACAAAAGAGAGAGCAAGGTCCTTACGACCAGAACCAAATGAAGGGAAGAGAAAGAGGAAGAGGTAAAGGAAGAGGTAAAGGAAGGGACATCAAGAAAAGCAAAGATTAACACAAAGAGGAAGAAGGAATGAACAGTGAATAATTAAAAGGCATATTGGGCGATTGGATTTATTAAATGATATGTCTATTGTCAACTTATCCTCAAGTACTCTGATTCCGAGTGAGGAATCCCTGTTGAGATTTGGTTTATCATTTTGTCCTCCATTCTGATATGAGTTATGTGGACATGAGAATAGATTTATTCTTGTGTATAGGAAAACTTAAGTTGATGAATCTCCACAAAATGTTCACTAGAAAATCAATTGAAACAGGTGGAATGTCAAGGGATGGCCCATCTGTTTTTACATTACAGGACAATGATTCAATCTTGAGTATCCATGAGTTAGAACTGAATAGGGATGACTTTGTGGTACATGCTGAGAGTCAAACATTGAGGTCCCAGGCTTTTATTTCAGACATGACACAAAGTTGTGGCTTGAAATCAAGGTCCAGATTTAATCCAATGTTCCATATGATAATATTGAGGTGTTTCGTGTAGTAATGACACAGGAACCGATGAAGTTGAGGAACAAACGAGGTTCTACAATGAAGGATAATTTAAACAAAGAACATAGAGACGCCCTTACAGCCTCATGAAGGATCCTGGCCTGGTTATCAAGCCCTCCAACAAAGGAGTGAATATAGTCCTAATGGATTCTGAGGACTACAGAGCGGAAGCTCTCAGACAGATAGGGAATTCTAACTGTTATGAAGAGATTGGTTGGGACACATAAAAGACAGCTATTCACACATATCACGCTATGCTGAAAGGTTGGTGGGATGCGACACTGTTGAATGACGGTGAACATCACTTCCTTAAAACTGACAGTCCTCGGGTACCCGGTTTGTACTTACTGCCTAAGATACATAAACATGCCACTAAGCCACCAGGGACGTCTATTGTCTCTTTAAATGGGGGCCTATTGGAGAATACATTGATTTTTCTTGACTATTTTTGGCACCTTATGTTAGGAATTTGAGATCATATTGTCTTGATAGTACACATTTTCTACAATGAATGCCCACTGTAAGGTGGGAGAATACGTACCTAGTGATTCCCTTGGCTGTGTGTTCTCTTTACACGTGTTTTGATCAAATGAATGGGGTGGAGGCATGCATGCATTCTTTTCAGGGCAGGTCGATCTCCATGTTAGATGAGAAATATGGTGAAAACGATGATGATGTTATGTCTGGAGCAGAATACTTTTTCCTTTGTGGTGGGAGGAACAGGTAGTTTGGATGGAAGGCAATGAGAAATACACAGAACAAATACCGGTCTGGATAAGGTACATTGATGGCCTGTTTTTGATCTGGGAAGGACAGAAACATCTAGCTGTGGAATTCATTAGCACATAATGTTTTCAATCTGAGTTTCACACAAAAGATCAGTAGAACACATTGTGAATGTTTGGATGTTGCAGTTACAGTAAAAGATAACAAACTCACTACTGCCTTATTCAGAAAGGAGACGTCAGGCAATAGTACCCTGCACGCCTCGAGTCACCATTCTATTTCCTTGATCTGTAGTATACCCTACGGTGAATTTTTGAGAGTTCATCGTAACTGCAGCACGGATGACAGTTGCAACACAGAGCAGGAAAACATGGTCTGTAGGTTTAAAAATCGTGGGTGTTCCCATAAGGTCTTAATGCAACTCAAACAAAAGATATGCAACATCACACATGAGAGTGCACTTTTCAAGGACAATCTAAAGAACAGAAATAGGAATTGCAGCCCTGCACCTGTTAGTGCAGGTGTTTTAATAAAATTATTAATGAGTGTTCATGTATTCTGAATAAATGATTTATGTAGAAAATGTAATAATGTAGAAAAATAATGCACGCATTTGAAAATGTGATTACAAAGAGTGTCTGCCAATGTTCACAAAATGTACTTAGTAATGAATTAATATTGTGAACATGTTGAATATATGTTTGACTAATGCAGTAATATGTCATATTAAGGGTTCTGTATTATGCTCTAGTTTTATTAATTGTAGGCCTTAACTTAGCGAGTGTCTTGACCTAGTTTGCCAGGCCTAATGTCAAAGCTGTATTTCTTAATGTTTAATAAATGCCTGTCCTAGAGAGTTAAACTGTGATTTTCCATTTTGCATTATGTGCTCGTAGCTGAGAATTGTTTCTCATGAGAACCGACTGCTAGAAGACAATGTTCTCGCTAATGTAACATTTTCTGTGAAATGTGTGTGCGTGACTGACTTTCTCAAGAGGAGAGCAATGGAGATACTGACTGGAGTGGAAGCTGCAACAATATTGTTATTTGACAAGCCTGATGGTGAGGACATTGCAGGACAAACCAATCAACGACATGTGAATGGAGCAATAGAATTAATAGATTTGGAGTTTTAGTTTTATTGGACAAAATGTGAACATGTGATTACCTGACCAATAGGGATTTGGGAGATAGTGTTAGGGGATCTAACATAGCCGGACTGCGCAGAGAGGAGAGACACATTCAAGCTTTTGCCATTGCGCTATTTTTCCTATTCTTCTGGAGGATTTACCTCTATTCTTTCAAGTTGCCTAACGACTTTGCGTTTTCTGGTCTTTGATGCTGAATCCTGATGCCTTGCTGATAAACTGATGTCCTGAGGATGAAGACTGACTCTGCTTGCTGATCCACACTGAGGATAGATAATGTAAATTAGAATGTTGATTATTATGCATATTTACTTTTTCTTTCTAAGTACCAACTTCATTGTTTTGATAGAGCCATAGTTAGATGTTTTTCCAAATTTGTGTTACTAAATTGTTTTGCATGAAGCCCAACATGCTGATGCTAATTTGGTGTTAGTTAAGGATCCTCACTAATGAAATCATGCTAATAGGGATTAATATTTGATGAATTTCTCTGCTAAACTTAATGTATGTGATTACTTTGACGCAGTTGACTTTGTTATTAATTTGCACCATAACTTTAGAATGTGTTGTAGTTCAAGAGTTGATTAGATTATGGTGGTCATTCCAACCTTGGCGGTAAAAGCCGCTTACTGCTGTCAGAAGACCGCCAACATACCGCCGCGGCCGCGGTAAACCGCCACGGTCATTCTGACCCACAACAGGCAAACCGCCAAAATACAGACATCCACAAAAGTCCGCCACACCAAAGGCCAGCGAGAAACTGGCGATGACCTAACCTCCACCGTCACGCCAACAGAAATACACCCACACTATCACGACACACGAATCCACGCGCCGGTCTTTCAACCGCGGTATTCCATTGGCGGTACACACCGCCGCGCTCAAAATACACACACATTTACAAAACACATCCACATTGGACAAATCGAAAAACACACACCTGATACACATACACACACCACTCCCACACACCCAACACAATATAAAACACACACCCACATCACCCACAAACACCCACTTCTACAGAATCGGGACCAAGCACTGAGAAAAAGAGAACTGAGCACCCAGACACGCATTTAACTTTCACCCAGCAATATTTCCACGCACTTCACACAACACACCAATACACATCACCACACAATCCACCCCACACATCACCCACACCACCCCATGGCACCGCAAAGACACCCCAGGTTCTCCGAGGATGAACTCAGGGTCATGGTGGAGGAAATTGTACGGGTAGAGCCACAGCTCTTCGGGACACAGGTGCAGCACACCACCATTGCCAGGAAGATGGAGCTATGGAGCAGAATAGTCGATAGGGTCAACAATGTGGGACAGCACCCAAGAAATAGGTACGACATCAGGAAGCGGTGGAACGACCTACGGGGGAAGGTGCGTTCAATGGTATCTAGGCACAACATCGCGGTGCAGCGGACTGGCGGCGAACCCCCACCTCCTCCCCCAGAATTTCAACATGGGAGGAGCAAGTCTTGGCGATCCTGCATCCTGAGGGCCTCGCAGGAGTATCTGGAGGAATGGACTCTGGTACGTCTCATCTTCACTACTTCATCCCCCCCACCCCACCAGCATGCCAACTCATACCCCCACCCTCACCCCAATCACATCCTGCTCCTTGCAAATGTCTCCACATCACAGCCCACCCATACCAACACCAAGCCCTGCATGCGACCACAAAGGATGGACACCCATCACCAAAGCATGCCCACTGCACATACCCATCCCCCACCAAATCATCGTCACAAAAGCCCCCACACAGGAATGCCAGCACTGGGGTACAAGGGCACCCACCCATTACACGCTATGGCACAAACAAATGCAATAACCATACTTTTATACCCCTGCAGGACCCGAACGCCACATCACCGCGCAGGAGGGTCCACAAATGTCCACTCCACCCCCAGAAGAGGCCCACAGTGAGGACAGCACCTCTGTCGACCTGGATCTAGATGACCAGCCCGGCCCATCGGGGACCTCGGGACAGTTGGTTCCCCTCAGACAGCCACAGCCCATAGCAGACCTTCCCCCCTCTGGGAACACCAGCACAGCACCCACCCAGCGGGCCCATCCCTCAGTCCCCAGGACACGTCAATCAGCGGTGTGTCCACCACTACAGGGCACCCAGGTTAACCCACCACCCCAACAACAACAGGGACCTGGGGGCAGTGGTAGTGGGCACACGGTCCAAGGGACAGAGGCACAGGGAAACAGGGGAACTGGGAGGGCTGCTGTGCGACAGGGGGGGGACAGGCCCAGGAAACCCACTCTCCACGAGGCACTCTCCTCCATCATGGGAGCATACCACCACTCCCAGGAGATGATGGCGACGGTCCTTGCCAGGTTTCAGGAGACCCAGCGCATGCAGGAGGAACAGTATTTGGGGTTCAGGGAGGAACTACGAAACATCAGTTCCGCCCTGGCCACTATTGTAGGGGCTCTGAATCAGGTAGTCACCACATTGCGGGACACTGTGGCACCACAAAGGGCCCCTGACACTAGCATGGACCAAGAACTGCCTACCACCTCCGCCGGCGCTAGTGGACAGGAGGCCCCGCCACAGGACCAACAGGCCACCAGCACCCCGCCCCCTGCAGAAGGAGAACCACCCCGCAAGCGGGCCCTGAGATCCAGGAAGAAGACACCAAGACCCCCGCCAGGAAAGGATACCTCCCTGATTGTCATCCCACTGTCCCACATTGACACCCTGTCCATTCTTATACTGCCCATGCTCCACTTTCCACAGGTGTTTGGACATTGCACCTGTGAGACTAATAGTCTGGACTCTGCCATGGACAATCCTCCACCATCACCCCTCGCCGATTTGCAATCACCCACCAATATAGAACACTGAAATAAACACAGGTATTGCACAAAACAATCAGGAGTCTGGCTGTGATTTTGTACTAATGTATTAGACATTACCGTCCGAAAATGCATATTTACATTGTGATGCCAACATACCACTGTCACACAGCTGTTGTCCATGGGGAAACAAAGCAGATGTCACACACTGGGGGCCACATCTCTGAAATTGGAAGGGAAAGTCACAACTCAGTTACCATACACTGGGGGAAAAGGTCAGACAGTAGAGAGGTAGTAGGGGTTAAGTATATGTAATATGACGGGTTGGACTCTTACCTGTGTGTCATTGAAAATACTGCTGTATTACTGTGTTCCTGTTGTCTATGTCGTCCTCTTCGGCTTCCTCTTCTTCACTCTCCACAGGCTCCACAGCTGCTACAACACCACCATCTGGACCATCCTCCTGCAGAAAAGGCACCTGGCGTCGCAAAGCCAGGTTGTGAAGCATACAGCAGGCCACGATGATCTGGCACACCTTCTTTGGTGAGTACAATAGGGATCCACCTGTCATATGGAGGCAGCGGAACCTGGCCTTCAGAAGGCCGAAGGTCCGCTCGATCACCCTCCTAGTTCGCCCCTGGGCCTCATTGTACCGTTCCTCTGCCCTTGTCTGGGGATTCCTCACTGGGGTCAGTAGCCAGGACAGGTTGGGGTAACCAGAGTCACCTATTAGCCACACACGGTGCCTCTGGAGTTGACCCATCACGTAAGGGATGCTGCTATTCCGCATGATGTACTCGTCATGCACAGAGCCAGGGAACTTGGCATTAACATGGGAGATGTACTGGTCTGCCAAACACACCATCTGTACATTCATAAAATGATAACTCTTTCTGTTTCTGTACACTTGTTCACTCCTGCTGGGGGGTACTAAAGCCACATGGGTCCCATCAATGGCACCTATGATGTTGGGGATATGTCCAAGGGCATAGAAATCACCTTTCACTGTAGGCAAATCCTCCACCTCAGGGAAAACAATGTAGCTCCGCATGTATTTCAGAAGGGCAGACAACACTCTGGACAACACCTTGGAAAACATAGGCTGGGACATCCCTGATGATATGGCCACTGTTGTTTGAAATGACCCACTTGCAAAGAAATGGAGTACTGACAGCACCTGCACTAGAGGTGGGATCCCTGTGGGTTGGCGGATGGGTGACATCAGGTCTGGCTCCAGCTGGGCACACAGTTCCTGAATAGTGGCTCGGTCAAGCCTGTATGTCAGTATGACATGTCTTTCCTCCATTGTCGACAGGTCTACCAGCGGTCTGTACACGGGAAGATTCCTCCATCTCCTCGCATGTCCCAGCGGACGGTGCCTATGTAGGACAACTGCGAGCACAGAGTCAATCAGCCCACAGGTACGTTGCCACAGTTTGCACCAAACACAATTCCCAATGCATTGAATGGTTTGTGGGAGTGTTGATGCAAGGCCTAGGTATGTGTGACGCAGTTAAAAGTAAGCCATGTGGGCCCTTGAAATGGCGGCTGCCTGACCTGTGAAGTGTGACAATGGGATGTGAGGTCAATGCGCTGGCGTGGCACACCGTGGCGGTAGGCGGTCGAAGACTGCGGCGTAAAGCAGCATTGGTTAACATTGAACCCTATGGGTCTCAGGAGCCAATGACGATGTGCGCCGGCGGACGCGGTACGCACCGCCGCGGTACGCACCGCCGCGGTACGCACCGCCGCGGGCGTGACCACCATTTTCTATCGGCTTAATCACTCGATACCTGATCTTCGACAGGAGAGGACCTACACTGCAAGTGCTGCTGTGACCTCGGTCTGGAAGAGACAATGGCTCATTCGACTGGGGAAAGGGCCCCTGCCTTCACTGCTCAGGAATTGGAGAAACTCGTGGATGGGGTCCTCCCCCAGTATGCGCTACTCTACGGTCCTCCAGACCAACAGGTAAGTACACTGGGACCATGCTTTGTGGGCAATGCCTGTGTTGAGTCGGGTGGATGAAAGATGGTGGGGAGGGGAGTGAATGAGGCATGCATCAGACGACGGATGACAGGATGTGCCACATGGCAAGGGTAGGGATGGGGGGCCACTCACATTGAGGGTGCAGAAGGTGATGACTCTTTTTCTCCCCATGTACATTTCACATAGGTCAGCGCCCACCAGAAGATAGCCATTTGGCGTGCTATCGCCAAGGACGTCCGGGCCCTGGGGGTCCACCACAGACGGGGCACCCACTGCCGGAAGAGATGGGAGGACATCCGACGCTGGAGCAGGAAGACGGCGGAGGCTCAGCTGGGGATGGCCTCCCAACTTGGGAGGGGTGCCAGTCGGACTTTGACCCCCCTGATGTCCCGGATCCTGGCGGTGGCCTACCCCGATTTGGATGGGCGCGTGAGGACATCACAGCAGACACAAGGGGGTGAGTACAACCTCATTCTGCTGACTTTGCGCGCAGTGGAGGTGTCTGGGTGGGAGAGGAGGGCTGTGGGTATCACTAGGCCAGGGCGATTTCTGTAGGCTAAGCCCCTCCGTAAGGCATGGCCCTGTGCCCCCGCCCCCACCTCTGTAGGGTGCCAAGTACAGTTATCCATGGCCCTGTGTCATCTATGTGTGCAGTTGTCGTCCATAGGCTTGTAGGCCATGTCCCACGGATTGAGTAGTGGACCCCAAGTGCGCGGCATAGTGCAGGGGGCTTCTGTGTCTGTCCTCTCCGCCAACTGTGTCGCCAATGCATGCACTCAACATGTCTTTATTTCCCCCCCCACCTTTTTTGTGGTCTTCCTGTTCATGTGTGCATTAGCATCATCAGGCGGAGGAGAAGTGGCATCGGAGCACGAGGGAGCTGCATCCCACATGGCCCTGGAGGGCCATGCAACGGATTCCGAGTACACCAGTGGGACGGAGGGCGAGGGGAGCTCCACAGCGGGGACTCGTGCAGACATTAGTGACACGGACTCGTCCTCTGAAGGGAGCTCCCTTGTGGTGGCGGCAACATCCGTGCCCCCAGCAACAACAGGTATAGCCGCCACCCAGCGCACCAGCACCGCCCTCCCAGCAGCCCCTCAGCATTTGCCCCGTGCCCGCTCACCCAGGAAGGTGGGCATCTCCTTTGCCCCAGGCACCTCAGGCCCTGCCCCTGTCACCCCTGCTGCCCTCAGTGAGGAGGTCATTGACCTCCTGAGGTTGCTCATTGTTGGGCAGTCTACCCTTTTGAATGCCATCCAGGGTGTAGAAAGGGAGGTGCACCAGAGTAATGCATACCTGGAGGGCATTCATTCGGGTCAGGCTTCCCATCAGCGATCGTTCAACACCCTGGCCTCAGCACTGATGGCAGCAATTGTCCCTGTCTCTAGCCTCCCCCCTCCAACTTCCTCCACCCATACCCTATCACCTGTACCTCTGCCTATCCCAGACACACCATCAGACCAGCCTGCACACAGCTCAACACCCAAGGGAAGCTCATCCAGACATAAGCACCACACATCACACAAGCATTCACACAAGCAACATCCACATACAGACATACCAACACCCACTGCCTTCACTGTGTCCCCCTCCTCCTCGTCTCCCTCCTCCCTCCCTGTCACGTCTCCACTCACACCTGCATGCACAACATCTTCAGCCACTACGTCCATCACCAGCACACCCAACAGAACCCCCCGCACACGTGCAGTCACCACCCCCACTACCATTTACACGTCCCCTGTGTCCTCTCCCACTGTGTCTGTGACCCCCTCTTCCAAGCTACACAAACGCAGGCAGCCACCCACCCAACAGCCATCCACCTCACGACAGCATCCAGCCCAAGCACCTGCACCCAAAGACACCAGACTGAAGACTCCTACAACCACAACCTCTTCCTCCACTCCCATACCCACTACACCTACCAGTCCCTCTGTTCCTAAATTGGTTTTCCTTTCCAAACTTGACCTCTTTCCTACAACTCCCCCACCCCGTCCATCTCATAGGACTCCAGTCAGCACCTCAGCCACCACAAAAGCGGGACCTGGAATGACAGTGTGCCATGGACTGTGGAGTCCCCCACCCTCAAGGGCAGCCAGTTCAGGAAGGAGCCAAGGCACGGCCAGCCCACCCCCGGTAAAACATCTGAAGATTGTCAGTGGCCGGCGCGGGAGGCCGAAGACACCAGGGACCAAAATCCCGACCATGGCTCCGGCAGGAAGTGTGGTGCCACCTGGCACACCGCCAAAGGTGGGAAGGGCCACAGGTGAACAGGGAAGGCTGGGAAGGGCAGCACGCCTGACATGTCTGCCAGCAGCCCAGCTGGCCAGGAGGGCCCCGCCTGCCCCATCCCAGGTGGGCAGGAGGACACCCACAGGCCCGGTACTGCAGCCCAGGAGGACCCCGCCAGCCACACGACAGATGGGCAGGAAGGCACCGCCAGCCACAGGTCAGGTGGCGAATGACCTCCATGCCATGGCCGGATCCGCTGAGCTGGACACTCATCCGATGCACCGCTGAACCGGGCACCGCCGTCTCAAGCACCGCTGAACAGGGCCCTTCATCTCAAGCACCGCTGCACTGTGCACCGCCGTCTCAAGCACCGCTGAACAGGGCACCGCCGTCTCAAGCACCGCTGAACAGGGCACCGCCGTCTCAAGCACCGCTGAACAGGGCCCTTAATCTCAAGCACCGCTGAACAGGGCACCGCCGTCTCAAGCACCGCTGAACAGGGCACCGCCGTCTCAAGCACCGCTGAACAGGGCACCGCCGTCTCAAGCACAGCTGAACAGGGCCCTTCATCTCAAGCACCGCTGAACAGGGCACCGCCGTCTCAAGCACTGCTGAACAGGGCACCGCCGGCTCAAGCACCGCTGAACAGGGCCCTTCATCTCAAGCACCGCTGAACAGGGCACCGCCGTCTCAAGCACCGCTGAACAGGGCACCGCTCTCTCAAGCACCGCTGACCCATTGGCGGAAGGGGCAGGCCCGCCTCTGTGTCAGGCAGGGCTGCACAAAGCACTCTGGGCACCAGTCCCCCTCCAGAACCAGTGGAGACTGTTATCCACTTGTGAGACTGTGGCTTTGCACCCCCCAGGATGGTACAGTGGGCAAGCCACCCACTGTAGAGACTTGAGAGACTGTGGCTTTGCACTCCCCAGGATGGAACAGTGGGCAACCCACCCACTGTAGAGACTTGAGAGACTGTGGCTTTGCACTCCCCAGGATGTAACAGTGGGCAACCCACCCACTGTAGAGACTTGAGAGACTGTGGCTTTGCACTCCCCAGGATGGAACAGTGGGCAACCCACCCACTGTAGAGACTTGAGAGACTGTGGCTTTGCACTCCCCAGGATGGAACAGTGGCCATGGAGGCCCATCGTGGATCTGGCGTCGTGGACTCATCTGGCTGAGGTGCCCCGCCTTCCCTTCCCCCTGAGGTGCCTGTAGTTTTCCTATCTGATGCCCCTGCAGTGTTCTCTCCGTTGGAGTCAGGTATCCTGTGTGGGCTTTGCCCATGTGATTTGGGCCCAGTGGTCCACGGACAATGCCTGCTACAATGATCGGACTTTAAAATTTATGGATATAAAGGTTTTAGATGTGTGATATATTTTTAAGCCAGTGATACAATATATTCGAATGTTTAGAATCATTTCCTTTTGTCTTTGCATTCTTCCGGGGGGTTTGGGGGGGGGGTAACTGTGATGTATTGCTATGCATTGATGTGTGTGTTGTAGTGGGTGAGGGTGGGGGTGGGTGTGTCGCGTATGTGTGTCCCCGTAATTTTTTCCCTCCTCCCTCCCCTGTGTCGTAGGTGCAGTACTCACCGTTGTCTTCTGCGCCGGCGTTCGTGCTCCTGGTAGAGGAGCAGGTAGACAATCGCTGGGAGGATGTGGAGTTCGGGTTCCATGCTGTCCAGATTCCTCGTGGGGTGTATGGAGGTGAGCGTTTTCCGTTCGAAATGGCTGTTTCTGCCGTGTTTTTATCGGCGGGGCTACCGCCCTGGAAAAGGAGGCGGATTGGTAGATTGTGATTGGGTGGGCGGTACATTGACTCTCGCCTGTCTGTTGGCGGTGACCGCTGCGCTGTTTGTTTGTCCCGCCGTGGCGGGTGGTGTGTTGAAGTGGCGGTCTCTGTTGGCTGTTTACGCCAAGGTCGGAATTCCATTTTTTTTACCGCCAGACTGTTGGCGGTTTAGCCGCCGCTTTAACACCGACCGCCAAGGTTGGAATGACCCCCTATGTTTCTTCCGTCGCTTTGGACAGCCAGTATTGTTTCTGTGTGTGTTTCATTTGATTTTGAGATTAATCTACATGACTTTAGCATTGTTAATATAGGGAAATAAATATTCCAACTTTTATTAAAGTTGTGGTTATTCATGACTGAAAGGTCATGGTGCGTGACAATTACTGACTATTGATTAATGATGTTATTGATTCTTATTGATTATTGAATATTGCATATTGGTTATTAATTATGTACTGGAGCTATGGTAAGAACATCTTAATTGCGAGTCAGAGGGTTCATCAACCTATTCGCGTCCCCTTGTAAGTTTACTTATTAAGATCAGACGTGCTAACAGAAATGGTAGCAGAGGTAATGTCTCCTTAAGAGCTTATCATAGACGTCCGGTACAGAGAAACAAGTATTAACAGAGACAGTAAGAGAGGCTGACGATTCGTCTCCCTAAGAGCCTGGTATAGTGTTCCTAGAAATGGTAGCAGCTTGATGAGCTTGTTCTTTGAGAGTTCATTATTGTTGAAATTTGGATTTTGTTTTTCAATGATGCTAATTGGAAAGAAAATGAGGTTCCCGTAAGCCCAGAAATGACTTTCCAAGAATCCTGGATCCTGCTAATGGTTGTTTGTGGATGTTCTCGGTGTTCTAGTGACAATGTGAATAAAGTAGGTTGCGCTTCCACAGCTTATGCAAATCTCAGGTGAATTGTGGGGTTTGTGAGGGCTTTAGGGAGTTTGCGTACTCCAAATGAAGTTGTAGAAGGAGTGTGCGTACTCCGCAGTGTGAGAGTAGGGAAGTCGTCGAACTTCATATGTCTGTGGCGCTTTGTGCTCAAAAATTGTCCACATGGTTGTTGATGTACAAACCCTGCATGGTCTAAAACTCCGGAATATATTGAAAAGTGTATGAGATACTTGGTTTTATGTTGTCATCTGTCTGGTTTAGTAGGTTGATCGGGTGTCGTCAACGAGTCAGAGTGTGAGTAATGTGTAGGAAGAAAGGAAAGCAACTAGGAAGACTAATAGAAGTCCATCCGAGAGTAGGGAGTCTAGAAAGTCTTCAACAGTGGAGGAGGAATCGGACGATGATGAGTTTATTACACAATTATTGAGAAATCACCCACCACCTGATCATGAGACATCACCACAGCACATGAGAGTGGCCCAAGTACCAGTGCTGATCCGACAGCCCCAACACCGGTCAATGGGACAGTGTGCCCGATGCAGGTTAATGCTAGCCTGACACAGAATGCGATGCAGAGTGGTCTTAACGTGCCTACTACTCCTGTAGTACAAAACCAGGTGCATCCGCCACAGGTTCAGAGAATTTATCCCGATGTGCCCATTATGGAAATGACTTTGAATTTAATGGTGGCAACGGAACAGATTTACCCAAGACCGATGTTGGTTCAGACTGAACCAACTCCACTTTTATTGCCCCAAGTGCAGAAGCAGGTAATGCCAAGATTTACTCCAGTAACAGGGACACAGTCAGGTACGACTCAGAAGATGAATCAGAATATGGGAGTTGCTCTCCCACAGAGTGTAAGTGCCAGACAACCCCAGATGCTATATCGCTACCTATTACTGTTGGTCCAGCGGGTCCCTTATTTGCACAGAGGAAAACTACTGTAGGTGAACAGGGAGCAATGTCCCAGAGTATAATGAGGGGAGTATAATGAGGGGAGAAAATGCTCGAGTAGTCTCTCCTGTGGGACAGACTTTCGATGGATCAATATCATTGTTAGACCTTAGTCCAGATACTATGGCAGGGTCAAACATTAGCCAGAGTTTGAAATTATTGACACTGCAGACCCCAAATGTAGTTGCACAGCAGGTGCCATCAGTCCAAGCAAGTAACATTTTTCTACAAGGATTGACAGCTCAGCAGTTGACTAGATGGTTAGACAAGCTGAATACCCCACAGAGTTCTCCTAAAGGAGAGGAGTATTTGATGTGTGCTAGACTAAGCATGGAAGTGGGTGAACTCATTGAGGGAACTATGGGGGTGAACAGGTTAGAATCTTACACAGAGGCAGAATTGAGATATTTGTGCCTGAAGATTATGAGAGAAGGGAGCAATGTACATCAGAAACTAGCAGATTTGGTGGCGAAGTATGGCATAGAAATAGAGAAAACAAAGCATTTGAAAAGGAGTTACAGATTGGATTTTGAGGCTAAAGATTTTGAACACATGAGATCTGCCAGAATGAAGGCACACCATAAGGAATTGCTTCAAAGTGGTCAGATCTGGGGAGCATTAGACAAATGGGAAGACAGATGGGTAAAGAAAAGAGACAAGAGGAAAAGGGATTCTTTGGAGCTGACTGCAAATGTGCAGCAGGATAAATATCCAGTGAAAAGTTTATCAATGAGAGAGATTCCAGGGGGGGATTTTCTTCATGTCCTGTGGAGCAGAAGTGACATTCTGTCATTTACAAATGATTATCCAAAATTGAGAGAAAAGCCAGTAGAGTGGTATCAGCAAACAGACAGGTTTGTGAAACTTGCAAAGTGCCTATGGGAGTACTTGAACACATTACTAGAGAGAGTGGTTCCAGCTGATCTGTCGATTGAGTGTAAGAGGTGTGTAGATTGGCCAACAAGTGAACCAGAGAGAGACAAGAATACAGGTGCACCATCTCCTGAGGTAATAAAATATTACTATAAGGTTATTGCATTTTTAAAAATGAGAATTTCACCCAAGAATATCGATTGGCAGAAGATTGACAGGACAGCTCAGGAGGCAAAGGAGTCAATACATGCGTATTATGAGAGATTGTTGCAGGCGTTCCAGCATTACAGTGGTACAGAAACAATTAAGGCAAAAGAAATGTTCCATTTTGTGTTCAGATTTGTGGAAGGGTTGAGACCTGAAATTAGCCAGATGATTAGGAGCCATTTGATTTGCAGGCAAGCAAAGCCGATTGATGAGGTGTTGCAGTATGCAAGATACTGTAGTGATGAGATTTAGTTGAAGCCGAAAAAGTTGAAAGAGAAGGCAATGGTGATGCAGATTAAAGCAGCTCAAACAGGGGTGCAAGGGAATTTTCCACAGCAGCAGCAGGGAAACATGATGTTTCAGCCCCAAATTAGAGGTTGAGGTCATGGAGGAAATATGAACCGTGGTCCAGACTTAGGGACTTTAGTGGTTCAGAATGATGTGCAGGGAATAAAGAAGTTATTGCCATGTCACGTTTACAGAGCCATTGGACATTGGAAATGGGAGTGTCCAATGATGGTGCAGGAAGGTGTAGTTAAGCAGAGTAATGACATCAACTCATTCCAGAATGCGAGAGGACCGAGAGTGAGAGGTCCTAATCCAAATTTTCAAACTAATGTGAATCAGATGCAGAATTTTCAGCCCATGCAGCAGGTGCAAATGCCACGAGTACAAATGACACAGTTGCAGCCAATGCAACAGCAGATTTCCCTGGTACCTCCATAGCAAATTCAAATACCTCAAGCCCCAATGGAGCAGCAACAGATGATGCTTTCTCAATAGGTCACAGGTCAGAGGCTTAACCAAAGTAGTAACAGAGTGCACCAATTCCCGTTACACAGAGAGAATGGAATAAATGATGATTGGATGAGTGACAGTTCAGATGAGGAACCATGTGTGCTTGCAACCTCCTTAGACGTAGATCAAAGAGGACCCTATGTGAAGGGAAAGGTTATGGGTCACAGAGTTTCATTTTTGGTTGACACAGGAGCTACACGCTCTACAGTGAGAAGTGCAGAAGTTCAAAATTTGCCACTTTCAGATACAACAGTTCAGGTTGAGGGAGGAGCGAACCAGTATTTGACAAACCTGATTACAGATCCAGTTCAAGTTGAGGTTGGCAACTTTCTGGGATTGCAGAAATTCTGTCACGGCCCAATTCCTTGGGGTCTGTGCCTTGCTGATTAGAGGCCCACCTCCAGGCAGCACCAACTCAGTTGCCGTGATAGCACTGACGATTGGAGAGGCCAGGAGGGGGGAAGGGAAAGCAGGATAGGAACAGCCAGGAGGGAAATCTAAAAAGGAAAAATGTTATACACAGTATAAAGCATCAACAACAGTAATTATAAATCAGACATCACAACATAGTGATTTCAATCAAACATGTTAAACAGACTAAAAGCTCTCTAACCTCGCTTGGGAACCTAAAAGAATTGGCACTCCAGACCAAAACAAGAATGTACCAAAGAGCATATGCCAGGAGCTCAGGAGCAACAATAAAACCAAGAACAGAAACCAGTAAGCCAAAGGTTAATCAAACAAGAACACCGTTCTGCATCGGAGTCCACTCGCTCCCCTTGTTGTTTTTTTTCAAAACAAAGCATATACTAAAAAGAAAACAATGCAAAGATCGTTTCTCACATTTCCTCAAACATGCATCATATAATATCATGAACGATCTACAAACATTAATCAGCAGGATATAAATGTTTTAGGCAATTGACAGCTACTTAGATACAGTGCATTCAGCAAAGAACTCTGAACAGGATTGCCGGTTGAAGGAAGCCGGTAAACATGGATACAACAGCTATTCAACTCCGAAGCCCAGAGGAGGGATCGGAAACAAAAGATAATTGCTTAGCAACAAAATAAACACTAGCGGGGAAAGCCCAGTTGGAACGGGCTCACCGGCAACGAGTTTGAACACTCGTTAGAAGGATCCTTCAGTCCTGCGCCGGAGCCTGACAAATTCGTAGTCTGAGATTCAAGTCCGCTTTCCCTACTGTGTAAAACGAAGTGTTCCATAACTTGTTCATATGATGGAATTAGGATTCAGACGACTAGTGATGATAAAGATGACCAAGCCCCAGAGATAGAAGGTGAAACTACAAATGAGGAGCACTCTCTGATCTAATTTTTCCCGATGTTCACAGTGAAAGAGCTTCCTCCTGATTTGCAGGGAGCGGTTAAAGAGGAAGTGTGGGATTTGACAGGAAAAGAAGTAGGTTTGATAAAGGGAGTTGAGGCAGTTAAAGTTACTGTGAAGCCGAATGCAGTTTCCCTCAACTTCCACAATACCACATGCCTCAAGATGTCCTTATGAAGGTAGCCCTGATAATTGCAGATTTTGTAAAGCAAGGGGTTTTGAAGGAAGTATTGAGCAGTCCATCCAATTCACCGATAATGGGTTTGCAAAAGTCCTGTGGCAAAGTTCGAATTGTTCAGGATTTGAGAAAAATAAATGAGATTGTGGTCAAATGTTGTCCCGTGGTGCTAAATCCAGCTGTGATAATATTTCAGATTCCATGTGATGCCGAGTGGTTCACTCTAATTGATTTGTCGCAAGCCTTCTTTTCTGTGCCTCTTCATGAAGATAGTCAATTTCTCTTTTGTTTCAAATTTCTGGATCAAGTTAATTGCTGGTGCAGAATTCCTCAAGGGTTTTCAGACTAGCCTTCCATATTTAATCAGATCTTGAAAAATAATTTGGAGTCGTTGGAATTGCCTTTACAATCGACCTTGGTGCAGTACATTGATGACTTTGCCGATTGCGTCCAAAACAATGGACGAGTGCAAGCATGATACAATTGCGCTGTGGAACGATTTGGGAAAGAATGGTCACAAGTTGTCTCCACTTAAATTGCAATACTGTCAGAAAGTAGTGAAATATTTGGGTCACCAGATTGAGAAGGGATCAAGAAAGATATCCAGACAAAGGATTACCACCATATTGCAGATAAATCCCCCGACCACACAGAGAGATGTCAGGATGTTTTTAGGGATGGTAGGCTATTGTCGCCAATGGATTCCAAATTTCTTAGTCATTTCGAGACCATTGCAAAAGCTGACTCATAAGAAAGTCACTGATCCTATAGTGTTAGACCAGGCTGGAATGAAAGCGTTCACTGAAGTGAGAGAGTCTGTGCAAGGCTCCAGCTTTGGGTATGCCTGATTACACTAAACCTTTCACATTGTTTTGTCATGAGCGTGATGCATGTTTTTTGTCTGTCTTGACACAGGTCCATGGAGGTGTAAACCCCCCAGTAGCATCAGCTTTACCGGGTTGTTTGTGTGCAGTTGCAGCAGTTGGTCAAAGCCTTATATAGTGTGAAGGGATTGTGACGGGACATCCTCTGACTGTAATGGTCCCTCCCTCTATTGAGATTCTACTTACAAGGACTAGAACCCAATATTTGACTGGTGCGAGGTTGACCAGATATGAAACGAGTATTCTAGGGTCACCAAATGTGTCATTGGAAATATGTACAGTGCTGAACCCTGCAACCTTTCTTCCAAATGAAAATGTTGAAATTGAAAAGATGGAAGATGTTGAGCATGATTGTCTTGAAGTAACTGAGTTGTGCGCAAAAACTGGACCTGACATTAGAGACACCCGATTGGAAGAAAATTACCAAATTATTTTTGTTGATGGTTCTTGTCTGAGAGACAGTGCAGGGACACTGAGAGCAGGACATGCTGTATGCACAATTACTGGTATTTTGGAAGCTTCTTGCCTTCGAGGAGTATATTCTGCCCAAGTAGCAGAAGTGGTAGCCCTTACTAGAGTGTGCCATGTTTCTGCTCAGCTGAGGGTTACCATCTATATGGATAGCCAGTATGGATTTGGAATAGTCCATGATTTTGGCCAGTTGTGGTCACAGAGAGGTTTTATGACATCTTCTAGTTCACTAGTGAGAAATGGTGAGAGAATTAAAGCATTGTTACATGCTATTCAAATGCCTGAAAAGATTGCAATGGTGAAATGCAGTGCACATCTGAAGCCGCAGGACTTTGTGTCTTTAGGAAATGGATATGTGGATCAAGTCGCAAGGTTTTGTGCAGTGAACTGTATGTCGTTCAAAGACAAGTGGGAATTGTTATCTGAAGAAGATGAAACCTGTACAATCTATGCATTGTAAGTAATTGACACTTTAGAGGAACAGAAAATGTTGCAGAATAATGCTGACAGGGAGGAAAAACGTTCATGGAGCAAAATGAAATGTGTGCAAAGACAAGATGAATTGGGGGTTTCAAAATAGGGTCAATTGGTTTTGCCAAATAGCTTGTTGTCTGAAATGGTGAGGTACTATCATGGTCAAGCACATATTGGTCCATCGTTGTGTCATTTGCCAACAACTAAACGAGGGGAAAGGGCCAGTGATTAATTTGAGCCACATTGGAAGAGCACAAGGTCCATTCAGCAGGATGCAGAGGGATTTTATTGGGATGCCTGTGTGTGGAGGTTTGAGATATACGTTGGTGATTGTTTGCATCTTTAGTCACTGGATTGAAGCTTACGCTACACAAAGAAATGATAGTCTCACAGTAGCAAAACTACTGCTTAGGGAACTGATACCGCGTTTCGGGTTTCCGATCTCTTTAGAATCAGATAGGGGAAGTCACTTCAACAATGAAGTAATTAAATTACTGTGTGCAGCGTTGAACATTGAGCAGAAGTTGCATTGTAGTTACTGCCTTGAAGCATCAGGACTAGTGGAACAGATGAATGGTATCTTGAAGTCAAGAGTTGCAAAGATGTGTGTGTCCACCAATTTGAAATGGCCTGACGCATTGCCTCTAGTGTTGATTTAAATGAGAAATACACCTGACAAGAAGACAGGATTGTCGCCACATGAGATCCTTATGGGCAGAGTCATGAGGTTGCCAGCGGTGCCTGCAAATGCACTTGTCAACATTACATATGATATGGTGCTGCACTACTGCAAAGGTCTGGCTGATGAGGTTCGCTCTTTCTTTCAGCAGGTGGAAGCCACCACTCTGCCACTGATTCATGAACCAGGGCACAATCTGAGAGCTGGAGCCTGGGTTATGGTCCAGAAACATGTGAGGAAAAACGTGTTTGGAGCCTCGTTGGAAGGGACCTTATCAGGTAGTTCTGACAACTACCGCAGCTGTGAAGTCCGCAGGAATTCCAAACTGGATTCATGTAAGTCACACAAAGAAAGTGGCATTTCCACTGGATCATGAAGATGAAGAGTTGTTGAGAGTACCAACAACACCGAGACAAGTCTCAGGGCCGGAAAGAGAACAAAGGGGAACTGACACCGGATCTGAGCCAGTTGAGGACGGTTCAGTCACTCCTGTGAGAGGTGAAGGAGAAGACCTCCAGGAGGGTGACGGAGAGCCTATCTCAATTAATGCAGCAGGAGAGCCTAGTCAGAGGAGGGCTTTCCCAGAAGCAGATGATCTTCAGAGACAAACAGAACAATTGCCAGACCCATGGGGGAAAGCAGTTGAGTTGGATCAAAGCTACTGTGATCAGACTCCTCCTGAACCGATCGCAGGTCTGTCAAGAGAAAACACCGCAGAACAAGGAGAAGGTTGAAGTTGGACTCTGAAGAGAACCCTGACAAAAGGTCCACTGAAAGCAGATAAGTGGCCGGAGTCGCAAGTAGAAAGAGGAAAAGGAGTGGTTGTTTATACAACAATCGAGGAAGAAGTAGATACCACAAGGAGAGAAGATCTAAGTGAAGGAGAACTGAATGGTGATCGAAAATTGCAAAGAAAGAGAATAGCAAGTCAAAGATACACAGGTCCTGAATGGGCGTACGCAACTACAAGTGAATGGCAACAAGAATTTTTATCTTTTTGTTTTGTTAGAGACATTCCGGGTCAGTATTTTGGCATGTGAAGGAAGCTGATGAACTGAACTGTTGGAACAATCTGAGAGAAATCTTTGAGAGAAAGAGACTGTTGAAAGTAACCGGATGATACATTGATAACCTGATTTGACTTTGAAACCTGATTTTGACCAAGCAGATAAATGATTTTGCCATGGGATCTTGCAAGTGAGACTGAGAGCTGTAAATAACTGCTGAAAAGAAGAGTTACCTATTTTTGATTTTTGATGAAAAGTTTTTCTAACTTTCCTTCTGCTTTCTGATTCTTTACAGATCATGAGCAACATTAGTCAACAGGGTAGGGATAGTAGGCGTTGTAAATATACAAGTATTGGTTTGGTGATTATGGCCCTCATTACAACATTGGCGGTAAGTGCCGCTTACCACCATGCTGACTGACACCAACATACCGTTACCGCGGTGGTATACCGCTACGGGTATTATGACCCACACATAGAAATCCGCCACTATACAGACACCCACACCAGTCCGCCAGCCCAAAGGTCAGTGATAAACTGGCGGTACCAAAACCCACACCGTTATGCCAACAGAAATACACCCACAGCATCATGACCCACGAATCACCGTGGCAGACATTCAACCGCTGTAAACCATTGGCAGTACATACTGCCCCGCTCAAAATACACACACACTAACAAAACAGCACCACATTGGACAATTCAAACTACACACCTGACACACATACACACACCACACCCACTCACCCACTCACCCACAACACTATAAAACACACACCCACAATACCCACAACCCTTTACGACTCAAACATTTTGGCAAGTGAGAGAGAGACAAGCCAGGAGCACCCACTCAATCTAAGCCACAAAACACCATCACCCATACACCATTGATGCACCTCACAGCACACACCCCAGCACATCACCCCACACACCCTCACGCATACCAATCACACTACACCCATGGCACCACAAAGACACCCCAGGTTCTCAGAGCAGGAGCTAAGGGTCATGGTGGAGGAAATCATCTGGGTAGAGCCACAGCTATTCGGATCACAGGTGCAGCAGACATCTATTGCAAGGAAGATGGAGCTATGGCGGAGAGTCGTGGGCAGGGTCAACGCTGTGGGACAGCACCCCAGAACAAGGGATGACATCAGGAAGAGGTGGAACGACCTACGGGGGAAGGTGCGTTCCGTGGTAGCAAGACACCAGATAGCTGTACAGAGGACTGGCAGTTGACCTCCACCTTCTCCCCCACAACTAACAACATGGGAGGAGCAAGTCTTGGCGATCATGCATCCTGAGGGCCTGGCAGGAGTAGCAGGAGGACTGGACTCTGGTAAGTCAAATCTTTACTACTTTATCCCCCACCCTACTTGCATGCCATCACAAACAACAACCCCTACCCTCACCTCCATCACCCCACCACCTCACATATACCCCACCATCACAACCCACTCATCCCAAAACCAAGCCCTGCATGCAACAACAATGCATGGACCCCCATCACAGACGTGCATTGACACCCATCACCACAGTATGCGCACTAGTGACAATCGCTTAGCCAAACCAAGCACAACTCACACAAGCCAAAGCTGCCTTGCTAATACCAACAATTGAGGGAAACATATCCATGCACAAGATGGCACACGCAGATACAATAACACTGCATTTACATCCCCACAGGACCCCCACTCAACGTCACCGGATAGGAGGTGCCAGCCACATCCAGTCCCCACCCCTGAAGAGGCCCACAGTGATGACAGCAGCTCTGCACGTCTGGATCACGATGACCAACCTGACCCAGCCACAGTCCCAACTCACCACAGAGCCTCCCCCCTCAGGAAACACCAGCACAGCATCCACCCAGCGGGCCCATACCTCTGTCCCCAGGGCACGTCAATCAGCAGTGTGTCAACCACTACGAGGACCCCAGGCAACCCCACAAACGCAGGACGATCGGGGGGGTCAGTGGCAGTGGGCACACGGTTCAGGGGACAGAGGCACAGTATTATTTTCACAAACTGTAAACATTGAAATTCAAATGTACTGTAATATTTACATAGGTATGACCTGCAGTGGGCAGCAGTAAACACACCAGGAGCCAGAGTGGGGCTCAGAGATCTGAAAATAGAGATGCCAAAGGGTACAGTAAGTGGCCATAGAAATAGGGAAATCAGGGGATATGTCCCAGTACATAAAAGTCAGCCTTCACTGTGGCCATATCCTCCACCTGAGGGAATACGATGTAGCTGCGCATGTGTTTCAGCAGGGCAGACAACACTCTGGTCAGCACGTTTGAGAACATCGGCTGAGACATCCCTGATGCCATGGCCACTGTCGCTTGGAAGCAACCACTTGCCAGGAAATGGCACACTGACAGGACCTGCACTAGAGGGGGGAGACCTGTGGGGTGGCGGATAGCTAAAATCAGGTCTGGCTTCAATTGGGTACACAGTTCTTGGATTATGGCCCTATCAAGTCTGTAGGTCAGGATAATGTTCCTGTCCTCCACTGTCGCCAGGTCCACCAGGGGTCTGTACACGGGGATGTCTCCATCTCCTATTCATTGTCAGCGGTTGGACTCTAGGGTGAAAAACGGTGAGCAGAAGGTCATATTCACACACGTCAATATTAAAATGCATTTCATCCTTTACAGAAACAGTATGTGAACTCATGAGTCAGTTGATGTGCCAATGTCTGCTGTGACGCAGTTAGGTGCCATGCCTGTGCCCCACTGAAATGGAGGCTGCCTGACCGGTGATGAGAGACAAGTGGAAATGAGGTAATTCCGCTGGAGTTGTGCGCCGTTGCGGTTGGCAGTCGACGACCGCCGCTCAAGATCGCATTGGTTATCATTGGGCCCTATGGGTTCCAGGAGCCTATGGCGATGTACGCAGCTGGTGACGGTACGCACCGCCCCGGACGTGACCGCCATTTTCTTTCTGTGCACTCACTTGCTAGCTGACCTTCAACAGGAGGGGACCTACACTGCAAGTGCTGATGTGACCTGTGTCTGGAAGCGACAATGGCTCGAGTGTCTGGGGAAAGGACCCCTGCCTTCACTTTCGAGGAGTTGGAGAGACTAGTGGATGGGGTCCTACCCCAGTACACTTTACTCTATGGTCCTCCATCAAACAGGTGAGTACACTGTGAGCATAATGCGTGGGCCATGAGTGTATGGAGTGCTGTGTGTGTAAGCCCCGTGTAGGGGGGGTCTGAGGGGTGTGTGAAGGGATATGGTGGGGCATGAGTATGACGGTCCAGACGGTATGACTAATCCATTTTCTGCTGTATTTTCTCTGCAGGTCAGCGCCAATCAGAAAAAGGGTATTTGGCGTGCCATCGCCAAGGAGGTGCGGACCATGGGGGTCTTTGACGGGTGGAGCACCCACTGCCGCAAACGGTGGGAGGACCAGCGCCGCTGGGCAAGGAAGACGGCGGAGGCCCAGCTGGGTCTGGCCTCCCGACGAGGAAGGGGTGCCCGTCGTACCCTGACCCCCCTGATGTTCCACATCCTGGCGGTGGCCTATCCAGAGTTGGATGGGCACTTGAAGGCATAACAGCAGCCACAAGGGGGTGAGTACAGATTAAGAATCATGACTTTGCGCGTGTTAAGGTTTTACCTGGGTGGGTGATGTGGGTTGTCCGTGCCCCTAGGCCAGGGTGAACATGACAGGGTAGGTTCAATGATGGGCAAGCTCAGATGTACTCCAACCCCAATAGTGTTAGGGGGCATCTACTACTGGGCAGGGTCCTGTGGGTTTCAGGTGTGTAGCTAATGGCATTATGCATTGTACCCCAATGGCTGGTGACTAGCATTGTAACTGGTAGTGCATGGCCTAGTGCATAGGGCTGTTCCCTGTGTGTTGTGTACACCAACCCTAGTGTTGTTGCTGGCAATGACCAAGTGTATCCTCTGTCTCTCCCCCCTTTTTGTTTTGTCACCCTGTCCTTGTGTGCATTGGCATCATCTGGCGGAGGAGCAGAGGCACCGGCGACGGAGGGAACTGCATCCCACATGGGCCTGGAGGCCAAATCCACCAACGGTGAGGGCACCAGTGGGACGGAGGGCTAGGGGAGCACCACGACAGAGACAAGAGGGGACACTACCGACAGCGACACCTCCTCCGATGGCAGCTCCCTGGTGGTGGAGGACACATCTGTGGCCACCCCAACTACAGGTACAGCCGCCACCCCCCGTACCAGCGCCACCCTCCCAGCAGCCCCTCAGCATGTTTCCAGTGCCCCCTCACCCAGGAGGGTGGGCATCTCCTTTGCCCCAGGCAACTCAGGCCCTGCCCCAGTCAGCTGCCCTCAGTGAGGAGGCTATTGACCTCCTGAGATCCCTTTCTGTTGGGCAGTCAACCATACTGAATGCCATCCAGGGTGTAGCAGGGCATTTGCAACAAACAAATGCATACCTGGAGGGCATTCACTCTGGCGTGGCGGCCCAACAGAGAGCATTCCAGGTTCTTGCCTCCGCACTGATGGCAGCCATTGTCCCTGTCTCCAGCCTCCCCCATCCAACTTCCTCTACCCAGTCCCAATCTCCTCAACCCCAGCCTATCCCAAGCACACCTTCAGACCAGCAATCACTCAAATCAACACACAGAAGTGGCTCAGGCAAACACAAGCACCACACTTCATCTCACAAGCACCATCCACATGCAGGCACACCAACATCCACTGCGTCCACTGTGTCCCCCTCCTCCTCCTCGTCCACCTCCCTCCCAGTAGAGTCTCCACTCACACCTGCATGCACTACATCCTCATCCACTACACACACTAATGCATATTAATACATCACAGTTACACCCCCCAACCCCACCACTCCATCACTAGCACGCCTATCACTACACGCCCCTCACTGGCAGTCACCACCCCAACATCCATGCACACATCCCCTGTGTCCTCTCCCACTGTGTCTGTGAGTGACCCCTCCTCCCAAAGTACACAAACGCAAGCACACACACACGCAACAGTCATCCACCTCACAACAGCATCCAACCCATGCACCTGCACCCAAACACAGCAGACTGACACCTCCTACAACCACTCCCTCTTCCTCCACTCCCAAACCTTCACCCTCTTCCCACCCCGGTGTCCCTAAGAAACTTTTCCTCGCCAACATTGACCTATTCCTTACCCTCTGCCCCCATCCTTCACCTCGGGCCAGGGTGGCCAGAACCCAGGCGAGCACCTCAGCCACCCAGTCCGCAGCCACTGTGGTTTCTGGGGCTGTGATAGGCTCCAAGGAGGCACCCGTCAGCCCAGCCAGTGTGCCAGCACCACCTGCCAAGGCCAAGAAGGGTCCGTCACCTGGCAAGGGCAAGAAGGGGACACCAGCCAGCAAGGGGAAGGAGGCACAACCAGCCAGCAAGGGCAAGACAAAGGGGGTCATTCTGACCCTGGCGGCCGGTGACCGCCAGGGTCACCGACCACGGGAGCACCGCCAACAGGCTGGCGGTGCTCCCAAGGGCATTCTGACCGCGGCGGTTCAGCCGCGGTCAGAAAGGGTAAACCGGCGGTCTCCCGCCGGTTTACCGCTGCCCCATTGAATCCTCCATGGCGGCGGAGCGCGCTCCGCCGCCATGGGGATTCAGACACCCCCTACCGCCATCCTGTTCATGGCGGGAAACCCGCCATGAACAGGATGGCGGTAGGGGGTGCCGCGGGGCCCCCGTAAGAGGGCCCCACAAAGTATTTCAGTGTCTGCTTTGCAGACACTGAAATACGCGACAGGTGCAACTGCACCCGTCGCACCCCTGCAACTACGCCGGCTCAATTCTGAGCCGGCGTCCTCGTTGCAGGGGCATTTCCGCTGGGCCGGCGGGCGCTCTTTTGGAGAGCGCCCGCCAGCCCAGCGGAAATGTTTGAATGGCCGCCGCGGTCTTTTGACCGCGGTGCGGTAATTTGTCGGCGGTACCTTGGCGGACGGCCTCCGCCGTCCGCCAAGGTCTGAATGACCCCCAAAGACTCCAGCTGGCAGAAGCAAGGAGGCACCACCATCTGCCAAGAGCAGAAAAGGGCTCAGAACTCCAGCCATGGCACTTCAGCCGTCCAAGGCTGCAGGTGAAAGCCTGGAGGCTACCACCACTGCGACCAGCACCGCCACCTGCACTGCGGGCAGCACCACCACCTGCACCACGGCCAGCACCGCCACCTGCCCCGCTGCCAGCAGCACCACTGCCAGCAGCAGCAGCCCCAGTTGGTTGCCATCCAAGGCTGCAAGTGAAGGCCTGGGGGCTACCACCACCACTGCCTGCACTGCCTGCACCGCGGCCAGCACCGCCACCTGCCCCACCGCAGCAGCACCACTGCCAGCAGCAGCAACCCCAGTGGGCAGCCATCCGAGGCTGCAGGTGATGACCTGGAGGCTCTCACCACCACTGTCTGCTCCGCCACCTGCAGTGCAACTGGCATCCACTGAACAGCGGTCACCGTCGGAGAGCAGTGTGTAGTGGTGACTACATGGGCTGCAGTGCATCCTGGACCCTGCAACACCTATTGGTGTGACACACAGGTGAGTGACTGTGACCTTGCACCATCCAGGATGAAGCACACTGGGCAGAAGGCCCCCTCCAGAACCAGTGGAAGAAGCCATCCACTCAGCCTCTCCTTGCCAGGATGAAGCACAATGGGCACAAGGCCCCCTCCAGAACCAGTGGAAAACTGGCACCCACTTGAGAGACTGTGGCCTTGCACTCCCCAGGAGTAAGCAGTGGGCAAACCACCCACTTGAGAGACTGTGGCCTTGCACTCCCAAGGAGCAAGCAGTGGGTGAACCACCCACTCGAGAGACTGTGGCTTTGCACTCCCAGGACCAAGCAGTGGGCAAACCACCCACTTGAGAGACTGTGGCTTTGCACTCTCCAGGAGCAAGCAGTGGGCAAACCACCCACTTGATAGACTGTGGCTTTGCACTCCCCAGAACCAAGCAGTGGGCAAACCACCCAGTTGAGAGACTGTGGCCTTGCACTCCCCAGGACCAAGCAGTGGGCATGGAGCCCCCACCAGGCCAGTGGAGTTATACCATCTCCCGGCTCAGGTGCCCCCCCATTCCCTGTCCCCTTGAGGTGCCTCTGTGTTTTCGATCTGATGCTCCTGCAATGTTCTCTCCGTATTGAGGCAGGAGTCAAGTGTGGCCTTGGCCTATGTGTTTTTGCCCAGTGGATCACGGACATTTTGGAGTGGACATTGTCCCTCCTTTTGTATATATTGTATATATTGTACATACTGTTTATTTCTTAATGAACGTATTTCTCATAATTACTGATATTACACAAATTTTACTCCATTCCTTTTGTCCTTGCGTTATTCCTGAGGGTTACGGGGTGTATATGTAATGTTGTTGCATGTGTTTGTGTGTATGGTGTTGGGGGTGAGGGTGGGAGTGGGGGTGTTGCGTGTTGCGTGTTGCGTGTATGTGTCACTCTCTTTTTCCTCCCCCTCCCCTGTGTGCTGGGTGCAGTACTCACCGTGGTCGTCTTCGCCGGCATTCATGCTCCTGGTGTATGAGAAGGCATACCAGCATGGGAACACCTGCAGTTCGGGCTCCATGGCATCCTGGTTCTTCCTTGAGTGTCAAGAGGTGAGTCATTTCCCTTCAGAGTCCTGTTTCTCCCGTGCTTTTGATGGCATTGGCACCGCCCCGGAAAAGCTGGCGAATGGGTGTGTTGTAATGGAGTGGGCGGTACATTGTCTTCCGCTTGGCTGTTGGCGGTTACTGCCGCAGTGTTTGTTGCTACCGCCGTGGCGGTCGGAGTAATAAAGTGGCTGTATGTGTTGGCGGTTTCCGCCGTGGTCATGATTCCAATTTCTTTACCGCCGGCCTGTTGGCGTTATTACTGCCGCTTTATCACCGACCGCCAGGGTTGGAATGAGGGCTTATGTGTGGGATATTGTTTGTGGTGTTGATTGTGGGTATGTCTGCTCTTGATAAGAGTGAAGCCAACCATACTACTGCTTTTGAGATGACTACTGCACTAACGGCAATAGAGAAGTTTAGGTTAGATAATAAATATTTGCATGAGGATACTAATGCACAAGGAGAACCTTCTTCTAATGTGTTCTATCGCTTGTTAAGTGAGTATGTTGAGACAATACATGCAAGGAATTCTTATGTGTGTATGCAGACTCCTTCATCAGTTGAGGAAGGAGTTACCGACCATAGTTTGCCATTGACTTATGGAATAAGTTGTAGTCTGCTACTAACAAGATTTTATAACCAGGAGTATATACAGTACTTTTACTCAAATTATGATGTTGTGTTTTCGTTTGTCCCTATATTTAGGTACTGGAGAAGAGTAGCTAGGAATAATGACATAGTAATAGTTAGAGGGTTCTTTGAACCTACATTGACATTTGGCACAGCTTATGCACACCGCAATAATCTGACATGCTTGCTTACACCTTTAGAGAAAAGCTTCTTAGATCACACAGATGACAGAAGAAAGGCATTAAAGGAGAAGTTAGCAAAAGGCTTAGAGAAAAGGGCTTACAGGAATTATTATGCTTATCGTGCAATGAAAATGCAAGGGAAATTAGCTTTAGATGAGCAACACGTAAGGAAACTTTGTATGTATAGGCCTAAATCACACACTGACACTGTTTGTGGGAACGAGTGAATGTAAGCGTGTGCTTTTGTTTCAGAGTAAATGGAGGTTTATGTTGAATGGACAGGACCCGGCAATTCCCGGAATTTATTACATCTGTGGTCTTAATGCTTATTACCGTCTTCCAAGAGAATGGTATGTGACATGTTATTTGGGGATAGTTTTCCCAAAGATTTATCAAATGGATGATTTGAAGAAGTTTCTGAAAGTGACTGAATTACAATATATAAGACAGAGGGGGGAGTCCTCTTCTGGTATAGTGGGAGATATATTTGGAGCAGTGATTCCTTCAGTAGGAGTCATTTTGAATTCAATAAAGATTCGAAAGTTGTCTACTATAGTAGATAACATGTTGACAAATTTTTCAGGAGCCATACTCCTGATAGATACTGAGTTAGCTGCTGATAGAGCTATGACTCTTCAAAATCGTCTTGCTTTAGACATTCTTTTAGCAAAGGATGGTGGAGTCTGTAGAATGATTAATTCTAGGCATTGTTGTTCGTATATTCCTGATAACAATATAGAAACTAGAGGTTTAATTACAAATCTGACTAAGGAAAGTGCTCTTTTGAAAGAATTGAAAGAACCAGGTGTATGGGAAAATATTGGCAAAGATTTTGCTTCAGTGGGAAATTGGCTCAGCAACATTTGGAATGGGACACTATTGAGAATCTTGCAAGGGATATACATTTTTGTGGTTTGTCTAATTGGAATATGGGGATTGTGTAAATTATGAAAAAGGATTGCATTGAAAAGGTGAAAGACTAATCAGAGGAGGAAAGAAAAGAAAAGGGAAAAATTGTACAGAGAAAATTCAAAGGGGAAGCAAAAGTTTGAAGGGATTGAATTGACAGAATTTTAGCTGATGCAAACATTTGTGGGTTATAGTTAGTATGACAACACATTTAATCATCAGAGGAGGGATTGGTAGCGCAGGTGTTTTAATAAAATTATTAATGAGTGTTCATGTATTCTGAATAAATAATTTATGTAGAAAATGTAATAATGTATCAAAATAATGCACGCATTTAAAAATGTGATTACCAAGAGTGGCCGCAAATGTTCACAAAGTGTACTTACTAATGAATTAATATTGTGAACATGTGGAATATATGTTTGACTAATGTAGTAATATGTCATATTAAGGGTTATGTATTATGCTCTAGTTTTGTTAATTGTAGGCCTTAACGAAGCGAGTATCTTGATCTAGTTTGCTAGGCCCAATGTCAAAGCTGTATTTCTTAATGTTTAATAAATGGCTGTCCTAGCGAGGTAAATTGTGATTTACCATTTTGCATTATGTTCTCGTAGCTGAGAGTTGTTTCTCATGAGAACCGACTGCTAGGAGATGATGTTCTCGCTAATGTAACATTTTGTGTGTAATGCGTATGAGACTGACTTTCTCAAGAGAAGAACAATGGACTGACTGGAGTGGAAGCTGCAACAATATTGTTACCTGACAAGCCGGATGGTGAGGACATTGCAGGAAAAACCAATCGACGATATGTGAACAGAGTAATAGTAGAATTCATAGATTTGGAGTTTTAGTTTTATTGGACAAAATGTGAACATGCGATTAACTTACCAATAGGGATTTGGGAGATAGTTTTAGGGGATCTAACATAGCCGGACTGCGCAGAGAGGAGAGACACATTCAAGCTTTTGCCATTGCGCCATTTGTCCTATTCTTCTGGAGGGTTTGCCTCTATTCTTTCGAGTTGCCTAACAACTTTGCGTTTTCTGATCTTTGATGCTGAATCCTGATACCTTGCTGATAGACTGATGTCCTGAGGATGAAGACTGACACTGCTTGCTGATCCACACTGAGGATAGGTATTATACGTTAGACTGTTGATTATTATGCATATTTGCTTTTTCTTTTTAGGTACCAACTGCATTGATTTGATAGAGCCATAGTTAGATGTTTTTCCAAATTTGTGTTACTAAATTGTTTTACAAGAAGCCCAACATGCTGATTCTAATTTGGTATTAGTTAAGGATCCTCAATAATTAAATAATGCTAATAGGGATTAATGCTTGATGAATTTCTCTGCTAAACTTAATGTATGTGATTACTATGACGCAGTTGACTTTGTTATTGATTTCCACCATAACGTTAGAATGTGTTGTAGTTCAAGCTTTGATTAGATTATGTTTCTTCTGTCGCTTTGGAGAGCCAGTGTTGTGTCTGTATGTGTTTCATTTGATTTTGAGATTAATGTACATGCCCTTTACATTGTTAATATAGGGAAATAAATATTCTATATTTTAACTTTTACTAAAAGGTGTGGTTATTCATGACTGAAAGGTCATGGTGCGTGACAATTACTGACCCCATTGATTAATGATGTTATTGATTGTTGTTGAATATTGACTATTGCATATTGGTTATTGATTATGTACTGGGGCCATGGTTAGAACATCTTAATTGTGTGTCAAAAGGTTCATCGACCTATTCACATTCCCTTGTGAGTTTACTTATTAAGGTCAGACGCGCTAGCACACTTAGGTGGTCATTACAACCCTGGCGGACGGTGTTAAAGCGGCAGTAAGACCGCCAACAGCCCGGCGGTAAAAAGTTTGCAATTACGACCGTGGCAGAAACCGCCAACAAAGACAGCCACTTTAACACTCCGACCACCACGGCGGTACAAACAAACAGCGCGGCGGTCACCGCCAACAGACAGGCAGGAGACAATGTACCGCCCACACTATTATGACAGGCCAATCCGCCACCTTTTCCGGGGCGGATTCACTGCGGATATAAACACGGCGGAAATAGGAATTTCGAAGGGAAAACGCTCACCTCTACACACCCCACGAGGAACGAGGAGACCATGGACCCGGAACTCCAAATTCTACCTGCGATAGTCTTCCTGCTCCTCTACCAGGAGCACAAACGCCGGCTGCGAAGACCACGTGAGTACTGCACCGACGACACAGGGGAGGGGGAGGGAAAAAACAGGGACATACACACGCAACAACCCCAAACCCACCCTCACCCACTACAACACACACACTAATGCATATTAATACATCACAGTTACACCCCCCAAACCCCCCAGAAGAATGCAAAGACAATAGAAAATGAGTGTAACCATTGTAATATATTAAAATCAAGCAGGCAAAAATATATATATATACACCATTTACAAAATATATACCAAGCATAGTAGTCCAGGTAGTGCTCCAATTAAGTCCGTGGAACACTGGGCCCACACGGTATGGGCGAGGCCCACACAAGATCCCCGACCATGATGGAGAGAACACTGCAGGGGCATCAGACAGCAACTAAACAGGTACCTCAGGGGGAGGGAAAGGGGGGCCACCTCAGCCGATTGAGTGCACGACGCCAAATCCACGAGGGGGCCACATGCCCACTGTTACATCCTGGGGAGTGCAAAGCCACAGTCTCTCAAGTCTTTCCAATGGGTGGGTTGCCCACTGTTCCATCCTGGGGAGTGCAAAGCCACAGTCTCTCAAGTCTATACAGTGGGTGGGTTGCTCACTGCTTTATTCTGGGGAGTGCAAAGCCACAGTCTCTCAAGTCTATACAGTGGGTGGCTTGCCCACTGCTATATCCTGGGGAGTGCAAAGCCACAGTCTCTCAAGTCTCTACAGTGGGAGGGTTGCCCACTGTTCAATCCTGGGGAGTGCAAAGCCACAGTCCCTTGAATCTCTACAGTGGGTGGTTTGCCCACTGTTCCATCCTGGGGAGTGCAAAGCCACAGTCTCTCAAGTGGATAACAGTCTCCACTGGTTCTGGAGGGGGCATGGTGCCCAGAGTGCTTCATCCTGCTAAGGACAGAGGTAGTGGATGGATCTCTCCACTGGTTCTGGAGGGGGCCTTGTGCCTAGAGTGCTTCATCCTGCTAAGCACAGAGGTAGTGGATGGATCTCTCCACTGGTTCTGGAGGGGCATGGTGCCCAGAGTGCTTCATCCTGCTAAGGACAGAGGTAGTGGATGGATCTCTCCACTGGTTCTGGAGGGGGCCTTGTGCCCAGAGTGCTTCATTCTTCCCGTGACGGACTCAGTAGCGTCAGTGCCCTTGGCACTCATGGGCCAGCGGTGCTTGAGGTGGCGGTGCACTGTTCAGGGGTGCTCGAGACGGCGGTGCCCTGTTCAGCGGTGCTTGAGACGGTGGTGCTCTGTGCAGCAGTGCTTGAGATGGCGGTGCCCTGTTCAGCGGTGCTTGAGGCGGCGGTGCCCTGTTCAGCGGTGCTTGAGACGGCGGTCTCCATTGCAGGGACTCAGCTGCTGGCGGTCCTTCATGGCCCAGCGGCGCTTTTGCTGGCGGTCCTTCATGGCCCAGCGGGGCTTTTGCTGGTGGCCCTTCATGGCCCAGCGGGGCTTTTGCTGGCGGTCCTTCATGGCCCAGTGGGGCTTGTGCTGGCCGTCCTTCATGGCCCAGCGGTGCTTGTGCTGGCGGTCCTTCATGGCCCAGCGGGGCTTGTGCTGGCGGTGGCCTCCTGGGCAGCTGGGCTTGTGCTGGCGGTGACCTCCAGCTGGGCTTGTGCTGGCGGTGGCCTCCTGGGCAGCTGGGCTGGTGCTGGCGGTGGCCTCCTGGGCAGCTGGGCTTGTGCTGGCGGTGGCCTCCTGGGCAGCTGGGCTTGTGCTGGCGGTGGCTTCCTGGGCAGCTGGGCTGGTGCTGGCGGTGGCCTCCTGGGCAGCTGGGCTTGTGCTTGCGGTGGCCTCCTGGGCAGCTGGGCTTATACTGTCGGTGGACTCCTGAGCAGCTGGGCTTGTGCTGGCGGTGGCTTCCTGGGCAGCTGGGCTGGTGCTGGCGGTGGCCTCCTGGGCAGCTGGGCTTGTGCTGGCGGTGGCCTCCTGGGCAGCTGGGCTTGTGCTGGCGGTGCCCTCCTGGGCAGTGGGGCTTTTTTTCTAGGCGGTGGATTCCTTGGCAGCTGGGCTGGTGCTGGCAGTGGCCTCCTGGGCAGCGGGTATGATGATGTCTTCTCCGCCGTGCTGCTCTTCCCAGACTTGCCGGATTTCTTGTGGCCCTTCCCCACCTTGGAAGGTGTCACAGCTGACTCCACCCTCCCACCCGGACCCCTGGGAGGGGCTTTGGTGGCTGGAATCTTCCCCCTCTCCCGCCGGGCAGTGGCCAACTTCTGATGCTTCACAGGTGGGCGACTGTCTGTGCTGTGGCTCCGTGCCACACTGGCTGCCCTGGTGGCCGGTGCACTCCAGATTCCAGTGACTACAGGCACCACTGGTCCCGGAGATGTTGTGGCTGAGGTGCTAGTTTGGGACCTATGAGACAGACGGGGTGGGGGGGTGTGGGAAAGAGGTCAAGGTTGGACAAGAAAAGTTTTTTTGACACACTGGGACGGGTAGCTGGAGGGGGTTTGGGAGTGAAGGAAGAGGTTGTGGTTGTAGGAGGTGTTCGTTTGTTGACTTTGGGTGAAGGTGCATGCGCTGGAGGCTGTTGTGAGGTGGATGGCTGTTGGGTGGGTGTGTGCCTGTGTTTGTGTATCTTCGGAGGGGGCATCACAGACACACTGGGAGAGGACACAGGGGACGTGTGAATGGTAGTGGGGGTGGTGACTGCACGTGAGCGGGGTGTGGTGGTGGGTGTGCTGGAGAGGGACGTAGTGGCTGTAGAGGTAGTACATGCAGGTGTGAGTGTTGACGAGACAGGGAGGGAGGAGGGAGACGAGGAGGAGGGGGACACAGTGGAGGCAGTGGATGTTGGTGTGTCTGCATGTGTGTGATGCTTGCGTGAGTGCCTGTGGGATGTGTGGTGCTTATGTTTGCCTGAGCTTCCCTTGTGTGTTCGCGTGTGTGCATGCTGGTCTAGAGGTGTGCTTGGGATAGGCTGAGGTACAGGGGATTGGGTCGGGGTGGAGGAAGTTGGAGGGGGAGGCTAGACCCAGGGACAATGGCGGCCATCATTGCTGAGGCCAGAGTCTGAAAAGCTCTCTGAAGGGCCGCCTGGCCAGAATGAATGCCCTCCATGAATGCATTTGTTTGTTGCAACTGCCTTTCTACCCCCTGGATGGCATTCAAAATGGTATACTGCCCAACAGTGAGGGACCTGAGGAGGTCAATGGCCTCCTCACTGAGGGCAGCAGGGGTGACTGGGGCAGGGCCTGAGGTGCCTGGGGCGAAGGTGATGCCCACCCTCCCGGGTGAGCGGGCACAGGGCAAAGGCTGAGGGGCTGCTGGGATGGCGGTGCTGGAAGGGGGGGTGGCGGCTGTACCTGTAGATGGGGGGGCACAGATGTTGCCGCAACCACAAGGGAGCTCCCATCAGAGGACGAGTCCGTGTCACTGGTCTCAGCTCCTGTCCCTGCCGTGGAGCTCCCCTCGCCCTCCGTCCCACTGGTGAACTCCGAGTCCGTAGTGTGGCCCTCCATGGCCATGTGGGATGCAGCTCCCTCCTGCTCCGGTAGCACTGCTCCTCCGCCTGGTGATGCTAATGCACACAAGAACAGGGAGACCACAAAAAGGGGGGTGGGCAACAGAAGAAAGACATGTTGAGTGCATGCATTACCGCTACCGTTGGCGGACACAACAGACACGGAAGCCCCCTGCACTACGCCGCACTCTTGGGCTCCACTGTTAAATTCCTGGGAAATGGCCTACAAGGCTATGGACGACATGTGCACACATAGATGACACAGGGGCATGACTAGGTATTGTTGTCACTCTACAGAGGTGGGGTGGGGTGCCACATGGCCTGCCTTACGGAGGGACCTTGCCTGCGGAACTCGCCCTGGCCTAGGGAAACCCACAGCCCACCTCCCCCAACCAGACCCCTCCACTGCACGCAAAGTCAGCAGAATGCGATTGTACTCACCCCCTTGTGGCTGCTGTGATGCCCTCAAGCGCCCATCCAACTCCAGGTACGCCACCGCCAGGATACTGAACATCAGGGGGGTCATGGTGCGAAGGGCACCCCTCCCACGTTGGGAGGCCATCCTCAGCTGAGCCTCCGCCGTCTTCTTGCTCCAGCAGCGAATGTCCTCCCATCTTTTCCGGCAGTGGGTGCTCCGTCTGTGGTAGACCCCCAGGGTCCTGACGTCCTTGGCGATGGCATGCCAAATATGTTTTTTCTGGTGGGCGCTGACCTACATGATTTGTACAGGGGGAAGAGAAAGTTATTACCAACTGCACCGTCAAAGTGATTGGCCCCCATCCCTACCCTTGCCATGTGGCACATGCACTCACCATCATTTCATGCACACCGCACTCTCCCCCCTTCCTTCTTACATCCACCCCTCTCCACACAGGCATAGCCCATACATCATGCTCCCAGTGTACTTACCTGTTTGTCTGGAGGACCGTAGAGTAGCGTGTACTGGGGGAGGACCCCATCCACGAGTTTCTCCAACTCCTCCGATGTGAAGGCAGGGGCCTTTCCCAGGCACTCGAGCCATTGTCTCTTCCAGACCGAGATCACAGCAGCACTTGCAGTGTAGGTCCTCTCCTGTCGAAGATCAGGTATCGAGTGATTGAACAGATAGAAAATGGCGGTCACATCTTCGGCAGTGCGTACCGTCACCCCCAGCGTACTTCGTCATTGGCTCCTGGGACCCATAGGGTCCAATGTTAACCAATGCAGCATTGCGCCGCGGTCTTCGACCGCCTACCGCGACAGTGTACAATGCCAGCGCAGTTACCTCACATCCCGTTGTCCCACTTTAGAGGTCAAGCAGCTGCTATTTCAGGGGCCCACATGGCTTCATTTTCAACTGCGTCACACATACCTAGGCCTAGACTCAACACACATACAGGCCACTTTTTGAGTATGAATGGTGTTCTGTGTAAGCTGTGGGTACGTACCTCTGAGTTGTTTAACTCTGTGGTCGCTGTTGTACTTCATAGGCACCGTCCGCTGGGACATGTGAGGAGATGGCGGCATCCTCCGGTGTACCGACCATTGGTGGACCTGTCGACAATGGAGGAAAGACACGTGATAATCACATACAGGCTTGACCGTGCCACAATCCAGGAACTGTGTACCCAGCTGAAGCCAGACCTGATGTCAGCTATCCGCCATCCCACAGGAATCCCCCCTCAAGTGCAGGTGCTGTCAGTGCTCCATTTCTTTGCAAGTGGGTCATTTCAAACAACAGTGGCCATAGCATCAGGGATGTCCCAGCCTCTATTTTCCAACATGTTGTCCAGAGTGTTGTTTGCCCTGCTGAAACACATGCGGAGCTACACCGTTTTCCCTCAGGTGGAGGATTTGCCTACAGTGAAAGGTGATTTCTATGCCCTGGGACATATCGCCAACATCATCTGTGCCATTGATGGGAAACATGTGGCTTTGGTCCCCCCCCCACAGGAGAGAACAGGTGTACAGAAACCGGAAGAGTTATCATTCGATGAATGTACAGATGGTATGTTTGGCAGACCAGTACATCTCCCATGTGAATTCCATGTTCCCTGGCTCACTGCATGACGTTTACATCCTGCGGAATAGCAGCATCCCTTATGTGATGGGTCAACTCCAGAGGCACCGTGTGTGGCTATTAGGTGAGCACCTGGAAGCTAGTCAGTGGGAATGGTTGTCTGGGGATATCCCTCCAGGTTAGTGTGTGTCTAACAGTTGTCCCTCGCCATTTGCAGGTGACTCTGGTTACCCCAACCTGTCATGGCTACTGACCCCAGTGAGGTATCCCAGGACAAGGGCAGAAGAACGCTACAATGAGGCACATGGGCGAACTAGGGGGGTGATCGAATGCACCTTCGGCCTCCTGAAGGCGTGGTTCAGGTGCCTCCATATGACAGGTGGATCCCTATTCTACTCACCAAAGAAGGTGTGCCAGATCATCGTGGCCTGCTGTATGCTTCACAACTTGGCTTTGCGACGACAGGTGCCCTTTCTGCAGGAGGATGGTCCAGATGGCCGTGTTGTTGCAGCTGTGGAGCCTGTGGACAGTGAAGACGAGGAAGCAGAGGAAGAAGACATGGACAACAGGTACTCAGTGATCCAGCAATATTTCCAGTGGAACACAGGTAAGAATACAAACCTGCCTACTACATGTACTTATACACTTCTACCTCTCTACTGTCTGTCTTTTTCACCCAGTGTATGGTCACTGAGTTGTCACTTTCTCTTACGATTTCACAGATCTGGGTCACACAGTGTGACATCTGCTTTGATTCCTCATGGACTAGAGCTCTGTGACATAGGTATGTTGACATTACAAATGAAAGAGCTTTTTTCCACAGTTATTGCTAATACAGTATTACGAAATCACAGACAGACTCCAGATTGTTTTGTGCTTAAAGGGTGTTTATTTTAGTGCTCAAAATTGGAGGGGTTAGCAAAATGGTGAGGGGTGATGGCGGAGGAATGTCCATGGCAGAGTCCAGTCTATTAGTCTCACAGGTACATTGCCCAAATGGGCATAGGAAGTGGAGCTGGGGCAGTTTAAGGATGGACAGGGTGACAAAGCAGGACAGTAGGATGACAATCAGGGTGGTCTCATTTCTTGGCTAGGGTCTTGGCATCATTCTCTGTCTTGTTCCTGGATCTCAGGGACCATTTGCGAGGTGGTTCTCCCTCTGCAGGGGGTGGGGTGCTGGTGTTGTGATCCTGTGGTGGTGCCTCCTGTCCACTAGCGCCGGCGGAGGTGGTGGGCAGTTCATCATTCAGGCTAGTGTCAGGGGCCCCTTGTAGTGCCACAGTGTCCCTCCTGGTGTTGAGTACTTCCTTCAGCACCCCTACGATGGTGCCCAGGGTGGAATTGATGGTTCTGAGTTCCTCCCTGAAGCCCATATACTGTTCCTCCTGCAGGCGCTGGGTCTCCTGAAACTTGGCCAGTATCGTTGCCATTGTCTCCTGGGAGTGGTGGTAGGTTCCCATGACGGAGGAGAGGGCCTCGTGGAGAGTGGGTTCCCTGGGCCAGTCCGCCCCCTGTCACACAGCAGCCCTCCCAGTTCCCCTGTGTTCCTGGGCCTCCATCCCCTGGACCGTGTGCCCACTACCACTGCCCCCAGGTCCCTGTTGTTGTTGGGGTGGTGTGTTAGCCTGGGTTCCCTGTAGTGGTGGACACACTGCTGATTGACGTGTCCTGGGGACGGAGGTATGGTCCTGCTGGGTGGGTGCTGTGCTGGTGTTTCCAGAGGGGGGAAGCTCTGTAGTGGCTTGTGACTGGGTGAGGGGAACCGAATGTCCAGAGGTCCCAGATGGGCCGAGCTGGTCATCTAGATCCAGTTGGACAGAGGTGCTGTCATCACTGTGGGCCTCTTCTGTTGGTGGTGTGGACATGTGTGGACCCTCCTGTCCGGTGACATTGGGTATGGGTCCTGCAGGGGTATAAAGGCATGATTATTTCATCTGTGTGTGTCAAGGTGTGCAATGGGTGGGTGATCGTGTACCCCAGTGCTAGCATTCCTGTGTGGGACCTTGTGTGATGATGGTTTAGGAGGGTGTATGGGTATGTGCAGTGGGCATGCTTTAGTGATGGGTGTCCATGCTTTGGTGTTGCATGCAGGGCTTGGGTTTGGTATGTGTGGTCTGTAATAGTGGGACATTTGTGAGGAGTAGGAGTGATGAGGTGAGGGCGAGGGTGGGGGTAGGTGATAGCATGCAGGTGGGTGGGGGATGAAGTAGTTAAAGGTTTGACTTACCAGAGTCCATTCCTCCACCTACTCCTGCGAGGCCCTCAGGATGCAGAATCGCCAAGACCTGCTCCTCCCATGTTGTTAGTTGTGGGGGAGGAGGTGGGGGTCCGCCGCCAGTCTGCTGAACCGCCAGGTGGTGTCTGGAGACCACGGAACGCACCTTCCCCCGTAGGTCGTTCCACCTCTTCCTGATATCCTCCCGATTTCTTGGGTGCTGTCCCACTACGTTGACCCTGTCCCCTATTCTTCGCCATAGGTCCATCTTCCTTGCAATGGAGGTGTGCTGCACCTGTGATCCGAATAGCTGTGGTTCTACCAGGATGATTTCCTGCACCATGACCCTGAGCTCCTCCTCCGAGAGCCTGGGGTATCTTTGCCATGCCATGGGGTGGTGTAGGTGATGTGTGGGCTGGTGTGTGGGGTGATAAGTGTGCTGATATGTAGTGGGGTGTTGTGTGAGGTGCGTGGAGGTTATGTGGATGATTGTGTTGTGTGCCTGTGGATGCTAGTGTTGTTGATGGTGGTGTCTCTCTCTGGCTTTCGGTCGTGATTTGTTGTTGTAAGGGTTTGTGGGTGATGTGGGTGTGTGCTTTATAGTTTATTGGGTGTGTGGGAGTGGTGTGTGTATGTGTATCAGGTGTGTGTATTTGGAATTGTCCAATATGGCAGTGTTTTGTAGATGTGTGTGTATTTTTAGCGCAGCGGTGTGTACCGCCAATGGAATACCACGGTTGAAAGACCACTGAGTGGATTCTTGTGTCATGATAGCGTGGGCGTATTTCTGTTGGCGTGACGGTGGAGGTTTTGTTTTCGCCAGTTTATCACTGACCTTTGGTGCGGCGGACTTGTGTGGGTGTCTGAATTTTGGCGGATTCCGAACTGTGGGTCATAATAGCGGTGGCGGAATTCTGCGGCTGCGGCGGTGTGGTGGCGGTCTTCTGCGCGGCGGTAAGCGGCTTTTACCGCCAATGTCATAATGAGGGCCTTAATCTGAATTCAATTTATAACAGCAGGTTTTACCAGATTATGGCCCTCATTACAACCCTGGCAGTAAATCCCGCTGTGCAGAAGACCGCCAACATACCGCTGTGGCTGCAGAATTCCGCTACAGGTATTACGACCCACAGCTCGGAATTCACCACAATACAGACACCCACACAAGTCCACCACACCAAAGGTCAGTGATAAACTGGCGATTCCAAAACCGACACCGTCACGCCAACAAGAATACGCCCACACTATCACGACCCACGAATCAACGTGGTGGACTTTATACCGCGGTAAACCATTGGCGGTACACACCGCCGCGCTCAAAATACACACATATATACAAAACACCACCACATTGGACAATTCAAAATACACACACCTGATACACATACACACACCACACCCACACACCCAATCCAATATAAAACACCCACCCACGTTACCCACAAACCAGAAACTTGAACTTACTACCAGAAATTTGAAAGCAGACCAGAGAGATACACTACCTTAAACAACACCAGCATCCACAGACACACAACACCATCACTTACACAACATCCACACACCTCAAACAACACACAACAACACATCCCCTCACACATCATGACACACACCATCTCCAACATCACCCACACCACATCATGGCACCTTAACGACACCCCAGGTTCTCTGAGGAGGAGCTCAGGGTCATGGTGGAGGATATCATCCGGGTAGAGCCACAGCTATTCGGATCACAGGTGCAGCAGACATCTATTGCAAGGAAGATGGAGCTATGGCGGAGAATTTTCAACAGGTTCAACGCAGTGGGACAGCATCCAAGAACTAGGGATGACATCAGGAAGAGGTGGAACGACCAACGGGGAAAGGTGTGTTCCGTGGTCTCCAGACACCAGATTGCAGTACAGAGGACTGGCGGTGAACCCCCACCTCCTTCCCCACAACTAACAACATGGGAGGAGCAAGTCTTGCCAATACTGCATCCTGAGGGCCTCGCAGGAGTAGCAGGAGGACTGGGCTCTGGTAAGGCAAACCTTTACTACTTTATCCCCCACCCTACCTGCATGCCATCACATACCCCACCCTTACCCTCACACCCATCACCCCAACAACCCCACCAACACAACCCACACATCCCAAAAACAAGCCCTGCATGTAACACCAATGCATGGACACCCATCACCAAAGCATGTCAGTACAGATAACCACACAGACCCCAAACCAACTATCACACAATGACCAAGGCAAGAATGCAAGCACTGGAGTAGATGGTCACTCACCCATTGCACACAATGGCACACACAGATGCAATAATCATGCTTTTACACCCCTACAGGACCCCTACCCAACGTCACTGGACAGGAGGTGCCAGACATATCCAGTCCCCCCACAGAAGAGACCCACAGTGATGACAGCAGCTCTACACAACTGGATCAAGATGACCAGCCTGGCCCATCAGGGACCTCTGGACAGTCAGTTCCCCTGACACAGTCACAAGCCACCACAGACCCTCCCCCCCTCAGGAAACACCAGCACAGCACCCACCCAGTGGGCCCATCCCTCTGTCCCCAGGACAAGTCAATCAGCAGTGTGTCCACCACTACAGGGAACCTAAGCAACCCCACTAACACAGGACGATCAGGGACCTGGGGTGGTGGCAGTGGGCACACGGTTCAGGGGACAGAGGCACAGGACAACAGGGAAGCTGGGAGAATTGCTGTGCGACAGGGGGAGGACAGGCCCAGGGAATCCACTCTCCACAAGGCTCTCTCCAACATCATGGGAGCTTACCATCATTCCCAGGAGGCAATAGCAATGGTACTGGCCAAGTTTCAGGAGACCCAGCGGCTGTAGGAGGAACACTGCCTTGTGATCAGGGAGGACTTGAAGTCCATTAACAACACCCTGGTCACCACTGCAGGGGTGCTGGCAGACCTTGTCAACACCAGGAGGGACACAGTGGCACAACAAGGGGCCCCTGGCACTAGCCTGGACGATGAACAGCCCTCCACCTCCGCCGGCGCTAGTGGACAGGAGGCACCGCCACAGGAACACAACACCAGCACCCCACCCCCTGCAGATGGAGAACCACCCCGCAAACGGTCCCTGAGATCCAGGAACAAGACAGAGAACATTGCCAAGACCCCCGCCAGGAAATGAGACCCCCTGAATGTCACCCTTCTGTCCAACTTTGTCACCCTGTCCATCCTTAAAATGCCATTGCTCCACTTCCTATGCCCCTTTGGACAATGCACCTGTGAAACAAATAGACTGGAGTCTGCCATGGACATTCCTCTACCATCCCCCCCAGCCTATTTTACAACCCCTTCCAATTATTAGCACATAAATAAACACACTTCAATCACAAAACAATCTGGAGTCAGTCTGTGCTTTCACAAATGTGTAATTGCAATAACCATGGAATATAGCAATGCCAATTTACTTGTGCACATACCGATGTAACACAGCTGTAGGCCAGGAGGAAATATAGCAGAGGGCACAAAGTGGGACCCACATCTGTGCAATGGAAAGGCAAAGTGACAAGTCAGGGGCCATACACTGAGTGAAAATGACAGACTTATGCTAGCTCCCACAAAAGTATGAGATGTGGGAGGCAGTGACATCTTCTTAACTGTGTCTCACTGGAAGTATTGCATGATTATGTTGTTTTGGTTGTTGATATCCTCTTCTTCTGCCTCCTCTTCTTCACTGTCCACAGGCTCCACAGCTGCTACAAGTCCACCAGCTGGCCCATCCTCCTGCAGAAAAGGCACCTGCCGTCGCAAAGCCAGGTTGTGCAGCATAAAGCAGGCCACGATGACCTGGCACACCTTCTCTGGTGAGTAGTATAGGGAACCACCTGTCATATGGAGACACCGGAATCTGGCCTTCAGGAGGCCGAAGGTGCGTTAGATCACCCTCATAGTTCACCCATGTGCCTCATTGTAGTGTTCCTCTGCCCTTGTCCTGGGATTCCTCACTGGGGTCAGTAGCCATGACAGGTTGGGGTAACCAGAGTCACCTGCAAGTATCGAGGGACAACTGTTAGACACACACTAACCCTTAGGGACAACCCATACCCAGACACCTATTCACACTGTATTGGGTCCTTGGCCTCACCTATTAGCCACACACGGTGCCTCTGGAGTTGCCCCATCACATAAGGAATGCTGCTTTTCCTCAAAATGTAAGCGTCATGCACTGAGCCAGGAAACTTGGCATACACACGGGAGATGTACTGGTCTGCCAAACACACCATCTCCATATTCATTGAATGGTAGGTCTTCCGGTTTCCCTACACCTGTTCACTCCTGCGTGGGGGTACTAATGCCACATGTGTCCCATCAATGGCACTTATGATGTTGGGGATATGTCTCAGGGCATAGAAGTCACCTTTCACTGTGGGCAAATTCTCCACCTGAGGGAACACGATGTAGCTGCGCATGTGTTTCAGCACGGCAGACAACACTCTGGACAACACGTTAGAGAACATTGGCTGGGACATCCCTGATGCAATGGCCACTGTTGTTTGAAAGGAACCACTTGCAAGGAAATGGAGTACTGACAGGACCTGCACTAGAGCGGATATCCCTGTGGGATGGCGGATAGCTGACATCAGGTCTGGCTCCAACTGCGCACACAGTTCCTGGATTGTTGCACGATCAAGTCTGTATGTGATTATGATGTGTCTCTCTTCCATTGTTGACAGGTCCACCAGGGGTCTGTACACCGGAGGATGCCGCCATCTCATCACTTGCCCCAGCAGACGTGCCCTATGGAGGAGAACAGCGAGCAGAGAGTCAGCCAACACTGAGGTATCACAAAATGTCTTTTGCAGAAATGTATTCATCTGCAATGTGCCTGTAACTGTGTGTATTCCAGGCCTAGATAGGTGTGACGCAGTTATTATTAATGCCATGTGGCCCCCAGAAATGGCAGCTGCCTGACCTATAAGGTGGGACAAGGGGATATGAGGTAACTGTGCTGGCGTTGTACACTGTTGCAGTGGGCGGTCGAAGACCGCGGTGCAATTCAGCATTGGTTAACATTGGGCCCTATGGGTATGAGGAGGCAATGACGATGTACGCCGGCGGTTACGGTACGCACTGCCGCGGACGTGACCGCCATTTTCTGTCTCTTCACTCACTTGATACCTGACCTTCAACAGGAGAGAACCTACACTGCAAGTGCTGCTGTGACCTGTGTCTGGAAGCGACAATGGCTCGTGTCTGGGGAAAGGGCCCCTGCCTTCCCTTCGGAGGAGTTGGAGAAACTAGTGGCTGGGTTCCTCCCCTAGTACACGCAATTGTACGGTCCTCCAGACAAACAGGTGAGTACACTGTGAGCATGCTGAATGGGCAATGCCTGCTTTGAGTGGTGTGTCTGGAAGATACATGGGGGGGCTGAGGCCTACATGTGCTGATGGTGAGTGTATGTGCGTCATGGCATGGGTGGGAACTGGTGGGCAATGAGTATGACGGTCCGGCCGGGTGAGTAATGTCCTTTCCCCCTGTACCATTCCTCTAGGTCAGCACCCACCAGAAGAAGGCTATTTGGCGTGCCATCGCCAAGGACGTCCGGACCCTGGGGGTCTACCACTGCCGTAAAAGATGGGAGGACCTGCGCCGCTGGAGCAAGAAGACGGCGGAGGCCCAGCTGGGGCTGGCCTCCCAACGTAGGAGGGGTGCCCGTCACACCGTGACCCCCCTGATGTTCTGGATCCTGGTGGTGGCCTATCCGGAGTTGGATGGGTGCTTGAGGGCATCACAGCAGCCACAAGGGGGTGAGTACACTCTCATTCAGCTGACTCTGCGCGCATTACGAGGTGTCTGGTTGGGGGAGGTGGGCAGTGGGTTCCCCTAGGCCAGGGCGATCTTGGTAAGCAAGGTCCCTTGTGAGGCAGGCTATGTGGCACCCCAACCCCACTAGTGGTAAGAGCCATCTACACCTAGTCAGGCTCCTGTGACTTCCAGGTGTGCAGCAATTGGGCTTAGGCCTCGTACCCCATGGCCATGTGAAAAATCTAGGAACTATAAGGGCATGGCGTAGTGCAGAGGACTGCTCACGGTCTGTTGTGTCCGCCAATGGTAGTGGTGTTGCATGCACTGAACATGTCTTTCTTCTGTCTTTCCCCCCATTTTCGTGGTCTCCCTGTTCTTGTGTGCAATAGCATCATCAGGCGGAGGACCATTGGCACTGGAGCAGGAGGGAGCTGCATCCCACTTGGCCCTGGAGGGTGAAGCTGCGGAGTCTGAAGCCACCAGTGAGACGGAGGGCGAGGGGAGCTCCACGGCGGGGACAGGAGCAGAGACCAGCGACTCCTCCTCTGATGGGAGATCCCTTGCGGTGGCAGGCCCCTCTGTGCCCACCGCATCAACAGGTACAGCCAACACCCCCCGCCTACCAGCACTGCCCTCCCAGCAGCCCCTCAGCGTCTTCCCGTGCCCGCTCACCCAGGAGGGTGGGCATCTCCTTCGCCCCAGGCACCTCAGGCCCTGCCCCAGTCAGCCCTGCTGCCCTCAGTGAGGAGGCTATTGACCTCCTGAGATCCCTCACTGTTGGGCAGTCTACCATTCTGAATGCCATCCAGGGTGTTGAGAGGCATTGGCAACAAACAAATGCATACCTGGAGGGCATTCATTCTGGCCAGGCAGCCCAACAGAGAGCATTTCAGGCTCTGGCCTCAGCACTGATTTCAACCATTGTCCCTGTCTCCAGAATCCCCCCTCCAACATCCTCCACCCAGACCCAATCCGCTGTACCTCTGCCTATCCCAAGCACACCATCAGACCAGCAGGCACACACATAAACACACAAGAGTGGCTCAGGCAAACATAAGCACCACACCTTGTACAGGCACTCACACAAGCAACATACCCATGCACACATACCAACATCCACTTCCTCCACTGTGTCCCCCTCCTCCACGTCTCCCTCCTCCCTCCCAGTCTCATCTCCACTCACACCTGCATGCACTACATTCTCCATCACCAGCAGGGCCATCACTACACACCGCTCACGTGCAATCACCACCCCCACTACCATTCACACATCCCCAGTGTCCTCTCCCAGTGTGTTTGTGAGCCCTCCTCCCAAAGTACACAAACGCAGGCACACACCCACCCAACAGCCATCCACCTCACAATAGCCTCCAGCCCATGTACCTTCACCCAAATTCAGCAGACGTGCACCTCCTACAACCACTACCTCTTCATTCCCTCCCAAACCCCTCTCCATCTACCAGTCCCAGTGTGTCTAAAAAACTTTTCCTGGCATTGACCTCTTCCCTACACCTCCCCCCCGTCCTTCCCCTAGGGCCCGGCTTTCCAGTTCCCAACCCAGCACCTCAGTCACCACATCCCCAGGCACCGTGGTGCCAGCAACTGCAGGGTCATGGAGTGCGCCAACCATCAGGGATGCCAGTGTGCCACGTAGCAAGGGCAAGGACATTCCGCCACCTGCCAAGGTGAAAAAGGTGCCCACATCCCAGAGGGAGAAGCCGAAACCACCAGCCACCAAGGGGTCAGCGAAAAAGAAAAGGGATAGTGGCAAGACAACTGCGCCACCATCGAAGGTGGGGAAGGGCCAAAAACAGAAGGGCAGGTCAGGAGACGGCATGGTGGCACAGACTGAGGGACCAGTGTCACACCTTCTGTCCACGTCCTCGCCAATCTGTACGGCGGCGAACACCGCCACCTGCATCACCACCTGCACCCCATCCAGCACGTCTACAGCCGCTGCGACAGTCCCCAGCCTCTTCCCTGGTGGGCAGCCATCCGAGGCTGCAGGAGACATCCTGCTTTCTCCCTCAGCAGGTGCTGACACATGCCCCGCTGCCAGCCCCGCCGCCACAGACCCCGGTGCCAGCACCGCTACCACAGACCCCGCCGCCAGCACCGCCACCACAGACACCACCGCAAGCACCACCAGCGGCCCCGCAACGTCCTCGGACATTGGCACCACCGCTGACATGCCTACCATCCCCAGTGGTCAGTCATCCGAGGCTGGTGGTGAGTTCCAGGACCCTGGGCAGCTTCCATGAAGCATTACTGTCATCACTGTTGGCACCTGCAGGTGGAATGCGAAGCCGCAGAAGTGTGGGGTATGTCGCTGCCTCCATGGCGTATCATGTTACCTGTACCTCGCCAAGGTCATGCCACGCACCCCCAGCTGAGTGAATTGTACCGGCCACACTGCACGTGGAGCACTCTGGGCACCAGGCCCCCTCCAGAACCAGTGGAGAGACACATCCACTACCTCAGTCCTTGGCAGGATGAAGCACTCTGGGCACCAGGCCCCCTCCAGAACCAGTAGAGAGATACATCCACTACCTCAGTCCTTGGCAGGATGAAGCACTCTGGGCACCAGGCCCCCTCCAGAACCACCTCAGTCCTTGGCAGGAGGAAGCACTCTGGGCACCAGGCCCCCTCCAGAACCAGTGTAGAATCACATCCACTACCTCAGTCCTTGGCAGGATGAAGCACTCTGGGCACCAGGCCCCCGACAGAACCAGTGGAGAATGACATCCACTTTAAGAGACTGTGGCTTTGCACTCCCCAGGATAAAGCAGTGGGCAAACCACCCACTGGAGAGACTTGAGAGACTGTGGCTTTGCACTCCCCAGGATAAAGCAGTGGGCAAACCACCCACTGGGGAGACTTGAGAGACTGTGGCTTTGTACTCCCCAGGATAAAGCAGTGGGCAAACCACCCACTTGAGAGACTTGGGAGACTGTGGCTTTGCACTCCCCAGGATAAAGCAGTGGGCAAACCACCCACTTGAGAGACTTGAGAGACTGTGGCTTTGCACTCCCCAGGATAAAGCAGTAGGCAAGCCACCCACTTGAGAGACTGTGGCTTTGCACTCCCCAGGATAAAGCAGTGGGCAAACCACCCACTGGAGAGACTTGAGAGACTGTGGCTTTGCACTCCCCAGGATAAAGCAGTGGGCATGGAGCCCCCTCGTGCAGCAGTGGCGTTGTGCGTTCATCTGGCTGAGGTGCCCCCCTCCCCCTGAGGTGCCTTTTTCATTTCGATCTGATGCCCCTCCAGTGTTCTCTCCGTTTCCAGTCAGGTATCTAGTGTGGGCTTCGCACATGCATTTTGGGCCCAGTGGTCCACAGACAATGATTGGTGCACTATCTGGACTTGTGTAGGTGGTGTACATAATTGTATTTACTGGATTTTGAACTTTGATAATGAGATTTCACATGATTACATTCGTTCAAATCATTTCCTTTTGTCCTTACGTTCTTCCAGGGGGTTGGGGGGTGTATGTGTACTGTTGCTGCATGTATTTGTGTGTATGGTGTTGTGGGTGAGGGTGGGGGTGTTGCGTGTTGCATGTGTGTGTCACTCTCTTTTCCCTCCCCCCTCCCCTGTGTTGTAGGTGCAGTACTCACCGTGGTCGTCACCGCCGTCTTTGGTGCTCCTGATAGAAGAGGAGGAAGACCAGCATCAGCAGTATCTGCAATTCGGGCTCCATGGCGTCCTGGTTCCTGGTGGGGTGTGGAGAGGTGAGTGTTTTCCCTTCTGTGTACTGTTTCCGCCGTGTTTTTGTTTGCGTTGGTTTCGCCTTGGAAAAGGTGGCGGATAGGCCTCTTGTGATACAGTGGGCGGTACATTGTCTTCCACCTGTCTGTTGGCAGTTACCGCTGCAGTGTTTATTTCTACCGCTGTGGCGGTCGGAGTGTTAAAGTGGCTGTTTATGTTGGCAGTTTCCGCCATGGTCATGATTCAATTTTTTTTGCCACCGCCCTGTTTGCGGAATTACCGCCGCTTTAACACTGACCGCCAGGATTGTAATGAGGGCCTAAATGTATCCTTCAGCAGAATTCGGGTCTAATTAAAACTGACCCAGTAATTGGTGATATCATGAGTAATGCACCATCAATAAAATGCAAAAGACACAGCTCCATAAGGGATAAACTAGTCCATAGTTATCAGGAGGACAGAGCTTTAGTTTCATGGGGCTGTGACCGAGATGGCATTTTTGTTTGCAATTCGTGTAATACAGCTTGAAGGAACAGCTGCAGTCGGAAGGAGGATATAAATAAATACATATATATATATATATATATGTAGAGAGAGAGAGAGCAATAGATATATAGGCCCTCATTATGGACTTGGCGGCTATCACTGCCGTGGCGATGGTGAATAGAAGATCGCCAGTGGCGGAAGACTGGACACTGCCGAATTATGATGCCAAAAAGTCAAACCTCCAAAAATCCTGCAACCTCCAACCACCGTCAGGGCCCACAACAGCGGAAAGGCAGTACACCCCTCCACTGCCATGCAGACAAATCCTCCACCCACCAAATAATGAAGCACAAATCAGCGTGGCGGATAGTGGATGCCAAACGACCATTGGCGGCACGGACCGCCACGGCGAGCAATGGGACCCACCAACATCAAATGCGCACATTGGCAACTTTGAAACCCACACACCTGACACACATCCACAACACTATAAAACACAAACATACACACTCCACAATCCTTTGCATCGCCAATAGCACAACTGAGATTAACACAACACACATACACTGAACACAACATAACACAAGTCATACACCCAAATACACCACCAAAACACATACAAACCCCAAATACCTTTAGAAGCCACACACACAACCACACAACAGCACCCTCACCAATACACCCACAACACACACCATGGCACCCCTAAGCACCCCCACTTCACAGATAGGGAGCTAAGGACCATGGTGGATGATATACATAGGGTCGAGCCACAACTATTCGGGGCACAGGTGCAGCAGACACCCATGGCCAGGAAGATGGAGCTATGGCAGACAATTGTCAACAAGGTCAACGCAGTGGGAAACCATCCACGCACATGGGGGATGACATCCAGAAAAGATAGAACAACCACGCGGGAAGGTTCGGTCAATGGCATGCAAGCACAACATTGCCGTACAAAAGACTGGTGGTAATCCCCCACCTACACTCCCCAAATACACCGACTGGGAGGAAAAGGTCCTGGCTATCCTGCACCCAGAGAGCCTCACTGGACTCACAGGAGGACTGGACTCGGGTAAGTCAACTACAATACCTTAACAGTCACCCCACCTATAATGAATGTATCACCCCACCCCTCTCACTCCCACCAGGACCCCATCCCCAGCCAGTACACAACACCCACATCCAACTACCCTGCATGCCCACTATCCCACAAATAGACCTCCATCCAACCCCCTGTGCACAGTCACCTACCCCTGCATGGACTTCCAGTGGCACTACAGCACCCACAATGCACCTCTACCCCCACATAAAATGCAAAGATATGTACACGAAGGGACCTTGCATGCCATGACAGGGAATTATAAGCACAAAATAGAGCAGAGCAGTGCATCAATTGCTGAAAAAGTACCTGACACCCACATGTCCTCCCCCCCTCCACAGGCAACACCACCCATGCCACTTGGACGAAAATGCCAAGGAGTGCCAGCGCCCCACACGAAGACAGAGGCCCCACTCAGGAAAGTGCAGAGGGATGTATTGAAATTGAGGAATACCCTGGCCCATCAGTCCCACCCAGGATACCACAGACGCCCTACCACCCAGCCACCATCATCAGCTCTGGCCAAACGACCCCACACCAGTGTCTCCCGGGCACAGACTGGCGGCCCACATGCACAGAGGCCACAGTCTCCACCCACCAACTGGCAGGATGATGAAGGGCCAGTGCAAGTGGGAATGCCAGACCTGTGCTGGGGACACAGGCACAGGGTGCTAGGGCCAGTGGGGGGACATCAGTGGCCCATAGGGGTGGCCAAAGGACGGATGCAGCAGCCCAGGAGGTGATATCTGAGGTCCTGGGAGCATACTACCATACCCAGGACAGGATGGGCCAGATCCTGGCCACCTTGGAGCAGAATCAGAGGCTGCAGATAGCACACATTCAGGAGGCTATAGAGCAATGGAAATAGTTAAATGCCACCTTGGCCACCATTGCAGGGGTGCTGCAGGACAAGTACCACAGCCAGTCTGAGACCTCCACACACCTGCAAACCCCTACCACTAGCCAGGACACTGCCCTGCCATCTACAACTGCAGCAGCTACTGAACTGGTGGCACGGCCACAGGCACCCAGGAAACCACCACCCCTGCCCCGGCAGCCCAGCTCCAGCCACGCAAACGTGCCCTCAGACCCAGACATGTCAGAGAAACACTAGCCAAGACCAAGCCCACCGCTACGAAGTGAATCTGTCCTGAACTGTCTCCCTTGTGTGCCACTGTGCTCCCTTGTTGACTTGCCACTGCCATCACACCATGTACCAATGGCCACATAGAACAAAACCCAGTGCTACGAACAGCTGAGCATATTTACCTGAGTATGGATATGCACCATGTGCCCCCTCCCTATCACTGTTCCACGAAATATATATATTTTGTCACTTAATAAATACACCTATGCACTCAAATCATATGTCCCTCATCAATATGAGATATCAATTGTACGTGTGTGTGCATTAGCCAGTCAATTTCATAAACGTACCTTTATTGCAGGAGGGGATCCAATGCACTGTAGTGTCTGAAATGTCACACTGTAACTAATATTGGGTTACCTGGCACATGCCACTTCAGTAATCAGTTAACAGTGTCAATAGCTATAGACAAGACATTACCAATTACATGAGTCAGACTAAAACTATGCAGTGAAGACATCAGCATCATTGAACAGTACCTAATAGTCACTGGAAGTAAAGGCGGATCAGCTGGTTCCTGGAGTTGATATTTTCCCCCTCTTCTTCCTCACCATCACTCTCATCCCCTCTCTGAGGTTGCTGGGCTGGTTCGACAGCACCCTCCTCTTCCAGAAGGGGAATAGCTTTCCTCACAGCCAGGTTGTGCAGCATCCAGTAGGCCACCACTATCTAACACATTTTGTCAGGGACATAGCACAGGGATACCCCAGAGAGATGGAGGCAACAAAATCTAGCCATCAGGAGACCTATAGTGCGCTCAATCACCCTCCTAGTACACCCATGGGCCTCATTATAATTCCTCTCTGCATCTGTTCTGGGATTCCTCACAGGTGGCAGAAGCCATTGCAAGTTGAGGTAGGCAGAATCACCTGCAAAAGTGGGTGAAACAGGACCTTAAGAAACTGACTTTACATGCACATTGGCTGGCTGTCAGCTATGTACAGATCCAGTGTCATACACACACACCTATGAGCCATCCTCTGTCCCCTTGTAGTTGTTCCATCAAGTATAGTTCACTGCTGTTTCTCAGGACTAATGAATCATGGACTGACCTGGCAATCTGCCATTGGCCTGTGAAATGTACCGGTCAGCAGTACACAGCAATTGTATATTCATGGAGTGATAGTTCTTCCGATTCCTGTACACCTGTTCATTCACTCTTGGGGGTATGAGAGCTATGTGTGTTCCATCAATCACATGTGGGATGTTAGCAAAGGCATAAAATCCAGATTTGATGGCAGGAAGTTCAGCCCTTTGGGGAAACTGGACATATGTTTGCAGGTGTTGGACGAATGCATCCAGGAATTTTGACAGGATGAGGGTGAACATTGGCTGTGAGACCCCTACACCCATGCCCACTGTCACCTGAAATGACCCTGTAGCCAAAACATGGAGTACAGATAGCACTTGCACAGTTGTAGGGATGGCATGCTGATTCCGATTAGCTGGTTTCAGTACAGGATCAATTAATGCACAGAGGTCATGGACAGTAGCTCTATTAAGTCTGTAGGTGACAATGATGTGACTTCCTCATTAGCTTCCAAATCAACCAGAGGTCTGTAAACAGATGGGCCCTCCCTCGCCACATGGGTCTGTATCTATGGGGGAGGAAAGAACACATATTGAGTGTAAACATACACCTGCATCACATGATGTCACTGTATCTTTGTAACTGTGACACGTAGGTGACACACACAGATGCAAAGTATGAAGTACACTGCCAGGTATATGTGTGCTGAGTTAACTCTGTAATAATGGCATCCCAGTGTGGACACAAATATAAAGATGGGTGCATGTGAGGATCCTAAACTCATGTCAGCAAGCGAATAAGGTCGGAGATTTGGAGGCCCTGGATGAGCCCCGTGGCCAGGCTATGGTGACATGGTGGTAGCAAAATGTCATCCAGGTATGAGGGAGTGGAAGTGACTTCATTCTGCTGGCGTTAGTCGTCATAGCAGAAGACGGTGTTCACCTTCGTGCACCAGATTATTGGATTACGTGGTTGTCAATGGGGAAACTGGGCCAATCATGATCTCCGCCGGCGGTGACGGAGCACACCGCCGCGGTACCTACCCCATGTCGTCACACCCTTGACACTTGACTCCTGATTCCCGTGCAGGGTAGTACTCCACTCCGTGTGCTGCTGTGTCCTGACTCTGGTCCCTGGGATGGTCACAGGGTAACGGCCCCCGGCCTTCACCGCAGAGGAGCTGGAGAAGCTGGTGAACGGGGTCCTACCCCTGTATGCTGAGTTGTATCGGTGACCAGAGGAACAGGTGAGTTGGCGTCTGTCATCCTTAGATGTGTGTGATTGTGGCGGATGCCTGTATGCATGAAGCGTTCGATTTGTGACTGCCCAACCGTAGACTGTCTGGCATGTATTGTATGTGAGTTCATAACATGGCTTTCAACAATGGCCGTTCTATAGGGAACGACATGTCATCTGTATTCGGTGCACACATACTAACGTCTGTTTCTTTGCTCTGTCTGTCCCATGCAGGTCAGCGCCCATCAGAAGAAAGGCCTGTGGCAAGCCATCACTAAGGAGGTGCGGACCCTGGGGGTCTACAACTGGCAGAGCACCCACTGTACCCTTTCTTCCCATGTGTACTAGGTTGCGGTACTTACTGTTGTCTTCTTCATCGGCGGTCACGGTCCTGGAGGAATATGGAGGTATATGGCAAGGAGCAGCACTGGCATTATTTCTAACTCTCTCTCCATGTCTGTGTCTGCATGTTGTGTGTTCGTTTCCACCATGCTTTGCCTGGTGGTGGTTCCTGCCCCGAAACTGCTTGCGGTCTTGTGTTTCATTATTTGGTGGGCGGGTAGGACCTTTCCGCCGGCCTGTGGGCGGCCTCCTCCGTCCTCGTCAGGACTACAAAGATGGCGGTGTGTGGATGGACTTCTACTTGTTTCTCATGGGCTTCATTATTTGGCAGTCCGGAACGCCAGCATGTTGGCGGTAGTTACCGCCACCGCCGACGGGGCGATGTTTACTGCCATGGTCATAATGACCACCGAAGATGTATATGTTTATATGTGTCTGCATATTTAGGTGTGTATATAAATGTGTGTGTGTGTGTGTGTGTGTGTGTGTGTGTATATATATATATATATATATATATATATATATATATACACACTCCACTGGATAGATGAAATGAGTTTCCTCATGGCCCACACAAACAAACAATGGTGCTCAACCACCATTCTGTTTTATAGTGAGTAGTAGACATAAACAAAATCACCAGTGCTCCACAATGATTTCTGTTCACATTCTGGAAAAAAGACTAAGGCCCTCATTACAACCCTGGCGGTTGGTGATAAAGTGGCGGTAATACCGCCAACAGGCCGGCAGTAATTACCGCTAAATTATGACCATGGCGGAAACAGCTCAGACAGACAGCCACTATAACACACCGACCGCCAGGCCGGAATCAACAGGCACCATGGCGGTAAGCGACTACAGCCAAGTGGAAGACAATGTTCCGCCAACTGTATTATGAAAGGCCAATCCGCCCCCTTTTCTGGGGTGGTACCAACGACATCAAAAGCCTGGCGGAAAAACTGCACAGACATCAAAGGACTCACCTGTGGAGACTCAGGGAACAACCACGCCACCATGGAGCCCGATCTGCATGTCTTCCCCATGCTCTTCTATGTGCTGCTCCACTACGAACACCAACGACCGCAAAGACGACCACAGTAGCTACAGTCGCCTAGCACACAGGGGAGGGGGGAGGAAAAAGAGAGTGACACGCACACGCAACACGCAACACCCCAACCCCCAACACCATACACACAAGAGATGCACTAACATTACATATTTACCCTGTACACCTCAGGAATAAAGCACAGACAACTACTATAGATTAAAAAGAGTTTAATAAGATAAAATAGTAGCAATATGTGCATCCAAATAGAAAAGTATAGACATATTTACAAATGTGGGGACACTGCCCAGTCCTCAATGTTCGTGGGCCACAGGGCCACATTACAAGGTCCAAGGCCCCACTTCACTCCTGTAACAACGCAGAGAGAACACTGCAGGGGCATCAGGTCGAAATTAGCCAGGCACCTCAGGGGGATGGGGAACGGGGGTACCTCAGCCAGAAGATGGTACAACACCACTGGTCCTAAAGGGCGCAACATGCCCAGTGCTAGGTCCTGGGGAGTGCAAGGCCAAAGTCTCTCAAGTGGGTGACTTGCCCACTGGCTCTCGGGGGGCATCGTGCCCTGTGCTCTTCATCCTGGGGAGGATGGGGTGAGTGGATAGCATGTCCACTGGTTCTGGAGGGGGCATCGTGCCCAGTGAGCTTTATCCTGGAGAAGATGGGGTGAGTGGATGGCATCTCCACTGGTTCTGGAGGGGGCATCGTGCCCTGTGCTCTTCATCCTGGGGAGGATGGGGTGAGTGGATGGCATCTCCACTGGTTCTGGAGGGGGCATCATCTCTCAGCTGGGTGTCCTACCCACAGAATTTGCAGGGCTAGGCTGCACAATAGCCCATGGACGCAGGACTACACGCTGGCGGTGACGGCTGTTCATTGGTGGCAGTGGTGCTGCTACAGGTGGACCTGGTAGTGGTGGGGGGGCTCCAGCCCATCCCTGCAGCCTTGGACGGCTGCCCACTGGTGCTGCTGCTGGTGGTGGCGCTGGTGGCGGTGCTGCTGGTGGTGGTGGGGGGAGGGTCCAGCCCATCACCTGCAGCCTCGGACAGCTGCCCACTGGTGCTGGTGGCGGTGCTGCTGGTGGAGCTGGTGGTGGTGGGGGGAGGCTCAAGCCCATCCCTTGCAGCCTCATATGGCTGCATGGTTGGTGGTGGGGTCTCCGACTGAGTCCCAGCACCAGGCCCCTTGTCCTAACTGCCTGCTGGTGCAGGCCCCTTGCTGCCAGCAGCTGGGTCTGGCTCATTGCCCTTCCTTCCTGCAGCACTTGGGGCTGGCTCCTTACCCTTCCTTCCTGCAGCACTTGGGGTTGGCTTCTTGCCCTTCTATCCTGCAGCACTTGGGCCAGGTACCCTTTCCAGATGGCTGGCTGGTGATCGGGATTCTTTCTCACCCTGAGTTGCTGGGGACAATACTGTGCCCGTGGACTGGGTGGCTGAGGTGCTTGCCTGGGTTTTGACCACCCTGGCTTGGCGTGCAGGACGGAGAGAGGGGTAGGTAAGAGGTCAATGGTGGAGAGGAAAAGCGTCTTAGGGACATTGGGGTGGGGAGAGGGAGATGTTTTGGGAGTGGAGGAAGAGGGAGTGGTTGTAGGAGGTGTGAGTCTGCTGTGTTTAAGTGCAGGTGCATGGGTTGGATGCTGTTGTGAGGTGGATGGCTGTTGGGTGTCTGAGTGCTTGTGTTTGTGTACTTTGGGAGGAGGGGGCACAGACACAGTGGGAGAGGACACAGGGGACGTGTGCATGGATGTGGGGGTGGTGACTGCCAGTGAGGGGTGTGTACTGATAGGTGTGCTGGTGATGGTGGTGGTGGAGGATGAGGATGTAGTGCATGCAGGTGTGAGTGGAGACGCAACTCGGAAGGAGGTCGACGAGGAGGAGGAGGGGGACACAGTAGAGGCAGTAGATGTTGGTATGTCCGCTGGTGGGTGGTGTTTGTGTGAGTGCCTGTGGGATGAATTGTGGTGCTTGTGTTTGCCATGTCCACTCTTGTGTGTTGTCCTGGGTGCCTGCTCGCGTGCCTGTGTGCTTGGAATAGGTTGGGGTTGAGGGGAATGGGACTGGGTGGAGGAAGTTGAAGGGGGGAGAGTGGAAACAGGGACAATGGCTGCCATCAGAGAGGAGGCCAGAGCCTGGATTGATCTCTGTTGGGCCGCCAAGCCAGTGTGAATGCCCTCCAGAAATGCATGGGACTGTTGCATTTGGGCTGCCAGCCCCTGGATGGCATTCACAATGGTTGACTGCCCAACAGAGATGGATCTCAGGAGGTCAGTAGCCTCCTCACTCAGGGCAGTAGGGCTCACTGGGGCAGAGGCTGAGATGCCTGGGGCAAAGGAGATGCCCACCCTCTTGGATAAGCGGGCACGGGAAACTCGCTGAGGGGCTGCTGGGAGGGTGGTGCTGGTACGGGGGTGGCAGCTGTACCTGTAGCTGGGGTGGGTACAGAGGTGTCCGCCACCACCAAGGAGCTTCCCTCGGAGGAAGTATCTGTGTCTGAACTGTTCCCTCCAGTCTCCGCCGTGGTGCTCCCCTCACCCTCCATCCCTCTGGTGCCCTCAACATCGGTGGATTCAGCCTCCTTGGTCCTGTGGGATGCAGATCTCTCCATCGCTGGTGCCTCTGCTCCTCTGCCAGATGATGCCAAGCACATGAGGACAGGGTGACAAAACAAAAAGGGGGGAGAGAGACAAAGGATACACATGGTCAATGGCGGCACCAACACCACCGTTGGTGTACACAACACACGCACACACACGGAACAGCCCTACGCACTAGGCAATGCACTCCCAGTTACAATGCTAGTCACCAGCCAATGGATAGGGACACATACCACCAACTGCAGCATACCTGAGACCCACACACCCCTACCCAGTAATGGATGCCTACTAGCTTGGTTGAAGGACTTTCAGATCAGAACCCTGCCCAACATGGGAACTACTCTGCAAAGTCAGGCCTGGCCTAGGGGCACCCTCAGGCCCTCATCCATCACCCGGCTACCACCCCACCAGGCATAAGTAGTAATGAAGGGCACTGTACTCACCCCCTTGTTGCTGCTGTGATGCCCCCAAGCACCCATCCAACTCTGGATAGGCCACTGCCAGTATGCGGGCCATCAGGGGGGTCAGGGATCGATGGGCACCCCTACCTCGTTGGGAGGCCATCTCCAGCAGGGCCTCCGCCATCTTCCGTGCCCAGCGTCTCAGGTCCTTCCACCGTTTCCGACAGTGGGTGCTCTGCCTGCCGTAGACCCCCAGGGTCCTCACGTCCTTGGCGATGGCACGCCATATACCCTTCTTTTGATGGGCGCTGACCTGCAGAGGAAATACACACAGGGAAAGGTATTAGTCCGACCGTCTTGCCTGTTACACTTATGGCCCACCATGCCCCTTCCCATCCCCTTTAGCACAGACATGGCCCAACATAAATGCTGCATGCTGCCCAGGGCCCATCCACCAACCCCCCCCACATGAGGCATTCACACACAGCACTCCATGCATTCATGCCCCATGAATCGTACTCACAGTGTGCTCACCTGTTGGTCTGGAGGCCTATACAGCAGTCGGTACTGTGGTAGGACCACATCCACCAGTCACTCCAACTCCGCTGAGGTGAAGGCAGGGGCCCTTTCCCCAGTCACATGAGCATTGCACCACTTTGTAATCCTTTGTGCTATATTATGCATGCGCCATGCATAATGTGTGCAAAGGGGGAGTTCCCTCGTTTGGGGGTGAGACAAAAAAATGGAGCAAAGAAATCTCAGAGCAGGCGTTAAAAGGGGGCACACCATTGTTTACAATTGGCTCCTATGTACTGTTCAGGGTTAGCACCAAAATTTCGGCACTAACCCTGAACAATACATCAATAGGGTCAAACATTTTGATGCTATTGCCTCCTACCATGTGCCATGGTGCGCTGTATCTTAGATACAATGCACACATGGTGGCAGTAGGAGGCACTAAGGGGCGCTGCACTGGGTGAAGCGCCACGTTCCTTAAATCTGCCCCTATATGTGTGCACAACAGTGCATTACACACGCAATTTGTGAAATGTAAGGAGAAATGAAGACATTTCTCCTTGTTAATGTCTGCCTCAAGGAGGCACTATTTTATGGGCACCAAGCCCCATCTACCAAGTTTAGTAGATGGGGCTTTGCATCAAAAGCCATGGGTGATATTGTGCAAACAGCCATCTGATGCCCCGTTGACACCAAGCGATACAAAGCAGTGAAAAATACTATTCACATTACCTTTAGGGTTCATTTCCATTTGAAAAAAACGATATGTGCTGGAAAGGAAATGTTTTATCAAGACTCCTCTTTGTGTCAGTTTGGGGGACATTGTATTAGCACAAATTCTTGATAAATCTGCCCTCTGGTCCTTTGCAAAATAGCACCAGATGCAGGATACCACAATTGTCAAGGATGAGTCCCAGTGGCTCGATGTATACATTATAGAGGGTGGGGAACAGAAGAGACCCTTGCGGGATGCGCCTTGTTGTAAACTGACCTGACAGTGGGGAGTGTTCAATTTTAATTGCTTGGGAACAGTTGGATAATAGAAGGCGAATCATTTAAGTACTATACCATTGATATAAAATCTGTCTTTGAAGATGTTGATAAGTAACAAATGAACACAAATGTCTGGCAGGGAGCACAAGGAGGACAGGGTTTCCTGGATCTAGGAATCATATAACATCACCACCCACCTGTGGTATGGTAGTCTCCATGTGTCAACCCCGACGACAATCAGATTGAATGATATCTAAGAGACCACAATGACCAAAGCATTTTGGGCTTGTTGAGAAGACACACAAGTGTCATAGGGAGGATAAACCTGATGCAAGGCAGATGTTGTTGGGAGCACTAACGTCTACAGCAGGTTTTTATAGAAGAGGAGAGATTTGGTCATTTTAAGGCAGTATAGGGATCTGCTCTGTGAGAGAGATAAATCGCTGTAAGAAGTGAAGAAACTGTGCAGACAAAAAATGTTCTGAAGGGTGTATGTTGAAGCTGACGGCAACAAATCCAAGCCCAAATTATGAATGCACGTGCTGAAATTTTGTTTGTGGTTAATCTATAACAAAACATATAAGATTGAAATACATAGTAAGTCAAACTTTGGGGCTATTTAGGTCCTGGTAGGTGGCCTGAAGACATATCCTCTGTCACCTGCCAGGCACACTGCTACCTACTAATTTAAGAGACCTCTGCAGGCCCATCTGGGATCTCTGTGCCTTTCCAGGAGACGATGCTGGAACAACTGCTCCTTTGAAGGCACATAAAGATTGGTCAACATCTGCCATGTTCTGGATACTAAGGTCCTGATTTAATTACTCTGTCCACCAAAATCGAAATTCGGTCATATACTGGGCTTAAAGAATGTCATTAGAGAGCTGCCCAACCAGCTTCCAGCAGCAAATGAAGGTACAGGTACCCACACTTACTAGAGTTATTTAAAAAAAAAGCAGAGTCCACTTTGAGGGAGGCCCAAAAGCAAATAAGGGAATTAGAGCAGACTTTCTTAAAGACAAGAATTCCAACTTTAAGAAATAGCTAGAAAGATTGAAAAGAAATGTTTTTTAAATGCTAATTTTCCAAGTATAACAGAAAGAGTAAGTTCATAATAAGATGTACATTCTCTACAGCAAATGGTTGTAGAACAGTCCAAGAGTTGAAGAGATTACAAAGTCGATCAAACAAAATGATTAAGGAAACAAGGATGTACAAAGACAAGTACAGGCCAGTTTAGTGCAGGAGAATGTGATTTAAATCTATTGTATCATGAACCGAAACACATAAATGCAGGAACATATATGCTTCTTTCAGATACCACAGCATAATCTGAAACCTCTTGCATACCTCATAAATTGCAACTTAAAGCAAGGCATCAACGGAGCACATATTATTTGCTTCTGTCTTACTTGAGAGTAGCACCTCAGACTAGTAATTTCATTAAGAACAATAGAGTAGATAGAGGGAGGACATAAATGACCTTGACCTGATGTCAGGTACAGAATGAGAGGAATATAGACTTAGAGACAGCTATGAGTTAATGGATTAAGTAGGCTCAATTGCTTTAGACTCAATAGCTTTTAGTGGCTTTGTAGAACACCGAATTAGACTTCAACCTGAGCATGGTGTCAGCAGTTTAGCCAAATACCTCAGGAAGTAGGAGTGGGTATCATAATATCTCATGAAATGGGAGGGCTTCAAATCTGTTTTAATTCTAGGGATGTTGTTATGGATTAAACTGATTGTTTCCGTACAATCTCCAGTTTCTCCCAGACTCTCAACCTCTTATTCTCCTAATGACTTCTACAAGCAGTCTTTTTCTTTAGAAATATATATACATTTTCGGGGTTTTGGTCCGGTTTTCTAGAAGAGATGACCTGGTGGTTCCCACAGTTCCAGGAGTAAGAGTAGTAGTGCAAGCCTTTAGCATCAATGCCCTCAATGCCATACTGATGGTCCTCTTTTTTCTCCTAACTGGTCAGGTTGGGAACGTTATACGGGTGTTAGTGTAGCTAAGTGCTTCTTTCTCCCCACCTGCCCATGTCTTGTTGAGGCTCCTCTTCTTCAAATACAAATCTTTCCCTCCTTCCTTGTTGCTTCATGACCCAACATGCAGTCTGTGTAGACTTTTTGTTTGTCAAGTGTGTCAGTTTCTGTGATTCATAGTACATATAGGTCAGGGAAGGATCTCTCTACTTCCTGTACTCATCATAATCTCTGCTTTGGAATTCGCAAAGCATGAACGGAAGAGTGATTACCCTCTAGCCAGTGCTTAATTTGTGCTTGTTGTTTCCGGTGCGGAGCACCAGCATTCATTTTTGAGGGCCAGCACTTATTTTTCTGCCTCAAGCATTTACTGCGAGCACAAGACATATGGGAAAGACGGAGGAAGAGAAAAACAAAAAAGTGTCACAAAGGGATAAAGCAGTAAGATGCAAGAGTGAAAAGAAGGGGCAGGGAGTGGCTGTAATTGGATTGAAGAGGCCTGAGATGGCTTCAGGATTACGCTGCCTCAGGATTCCGTGTTCACACATTTAATTGCAGTAGCTGCATGTTTAAGAGGAGGGCTTTGGGCACCAGCACATTTTTATTTACAAATTAAGCACTGCCTCTGGCCCATGTACATCCAGAAGCTGGGTCGAAAGACTGTGAGACCATTACATATGGTTTGACTCCCAGCCACATCCTTTGTTGAAATTTCCAAAAGATTAGAAAAGGAATGTGTTCACTGTAGATCACTCAGGTGAAAAAAGAGGGGATTAACTGTCTATAGGAGCACCAAGGCCCATATTTATACTTTTTTTGCGCTGCATTTGCGTAATTTTTTGACACAAAAGCAGCGCAAACGTGCAAAATACAATTCACCATAGTAGCTTAATTTAGCACCGGCGCAGGGGGGAAAGCAGGTCTGAGCTGTATTCTTGTGAATATGACGCAGCTTTGCATTTCAAAACTGGCGCGGCGCTGCTGATTTTGATGCACTGTGCCAGCTTCTTGTAAATATGGCCCTAAAATTTCGCTGAGGGCCTGCCATGTTTCAGGCAGGCACTCACGTGTTTTTTTAAAGGTTGTTTTTGAAGAACAAAACACTAATCACCCTGACACCCTGGAGTTTTCTTCCTGGGTGTTAAAGTTATTTTTATTTTTCTTCTTTTTGGGGCTTCTTGCTTTTCCCTGGAAGTCTCAAACTCAAAAAAACTACATCAGACCTTCTACGCTACAGATGGCAGACGTGCTCTGGTTCACCTACAACAACAGCTCCAACTCTATTGGTGTAGGGTTTTTGCCTGCAGGGCCAGCAAGCGCACCACCATCGGAAACGTGGCAACATGCGCAGCTCTAAGTACTGTGGGCTAATTGGCAGACAGGGTGCTCCTCCGTGTTTGTGGCAGAGTACCTTCTATGCCAAACTGTAAATCAGGCTCGCAGTTTATGTGGAGATGAGCAGAAGGTAAAATGCTATTTCTTACCATAGTCTAGAGCAGGATGGGCAGTGACTCACCCCCCATAAAAATAGTATCACATAGAGTATCATAGTATGCACTTCTTCCTGTTTGGTTTATGCCATGATATTTCACGTGTACTAGTGTTAGCAAAAGGTATTCAATCGAAACCAGGATGCAAAGGGTTACATTTGCCTAGTAAGGTAAAACCACATTGAAGCAGATACTTGACTGTTAGGACACTTGCCTCCCTGTGTAAATAACTGTTACATGCCTAAGGCAGTAAAAAGTGTTTTGCAAGACCAGTTTTGCTGTACTGTGGTAATAAAATCAAATGTGACCTTTGCACTGTAGTAATAAACGTGCCAAAGCACATTTGGTCTAAATAACACGTGTTATTGGGCCACTTTTATTTTCACTGCCTGGGCTTAAACTTTTATTGAGAAAGTTGATCTGTGAGTTCCATTCATGCGTTCTCACAGACCCATTCATACGTCCCAAGTCTTAAACAAAAATCATCACTTCCTCTGCCTCTTCTCCACATGGTACAATCAGTAAAATTATAATTTACAGAAATATGTGAAGCTGGAAATGATGAAAGTCTAAACAAAAGCTTTGTCCTCTCAAACAACTGGAAACGTGTTCACGTAACCACATGAAAGGAGAGTGACTTGAAATGACGGCTTGTCAACCCTTGAAGAGGAACTATTTGTGCAGATGTAGGGTGAGGTGGGGTATTGAGAAAGAATGCCCCCCGCCCACTCGGGAAGGTGGTGGGGTTTACGTGAATCGCTTCCCACGCTGAGCAGTCATCACTTGCAGACACAAGGTATTTGGAACTGCATTTTTAGGTATTTGCACCCTCGGGTCTCTAGAATCTGTAGGCGTTTGAAATGTGTTCATCCACTTCTTTGTTGAAACAGTATTTTATCTTCTCTGTCCTAGGAAGGTGCCACTTGAAGTGAGAAGGTTTTCATCTTTCATATGTTCAAGAACAGTCAGGAGTTGCAGAGTTGCTGTGTCTTCTTGATGCTCTTTGACACTTTCGTTTTCTACTTAATATGATATTCTATTATGAAGCATGAACGCAAGCACATGCATGAGCGCACGCATGCACACATTGTCAAACCAGGTCTCCAAGGTCTTTGAGGTTCAGGCGTATCTGGATAATGCCCGAGTCAGGTCAGATCCCGAAAAGTGGGGAATTAGAGGGACCATGCGCTCTATTGTAATGAGAAAACTCAGAGTTCCTAGCAATCATCGCTTATTTTATCACATTCAGAAGAGAAAGTGTACCTCATAGAAGCCTCCTAGAATTTCTGATGGCTGTGGGTGTGAGCAGCCAAGGCTTAACTATAGGGAGTTGTGTAGGATGGGGCTAGGAACAGTATAGCACAGATAGCACAGTGCCAATAAAGACAAATGCCAAGATTGCAAGCACTATGGCACAGATTTAAGAGGACTAACGCCATATATTGCCACATTAATGCTGTTTTTTTAATGCTAATGTGGCAATATAATGGCAAAAATGCTGCACCATACTTACAAAGTGGCGCAATGCATGCATTGTGCCACTTCGTAACCCCTTGCGCCACATTATGCCTACACCAGGCATAATGTATGTAAGGGGGATGTTCCCCCATTGGGGGGGCCAAAAAAGTGGCGCAATGAAATCTAAAAGATTTCTTTGTGCCATTTTTAGCAGCATTTTTTAACGCCTGCTCTGAGCAGGCGTTAAAAGGAGGCACACCATTTCTTAGAAAGGGACTCTATGGGGCATGTTTAAGAAACGTGGTACTGCACCGAGTGCAGCACTACTTTCCTTGCGCTCCTTAGTGCCCCCCCGAACGCCACCATGTGTGCGCCGTATTTAACATACGGTGCACCATGGCGGTAGTTAGGGAACTAGCGTCAACATTTTTGACGTTAGTTTGTCGCTTTGCTGGATTAGTGTCAAAAACGTTTATGCTAATCCTGCAAAGTACCCTAAAGGCCAGTTGAAAGCAACGGGAGCGTCATTTTAACACCTACTCTGAGCAGGCATTAAAAATGCTGAAAAAAATGGTGCAAAAAAATCTCTTAGATTTCTTTGCTCCAGTTTTTCGGCCCCACCTAATGGGGGAACGCCCCCTTGCATACATTATGCCTCATGCATGCATAATGTGACTCAAGGGTTTACAAAGTGGCGCGATGTGTATATTGCTCCACTTTGTAAATATGGCTCTGCGATTTTTGCCTCCTTGGGCCACATTAGCTTTTTTTAAAATGACGCTAATGTGGTGCAAGGAGGCGATAGGGGCTCTTAAATATGCCCCTAAGTCCTTCGCAGGACTAGCGCAAACATTTTTGGCGCTAGTCCTGCAAAGTATATCAATAGCTTAAAAATATTTGATGCTATTGCCCCTACCCTGCTCCATGGTGTGCCATATATTAAATATGGCGCACACATGGTGGAGGTGGGGGGCGCTAAGGGGGGCTAGAAGAGTGGCGCTGCATTGGATGCAGTGCCACTTTTCTTAAATATGCCCCTAAATATTTTTTATTAATACATCATTTATATAAAATAAATGTATAGTATAAAAAAGTATTCTAGCTAACAGCTACCTAAATCACTATATAAAACCCAATGTCAGGTGTGATGCATTTATTACACAATAAACTGGCAGTGAGAAAAATAATCCGTTAACTGTTGAAGCAGTTTTTTTACAGAATACAGAAACAGAGGTCTCTGGGCAAACACAGCACACGATGTTCATGGCCAGTTCTTGTGCTGGGAGCCCTAGTGAAAACGAAAGTTGCAACACCTGGAAATTGAAAAAGAGAAGGAAATGCAGTAGGAATATAGAACACAAGAGGTGAAAATTAATAACTTTTGGCGCAACCCAGGGCAGCACCCAAAGTTGCTGCTCCGAGTTGCGTCAAAGGGAGAGAGAAAACCGGCGCTATTGCTGCCAATATATAAAGCTGATTTTCTCTCCCCCAGTGCTTGTGCACTTCGCCAGACGCCGAGTGCAAGCAGTGGCGTAGCGTGGGTTGTCAGCACCCGGGGCAAGGCAAGTAATTTGCGCCCCCTAACCCGGGGCAAGGCAAGTAATTTGCGCCCCCTAACCCGTGGATTTTAGCACTCGAGTCTCTTCCAAGATGTTGCGCCCGGTGCGGTCGGCCCCCCCTGCACCCCCCAAGCTACGCCACTGAGTGCAAGGGTGTGTACGTTCTGTCAAGAATAGCTTTTGTACTGAGTGGACACCCTTCCAGGACAAAAACTATGATTTCACATGATTGAATATTTTCCGCACTTTGTATGTGTGTTATAGAGTGCAGAAGACATGCAAAGCTGGAAAAGTGTGGAGACTTTTTAAAACATGCTTCATTGTTACAGACGTCTTGAGGAGGCAAAATCTTTTGGAGCAAATCCCATTGATGGGTGCATTGTAACACCCATATATCACCCACGAGACACCCCCTTGAAGTACAAAGTGGTGTAAAGGACTACTTTATGTTACTTTAGGCAACTTTCCAACACAAATTATGATTAGCATTGGAAAATGAATCCCAATACAACACTTTGTGCCAGGTGTATGCCACCTTTGTGACGTAATCCCTGTGCAACATATTAGTAATCTGGGTCAAGGTTTGCAAATAGCTTTTTGTTCAGTTTTACAGAAACACAATACCATGGTTGATGAGAATCTTCCCACCCAAAAAAATAATTGTATTTCTTTAGTGTTTTGTCGGTGGTCTGAAATCTAGTTGTTTGCAAACACCTACAAAACATAAATCAAAAGCAGATACACATAACTACTACATTATGGAGGATGCCTACAATAAAAGGAGACATAATTTAAGAATTCATGTGCTTCGAGTTTGCTGTCACTAGGGTTTCATGCAAACCTCATGCTGCTTGGGGACACAGATCTATGTGCCCCAAAGTGTCGGGGACTCAAAACAGACCACAAATGTCTTGGATTCAGCTAGCTGGATACTCAATTCAGTGATGGACCATCTAAACTGATAAGTCAAGGGAACGAAAATGAAATCAATAGAAAAAGTACAATGCAGTGCAGAGAAGAATAGATTCACCAGACACAGTTTACATCATCTCACATGCACTTGCAACCATCAATCGCTCGAGGAGTTTATGTTTGTGTTCGCCAAAACCTGTATATTTTATGGTTTGTTGTTCAGAAACCCACTTTCATCTTGTTCTGAGTGGTAGAGCAGACTAAGGGGCATATTGCCAAGCCCGTACCGCCTTCTTGAGCGGCCCTAGCATAATTTTTTTAAGTTAAGACGGCGTCAAGGAGGCTTTTGCCCCATGCCAGATTTATAAAGTAGCGCAATGCAAGCATTGCACCACTTTGTAACCCGTTGCACAATATTATGTCTGCCTCAGGCATAATGTATGCAAAGGGGGGCATTCCACCGTTAGGAGGCCCAGAAAAATGGTGCAGTAAAATTTACGAGATTTCACTGCACCATTTTTCCTGTCATTTTTAACGCCTAACACTCCCGTTGTTTCCAATGGGCCTCCCCATGCATTTCTGGACTAGCGCCCGATCAATGCGGCGTAGTAGTGTCAGAAATGTTAACGCTATTGTGCTAGCATGCGCCATGATCTGCCTTAAATAGGGCCCTAAGATGGTGACATTAGGGGGCACAAGAAAAGTGGTGCATCATAGCTGATGTGCCACTTTCTTGTAAATATACCCCTAAGATTCTCTGATGGAGCAGGACTCATTGGCTGGTGGAGGGATTCTATGTAGAGTAAAATCAGCAGCAAGCCAATCAAGCAGAGCTTCAGCAGTGCCAGCAGGCTCAGTTCTAGCCAAGAGGAAGTGGGCAGCCTGCTTGCTCCACATTCTGGAATGCACATTGTAAGGAAAGTGGTGTATTATATTGTGTGGTTGTCATGCACACCACAGCACGGCTTAGGCAGCATTCTGGTCACGGACCCTTTAAGGTGGAGTGTGTAGCCTTTAAGGCTGCATGCTGCACCTAGATGACTGCTCATCGACAATTTCTCAATCTCCTTCCCCTGGACTCACCTGTTGTTTTTCTGCGGTATCATTGGTTGCGTCTTCCTGGTTCAAGCACCTTCCTCGTGATTCCCTTCGTATCTCCGTCTTTCTCGTCCGGCGTCCTTGCCTTTTGAAGTCGCGTCAGGTTTTTCATTGCCGTCGCACTCGTCGAAGGCTTCTTCAGATTGCCATCAGATCTTGTAGCTGCTACCAAAACTCCTGCCAAAGAGATAAAAGAAAACTGTAAATGGCAGCACTCATTCTCGAGGGTAACAAAAGACTGCATCTGTGATAATAGAAATGACACTTATCTTTTGGCATCGGTGTATTACCTGGGATGTCTTTGATTTATGCCTGCAAAGGATAAAGAAAGAAACAATAAAATAGACAGTCATGTAATTTTGAACCTTGTTCTTTACCAAGAAGCTATTGTTTTATGGAAATCAGACTGATCATTTAACTTATCTGGATAACAGTTCAGGGTCTGCTTTGGACCTCTTACGAGACGTTGGAATCCTTGTGAGGCATTGAACTGGCTGAGGCTGTATATATAAATATCTATATGGTTTGGAAATGTTGAACCTTTGAGTGAGTACATGCTCTATTTGTTTTGTGTTTTCTTATTTTCATTTTAGCTACTGAAAAAAGACTTGCAGGTATGTGTGCCATTGGCTACATATATAAGTGTAAATATAATGTATTGTTTCATTAATGTCTAGTTTGCTTCGTAGAACCAGTACACATTCTTTCCAGAAGACAAGGAAATTGCATGTTTTGTCACAAAAGGGAAGGGGGGACATTAGGAAGGTGCATAAAAGGGGAAACTGTATTCTTTGATATACCCTTCATGCAAAGTTTCCTAAAACTAAGTAGGGTTGTGTGTTTTAGAAGCTGAGATACCTACCAGGCATCATCAGGGGCTGGACCAGGTCAAGCTTCGTCCCTTCGTCCTGGTGGGTCAGACATAATCAGTCATTGGTCTGTTTGGGTTGCAGGGAAGTTGAGAATTGCATTGTATCCATTTCACTCCTGCGAAAAGGTAACCAAAACCTGACAGTGGTTGTGAGACACACTCAATACTGTCAAGACTGTCAAGACAATACTGTCTTGGTCCAGTCAGGCTCACTTGTAAAACCTTTAGCTCAACCCTGGGTAGCTGTGGCTTCAAGAAGTCAGACCTAAACAAAGGAAAGTCACACAAAACAACACTGACACAGTTAGACCTGGCATCCTTGGCGTGGTCTCCCCTGTCTTTTTTTGCCTCTTCTTCCCATGTTTTGACTGTGAGATGGACTCTGTTTTTGATGGTTTTGGTACTCTGGGCACTTTACCACTGCTAACCAGTGCTAAAGTGCAAGTTCTCCATGTGTAAAATGTATGTGTAATTGGCTTTTCCTTGATTGGCGCATTTGATTTACTAGTAAGTCCCTTGTACAGTGTACTAGTGGTGTCTGGGGTCTGTAAATCAAATGCTACCAGTGGGCCTGCAGCACTGGTTGTGCCACCCACATAAGTAGCCCTGTAAACCTGGCTCAGACCTGCCACTGCAGTGTCTGTGTGAGCAGGTTAAAATTACCAATTTGACCTGGCAAGTGTACCCACTTGCCAGGGCTAAACCTTCCCTTCCCTTTTTATACATGTAAGGCACCCGTAAGGTAGGCCCTAGGTAGCCCCATGGGCAGGGTGCAGTGTATGTTAAAGGTGGAACATGTACTGATGTGTTATACATGTCCTAACAGTGAAAAACAGCCAAATTCGGTTTTCACTGTTGCAAGTCCTATCTCTCTCATAGGTTAACATGGGGGCTGCCTTTAAATATCCTTAAAGTGCAGTTTCCCTCTGAGGACACATAGAGATTTGGAGTTTGGGGTCTCTGAACTCACAATTTAAAAATACATCTTTTGGTAAAGTTGTTTTTTAAATTGTCTGTTTGCAAATGCCACTTTTAGAAAGTGAGCATTTTCTTGCTTAAACCATTCTGTGACTCTGCCTGCTTGTGTATTTCCTGTCTGGGTCAGACTGACAGTTGGGCTGTTTGTGAATGAAAGTGTGTATCTCCTTTGCCCTGACTAGAGGGAGGGCCCCTGCTTACATGTATCCTGTCACAACAAAACCAGAGGTTCCCTTTAGTGAAGGCTAGTGGCTTCCTCGGGCTACCAAACTGCACTCTGACAACTCCCCAGGGCTGGAGAGACTTGGGTGGAACTTTTTGTGCATTGGGACTTGTTCTCCCCAGCTGCACATAGGCTATCAGTGGTGATCAAGCAATTGTGGTTACTGGCTAGCGAAGGCAGGCTTCTTCAGATTTTGTGGACCTGAAGCTGTAACAGGAAGTTAGACAATTGACCTTTGGAATTCACCTGCCCTATCTGGGCCTCAAGAATGACGTTTCCTCAAGCCAAGCACAACAGTCCTTTCTTTGCTAGCTTAGTGCTGTCCAGGTTTTTTCCAGTCGTTGGTGAAGCCTCTCTTACCAGGTCCAGAGAACAGCAGGGCTGTTGTTCTTCAGTCCTCTCTCCAGTCCAGATGTGATTTGAGGTCTGGATGCCAGGGGTGCCATATTTATGCCCAGAAAGGGACCTAGGGGGATTACACAGTTAGTAGGCAAAGGGATACCAGGTTCCCTCCTGCCTGATGATGATGGGGTGTGTGGCATCTAGCTATCCCAGAATGCAGTATTCTACCCACTTCTAAGATGGCTGAACCCCTCTCTTGGAGTGTGGAGCTTGGTATCCCACCCTAGAGGTGTGGCTACATGACGGCTACATGCCCACGGGAAAAAACAGTATGGCAGCTATTTTCTCCCTCTCTGTTCCCAATGCCAACCTGTCTACCAAAACAAAAGAGTAGCTCCTCTCCTGTGTGTCCACAATTGGATTTCAAAAGGGGCTTCCCCTTTGATGTTTGACTTTTGGACTCACACCCTGTGTGGTTTTCTCCTAGGGAAAGTGCACAAAGCTGTCTTGTGGCCAGCATCTGCGAATGGCTATGCACAAACCTGGGCAACAAAGGGGCAACTTTCTAAAAGTTGTATTTACTGAAAAGTTACATTAAATTCAACTTGGGCATGAGGTTAGGTTCAATGTAACCATTATTTTGATACCTGAAAGTACTAACTTTATTAGTTCCACTCAGAAGTTAGAACAGCTGAGTTGTCAGTGTGTAACCCTGCACTCGCCATTGAGGCTACTAGTCGTTCCACAATAAAAATAACAATTGGGGTTTAAACTTTCAGGACATATAAAAATGCATGTCCTTTTCATATGGAGCATCCTGCATTAGGACTCAATAGGCCTGCTGTATGAGTGACTCATATATTGTACAAAAGGGAGGTATGGACTTTGTCATTTGTTTAAATGACAAACTTGAGTTAGCAAATTAAAACAGCTCTAGCAGGCTGGGAGACATGAATGATGCTGTCTCACTCATGGTGGCACAACAAGTGTTATTTCTCTGAGGGGCACTTTAAACTGTTAGTACTTTGGTACCATGCACTAACTTATGCCAATTGGGCATTATCCAATCCAATATATACTTTTAGTGGTCAAAGCACTGGCATGGAGGTCTGGTTAGCAGGTTTCGGTGCACTCTCAGAGTCGAAAAACTAGCAGTCAGCCCAAAACATTGAGGGTGATCAAGCCAAAAGGGACATTTCATTACACACAAGAAGTGTACACATGTTTTAAAAGAAATTAACAGGAAAACACATAGGAAACACTTTGTAATTCTTTTTGATGGAAACACATATATTTTAATAGTGTCAGAACAAATCAAGAATCTTTATTTTTATGGTGCGCAAGTGACAAATATTTGTTGATACCCAATTTCCATACATTAGAGTTTGTGTGCTATATAGTTTGTCAGTAAACTTGTACGTCTGTGTAAATTTAGTGGTCATTTTAATGGAAACATGTGCTGTCTGTAAATGACAATGGCTCCCACATTATTCATTAGTAACATATGTGTGACACTGTGCTCCTAAATGGAACACCAGCTACATGCTACATGTTTACCACTGTGCTGCTGATTGGGCATGGCTCATCAGCAATCCTTGCTCTTCATGTGATGCTTGGATATTTCTGAATTCCTGAGAGTTCAGTGGTGTAATATTGATGACAGCAGCACCAGTCTCAAAATTGTTCCAGCGCCACTGCCCATTAAGGCCAGAGGAGCTCTCACAACACTTCTAGCTTGCTGTTAGCTCTGTCCAATTCCCTCAGCTGCAGGAGTTAGACTATGATTAGGAAAATCTACTGAAGCACTGGTGGGGAGGGGGCGCTGCAAAGGGCTCATTGCACATGTTGAAAGGCTGAGCAGTGATCATGCTCACTTTTGTAAATGTAGAGTATGCCACTCACCCATGCCTGCCTGATGCCAGGAAAGGTCAAAGAAGTTATGCCCATGCTGCCGGGTGGCGTCTGAAGACAAAGCAGTCACAGTAATCACTTCGTTCAGCCTGACTGGTAGAGAACAGACAATAGCTGTTAGTAAAAGAACATAAACTTTCTTAGGACAGAGTGCTGGTACTGGGATAATGAATGATTTAAGCTTTGTTTGCTTCATTTTATTCTAAACAAATATGTGCAGCTAACTGTAAACGACTTTGCAAGATGGCTAATGCACAAATCATCCTAATTAAAAACCAGCAGTATGAATAGTTATCCTCCTGAAACCTGTGTTAGGGTTCCTGCATCCCTGTTATACACATCTGCAGATGGCTCACAAGCAATATCAATGGACAATTAAAACTCTATTGGCTGCACCACTGGTAGGAAAATTCTCCTTGAGTTCTACAGCTGTGCTTAATAGAATATACCTTGTGGCTTACAGGCTACTTACTAGAGCAGAATCTGTTTAACGCAAGAAAGTTGTCCTTACAAAAGGTAAAATAGCACTCTGGGCTGCTTCACACTACTTTGCATCAATGGGGAGTTCCATGGGTGGTACATGGGATTTCCAACGCTACGACCTATGGTTTTGGACTCAAAGCCAAATCTACAAAGATTGTTGGACCTGTCTTTGTGTAAAAAAAAACTCAACTCATTGAGTCAGGTATTTTTTAAACTTTCTTTTTATTGCTGTTAAACACAAAGTGAAATCAAAAAAGCATTCCATTACCACTCTTATTGTTTCTCTAATGGATGCCCAGTATGCTTGTATCCTAGGGCAGCTCCATGCCACATGTAGGAAGGTCCCCACCCCACCACAACCCCTCAGGCGCGTTGCTGTTGGGCATCTGCCGATGGCGTGTGGGGTCACTGGGGAGTAGTATGAACAGTGGAGTATGCAGAGTTGACCTAATCAGAATCCTGATGTGATGGCTATATCTTTGGGCGCCCCAGGGCCTCCTCCCAATTTCCCTCCTCAACGTCCTCACTTCTGCTTCCCATTTAGCCATAAGATTCTCTAAAGTGTCAGGGAAATTGTTAATCAATTTATTTTAAATCAAGGAGATGGCCTTTCTGCAAAGAGGGTCTATCAGTATAGGATCCTCCAATGAGGAGGATTGAGTCGAGCATGTTAAACATTTTACGGATGACGTATGTGCTGCACTGTACGGATAACGTCTGTGTTTCACTGTGTGAAATGTTAACAAAATAGTCTAAGTGTAGGATTTTGCACTGTAAGGACACGCTTCTACTACAAAATCTATGTTTGAAATCACACATGGACATTTGCTCTGTGGTGCTAAGCTGTGTGCGCGAGGCGCTAGGCAGCCTGTTTCTGTGACAGCACACTGGAAGAGAGCATTTAGTACATACGGCTCTGCACTGGCCTCTCCCCTTAGCACAACACAGCTCACTAACTTTGGATGCTGTGCTGCATTGCACTATTTTTCGGTAAATCTACCACATAAACTTTCAAACTTGTGATAGAGCGGTCCGTAATAATAATTTACCTGTATTCGGACGCTCTTTAGGCCGATGAATCTTTTGACTAAGTGGGACTCTCCGTACTCTTAATCAGTCAATTTCGTTAAATCAATAATCAATATCGAACATAAGCAATACCTTGATCAACATAACACTTAACAATTAATCCAGAATACATTTCGGCGAACCCTGACCTTTCAGTCAGGAATAACCACACCAGTTTATTGCAAAGTTAGTGAATTTATTTCCCTATATTAACAAAGCTAGCACAATATAAATGTGTCTCAACACCAAATGATAAACATAAATGAACATTAATAGCTGTCCATAACGGCGAAACAGGTGCAATCTATGTAGCATTTGAATCACAAGGCATTCGATAATAGCAATGCAAATCACTAATACTATAATCTGTAATGAACTAATTGCATACATTGGTCAGCATAGCAAGGTCTCAAATTGCATCGTGCGACAAAAGGAATCCTCATCTAACCTCAATTTAGCATTGGCATGTGGGTCTTCATGCGAAAACAATTTAGCAACATTAATTTAGTAAAACTCCTAGCTAGGGATCTTGTCAAAAAAAAAAAATCAGCAGTTGGTTACCTAAAAGAAACACAATGCAATTGTACAATTTCCTTTCATATTTACCAATTACGATCAGCATACAAGGAAGTCTTCGTCTCACAGGTACCGTCCTTCTGTCAGCATGGGTACCGTTTCTCGATCGGCATGGGACGGGGCAAAGGGGCAGGGGTGGACGGGGCAATTGCCTCACGGCGGCAAGGTAAAACTATTACTTCATGCAAAGGGACAAATCAAAGTTAAAGTCTCTAGGGCCAGAATCATTTAAAATCTCTTTCTCTCGATTAGAGAAAGCATCAAAGTCTCTTTCAAAATGGCGTCGCAGCAAAGTGGGCCATACTAGCTACGAAGTCTGCAAAATGGCGGGATGTCCAATAATGGCTACTTTCCTCTCGTGCACCTGGGTTTTATAGACAACAGTTCAAATCCAGTAGGGTCTTCCATTGGAGGGTTCATAGGTTAGCTTCAAATTGTCCAATCAAAAACGACAGTTCTCAAGCTTTTACTTAAGCATACATTATCCTTGGAGATGGGTACGCAAGTTGCAACATTTTATACCAATTAGCTCACTTTCAGAGCCTCCATTGTCCGCACCTGCAGATCGACCTTGGAGTAAAGAGAAAATATGCCAGGCTGGCACGAAACTTTAAGATAAGCATGTGAACGATCTCAGAGGAAGTTGAAGTACAGCTTCAAGCAAAAATACACGTTTAATAGCACATTGGAAAAATACGAGCATCTAAACCGTGTGACCAGGCAACTAGGCCGAAGCCTGCACTAAAGTAATGCTAAGCTAAAGCATTTCAAACAAGCAAATCGTAGCACACGTTTATGATTATGTTGGATTAGTGCAATTCTAATACTCCACGTTATATAAAGCATGCTTATAAATGTTGGTAAACTACTCTAAGGGCACATTTTGTCCCTGTACAATCTTTATTAGTTCGGTTAGAGTCACACATGATTATTTCAACACTACGTTTATGCGCTAATAAATGTAAAACCTTCATTTTCTGCTTCATCAATCCCTCCTCTGATGACTACTTGTCATCACACCAAACCATTCCCACAAATTTTATTCCATTAAAATTCTGTCAGTTCTCTTTTCCTTTTAATTCCCCTAGTTTTCGCTTTGTATTCTTCTGCCATCTTTTTCATTATTTTCTCTTCCTTCCTTCTTTTAATTCTTTCCATGATCATTATTATTCCCCTTTTTATTCCCCAAATTCCAAATACACAAATTATAACTATTAAAATTCCCTCTATTATTTTTAGCAATATTCCATTCCAAATTCCCCCAATCCAATGTCCCACTGAAGCAAGTCCTTTTCCAACCTTCTCCCACACTCCTGGTTCTTTCAGTTCCTTCAAATCTGCACTCTCTTTTGTTAGATTAGCAAGCATTGTTTTAATCTTCACACTATTGTCGGGAATATAAGTACAACAGTGTCGTGCACCAAGCATTTTGCAAACGCCGCCATCCTTTGCTAAAAGAATGTCTAAAGCAAGCCTGTTTTGAAGAGTCATATCTCTTTCCGCTGCAAGTTCAGCATCTATCAGGATTATAGCACCTGAAAACTTTGTCAACATGTTATCCACTATAGTAGACAACTTTCGTATTTTGATGGAATTCAACACAACTCCCAATGAAGGAATCATGGCTCCAAATATATCTCCTACCACAGCAGCTGCGGTCTCTCTTTTCTGGATACGATGGGATCCAGATGTCTTTTGAATCATCGATAGGTCATCCAGTTGATAAACCTTTGGGAACACTATACCCAAATAACATCTCCCCCACCATCCCTTTGGAAGACGATAATAGGCATTATACCCACAAATGTAATATACACCTGGAATGACAGGGTCAAGTCCGTTCATCATGAATGTCCATTTGGCCTTAAAGATAAACGTGTGTTTACACTCACTCGCTCCTACAAAAATATTGTCATAATAAGATTCACCTCGATATATACAAAATTTCCCTACATGCCAAGCATCTAAAGCTATTCTCCCTTGTGTCTTTATTGCGGCAAAATCATAATTATCTACTGAAGTCCTCTTATGTAGCTCTTTTTCTAATTTCGCATTCATTTGTGCCCTTCTATCATCTGTGCGATCTAAAAAGCTTATTTCTACTGCAGAGAGCGAGCAGGTAAGGTTTTCCCTATGAGCGTGAGCCGTTTCAAAAGGTTGCATTGGCTCGAAAAATTCCCTCATTATTTTAGCATCCCAATCTTTAGCAATCTGGCTTAGCTGCGCTATTATAGGAACATATGCAAAGGTAACATCATAATTTGAATAAAAATACTGTATGTTAGTTTGACCATAAAATCTAGACATTACTATACTACATGTAATCCCGTATGTAAGAGGCATGTGGTGATATGTCACCCCTTCCTTTACTGATGTCGGTATCTGGGTACACATATAACAATCTTTCGCATCCATAGTCTCAACATATTCTGTTAGCAAGCGATAGAAAACGTTATACGAAAGCTCTTTCTTATCATGCAAGAGCCTCTCATCTAATTCTAGTCTTTTCAATGCGGTTAGTTCAGTGACAGTAACAGGAGCAAAAGTAGAAGCATCAATCCTCTCATTCTCACCCTTACCATGCATTCCAAGTACAATTGCCATTATTATTAATACACATGCAATTATCAAGCCTATACACACATATTTACAATATTTCTTTCTACAGTTTTGCGTCATGATCTGTATAGAATCAGAGAGCTAGAAGCACCTATAAAGAAACTATTTAGCAATTCAGTTACAAAGCTGAACAAGCGCAATGTTCACACCGTCTTCTTCAAGAGGCCAAGTCACTTATCGGTTAGCAGCATTTGTCTCAATTCGGCAATAACTCAGTCTTTATCGGTTTAGCAAATGTCTCATCCGGTTTAGCAATATCTCAGCTGGTTTTATCACTTTAGATTGTAGCAGGCAATGTCATTTATCACCCTTTCAATCAACACTGTCCATAAAACTTTTCTTTTCTATTGGTATCTCTTCTTCTTCGTTCTCGATGCTTAGAGATACAAACTCGTCAGTCCAATCGTCATTGACTACATATGCCCATTCAGGACCGGAATATCTTCTGTTCGGTATCCTTTTCCTTTTCAATTTTGCTTCTCTTTTCGATTCTGCTTCGCTGGTACTTTCCACTTTTGTCAAGTCCTTTTCTTCACTCGGGGATGGTACCGCGACAGTTACTTCTTTTCTTTTCTCTTTCACTTTTGGCCTTTCTCCGTCATTCAAACCTTCTCCAGTCCTTTGTTTTACTGGTGATATACTTAGTCTCCTCTTTGCACCATGTCCATTTGACGGACCTGCGATCTTTTCTGAGGAAGCTTGAACCCTTTCGTTCTGTTCTGCCTTGTCCCCTCCTTCTGGGGAATCAATCACGTTCTCTTTTTCTTTTTCTGTATCGTCTGCTTCTGGGAAAGCCCTCCTCTGATCAGGCTCTCCTGCTTTTTCACCTTTTTCGAGCCCTTCGTCACCGTTACATTCGTCAGGCTCTGTATCACTTTCGGCTGCTTCAGGTTCCTTGTCACCCTCAGCTGCTTCAGGCTCTTTGCTACCCTCAGCTGCTTCAGGCTCTTTGTCACCTTCAGCTTCTTCGTCGCTGTCTGAACTTTCTCCTTGGTCTTCCCCAAGCGAGTCTGTCTCTTCGTCCTCCAATAATATCTCTCTCTCTCCTGCTTCTGCCTGTTCTCTTTCAGTTCGGTTTTGTTCTGTTTCAGCACTCAGCACTGTTTTATCAGGCACTGGCAGTTTTAGCGCTTCAACTTCCTCGTCTGTGGGACACAACACCTTCTTTGTGTGACTGGCGTGGATCCAGTTGGGAACCCCCGCACACTTCACAGCGGTAGTTGTCGTCAGGATCACTTGGAAAGGGCCTTTCCAACGGGGTTCCAGACACGACTTCCTCACGTGCTTCTTTACCACGACCCAGTCACCTGCTTTCAGTGCGTGTCCTGGACCTTGGATCGGTGGTAAGGTGGTTGCTTCCACCTGGTGAGAGAAAGAGCGAACCACGTCAGCCAGACCCTTGCAGTAGTCTAACACCATATCATCTGTAATATTCAAAAGCGCGTTTGCAGGAACTGCAGGAAGCCTCATAGCCCTGCCCATGAGAATTTCGTGCGGAGACAATCCAGTCTTTCTATCAGGGGTGTTTCTCATTGACATTAGCACCAAGGGCAATGCGTCAGGCCATTTCAAATTTGTCGATGCACATATTTTCGCCATTCTTGATTTCAGTGTACCATTCATTTGCTCCACCAGTCCTGATGCTTCAGGGCGATAGCTACAGTGCAGCTTTTGCTCAATGTTCAGGGCTTCGCAGAGTAACTTTATCACCTCGTTATTGAAGTGACTTCCCCTATCTGATTCTAAAGAGATCGGGAATCCGAAACGTGGTATCAACTCTCTCAACAATAGCTTCGCAACTGTAAGGCTGTCATTTCTACGTGTGGGGTATGCCTCAATCCAGTGACTAAAAATGCACACAATCACCAACACATACTTCAAACCTCCATGCACAGGCATCTCAATGAAGTCCATTTGCATTCGACTAAATGGGCCACTGGCCCTGCCAATGTGGCTGGCGTTCACAACCGTTCCCTTCCTCGGGTTCATCTGCTGGCAAGTGACACATCGATGACAAACTGCTTCTGCAGCTTGACGAAATCTGGGATTAAACCAATCAGTTTTGAACAATCTTATCATGGCATCTCTCCCTAGGTGAGCTTGCCCATGATAGAACCGCGCAAGCTGTGATAAGAGACTGTTTGGCAAAACAAATTTTCCCTCATTTGAAACCCATAACTCGTCTGGTCTCTTTATACATTGTGATTTAATCCAGGAATCTCTTTCATCCTCCCTGACATTATTCTGTAATGCTTTTAGTTCCTCTATTGTATCTACAACCTTCAAGGCAAATGCTTCAGCTGGTTCTAGTTCTGGTTCACTTATCGAGTTCCACTCATCCCTGAGTAATATACAGTTCAAGGCACAAAATCTTGCGACTTGATCCGCATATGCATTTCCCAGAGAAACATAGTCCTGTCCTTTTGTATGGGCACTACACTTTACCACTGCAACTTCAGCTGGCACTTGAATGGCGTGTAACAATTCCCTTATTCTCTCCCCGTTTTTCACTGGGGATCCTGAAGAAGTCAGGAAACCTCTCTGTGACCATAGTTGTCCAAAGTCATGCACAATTCCAAACCCGTACTGACTATCAGTGTAAATGGTGACTTTCATCAATGCAGACAGTTGACATGCTCTTGTAAGGGCTACAAGTTCTGCTACTTGTGCAGAATAGACTCCTTGAAGCCATCCCGCTTCCAAGACACCTGTTACAGTACATACAGCATATCCTGCTTTCAAAATCCCCATCCCGTCTCTTAGACATGAACCATCAACAAAAAGAATTTGGTCATTTTCATCAAGCTTAGTATCCTTAATGTCAGGTCGAGGTTTTGTGCAAAATTCAGTCACCTGAAGGCAGTCATGCTCGACGTCTTCAGCGTTCTCAATTTCAGCATTTTCTCCAGGAAGCAAGGTTGCTGGATTCAACGTAGTGCACCTTTTCAGCTGCACATTCGGTGAGCCCAGAATTATCGTTTCATACCTTGTGAGTCTTGCTCCGGTCATGTGTTGCGTTCGGGAGCGGGTCAAAAGTATCTCAACTGAGTGAGGGACCATGACTGTTACTGGGTGTCCCATCACTATTCCTTCACTCTGAGTGAGGCTGATACCAACTGCCGCTACTGCGCGCAAACACCCTGGAAGTGCTGCTGCGACCGGATCCAAAGTAGCTGAAAAATACGCTACTGGTCTGTTTACGCCACCATGGGCTTGAGTCAAGACAGACAGAGAACATACATCACGTTCATGACAAAACAATGTGAAAGGCTTTGTGTAGTCAGGCATACCTAAAGCTGGAGCCCTACACATGCATTCTTTCAATTCAACAAAAGCATCCATCTCATCTCCTTTCAGCTCAATTTGATCCAAGGCATCCTTCTGGGTCAGCTTCAGTAAAGGCTTTGCTAGAGTCGAGAAGTTGGGAATCCACTGGCGACAGTAGCCCACCATTCCCAAAAACTTCCTCACCTCCCTCCTTGTCTTGGGTGGACTCATTTGAAGTACACTTGTTATTCTTTCCTTCATTATTCTCCGTGACCCTTTCTCTATCTGGTGACCCAAGTATTTCACTTTCTTCTGACAGAACTGCAATTTGGAAGGAGACACCTTGTGTCCATTCCTCCCCAAATGGTTCAACAGAGCAATGGTGTCGGCTGTGCAGCCACTTTCTGTCTTTGATGCAATCAGTAAGTCATCAATGTACTGTACTAGGGTTGACTCAAACGGCAATTCTAATGCTTCCAAATCTTTCTTTAGAATCTGATTGAAGATTGACGGTGACTCAGAAAACCCTTGAGGAATTCGACACCAACTGTACACTCTGTCTAGGAATTTGAAACAAAAGAGGAATTGACTGTCCTCATGAAGGGGCACAGAAAAGAATGCTTGTGACAAGTCGATGACTGAGAACCATTCGGCATCGCAAGGGACTTGAAACATTATCACAGCTGGATTTGGTACGACAGGGCAACACTTAACTATGATGTCATTTATTTTCCTCAAGTCCTGCACAAGTCGGACCTTTCCACTTGGCTTTATTAGTCCCATTATTGGTGAATTACATGGACTGCTCAACACTTCTTTCAGTACTCCCTGCTTTACAAATTCGTCAATAAGTTGAGCAACTTTCATGAGGGTGTCTTGTGCCATGTGGTATTGTGGGGTCTGGGGAAAGATTGCATTGGGCTTTACAGTCACTTTCACTGGTTCCACTCCTTTCATCAATCCCACCTCTTTCCCTGTCATATCCCACACTTCCTTTCCGACTGTTTCCCGTAATTCGGCTGGAATATCTTCTTCAGTTATCATCGGGAAAAGGCAAATCAGAGGATATTCTTCATCGACAGTTTCCATCTCATCCCCCTCTACACTGTCCTCTTCTTCCCCATCACTGCTCGTCTGGATTGTTATTCCTTCGTTCGAACACATGATCGAACAACCCAATTTGCACAATAGGTCTCTCCCTAACAGTGCTATCGGGCTTGAGTCACATACCACAAATTGATGCACCCCTTGATAGTTACCGATGCTGACTGGTACCGGATCTGTTATTGGGTTCGTCAGGTGCCTGTTTGCTACTCCCACCACTTGAACTGTCCTCCCTGAGAGTGGCAAATCTGGTACTTCACTGCTCTTAACAGTTGAACGTGTGGCTCCTGTGTCAACCAAGAATGAAACACGATGACCCATTACTCTTCCCTCTACGTACGGACCCTTTTGATCAACTTCCAATGATGCTGCAAGCACACAATCTCCTTCTTCTTCTGAACTTTCACTCTCCCATACATTGTTTATTCCACTCTCACTGTGTAGTGGGAACTGTTGTACGGTGCCATTTGTACTCATTACCTGACCCGAGACCTGTGGAGGAACCATCACTTGCTGCTGACTCATTGGTCCCAAAGGTATTTGCATTTGCTGATTAGGTACCATGGGTAACTGCTGTTGCATCGGCTGCATTTGCGTCATCTGCATACGAGGCATCTGCATCTGCTGCGGCTGCATGGGCTGTAACCCCTGCAACTGATTTACGGTCTGAAAATTTGGGTTTGGACTTCTCATTTTCGGTCCCCTCATTGTCTGAAATGCATTGACATCATTGCCTTGCTGACCAACACCTGCACCTGCACCTGCACCTGCACCTTCCTGCACCACCATCGGGCACTCGCGTTTCCAATGACCGACAATTCCGCACACGTGACACGGCATCACCTTCTTCATTGCCTGCACACCAGTCACAACAGTGTTCAAATCCGGACCATTATTCACAAAACCTCCTCTGGCCTGTGGCTGAAACATCATATTTCCCTGCAACTGCGGCTGCGGTTGCGGTACCTGCTGTTGGAACCCTTGCATCCCTTGCAAACCTTGCAGACCTGTCTGAGCTGCTTTAAGTTGCATCATCATCACCTTCTCTTTCAACCTTTTCTGTTTCACTTCAATCTCGTCGCTACAGTATTTCGCATAATTCAACACCTCATCAATCGGTTTCGATTGCCAACAAATCAAATGCGACTTTATCATCTGGCTTATCTCTGGTCTCAGCCCTTCCACAAATCTGAACACAAAATGAAGCATGTCTTTCGCCTCTATTGTCTCTGTGCCACTGTAGTTCTTAAACGCCTTCAACAACCTCTCATAGTAACTATGAATCGACTCTTTAGCCTCTTGGGCCGTTCGATCAATCTTCTGCCAATCCACATTTTTCGCGGCAACCTTCGTCTTCAAATGCTCAATCACCTTGTAGTACAGGCTCATCACCATAGGTGATGGTGCACCCGTCTCCCTGTCTCTTTCTGGTTCACTTGTCGGCCAACCTACAGCTCTTTTGCAATCCTCCCACAAATCTGCTGGAACTACAATCTCAAAGAGAGTGTTCAGGTCTTCCCAGAGACATTTTGCAAGCTTCACAAACCTATCAGTCTGTTGATACCATTCAATCGGCTTCTCTCTCAGTTTGGGAAAATCATCCGTAAATGACTGAATGTCACTTCTGTGCCATGGTACATGTATTAATTTTCCCCCTGCTGTCTCCCTCATTGGTAACATAGTTACTGTGTCACTACTCTGCGGTCTTTTCTCATTGTGCTCTGTAGCGCTGTCCCTCCTCTTTTCCTTTCTCTTTACCCATCTGCTTTCCCACTTGTCTAAGCACCTCCACACTTGTGCACTCTGCAGCAATTCTCTGAGGTGTGCCTTCATGCCTGCTGACCTCATGTGTTCAAAATCTGTGGCCCCAAAATCCAACCTATAGCTCCTGCTCAAGTGTTTCGTCTTGTCTATGTCAACCCCGTTCTTGTCAGCTACATCCTGCAAGCTTTTATGTACCTTGTTCACTTCTTTTGTTATCCTGGGACATAGATACCTCAGCTCTTCTTCCGAGTAGGACTCTAACCTATTCACACCCATAGTCCCTTCCACCAATTCTTGTGCTTCCATGTTCAACCTCATCCTATTCATATAATCTTCTCCCTTCCCACTGTCTGAGCTTTGTGTGGAATTCAGACTGTTGAACCACTGTGTCAGCTGTTGCGCATTCAACCCCATCAGTGTAGCGTTCACATCGACTGCCATTCATGGTTGCGGCAACTTTTCAGTGTTCGATGACAAAGGTATTATCAGTGGGGGACTCGACCTCACCAGTGTCGACTGAGCACATATGGGACTAAACTCCATCAAGGTCCCAGATCCATTTGGCTGAGCCGCTATCGGAGTTATCCCTGGAGTGTTTTCTATGCACCTCCTCTCTGTCCCATTCTGCAGCATTGATCCCTGGCCGCTCATACCTAGATTAGGCTGACTGTACAAAGGTACCGGTGGACCTACAGTAATGGGTAGGGATATCGCATCTGGGTTCTGTCCATTCCCCATGTTCTGAGGCATGTTCATTCCCACACCATGGGTCATCATTGCCGGCATGCCCATCTGACTCCCCGTCATCTGAGCATGTGCTGTTCCCCCCTGCATCTGCTTTTGAGGCATCAAAAACTGGGTTGATTCAGCTTGTGCCAATGTCTGGTTGTGACCATTCTGTACTCCCCTTACGGTTGGATCTATAATCATTCCTGCACTGTTGTCACTGCTGTAGTACCCTGGCATCTACGGCTGATAATTTTCTGCTGGTTTCAACATAGGCACATCTGGATATATTCTCCTAACCTGCGGTATCTGCGGGGTGAACAGTAGACTCGGGTCCTTAGATCCCGATGATGCTCCTGAACTCTGAGTTTCACTGTTCTGTACCGGTGCCGGAGGGGCAGAACTGGTACTTGGACCTTGTCCACTCTCTGCATAAGGTGGTGGACGGTCGTTCAGCAATTGCATGATTAGCTCTCATCCTCCAACTCCTCTTCTCTTCTCAATTTTTCCTCGTCCTCTCTATCCTTGGAACACCTCCTGTTGGTCTTACAGGTAGCTTTCTTACCTGTCTCCTCTTCTTCCTTAGTAATTGCGGGAAACAATTTTATCCCCTGCAATACATCTGACCTCCACACCTTCTGTGCATTATCCCACCTAGCGTCCGCTAGTGTCTTTTCTACCTTCCTTATCCTGTTCTCGAACTTATTTTGCTGCTGCTGTCTAGCCATCAGTTCCCAAATTGCTAGAGCCTCAAACTGTGCTGGCCTTGGAGGTACCTTCATGTCGTACATTGTGAATCTCAAATTTTCTAGAATCCTTATATTGAATGTCCCATGTATCGGGAACGCTACGCTCCCATGTTTCTCTGTCAGTTTGTGCCATTGCTTTAACCAGAGGCACGGAGCTACCCCTTTTTCCTCCATTACAATGTAAGCTGGTGTACCCTCGGGCGGCGTCTCCTCTCCTACGCTCGCTTTAATGTAAGACTCCCCCTTCATTGCACTCCTGAATGCTTTAAAGAATTTCATTTTCTCGTCTTTTATTTCACAAAATTTGTAATCAATAGGTGACTTTAATTCCCGGAATACTCTTCGCTTGCCTTTCCCCTTCCAAACGAGCCCCACGGACTGCGTCCAATCCGTGCGCGACCCTTCTCACCAACCAACCTATCCCAGCGGGGCTCCTAGTGACGTCACACTCACACACACTGCGGCTGACAAAGCCTCGCGGCTAGTCCTCCTTCACTCAGCTCCTCTCGTAACAACCTTTGCATGTATCGCGAGCTACCAAAAAATAAAACAGATCTGACGGTTTACTACTGGAAGGGTAACACAGTCGCTTCAGGACCTTAGGGACTTTTCACTAGCCTCGGCCGCTATTCCGTCTTTCTCGGTCCCCACGTTCGCAAGCAAATCTGACCCGCAGACTGCTCTCAACTTGTCAGTGATCTATTCTAGTGCACTTAGAATCTTGTCAAAGCCCGAAGTCGAAGTTTCTTTCACTCCCTTAACACACGTACCGACTCGTTGACCACGCCCGATCAACCTACTAAACCGCCCAGACCACAACATAGATCAACATACTCCGGAGTCTCTTGACCTCGCAGGGCCCGTCTCAACAACAACAACCACGTGGACCTTTTTATGCACAAAGCGCCACACGCACATGAAGTTCGACGACTTCCCTACTCTCACACTCGGAGCCGCACCTCCGCTATTTCTATGAAGTTCGACGACTTCCCTACTTCTACACTCGGCGTCGCACCTCCGCTATCCTCTAAGAAGAAAAATCCTCGCAACCTTATCACACACCCTGCGGCAATAAGCTGGGCAAGCGCAAAACCCTAACTTCACTCAAACCATCACTAGTACCGCCAACGCTGTTTCCACACCTCCGTTCTCTCCATCCGCAAGCTCCGAGATCCCGGGAAAGTCGCGGTGGACCTAGCCCATCATCATTCTGTCAATCAGTTTTATCCAAGAAAAATCTAATTCAACTTCTCAAGTGTGGTCTCAAAAATCGAAACCGTTAATTCAACACCATGTACTTTAAGAGTACAGGGTCCCAAAAGACGAAACCATCCTCTGCTACCATCTACTGATAGAGAGGTCCGTAATAATAATTTACCTGTATTCGGACGCTCTTTAGGCCGATGAATCTTTTGACTAAGTGGGACTCTCCGTACTCTTAATCAGTCAATTTCGTTAAATCAATAATCAATATCGAACATAAGCAATACCTTGATCAACATAACACTTAACAATTAATCCAGAATACATTTCGGCGAACCCTGACCTTTCAGTCAGGAATAACCACACCAGTTTATTGCAAAGTTAGTGAATTTATTTCCCTATATTAACAAAGCTAGCACAATATAAATGTGTCTCAACACCAAATGATAAACATAAATGAACATTAATAGCTGTCCATAATGGCGAAACAGGTGCAATCTATGTAGCATTTGAATCACAAGGCATTCGATAATAGCAATGCAAATCACTAATACTATAATCTGTAATGAACTAATTGCATACATTGGTCAGCATAGCAAGGTCTCAAATTGCATTGTGCGACAAAAGGAATCCTCATCTAACCTCAAATTAGCATTGGCATGTGGGTCTTCATGCGAAAACAATTTAGCAACATTAATTTAGTAAAACTCCTAGCTAGGGATCTTGTCAAAAAAAAAAAATCAGCAGTTGGTTACCTAAAAGAAACACAATGCAATTGTACAATTTCCTTTCATATTTACCAATTACGATCAGCATACAAGGAAGTCTTCGTCTCACAGGTACCGTCCTTCTGTCAGCATGGGTACCGTTTCTCGATCGGCATGGGACGGGGCAAAGGGGCAGGGGTGGACGGGGCAATTGCCTCACGGCGGCAAGGTAAAACTATTACTTCATGCAAAGGGACAAATCAAAGTTAAAGTCTCTAGGGCCAGAATCATTTAAAGTCTCTTTCTCTCGATTAGAGAAAGCATCAAAGTCTCTTTCAAAATGGCGTCGCAGCAAAGTGGGCCATACTAGCTACGAAGTCTGCAAAATGGCGGGATGTCCAATAATGGCTACTTTCCTCTCGTGCACCTGGGTTTTATAGACAACAGTTCAAATCCAGTAGGGTCTTCCATTGGAGGGTTCATAGGTTAGCTTCAAATTGTCCAATCAAAAACGACAGTTCTCAAGCTTTTACTTAAGCATACATTATCCTTGGAGATGGGTACGCAAGTTGCAACATTTTATACCAATTAGCTCACTTTCAGAGCCTCCATTGTCCGCACCTGCAGATCGACCTTGGAGTAAAGAGAAAATATGCCAGGCTGGCACGAAACTTTAAGATAAGCATGTGAACGATCTCAGTGGAAAAGTACAGCTTCAAGCAAAAATACACGTTTAATAGCACATTGGAAAAATACGAGCATCTAAACCGTGTGACCAGGCAACTAGGCCGAAGCCTGCACTAAAGTAATGCTAAGCTAAAGCATTTCAAACAAGCAAATCGTAGCACACGTTTATGATTATGTCGGATTAGTGCAATTCTAATACTCCACGTTATATAAAGCACGCTTATAAATGTTGGTAAACTACTCTAAGGGCACATTTTGTCCCCGTACAATCTTTATTAGTTTGGTTAGAGTCACACATGATTATTTCAACGCTACGTTTATGCGCTAATAAATGTAAAACCTTCATTTTCTGCTTCATCACTTGTATGTGTGGTGTCACTGGAGTAACGCATTTTCCAGGTTGTGGCTTTTTCAGTGTGAATATGAAGTTGCCAAAGTTGAGGAACAATATTCCATCTGCTGCATCTGTCAGGTCCAACATTAATGCCGTTGCACGAGTGGCACAACTGTGTGCCTGACACTTTGCACTGTCACTTTTAGGATGCCGATTGACCTTTCCAGCGGTTTAATAAGGGGGCAATATTGATGTTGTAAATCAATGGACTAAGTGGACGATGTTTTTCTGCAGAAGGAAACACATACTTAATGTTTTTAAATGCAATTCAAACAGCTTATAAAAATGGATTCCTTCTTTGTCGGGACATTTCATGTTGACATAAGACACACTGTTCTCAAAACAGAAGCTGTTTGTTTATAAGTACCTTAAAGCAGCGGGCACCCAGTTTAGATACGATTCATTTTTTGTTTAGGTCTGGTGTCTTGAATCCTTATATTTATCTTAGTAACACACACAAATATTAACTAAAATTGTACAGTACTGTTATGCACTGGTGTATTTTTTATGGCTGGATGCTTACCAAATGCATGGTAGATGAAAACCTGAAAAACGTGTAAATGTAAATGGGAATAAAAGATGTGCACCTTTGTGTGTTATATGCGAGCTTGCTTACTGCCAGCTGCCTCATTGTTATACACGAACCATTTTACTCTGGGGTAAAAAGAATTGTGTTAGTACAATAACTTTGTTGTGCGCAATGCAAGATGAAATGCATAACTAGAAGCAAATAACATTTTGAATACCATCTGCTGAATATAGCCGCCTATCTTATGAAAAGCATATTTTACATATCTATAAATTTACTTTAAAGTACCTATTATGTGGGAGAGGTGACTCTACCAGGTAATAAGGCACAGGCCCGTTCACATACAGCACTGTTTAATGAGATACTCTGGTCATCCCATAATAGCTGAGACAAACAGCAAGGCTTCCCCACAAAGATATTATTGGTATGTTCAAACAAAACACTAAGGGGGTCATTATGAACATGGCGGGCCAGACCGCCATGCCGGCGGTGGCAGAAAATACCGCCACAGGCATGGTGGTCTGGACCGCCATATTATGAACACTGGGGGATCGCCACAGGTGACCCTCCGGCACCGCCTGGCTACCGGCACCAGACAGCCTGACGATGGCAGAGTTCTGTACCCGACAGGGCAGCCTCCGGATAAAGAACCCGTGTTCCTCCAGCATTTCCCTGGTGGTTTCCCCCACCAGGGAAAGGCTGGCAGAAGGGGTGCTCTGGGGCCCCCTTGGGGGCCCCTGCACTGCCCATGCACTTGGCATTGGCAGTGCAGGGGCCCCCGTGCTTAGCCCTGTCGCGCAGGTCACTGCCTGATTTACGGGCAGTGATATGTGCGACGGGTGCTGCTGCACCCGCCGCACTGCGGCATTGACAACCGATCCATGTGGAGCTGTCGGCAATATCCAGGCCCTCCATTCCAATGGTCCTGCAGGCGGAAACACTGTTTCCGCCCGCCGGCCCAGCGGAATGTTATTTATTGGGCCAGCGGAGTCCTCAACGGGCTGGCGGTCTGTGTTAAAACCGCCAGCATGAACACGGTGGTAAATCCCGCTGTGTTCATAATGAGGGCCTAAATTTAAGAGTATAACTTTTAACATGGGAATTTCCCCTGCATGACTCAATGGAGAACCCTTCCCTAAGTTAGTCATTTCAGGTTTCTGTACCTTTTTTGTTGAGGGCTGTCCTTCACGAATGTGAAAGTCATGCTTGTATGGTGAGGCATGGATTGAGGTCCAGGACAGGGCTCTGTGTTCTGCATGGGCACACCACTTGCAGGCTTGAGATATCTTGGTAGTGGCGGCAGAAATTGATTGTAGGTGCAGGAACAAGACTTTTCCTGTTACCTGAATAGGGAGAGTAACCACTGGTGTCTCCTGTTCAAAAGGATTTGCAAGTCTCTTTATCAAGGCCTTCATCTCCATCCATGTGAAGCTAGGAGGGCTCATGTGTGTCTGCTCTGTGACTGAGTGGCCGAATGAACTTTGAGTGAGTGAACTGTGTGTGACTGTAATCCATTTTTGAGTTCCTGTGTAAGAGTGTTTTACAAAACATACAATATAGACAATCTGTTGTAGGGGGGTGTGAATTGGTAGGTAGCTACTAGAATATTCTAGAGAGCCCTTTAAAATGCCCCAGGCTCTTGTTAGAGGAAGGAGGAGTTAGGCAGAAGTCCCTTTGAGAGGCAACATCTCTGCCCCCACTTTCTGCTTCATTCGTCCCCAGGGTGTGCACAAACAGTCTCTGTGAACTATCTAGATGAGGAAAGCCCACTCCTTTTGAGCCAGTGCCAGACAAGCCCCTGTCAGGGAAAACATGGCTCTACTCTCACACCTGCTGTATCTGCAGATCAAATGCAAGTGGCTGAGGGCCTTATGTGAATTAAAATCCACTCTCCTGAAACCAGATATAACCCATTACAGAGAATGGCTCTGGAATCCTCATTTTAGTTTGCTACCCGATATAAGTATGGGATGACATCCCCTTCTAAATGTTCTAGGGATTTCCCACTGGCTGGTGCCAGCTGTCTCACAGCAGTGGATGAGATATAATTGTGAGTTGGAGGGCTGTTGCTTTGACAGCCACCTCCCTCCTCAGGTCAGGAATAAACCTGAAATACCTGAAGCCATCCTATTAGAAGTGCCTGAGAGAAGCCTTGGGAAAAAGATAGATCACTGAGTAGAAATATGTATTGGATGTAGCCCTATTGTAAGGAGCTTCCTAGGAAAGCAATCAACAGCACAGTAGACAAAAGAAGAGAAGGAGATGTGGAGAAAGGAGTGAACAACACCAACAGAACATTAAGAACATCATCAGGGACCAAGGGGCCTACCTGGAGCTGTGGTGAGTTGACAGATATTGCATCCTATGAGTGTTATCTGTTAGCTAAGATTCCTGCAAATACAAGACATACCTTAAGGTACCTGACCCTGAGTGGGGATGCTTTGTTGTAAGAGGCTGATGATGATCCTAAGTAACCGTGATGGAGCTGTCATCATTACTGGGGGCATGGTTAGATCATCACCCTTTATATGTTACGACTCGGTCATCCCATTTCCAGGGGGCGCTGTAAGGGGACTGTCAGAAGCCTGGGAATCACCTTGAACACCTATCTAGAGTCCCTTGCTGACTCCTGTTTGTTTCTCTTTTATCCATGGTACACTTGTGTAGGACTACATTTGCTTCTTGGGACTGCAAATCCCATAATGCACAGCTTGGTAGTCAGGAAAACCCGGATTCTGTTTCCCATTGTTTTCAATGGGAGAAGTCCAGTTGCTCCTTTTCACTGGATCCTCTCCTCCAGGACTTGCAAGTGTCCGAATCCACACACACCTGAAACCTCTCCTGTGCAGCACAGCTTGGAACTGCTTATGAGCAGCCATTTCCTCAAGCTCCCCGTCGTGCATCGGACTTCGATTCCTTTGTATTACAGACCCCTTGTCGGATGGTGTTCCAGTTTTGTTCCTGTTCTGTTTCAGCCTGATCCTGTTTCTTGTTTCTCTGCCCTGCTCCTGATTGTTCCAGCCAGAGTCTGCTCCCTATCTCTTAGCCTTGTATCTGTTTGTTTCTTCCAAAGCCTGCTCCCTGTTTCTCTGCCCTGCTCCTGCCTTGTTTCAGCCTGAACCTTCTCTCTGTTTCCCAGTCCTGTTTACTGCCCATTTCCTACTCCCTGTATTCCAGTCCTGTCCTTGCCTGTTCCAGCCAGAGCCTGTTCTCAGTTTCCCAGTCCTGTCTCTGTTTGTCCCAGCCAGAAGTTTGCGCCCTGTTTTCAAGTCCTAGTCCCGCCTTTGCTTCAGCCTGAGCCTGTTCCTAGTTCTTGCCTCTGCCTCTTAGTTTGTTCCCTTCCGTTTCTGTTTCTTCTTGGTTCTTTGTGTCTGGTAAGTGTTCTATCAGTCTTCACCAGTGTATACGTGTCCTCCTGTGTACTGGGGTTGGCTCCTGGTTTCCAGGAGGCAATTCCCGCCCCCATCCTTGTCCAGTGTTATACGTTGTATTTCGTGCCTAACAGTGACAGTGTGCTATTGCTGTTTTCTCAGGAATCGCCACTGTGTTTCCAGCTGGACCCACAAGAGAGTGTCCTGTGTATGTAAGTACTATCCTTGTTTGTGCTCTAGGGTCCAGAGACAGAATCACTTCTGCTGCCTCCTTTCTATGGGGCTGGCAGGGTGACTATCTGTAAGAGCAAACTGCACAGAGGCATTGAGATTCCCTGTCACTGTGGGAGGTTCTGCGCCTTACTCTGTGTACAACCCCAGCGTGTTTGTCCACTGGTAATCCGTTTCCTGTTTGTTCACACAAGGGTTGCTCTGCTTTTACTTTCCTGTTTTCTGTGCCTATCCATAGCTGTCCTTTGCGTGTATGCCTTTAGCTGCTCCTCTGCCCCAGTGTACTACCTCTTTATGATATTCAGTGACCTCAAGGGGTGTCCCAACCAAAGTCCTGATCAGACCCGCCCGAAACCGTGACAGAATGCACGACCCAAACATTTCAAGCTCCCCTGGCTGTAAAGGCACACACAAACCTAAAAGGCTTTCCTATCATGTTAAGACACCCCTTTCTAAACCTATACATTCTCTGAAGACCTCTAAAAAAGGCCTTAGTTTAAAGGATAGACTTGTTAAAGAAAACCATAACTTGCAAGTTCAGCACTACACTGAGTGGCTTGCTAATATTTCAATGATAGACTATTATGTTATTTGTGGCTATGACCCCCAGTCCCTGTCTGTAGAAGAATTACAAGGACGTAATGAGTTTTTGCAGTATCTATTAGCTGAAGCCAGTAAGAATGTTCGTAACCGTGGAAGTGCTTTTGCTACCTCTGCACAAGACATTTACTCTCAAGAAAAGACGGTTAATTCCTTGCCTCACACTAGTGCATCCCAAGTTCACTTCCAGCACTCTGCCAAAACAAAGAACCCTGACACTGTTCAAGAAGCCACACTACCGATTCCCTTGTTTTCTGTTGAGTGCTTCAGCCCATCTAGGCCAGTTTCTCAGAATTCAAAGTGCAGTGCTGACTCTTATAAAGACCTATCAGTCCCTCAGAGTTTTCAAGTCAGCAGGCTAGACCCTGTATCTAAGGGATCAGTAAAAACTGTGGGATTCCTTAGTTCAATTCAAAAAGCTTGTGCTCTTCCCAAACTGGATGATAATATACCAGTCTCAATCCCTAAAAGCTCTGCTAAACCCTTTTCTATTCTGAGTGGGTTTGATAACAATATGGACATACACACACTAAAAGAGCAGTTTTGGCAGATTAAAAGGCAGATATCAGACTTCTATGATGAATATGTTGTAACATACACAAGAAATCTTGCACATGGGCTCTTTTCATCAATGCATATTTCACTGTTGGCAGAACCAGACATTCTGTTTATCTGTAAGGTAGAAGAAGTAACAGAGCAGCTGATGGAAACTACTGCAAGGCAATTTAAAAACCTGAAAAAAGAAAATGATCACCAGCTTTCGCTTAAAGAACAGTATGCTACCTCATGTGCCTCTCCAAAGACTGCTATAAAGCAGATTTTCCCTGCTATGAATGAATGTCAAGAGACAGCTCCAGTTATAAATATATCAGCCTCTTCTTCAGACTCTCTCTCAGCCTGTAGTTCTCCAGTGAAAATTCCTGTAAAGTTGACTGAATCTCTGACATCTCTGAGAGATTTGACACCTCTTGATTCAAAGGATGGATCAGAGTCTTCAGAAGGAAGTGTCTCAGCCCCTCTATCAGAACAAATAAAGCCAAAGGAAGAAGAGAGTTCGGATGCAGACTCCAATAGCTGCACCTTAAGAAACCAAGATATGACTTTACTGGAGATTAATGGCAAGTTGTGCAACAGTGTTGAAGAATCTGAATCTAGTGATGACAGTGGTTCCTGCCTTGCCGTGAACAAACCTGCAGATAGTGCTGTTCAAATGGCGCACACACCAGAATTTTCAGATTGTGGGGATACTCCTGCCCTTTCAAACAATATCATAGACTTTTCAGATAATGAAGAGACAGTTCCTGTTTCAAGTGAACTAATGGAATTTTCTGACCGTGAACAAATACCCGCAATTACTAAGAATGTAATGGACTTCTCAGAAAGTTTAAAAATCTCTTCTGTGTCAAAGCAAACCGTGGAGATTTCAGACAAGGAAGAAAGCCAGCAATCTGGTATTAAACAGCCTGTCATAAGAAATGAGATCCTTCACCTAGAACTGGACACAGTTGCAGCCTCAACCACTGACCCTGACCTGCTGATCCCTGCCAATGTGTATCCTGTTTCCAGCTCCACAATTAGTGAAGAGCAGATCTCTGAGCTACCGGTATCTGATCTTGATGTAAAATCAGCCACACCAACGTCACCTGCTGTGTCCCTGAAACTAAAGACTCCTGAAAACCAGCAATCTGAAACCGAAGCTCAAGTGCTGAAAGATGTAATATTTCCCACTAAAACTAAAGACTTGAATTTTAATCTTGTATTCGAAGATCTGATGATAAGTACTGTTCTTAGTGTTTTATTGCAAGAAACCATCATCAATTCAAAGGCTAGAGCTGAAAATTTAGGTAACAGTGTAAAGGTGATTTCTGAAGAGACTCCAGTTCTATTTCTTTCCAAAGAACAACCTTTCAATGTTAACAGAGTTGAAGATCAACTAGCTGTAGTAGAAACGCCTTGCAAAGAAACCATTTCTGATACCACGAACACACCACAGAGCACTTGCAATGAAGAAATCTCAGTCTTGTCAGAAGATCACCCTAAAGAATTAGTTTGTGGAACTTCTACATTTTCATATGTTAATCCAGTCTCTAAAGACATGAAAACGCTTGTTGCTCCTGAATTTGATACTCCGAAGTCATCCAAGACGAAAGAAAATTCTGACTTTTTCATGTTTACTTTGAGAACACCAGTTACCCATGTTTCCCAAGTCTCTATGCTTTGCAAGCCTCAGACCACAATCAATGTAAATACTGCTGCAGAAACAGACAAATCCTGCTTGTCAGAAGGTGTTACAGACCTGACAGTTACTAATACGCCAATTATCTCCTCCAAAGAAGACAATACTGAACAGGGAACTAATGTCCTAAAGAATACTGCCCATAATGCCATTCCAGATCTCCTTGCTCCTGAATCCACTTCACCAGAAACCAACTCCATGCACTCCTCCCATATCACTCGAACAATAAAGAGGAAAGACATCGGAGCCCATATGGGTATTAATACATGCTTTGCTCATTGGAATATTCACCTATGGCAGGACTGTAAACTTATCAACCAAGGTTGGTGTTGGATTTTCTTGCTGCGGCTTTTCCTCTTCAACTTTTTTCAGCCAAAAGATCGCCTTCTCTTCTTGAGCAGACTGGTGGGAGGGGGTATACTGTTACGACTCGGTCATCCCATTTCCAGGGGGCGCTGTAAGGGGACTGTCAGAAGCCTGGGAATCACCTTGAACACCTATCTAGAGTCCCTTGCTGACTCCTGTTTGTTTCTCTTTTCTCCATGGTACACTTGTGTAGGACTACATTTGCTTCTTGGGACTGCAAATCCCATAATGCACAGCTTGGTAGTCAGGAAAACCCGGATTCTGTTTCCCATTGTTTTCAATGGGAGAAGTCCAGTTGCTCCTTTTCACTGGATCCTCTCCTCCAGGACTTGCAAGTGTCCGAAACCACACACACCTGAAACCTCTCCTGTGCAGCACAGCTTGGAACTGCTTATAAGCAGCCATTTCCTCAAGCTCCCCGTCGTGCATCGGACTTCGATTCCTTTGTATTACAGACCCCTTGTCGGATGGTGTTCCAGTTTTGTTCCTGTTCTGTTCCAGCCTGATCCTGTTTCCTGTTTCTCTGCCCTGCTCCTGATTGTTCCAGCCAGAGTCTGCTCCCTATCTCTTAGCCTTGTATCTGTTTGTTTCTTCCAAAGCCTGCTCCCTGTTTCTCTGCCCTGCTCCTGCCTTGTTTCAGCCTGAACCTTCTCTCTGTTTCCCAGTCCTGTTTACTGCCCATTTCCTACTCCCTGTATTCCAGTCCTGTCCTTGCCTGTTCCAGCCAGAGCCTGTTCTCAGTTTCCCAGTCCTGTCTCTGTTTGTCCCAGCCAGAAGTTTGCGCCCTGTTTTCAAGTCCTAGTCCCGCCTTTGCTTCAGCCTGAGCCTGTTCCTAGTTCTTGCATCTGCCTCTTAGTTTGTTCCCTTCTGTTTCTGTTTCTTCTTGGTTCTTTGTGTCTGGTAAGTGTTCTATCAGTCTTCACCAGTGTATACGTGTCCTTCTGTGTACTGGGGTTGGCTCCTGGTTTCCAGGAGGCAATTCCCGCCCCCATCCTTGTCCAGTGTTATACGTTGTATTTCGTGCCTAACAGTGACAGTGTGCTATTGCTGTTTTCTCAGGAATCGCCACTGTGTTTCCAGCTGGACCCACAAGAGCGTGTCCTGTGTATGTAAGTACTATCCTTGTTTGTGCTCTAGGGTCCAGAGACAGAATCAATTCTGCTGCCTCCTTTCTATGGGGCTGGCAGGGTGACTATCTGTAAGAGCAAACTGCACAGAGGCATTGAGATTCCCTGTCACTGTGGGAGGTTCTGCGCCTTACTCTGTGTACAACCCCAGCGTGTTTGTCCACTGGTAATCCGTTTCCTGTTTGTTCACACAAGGGTTGCTCTGCTTTTACTTTCCTGTTTCCTGTGCCTATCCATAGCTGTCCTTTCCGTGTATGCCTTTAGCTGCTCCTCTGCCCCAGTGTACTACCTCTTTATGATACTCAGTGACCTCAAGGGGTGTCCCAACCAAAGTCCTGATCAGACCCGCCCGAAACCGTGACATTATATTTCAATGTACCTTCCCAGCCACAGACAGGTACTTTGGAGCATAGGCACCTAGGGATAACTCTTGTCCCCCACTAGATTACCATAAGACTTTTAAATCAAACTAGATGTCAATAACTGTCTTATTGAGGCCTAGTCTTCAATCATTTGAGTGGGATGTTAGTTGGTAAGCATGACCTGCCAGGAGGTTGCACAGAGAAGAGCCCCCCACCCAGAGGTGTAAGTAGTGAGTGCACCGTGGTGGCATTTGTCCAAAGAAGCTGAAGGTCACACTAGTGTCCAACTTGCAGAGCAGGTTACCACTCACAGCAGACAGGCCTGCTTGCAAGATCTTCTCAACAACTGAATCGGATGAACGCTTGCAGTTGCATAGGACATGGTATTGAAAGGAAAAATATTGAACCAAAATACAACTACTTGACTAGAACTACAAATTTGCACATCTAGTAGGCACCAGGGCAGAGGCACGCCTAAGAGGAATTATTAACATGGAGGGTGGGATGCCTGTCCCTGAGTGGTGAGTAGCCCTTTGACTATGAATTCCCAGGAGCACTGACGCAGCTTACGGAATAAGCATGGAGAGACTGTGGGAGAAGGGTCCTGTTTGCCAAAGGCAAAGAATTCCAGAAATTAAGTGGGGAATACCTGCTGTTATCAACAGACTTTTATTGCCCCAAGAACATTGTATAGATGCCTCAATTTGGCTATTAGATTTGAAGTATTCTGTTGTACCTAAAATAAAATACTTTCTCTTTTTAAAGGCAATGCACTAGTTTAAGATAGATTTTTACATGCATTTGTCTTTGTGCTATGTCCTGAGTCTCTACCCTTAGACTCCTCCCCGAGTAAGCCTTCGATCGCCCTACTTCAGTACTCTGAGAATTTAGTGCTAAATGAGTGTCCTTCGTTCTCAGTTTTGGCTCCTTTGTCACTCATGGCCCAGGACATCAGCAGTGAAAGGCTCTGATTGATAAAATTGGTGTACTGTAACCCCTGCATGTCCTGGACCCCCAAACCAGTTCCCACAACAACACAATGAAATTAAAACAAAATGTAGAAAACTCAATAAAAAACAAAATTACACAAATATATTAGAAAACAGGTTCAAGAGTCAGAGGTATTGAGGCCCATATTTATACTTCTTTTGCGCTGCATTTGCGTAATTTTTTTACACAAAAGCGGCGCAAACTTGCAAAATGCAAAAGTATTTTGTACGTTTGTGCTGCTTTTGTGGCAAAAAATTACGCAAATGCGGTGCAAAAGGAGTATAAATATGGGCCTGAGTGTTAAACTTTAAGACACAAAAGTTAAGGTTCCCTATACGCTGGGAACTATGTGTGATTTCAGACTGAACGCAATGGAGCGAGTACAGGGTAGACCTTGTTGGTCTCACCAGTGAAAAGGTTTAATTTGACTTTTTTTATTTTTGGCTCTCAGTTTCTTCACGTTGTGCAAGGCCAGATGCTGAAGCCAGCATGGGTCTCTCAAAGCCATATATGCTGCAGTTGAGCTCCAGCTAAAGTCTTAAGTTTTGGCACCAAAAGGTCAGAGTGGGAGTAAGCTTGATTTTCTAACCGCTAAGGTTGCTTCACCATTGAGATGATGTTGTTGCCTCTTTCTGGTCCAAAATCTTATGTTCAGATTTATAGCCTTATTTAGAGTTTGAAAGAAAGGATACTAAGAATATGGGCAGACCTCCCATCCACCATATTACAAGTGCCACAGGCTACAATGTAACATGGCAGATTGGGCATCAGCCAAGTTTATCACTGAGTATCAAGGGGATAGCCACAGGCCAGGTAGGCACTTCTAAAAGTAAAAGTCAGGGCCCTCACACACCCAATGGGTGTCATGCTTCATCATATGGCCTCATATACTCAAACCTATGAGGAGAAGTGAAGGGCTGTAGGTGGTATGTTAAAATTGGCTCTAGGCCCTGGAGTGGGTCTGGGGCCAGGGAAGGCAGGGTTTTGTGCACTACAAAGACTTCTCTTTGAAGTTTGCCTACTTCAAAGACAGAAATGGGTATAGATAATGGACCTCTGACACCATAGGCCATATTTACAAGGCCCATCGAGCAGGGCAACGCAGCAAGAGCCTTTCTGCGCCACCCTGCGCCATCAGGAACGGGCATAAATGCACTGTATCTACAATATGTGGCGCATTCCCGTCCTATCCCCCTACGCTGATGCACAAACTGTTGCCATGCGCCAACGCATGCACCCTTGCACAGTGGGCAAGGATCACTGTGTTGTGGGGGTGATTGTTTTTGTGCAGGAAGAAACACCTTCTTTCACAAAAACAATCAATGGAGGCTATTTTCTCCTATGTGTGCTGCAGAAAGAGGAAAAAACAGGTGAAATAAAGAAATTTCTCCCCGTTGCTTCACTCTTACGTCACCCCTGGGGGGCCGTAAGCTTTTAACGCATTCCCAGGTTTACAAAACCTTGTAAGTCTGGGACTTTGTCAAAATCCATGGATGTTGTGTAGCAACACCCACGCAACACCCATAGAAATGCCTTCCTGACTCAAAGTAAGGCAACACAACTGGGTTGCCTTACTCCATATCTACAAGGCCACGTAGAGCCATGCAAAGTGGTTTTGTGTGGTCTTGTAGATATGAGTAAGCAGCTTGCACCACTGGTGCATCACAAAAAGTAAATATGGACACACATAGTTAGAACACTTCTGGACTAAGGACATTCTGACAGGACCAAGAGCTGTATGCAGTAGGAGGGACTGCCACTCTGCCTGTTGCTTTGTTGTGCTGGACTGCTGCTTCAGTCCTGGGAGTGAAAGTACTGGACTTGGCTTTCCACATCATGCTTTCCAAGGTTCTCCAAGGGTTTGAACTGAGCTTGCCTCCTGTTACGAAGTCTCAGGGCCATCAGAGACTTCACCTGCCAGCACCTGGGCTCTTTTGCTGAGAGTCCTGACTTGCCAAGTGTTGAGAAATTCAGTTTCTGGGTCTTTGGAAATGAGATTTGGTGCAACTAAGAAGAAACTAAGCACATCGACTGCAGAGCGACTTTGGAACTGGCACCGATGTCTGACTCCACGCCGCTACCTGCATCAGAGCAGTGGCCCCCACTGAGTGCAACAACCGCAACGTGCAACACCGGCCTGACGTTAGCGCAGCGCATCAGAAGTCCTGCCACAGCGTGAGTCCTGAGTGCCATGTCCCCAACACCCATGACACCCGACTCTGCCTCAGTACCTGTGGCCCCATGGTATGATCACAACACCACAAAGTTGATGTCTCGCACCTTGGCCTGCAGGATTCATCGACTCCGCCTTGTCGTAAGGAACCGGCGCCTCACCACCGACGCTGCATCACCTCTTCTGCAACCATAAGGAATCGATGCTTTACCTCCCCTGCCTAGCAGTAAGGAACCGATGCCTCACCGCCCAGATAGCTGTAAGGAATCAACGCTGCACCGGTTCCAGCGATGCCTCACCTCCCTGACTCCGTGCAGCTTCTTTGTTATCTCATCTGTCCCAAGGTATTGTACCCGGGGTCTGTGTGACTCCGTGACTGGCCTGCACTCCCACACGAGTGGCGTCCGACATTGGAAGCGACTCCCTCAAGATGCCATGATAGCCCCAGGTGGAGCTATTGTGTTTCTAAGCGCTATACTAAGATTTAATCTTTGAAAATGCATATCTTTACTTTGCATGTTGAATTTTTGTTGTTTTGGTCTTGTTTTACTCAGATAAATATTGGCTACTTTTCTAAACTGGTGTGGAGCGTGAAACTGAGATAGATACAAAAGCAATTGAATCATGATAATAGGGCTGACCAAAGACCCATTATATCTATTGTGTTAGACAGTAGATCTTTAACAACAGGCAGCTAAAGTTTCCTATGAATGAGTCCTAAAATGAGAATATGATTGGGCACAGGTAAAGCTTGTTGCTATGAAAAGGATTTGTGAGGTGCACTAGAGACAAGGGCCCACACAAATGAGGGAAGTACTGTGCCTCTGCTATATTATAGACATGCGTCCGTCAGAAGACGACCTGACCGTGTGCCACAAAGAGAAGGTGCACAGTCAGTGTGGCCACTGCAGGGTGAACTGCCCCAGACATTCCCCTGCAGGGAGATGCAGTCACTCACCACACCTGACTGCAAAGGCATATCTGTTGCCTTTTGTAAAACAGGCCATTCTGCCTGCACTGTGAAATAAGGAGCTGCTGCTTCAAATACCTCTATCCCTGGAGCAGGAGCTAGTTCATGGCTTCCCTGGGGACAAAGCATTGGAGTAAGATTCAGGTTAACTTGTCTCCATTACTCATGAACACTTCTAATGTAAGCGGTTCCAATGTACTCATCAGGGAACCCTTACAGTGATTACAATGTCTTGCCTGCATCATAATGGCATTCTCCATTACTCGGGAACAAAAACAGAGGTACGAGAGGGTGAATGTGCACCGTGAATACATTTGAGTATCAAGCAAATTTAATTGAAACAAAAGCAGAGAAGGAGTAGGTGCCGCTAGTGATATGCGAAGAAAGTTGGTGGAACAAATATGGATGAATAAGGAATAATTTGTCCAATTCTCCAGTGGTTGCATTACCACATATGTTTTAATGTAGTTCCATGGTGCCCCTTACTGCCATATTCAAAAGTTACATCCTTAGATATAGCATGTAAACCAATGAATCTTAGAAACGCCCCAAAGTATACAAGAAGGCTGGTGACCCACTGTGAGCAGGTGTCTACCTCAAAAATCTTCAGAAATGAAGTCCTCAGAGTAGGATGTGTCTCAACGCATTTTAATATCCGTATTTATATTGAGGTTCATCTGATTACTCCAAAAGTTGGTGATGATACAAGACTTTAAGTAAATCTGTCAAGTGTAACAGTTTTAGATCCAGTGTTTTGCTGAAGCCAGAGGTAAGTCCAACAAAGAAGTGAAGTGTGTTGTTTTTAATCAAACGAGACTCGTTCTTGAGTAGCCATTGTTAAGAAGCTTCCACCCTTCAGCAGATTGTTTATAATAGAAGACTGTACAGGTAGCTTCAAAGTATAACAATTTGTACTGTAAGTAGTCCCGTTCTCTCTACAGGTGGGTGATAACAAGGTCCCTGTTGAGAATAAAATACAATTTAAACTGAGATGGCTAAACTAGTCCACTCCGACTTGCCATCCTATTTTTCTAACATCCTTAAACTATCAAGTGGTTCAAGAGATCTCAGCAGCAAAAACAATATTCTGCTGGAAACCCCAAGCTTCAAAACCTTAAGACACAAAATAAATCCTTCTCAAGAGTCGCTACTCCTTTATGGAACTCTCTCTCTGCTGACCTCAGAAATAAACCCATACTTTAGTCGTCCATCAACATCTAAAGATGAATCTCTTCAAACTGTACTTAACCTAAAATTGCTAAATGTCTGTAGGTCACCCACAGGCAGTAAATGTCTCTTTCACTCTCTGCGTCCATGTACTCTGTTCCTTTCATGGACCCTTGATCTCTGCCTTTACCCTGTCCCTTTCCCCTGACTATGTAGTTCTCTGGGTCCCTCTTCTTTGCTGCAGTGTAGATTTGCTACGTGTTCCCTTCTATTTTACTCCCTCCACTCTCCTTTCTCCACACTTGTCTACACTGCCCATTCCTTGGTTGCCTACTTTCACCTCCTATCACTTTCTTTGTCCAACTCCCACCTCCAGCTTCTGCCTCAACCTTGCTCCTAAATGTTTGTAGTGCCTGACATCCCGTCTTGGCCTACACCCGCTCTCACACTCAGCCCCCAAGCCCCACGTTTTTATACCGCATCTCTGGGCCCAGCGGGTGTGTACATCCCTTATTGGAGGTTTGGACCAGAAACTGACCCGACTGTGGCTCGCCCATACAGCCCCGGTTTCTGCACCAGGATACCCTCCAAGGTGAGTTGCGCTCTATGCAAATACATATAAAATAACATCACAAAAATGATTTTAAAGCAGCGTAGCAGCACAACGGAAAGGGCACATTGCACCATCTTTCATAAACAGTAAATACTGTAAAACACCTGTCATGTGACAATACATAAAAATGGAGATATATGCATGACGTAAGGGGGCCACGCTCCTTCAGGACCGAGAGAGTAGATTAGTAAAATGCAGCCTCAGGGGAAGCTGGCTGCGAAGGTCTCCATGGCGCAGCCAGTTTCCTCTGTGCAACAAGCCTCCATCGCTGCCTCCTTGCAGCAGCGCGCGCCACATACTTGCCGACATAACAGTTTTTCAACAGAGGTTGGGCCAAAGTCACGCTGACGGATAGGCTTACTTGAACATGCAGAGTCTGTTGTTTTCCCAATCATCTTCCAGGCAACATTTCACTGTGACATGAAAGCGAAAAAAAGAGTTTAGAGGCACTTTAAATAAAGAGGAAATTATTTTTGGATCCCGTGGGATACATTTTTCATCTCAGTGCCTGGGTATCAAGTAATCATTTCCAATGCCCCTTCTATAACTAAGTTGATAATCAAAATATTGATATGGCTTTTAGTGTCTAAGTGTTATTAAAATTGTGTGTATCATTCTAGTTGTCATTATTAATATTACTCCTATTCTCATTAATATTTTCCTGTAGACTTCTATTGTGGTAAGTTGTACCTTTGGTATTCAAGAGACTTGTTAACTAGTTCTCTATCTGCGCTAAGAACATGGAGTCAGGACGTTGACACTGGAAATTAATGATTTTTAAGCTATAACGTATGAGGAGTAGGCTCGCGTGTAATTTTAATTATGCTGGAGTAACCGGAGTAAATTCTGCAATTCTGCATAGGACAGGCGGAAATATCAATTACGCCAGAGTGATCAAAGTAATTTCAGTATTTATGTATTACATTTGTGATGCAAAATTACCCAAATTACACTAGCATGAGTAATTTCAAAGTAATTTGGAGCAAAACTCCTACCAAAGGAGCACAGGAACAATGAATTTAGAGTGTGAGCAGTTACTGCCTTCTGCTGTTTGTGTCCTGTGGCATTTACTGCTATTTTCTTAGTACAAAATGCATCTTCGGCCCCATTTTGGATGCAAGGGTGCACTTTGCACTAAAACAATAGCACTAAATACTGGATTACACTTCTCACTAACTATGCATAATTACAAGTGATTTCAATGTAATTATGATCAATTACACTATGGAGAATGATGCCAGTTACACCATGCCTAATTCCATATTACTCTTTGATGCAGAATTACTGCTAATAATGCAATTATGCCTGCTTGGGTAATAAAAAGTAATCTGGGGGAAATAGTGACTGAATGAACGAATGAAATTTATGAAGCGGAAACAGCTACTCCAAAAAAGGAACATCCCAGCGCTAGATGACAGAGAGACACAATAAGGATGAGTATATAGAAGAGGGGCTGGCCGAGATTAGTTCGCTCTAAACAGATGGGTCTTCAGAAGGTTCATAAATGCATTCACTGATGTGGCGCACCTAATATGATCGGGTAGTTAGTTCCAAAGTTTCGGGGCAAAAAAGGAGAAGGAGCACCCCCCCTGCTCTTGTCTTTTTAATCTGGGTATGCAGAGCAGATTATGGTTGGCTGAGCATAAAGTTCTGCGAGAAAATTTCTTTTGATTTTGTCAAAGATAGAAAATGGGCCTTTCAACTGAGTGGCCTGAACGTTATTATCAGGGCTTTGAAGTGTATTCTTTGCTTGACAGGGAGCCAGTATAAGCTTTTCGAGCTGTTTCGAACAGATTGCTTTTTAGGAATATTCAACACCAGTCTGGCTGCTGCACTCCGAACCCATTGCAATTTGGTTAACAGAGTTTGAGGAGATCTCAAAAGAAGTACATTGGCATAATCAAGCCTAGATGTGATCAATGCAGGAACAATGATTTTTCTGGTGTGTTCTGACAGAAAATTGAGAGTCTTTCATAGAGGTTTCAATAGGGAGAAGAAGACTAGGCTTAAATGAAAGGGCACTGTCTAGCTTGAGCCCCAGATTTTTTGCCAAGGTATAAGGTGCTAAGGAGAGACCCATTTCAGAGAGCCACTTATGGGTGAGATCCTGTATGGAGGGGGAGCCAAAAATCAGGATTTCCGATTTTTCGGAGTTTAGACAAAGACAACGTTTATGAATCCAATCTACAACTGCAGAGGGACAGCCCTGGAAATTAGCTGAGAAGGAGGCATCAAGATATTCAAAGGTTAACATCAGCTGGGTGTCATCTGCGTAAAACACAATTTTAAAGCCAAATGCTTGAACAATAGTGGTAAGGGAAGTCATGTAGATATTATATAGACATGGGCATAAGGCTAATCTTTTTGGTACACCATAGATGAACTTGTGAAACCCCAGTGTAAATTGGGGGAATGTACTGCTTGCTCGCGACTGGAAAATAAGGATTTAATCCAATTCCACAGTGTGCCAACAATTACTGCTTTTTCCAATCTTTTCAGGAGAATGTCATGTGACACTGTGTCGAAACCCGCAGATAAATCTAACAAAATTACGATGGTATTTGTGCCCAAGTCTAGGTGGGTTTTGATAAACTCAGTCACTTCTAAGAGTGCTGTCTCTGTTCTCAATCCAGATCTGAGCCCAGATTGCGAGGAGTGAAGCACATCGTTCAACTTGATAAAATGTGTAATCTGGTGATTGACTGCAAATTGCAATATCTTCCCACAAGCAGGAAGTGAGATCATTCTGTAACTGGCAGGGCATGAGAAGTCCAGATTGGGCTTCTTTAAGAGTCCAAGAACCAGCACCTTCTTCCAGCATGTGGGCACTAAACCTGATTCAAAGGCAAGGTTAAAGAGAGCATTTATCTTTGGAGTCAGGGACTGAAGACTCCCCTTGATAATGTGACGTGGCAGCGATCCAGAACAGTTATACCACAAGAGCACATTTAGTGTCTGCAAGTGGACAATCACACTCATTATTTGTGTTCTGCCGCAGTCAGTGTTATTTCGCCCGGCAAAAGAAATCCTCGCATCCATTTTGTGCTACGAAAATAGCGGTAGATACCAGGAGAAAGTTGGGGAAAAGTCTACCTCAAAAGCACATCTATCGCTATTTCTTAGCACAAAATGCATTCTCACACCTATTTTGGAAGCGGGGGGAGGGTCATTTTGTGATATAAAAATAGCTTTAAATGCTGGAGGTAAATTGGAAGAAAATCCTACCCCAAAAGCCCATTTACTGAGCAGCTGCTCACTCTTGCTTTTCATGTTCTGTTGCATTTAGCACTATTTCCCACTGCAAAATGCATTCTTACACCCATTTTGGATACAAGGTGGCTTTTTAGCAATAAGAAATGGAGCGTAACACAGAATTGCTCTTCTTGCATGATTATGCATAATCTTGTCAGATTTGGGGGTAATTTTGTGTGCTTATGCTACACTGAACTATGTGAATAACACCCACCCTTCATGAAGAGTGGCTTAGAAACTGACTTTTCATACTGTTCAAATATATGTTGGATTGATAGTCCATTCTATCATTGCATGATGTAATCAGAAAAAATCCCAAGTACTAATGGGCATATTTATACTCCATTTGCACAAAACTAACTCCATATTTATATTTTTACATTAGACACGTCTAAAGTCAAAATATTGGAGTTTGTACCATTTTTTAGATGCATGAACCTACCTTGCATCAATGATATGCAAAGTAGGCGTTCCCATCTAAAAAATGGTGCTAACCCCATAGCCCTATATTTATGCCCTGTGCTAAAATGGAGCACAGGTGGGTGAAGGGGCCATAACAATGGTGCAAAGCAAGCATTTAATGCCTGTTAGGGGACCTGTGGACCCATTTCCATGGTTAAACACCATGGAATAGGTCCACAGGTGCCCTCCTCAAGCCCCAGGAACACCCCGCCCACAGCAGAGGGACACCAGAGGATGGGGGGCTCCATGCCTGGTAAGTAGGGTAAGTAGAGGTAAGTATTTGTTTTTTAAAATTAAAGTGCCATCTGAGGCTCAACATGGGGACCCCTGCATGGCACAGGGTGCAATGGCCATGCCCAGGGGACACTGGTCACCTGTGTTGGCCATTGGGATAGTGGGCATGACTCCTGTCTTTTCTATGACAGGAGTCATGTGGTATGGATGGTTTTGTGTCAAAAAATGACGCTAGGGTGCTTAGAGGCACCTCTTTTGCCTCAAACCAGCCTAATGTCATTTTTTGATGCAACCCCCCCTTCTCCCATACCGCCACCCCCACCCAGCTAACGTCATTTTTTTTTTACGCTAGCCTACTCTTTGCACCGGCTTGCGCCATTCCATAAAAAAGGCGACTGGCAGGTGCTCATGAATGGCGCAACCCGGTGCTAATCTTTTTGATGCAAAAGTATGTTAGTGCAATTTTGCATCAAAAAGTATAAATATGCCCCTAATTGTATTTTATATATGAGTCCTAGCAATGGAGTATGCTTAAGCAGAAAACCCTTAAATATCATGTACGAGATTACATATACGGCACAGAGGCCAGGACAGTTTTTTGGGCATTCGCAACAATATTAGGACCAATCGACTGATGCAAACCTTAATTTTTTCACTGGTCAGTTGAAGTAAGTGTTAGAAAAATCAGTGCCAGTGCAATCTAACGAGCTTAGAAATGCTGCTACAGAATTGTGCATATACTTTTGCACCTCATATCTACTCCTGTTTTGTTATAACTTGTGATTGTTTTCCCATGAATGAGGTGTAATTCTTGTGTTTTATAATTCATTCATATTTTTTTTTAAAAACAAGATATGAAATAGTGCCCTTCTAGCTTTATAAACACGGGATTACAACATGCTTTATACTTATGACTAGTGTTTTTCTAACCTCTAACGCTCCATGACTGCATTAGCACATCTTGCACATCAAGGAGAAAGCAGCTACTGCTAATCCAACACAGGTCACCTTTTGAGATGTGCTTTTCTTGGGGCCACAATGGCCCACTGAGGAAGTGGGAAGTGTAGAGCTGGAGCTCTCACGTGTGGTGGACCTGCAAGGTTTATGCATAAACCGCCCGTGATGGAAACTGGCATGGAGGTGCCCCTGCAAGCTCAGCCCACCTCCTAGCTCAACCTGCTGTGAAACCCTCCTTTGACTTTCCAAACCATTAGAAAATGGAATTACTCATGTCTGTGTACTTACAGACAGTTTAATGGCCTGAATGAGCCTCAGGCTGGTGTCGGGGGGGTGGGGGCATGTAGGGAGCTAAAGCTCCCATGAAGGAGAAAAGGTTGCCTTCCATTGCATCTTGCTTTGTGCTCCCTACAATGCTACTGGCGGGGTTTAGTTGAATTCTTGTAGATGGTGGTAACGAGGACTTCATTGGGCTTGTTTAGTGAGATTATAGTCTACATTCATATGTAGTGGCTCTTACAATCTCACAGGCAGTACATAATAGATTGTCAAGGTGAATTGTATATCAGTTTGAACAGGTCGTCTTTAATAACCCTTCCTCTTATAGTAATTTGCTTGATGGCAGGACATAACATCCAGTAGCTGTAGTTAGGGAACTTTTCTAAAAAGTTATCCATTTAACCAAATCATTTGTGTCCGGGGCCTGAATAGGGTTTTCAGATACTTCAGAGGTCAAATATCTTAGATAACTGAAGGAAAAAATGCTGAAGAATATGGAAAAGAGATGGAGTTTCCTGCATGTATAAATAAACGAAAAGGATAGGCAAAATACTTAAATCTACACAAATAAAGAGAACGAACAGAAAACAACTTTTATGGCAGAGCAGATATGAGGACCTTATAAAATAATGTGCACGGGTGCACACAGAAAACATAAACAGCAGGAAGGAAGGATAAAGACGAATAAAACATACATTGAAATATACAAAAAACAAGTAACACGAACGTAAACCTGGAAAATTAGGTTGATAACGTTTAGCGTCTTAATGTAGATTCCGACAACACTGACATGTCCATGCAGGGAACTAGCAGGACCCAGAGAGTTGCTAACAGATCGAGTTAACGCAGTCGTGATCATGGCTACTTTGCAGTTTTCCAGTGACAAAAACTTTCAATTGATAGATGCACTGCTGCTACCACCAGCCTCGAGGTAGCAGCATCATAACCTTTGAGTACGTCGCTAGGTAGAAACGAAGCTTCTATAGAGTGTAACTCTCATTGGTAGCAGGTACCTGTGCCCGTGGACTGCACAATTATACTGTTGTAACAAAGGACTGTACTACACAAAGTGCTCTGGGGTTTCACCCAGCATGTGAGCCCCATTTCTGCACACCTGGTGCACTTTGGTATTTTAAAAGAGCAGGTGACATTTGCGTGACCCCGTCTGTAATACAGATCACATCGGTGCCCACATATAGCCAGTGTAATCCTGAAGGAGTGTGTCCTTCTTTGCATGGGGGCATTTTTTTATTTATTTAATGCGTTTTTATATAGCGCAGACTTTACCCGAAGGTGTCAGAGCGCTTCACAATAGGCAAAGTAAAGATACAAGAGGAGAGGAATTACAAGTGAGCCTGATACAAACGCAAACGTTACATTACATGAGGCAATGCGAAAGGAGAAAGTGACGTGTGCAGGTTACAAGAGCAAATAAAGTACGAGTAGAGGAAAAAAATATATATATATAGCAATAAATGGTAGACACTCAAAACACTAAAACAATAGTTACGTTACATGAGGCAGTGGTGGCCGTTGTGCATGTATCAAAAGCAAACAAGATAAAAGAGGTAGCAAATGATACGTTGTAAAAGGAAAGGTGCCGTGTGCATGATACAAAAGAGTACAAAATACAGGTAGAGGTATAAAACTGCACTAAATGGCAGACACTCAAAACACAAAAACACCCTGGGAAGGCACTTCTATAGGCATGGAGAACAGAATTTCCTATAATGGAAGGACTTCCTTCAGAAAATAGAGGGCTTGAATTAAATTTGGAAGTGTCTTTGAAGGAGGAGAGCTTTGAGGTCAGTTTTGAAGGCCTGGGAAGAGGTGGTGGTCCGAAGCTGAGGCGGAAGTGAGTTCCAGATTCTCACCGCGTTGCCTGAAAAGGATTGGGCCATCGATCTTTCCTTCTTGAAAATGGGAGGTTCAAGCAATAACTTTTCTGCATTACGTGATGGTCTGGAGCCCCCAGAGAGTTTCAGTTTATTCACCAGGTAGCGAGGGGAGGAGGAGTGCAAGGCTTTGTGGGTGATACATGCAGTTTTGTAGATAGATCTTGCCTCTATGGGAAGCCAACGGAGGGTGGATAAAATGGGTGTAATGTGGTCGCTTCTTTTGGCCCCATATTTGAAACGAGCTGCTGAATGGAGAATAGACTTCAGGGGGGAAAGGTGGGATTTGGGAAGGCCAGTAAGAAGAGAGTTGCAGTAGTCCAATCTGGAGAGAACCAGCGATTGGACCAGGGTTTTAAGGTCGTGCTCCGGGAAGAAGCGACGAATCCCCAAAGAAGGCGCAGTTGGTGTCGAGCAGACTTTGCAATGGAGTCGATGTGGGAGAGTAGATTGAGTTTTTTGTCGAGTATGACACCAAGGGATTTTGCGCTCTCGACAATGATGGGCTTATTGTTCATTAGATTGATCTGATCCATCCATGATTGCACTGGGGGATGAGAAAGTGAGGAGGAGAAGAGGAGGAATTCTGTTTTGGAGGGATTCAGGATCAGTTGATGAGTTAACATCCAGTTTTGAATGGAGTCGAGAGTAGAGCTAAGGAAGGAGAGATCGTGATTGGAGGCCACCTTAAGGTAAATCTGAGTGTCATCCGCATATAGATGATAGTGGATCCCGGATTTACTCAGGAGATTTCTCAATGGTTCTAAATAGAGATTGAACAGTGTGGGTGCAAGTATGGAGCCTTGAGGAACACCTTGACTGACCGCTAAAGGAGCTGAAAGACTGTTCGCTATTTTGATCATTTGGGATCTATCAGAGAGGAAGGAGGCAAACCATTTGAGCACAGTGCCCTCCATGCCCATTCTCTGTTGAAGAGTGTTAAGGAGAGTGTTGTGATTGACAGTGTCAAAGGCTGCAGAAAGGTCAAGAAGAATTAGAAGACAAGACTCCCCTGAATCGAGTATCCGCAGCGCGTCATCAATCACTAGCAGCAGGGCTGTTTCAGTGCTGCTGTTTTGAATGAAGCCGGACTGGAAATTGTCAAGAAGATTATTTTCCTTGATATGGCGAGAAAGTTGTTTTGCTACACATTTTTCTGTGATTTTCGCAAGAAAGGGTAGGTTAGTGATGGGACGGTAGTTGTTGAGGTCGTTCGCATCAGCGGTGGGCTTTTTAAGCAGAGGGGTGACCTGCCCAGTTTTGAAGGGAACAGGAAGGGAGCCTTGACTGAGGGAGAGGTTGACCAAAGTGGTCCAATAGGAAAGAGAGTTAGTATAGAAGTCAATGGCAATGGCACTAGGGATGGGGTCAAGAAAATGGTTAGAGGGCTTTGTATCGAGGATGCATTTAAGGAGAGCATCGTCAGAGATGGGGTCAAAGTTTTGCCAAATGGTTAAGGATTTGCGCTCCTCTGTAGGGGTAGGATGAATGACCTGATCTACAAGTGATTTTACCTTTTTGTCAAAGAATACAGCGAATTTCGCTGCTTTCTTTGTGGAATCTTCCAATTTGGAGGTTGGGGGAGAGCTGCTTGGGTTCTTGATGAGGTCAAATAGTTTTTTGGGTCTATTTTTGGCTGAGTCAAGGAGGGATTTGTAGTGTGACGCTTTTCCAAGGAAGATGAGCTTGTGGTACTTGGATCTTGCTGAACGAAGCGTGGCCAAATTTTCAGTGGAGGGCGCTTGTCTCCATGGTTTCTCAAGGGCTCTTAGGAACTTCCTTTCTTCATAGAGGGATTTGTTGAACCAAGGTGCTGAGGGAGTGGGCCTTTTCTTTTTGCTTTGGAGAGGAGCGACATTATTGATTTCGACTGCAAGGACTGTGAGGCATTGGGAGGTGAGTTCGTTAACATCTAGGTCCGGGTCTAGCCTTGGAAGTGATAGCAAAGCAGAATCACAGAGGGTACTGAGGTCAATATTTTTAGTGTCACGGAACCAGGAAGTAGCCCTCTTAGGCTGGCCAAGAGTTATAGAGTGTGATAGGTGAAGAGAGAATGGGATGAGGAGGTGGTCCGACCAGTCTACATGAATAGGGGTAGTGCTAGTCAGCAAGCCTGCTTTAAAAATAACAAGGTCCAGGATTGAGCCTTTAGAGTGTGTTGTTTCTGTGCAGTGTTGATAAGATCGTTTGGAGAGAGGAAGGTGGCCAGCAAATTCGCATAGGTGTCTTGAGGCGAGCCCCAGTGGACATTGAAGTCACCCACGAAGATCTGATTGTCACTTTGCGTGTATTGGTCGCTGATGCAGTCCGTGAGTTCCTCCATAAACGAAGGGCTGCTACCAGGCGGGTGGTAAATAGCATGGAATCTGAGAGGTGAGCGGTGGTGCAATTGAAGCTCAAGAGATAGGCATTCAAAAGTGTGGAAGGAGCTGTTAGGAAGAGCCTTAAGTTGAAGGGAGTTTCTAAAGATGACTGCAACACCTCCCCCAACTTTATCAATTCTGTCATTTCTAAGTATAGAATAGCCTGTGGGTACAAGGAGATCAAACATAGAGTGAGAGGTATCGTTGAACCAGGTCTCTGTGAGGAAGAGCATGTCAATATTGTGCAAGTTGATGGTATCGGAGATTTCAAGTTTGTGTTTTATTGCAGATCTGCAGTTGTGGAGCAAACAGCGCAGCTCTGACGCAACTGTTTTGGTGACGGGGGCACTTGGGCTATGAGGGGTGATAGGGATATTGTACTTATATGAGGGCGCTCGGGAGGGTTTAGGTGGGCGAGTGGTTCTGACAGAGGAGATGGTCGGAATAGTGTAGATAACAGGGTTACTGGGAAGTGGAAGTGAAGGAAGGGTGGCGTTCGAGTGCTTGTGTGGAATTGCAGACGACAGGCTATGCTTAGCTATACTGGGGTGTGGGGGTGAGGTGCATCTCGTGGAAGGGTGAGTGTTTGCCAAAGGAATTGAGGTGTGTGGAAAAGTCGAGATCTTGGAGCTTAAAACTAAAATGGTAGCTTCAAGTTGGGAGATGGCGGTGATTAGAGAGCCTAGCTTATTTTCCAGCGAGAGTAAGGAAGAGCACAGCATGTTGGGTGGGTCGATGGAAACAGGAGGGGGTGCACTAGGCAGTGTACGGTAGGGAAAGGTGGGGGAACGGGAGGGGAGTAGGGGTAAAGGATTCAGGGGTGGGGAAAGGTTTTGGATGAGAGCAGGAGTTGGTGCGCCAGGGGTGAGAGGAGAGTTGTCGTTGTTGGCGTTGCAAGAAGGATAGGAATTAAGGGCAAAATTAGGGGGTGATAGGATAGGATTGGGGCGGTGGGGCGGTAGGAGAGGGGAGGAGAGTGAGGAGTCATAGGGATTAGGGAGGTTTGGAAGGAAGGGAGGGGAGGGGGTTGGATAGGTCCTGGTAGCTAAGTGAGGTGGCTGTGAGGGAGCGGGTATCAGGCAGAGTGGGGGGGATTGGGAGAAAGGGAAGTTGAAGAAAGGAAGTGATTCTGCTCGGTCCGAGGGAGGGAAGGGGTTACCAGGGGAGGGAAGGGGGTAGCACAGCATTGCTGGAGGAGAGTGGGGAGGGAGAGAGATGGAATGTATTTGTGGGGAAATCGGGGTACATAGTGAGGGGAGGAGTGGGCGGAAAAGCAGAGAGGAGGAGGGAACAAGGGGAACGTAGGGAACATAGATAAGGGGAGAGGGCTGGAGGAGAGGTGGTCTAAGGGGGGTGGCCGGAAGGGATAGTGGGGAGGGGATGAGAATGGAGTGCCGGGACGGTGCAGAATGGATGAGGAGCGTGTTAGCTAGAGGTAGGGCTGAAGTGAAGAGGGGAGGGGCATACTGTGAGGGGGGAGGAATGGGAGGGGAGGTCCGAGGGGAGAGAAGAGGGTCAACCTGAGCCTCCCCAGGGTGCAGCCTATTGTAGAGTGGGGGGGGTCAAGGGAGGAGAAAGGGAGTAATTGGTGGAGCTAGATGGAGAGTCTAGGGATAGCCCGGTCGCAGGGGAGGGGAGTAGGGAAGGGAAGAGGCGGTCAAAGAGAGAGAGAACGGTGTCTTTGGCTTGGATCATAACAGTACCGTTGTTATAGAGTGAGATAGTGAGGGAGCCGTTAAAACCCGCAGAGGGGGAAATTTTTAGCTGTTTCCCATGAGGGATAGAGGAGGAGGAGGTGACGTTAAAGGAATTGTAAAAGCTGGTAGACCAAGAGGGTATGTCGTGCGTGAAAAAAATTCGATCGTTTTTGAGCCCCCCATACCGACCATTGTAAAACTGATCGACAAAAAGGGAATTGGGGAAACATTGAATGGTGTTATGCTTGAAACGTTTTGCTGCATTTAGTCAGGTTAGAAGGGTAGATGATTTTGTAGCAATTAATTCCAGACTTAATTCGAGCGGTGGCCATGTTGGGAAATTGTGGAGGAGGAGGGTGGTGGGGATAAGGGAAGGGTGTAACTAGGACGGTGGTGGTGGGGAGAAGTATGAGGGCAAGAAGGGGGCACGTAATCCAGACGTCGGGTGAAGGAACCTGAGTTATTGTGGAGACAGGAAAGTGAGGCGATTAGGGATAGGTTGTTACTTCAGAACAGGGCTGATTCAACAAGATAGGACTGAAGATGGAGTGGTGTAAGAGGAAAATCACTGTACTTATCATCCTGAGATATAAACCACATAAAGCACAGCATCACAATAGGTATCAAACGCATTGTACGCCCAAAATCTCAACAGTCTAATATTAGACACTTACCTCCTAAGTATCACCAACATTATGGGCAAAAAGCACAGGGTGGAACATAATTTCACTAGCATAACCCCAAGTATGCAAGACGACCTCAAAATTATAAAACACACTTTAGAGGTAGCCAGAACAGGGTCTGACAATCAAACTACAAGAAATACATTTCCTAGCACCACAAATACACAATGGGGCCTGGCGCCCTACAAACCACCAGGACCCCCTGGTCAACTGGCCAACTCAAAGGGGCTCAAATGTCCTGTTTCCAGAATGTCGGGGCTGCTGCCAATGCAGCGAAAGACCAGCGTGCGTACTTGCGCAAACCTAAACGTTGCAACTGGCACTAAGTGCTGCACAGCTGTGAAGAAATGGTGCAAGGAGTGCATCTCACTCCTAACTCAGACAGAACTACCTCCAAATTCCCTAAGAGTCAAGAGGAGGATAACTTTCGTCAGTTCACCCGTTGGGAGAGGCTTTATCTGCTCTTATTGTGCAGCTGTTCCCACCATTGTCTCCAGCTTACTTTATATATAGAGCAGCGGACTAGAACAAAAAGAACTTATTCAGTTTTTTAACATTTCTTATAGTCCTTTATCTTCAATTTCTATTGGTGTTGCATAAAAAGCAACCAGCGTGGTTCGTGCAGTACCGTATATAGTCCAGATAACTTCTTCAGGGAAGTATAGAAGAAAGATGTGACCTTGATGTCTCAGGCAAGAGAAAAATAATTGATGACTTTAGTCCCTCAAAATAGAAGTCATTTCCGGTAATGGAAATATAAATGATGTCGAGGCTGAGTACTTTGCTGTATGAATTATTCCTTATGTGCATTACATTCAGAGGGATATGACTCCTCCGTCATGTGATGTAACTCGAGTCTTTGAAGTGCATGGCCCCACACAAGTGAGAGAAGTACTTTGTCTTTGACTCCCCCATATTATAGACATGAATGCAACCCCTCACCACTCCTGACTGCAGAGGCATCTCCGTCCCCCTTTGTAAAACAGGCCGGTGCTGCTTGCGCTGCGAAATACCTTTCACTAATGCTCTACCCCCAGGGCAGGAGCTGGTTCACGGCTTCCCTGGGGACAAAGCATTGGAGTAGGACTTAGGTTAACTTGTCTCCATTACTAATGACCACTTGTAATGTTAGCTGTTCCAATGCACTCATCAGGGGACTCTTATAGTGACCACACTGCCTTGCCTGCGTTAAAATGACATTCTTGAAAGTGAAGGGCACAGAGCGAGACAATGTGAAACGATAAGAAATTGGGATATTCATTGAGAGGAGTGAAAGTCCCACTCCAATAATAAACACAATCCTTATCAGGGCGAATCATAAAAAGTCACTAGATTAACCCTCTGGTAGCATAGCAGAAAAGCAGTTAGGCTTAAATTAGAGGCAATGTGTAAAGCAGTGGTTCTTAACCTGTGGTTTTATGACCCTGATGGTCCGCGAGGCCTACTCAGGGGGTCCGTGACTGCTTTACAAAATTAAATAATGCTATAATTAAAATGTTAAAATTAATTAAGCAAACACAAATAAAGAAGCAAAATTGAAAAATGTAAAACTTTTTCTATATTTGACTGTGAATTAAATAAAATATTGAAATATTTGAGCACTTGTTTGGTGCGTGCTTGTTTTTGTATTTTTGTGCATTGTTTCACGTTGAAATCATAGAAACTGCTTAGGCCGGGTATCTTCAGCTTCCAATAATGGCTCAATGGGGGTCACCATATTCCAGTGAAATGAATGATTGGGCATCAACTGATGTCAGAAGGTTAAGAACCACTGGTGTAAATCATTTATGCAGTACACAAACAATAATAACGTGAAAACAAAACACAAGAAAAATTCCACACCAATTTAGATAAATAGAGTGAATTTTAATTAATAAAATGACACCAAAACATTTTTAAAGTTTTTAGTGAAAAATAGCACCTAAAACATCAAAGTGGCAAATAGAGGTATTGGGTCTCGTGAGACTGGGTCAAGGTCAAAAGTTAAGGCTGGCTGCAATGGAGTGTGGGACAGGCGCAAAGGGTCTCTGCTTACCTTCAGAAACATTCTTGAGAAAAGTTCTAGAGAAGGTTGAGTCACAGGAGGGCATGGCAGCAGACTGTATCGTAGGACACGTTGTTGATGACGAGAAGTTGCTGGACGAAGATTGACTGAAGCTGTCAGATTTTCAGGTTGAGGAGGTTGTCATTGTCAATGAGGTGCTGGTCATGGTCAGGCCTATTGAAGATTTCTATTTTCAATCTTAGAAGTTTTCTGGAGCTTGAATTCACCCAGTGGGATGAGGCTGCAAGCCATAGCAGGAGCAGTCTTCATGAGGTCTGATACCGCTACTGAGAGGTCCCACTGAAGAGGATTTGCAGAGAAGAACATAGTGGGAGCTACAGTGAATTCAGTCCAACTGGCGATGCACCTTGGGTGGATCAGCTGGCAGGTAGGACCTGGTCTACTGTCAATCCTCCAGGCACTTTTTCTTGATCAATTTCCCAGTCCCAGCTTTTAAGGTTTGGCCAAAGCAGTATCACCAGTAAGACTTCCAAGGTTTCAGGACCTTGAAGGGCACCACTTGGGGGAGTTAGGATTCACTCCTGTTGGACCTGGCCCTTTTTACAGGGTCATCCCCAAACCTTTTGCCTCCTTCCTCCTATTTTTCGTGACCTGTTTTTGTTGGCTTTAGAACTCTGAGCACTTTGCCACTGCTATCCAGTGCTAAAGTGCATATGCTCTCTGTGTAAATTGTACTGTTGATTGGTTTATCCATGATTGACATATTTGATTTACTGGTAAGTCCCTAGTAAAGTGCACTAGAGGTGCCCAGGGCCTGTATATCAAATGCTACTAATGGGCCTGCAGCACTGGTTGTGCCACCCACATAAGTAGCCCTGTAATCATGCCTCAGACCTGCCACTGCAGTGTTTGTGTGTGGAGTTTTAAACTGTAAATTTGACTTGGCCAGTGTCCCCACTTGCCAGGCCTAACTGTTCCCTTTTCCTACATATAAGACACCCCTAAGGAAGGCCCTAGGTAGCCCCAGGGGCAGGGTGCATTGTATTTCTAAGGTAGGACATATACTAATGTGTTTTATATGTCCTGACAGTGAAATACTGCCAAATTCTGTTTGCACTGTTGCAAGGCCCATCTCCCTCATAGGTTAACCTGGGGGCTGCCTTTAAACATGATTAAAGTGTAGATTCCCTTTGGGAGCAGATAGACATGTGGACTTTGGGACCTCTGATCTCACAATTTAAAAATTCATCTTTTAGTAAAGTTGGTTTTGAGACTGTGTGTCTGAAAATGGCACTTTTAGAAAGTGGGTATTTTCTTGCTTAAACCATTTTAGTGACTCTGCCTGTTTGTGGATTACCTGTCTGCGTTAGGTTGACAGTTGGGCTGTTTGCACCTCTCTGTAGACAGTGCAGTCTGCATAACCTGATGAGCCACCTGTGGTAGGAGGGAGGGAAGGAGTGGTCACTCACAGCTGAAAGGGCTGTGCCTGTACTCACACAATGCAGTCTCCAACCCCCTGGTGTGTGTCTGAGGCCTTGCCTGGGCAAAGCAGGATTGTCCCTGGGCAAAGCAGGATTTCACAAACAAGTGAGACTTTCCTTTGAAGTAAGCCTACTTCAAAGGCCAAAATGTGTATAAGAAGAGCACCCAAAACCACAGACTTTAGACACTTCTTGGGGTAGACACTCTACCTCACAGATACTTCTGGACAAGAAACCTGCTGGTGAAGAATCCCTGAACCAGATTTGCCAAGAGGAACTGCCTGGCTGCTCAAAGGACTCACCTGGACTGCTTTTCTGAGAAGGACTGCTGCCCTGCTGTTGCCCTGCTGCCTTGCTGCTCTCTGGCTGTGCTAAGAAGTCCTCTCCAAGGGCTTGGATAGAGCTTGCCTCCTGTTCCCTGAAGTCTCAGGACCAAAAAGACTTCACTCCTGCAACTGGACTCCTTGAGTGGCAAAATTAGACTCACAGCCTGCTAAAAATTCACTGCACGCCGAACCGGAACGACGCAGCCTGACTTTGCAAGGAGAAGACTGATGCAGCGCCAGCGTAGTGACCGGAACTTCGATGCATGGCCCACTGGATTGACGCACAGCTGACCCGGGACGACGCAGACTGACTTCCATAGAGGAATCGATGCAGCACCCGCAGTATGGGAGAAATTTTTACGCAACAGCCACTGAATTGACGCAGCGCTTGTGACTTCGCTCCGCAAGTCCAGGATTCCACGCACTGTCCCGGGGCACCAGAAAACCACGCAACCTGAAGAGAAACCAAGTCCGCGCACCACAAATCGACCCAAAGTCTTCTAGTGCGTGGAAAATAACAACGCAAGTCGGTGTGCAAAGGGGCAAAACCGACGCACACCTCCCCATTTTCCACGCATCACCTCATCTGCGGTCCCTTGCAGAGATTTTGAGCGCAAACCAGGTTCTTTGTGCTTGCAAGAGACATTTATTGTTTTTAAGAGACATTTAGGCCCTCATTATGACATTGGAGGTAAATCCCACTTACCGACATGTTGACTGCTGCCAACATACCGCTGCCGCAGCAGATTACCGCCACACATATTATGACCCACATATAGCAATCCGTCACGATACAGCCACACACACAAGTCCGCCAGCCCAAAGGTCAGTGATAAACTGGCGGTAGCAAAACCCATACCGTTACGCCAACAGAACTACACCCACAACATTATGACCAATGAATCACGGCGGCGGACAGTCAATGGTGCTAAACCAGTGGCGGTACATACCACCGCGCTCAAAATACACACAACCTAACAAAACTACACCACATTGGACAATTCAAACTACAAACACCGGACACACATACACACACCACTATAAAACACCCACCCACATTACCCACAACCCTTTACCATTACAAACAAGTGCCACAATAGAGATAGTAAGGCCACAGACAAGACCACAGACACACACCACCATCACCTATACACCATCCACGCATCCTACATCACACACCCCAACACAACACCCCACACAACCTCACCCACACCACTCACAATACACCCATAGCACCGCAATGACACCCCAGGTTCTCTGAGGAGGAGCTAAGGATTATGGTGGAGGAAATCATCCGGGTAGAGTCACAGCTATTCGGATCACAGGTGCAGTCCATTGCTAGGAAGATGGAGCTCTGGCAGAGAATCGTGGACAGGGTCAACACCGTGGGTCAGCTCCCCAGAACAAGGAATGACATCAGGAAGAGGTGAAATGGCCTACGGGGGCAGGTACGTTCCACAGCAGCAAGACACCAAATAGCTGTACAGAGGAGTGGCAGTGGACCCTCACCTCTTCCCCCACAACTAGCAACATGGGAGGAGTAAGTCTTGGCAATTCTGCATCTTGAAAGCCTGGCAGGAGTAGGAGGAGGACTGGACTCTAGTAAATCAACTCTCTATTACTATCAGCCCCCCACCTGCATGCCATCACAAACCCCCACTTTACCCTCACTCCCATCACTCCAACACCTCTCACGTACCCCACCATCACAGCCCACTCATCCCAATACCAAGCCCTGCATGCAACACCAATGCATGGACACCCCTCACAGACCTGCATGGAAACCCATCACTAAAGCATGCACATTAGAGAGAATCACCTAGCCCACAAAATCCATACTCACACAAGGCAAAGCTGCCAGGGATATAACAACCATACAGGGCAACACACCCATGCACAAGATGACACACACAGAAACAATAACACTGTATTTACATCCCCACAGGTCCCCCACCCAACATCACCGGAGAGAAGGTGCCAGCAACTTCCAGTCCACCCCCAGAAGAGGCCCACAGTGATGACAGTAGCTCTGCACGCCTGGATCTGGATGACCAACCTGGCCCATCAGGGATCTCCGGACAGTCGGTAACCCAGGCACAGTCCCATAACACCACAGAGCCTCCACCCCTCAGGAAACACCAGCACAGTACCCACCCAGCGGGCCCATACCTCTATCCCCAGGACACGTCAATCAGCATTGTGTCCACCACTACAGGGACCACAGGCCACCCCACAAACACAGGACGATCAGGGACCTGGGGTCAGTGGCAGTGGGCACATGGTTTAGGGGACAGAGGCACGGGACAACAGGGAATCTGGGAGGACTGCTGTGCGACAGTGGGAGGACAGGCCCAGGGAACTGACTCTCCAGGAGGCACTCACCAACATCCTGGGAGTATACCACCATTCCCAGGAGACGATGGGACAGATACTAGACAAGTTTCAGGAGACCCAGCGGCTGCAGGAGGGACAGTACCTGGGGATCAGGGAGGACTTGAAGGACATCCACACCACTCTGGTCACCATTGCAGGGGTGCTGGCAGACATGACCAACACCATGAGGGAGGCAGTGGCACACAGCGGGCCCCTGACACTAACCAAACCGATGAATAGCCTTCCATCTCCGCTGCCGCTAGTGAACAGGAGGCCCCGCCACAGGACCAACAGGCCACCAGCCCCCTACCCCCTGCAGAAGGAGAACCACCCCACAAATGGTCCCTGTGATCCAGGCAGAAGCCACAGAACATTGCCAAGACCACCTGCCAGGAAATAAGACTATCCTGAGTGACCCTTGTGTCCCACTCTGTCACACTGTCCACCTTGAACTGCCATTGCTCCCCTTTCTATGCCCCCTTGGACAATGCACCTGTGATACAAATAGACTGGACTTTATCCTGGACATTCCTCCATCATCGCCCCAGCCCATTGTGCATCCCCCTCTAATCATTAGCACTTAAATAAACACAATTTGAATAAATACAAGTATGGAGAATGTCAAATCATTTAACCATGTATTCGTTTAACAAGCTTTAAACACTGCAATATAACTGTACAGTAGTGTATACATAGGAATGACCTGTAGTTGGTTGCAGTTAACACACCAGGAGCGATAGTGAGGCACAAATATCTGCAAATAGAGATGCCAAAGAGTACAGTAAGAACCATAGAAGTGGGAAAATCAGCCTGCCAGTGACAATGTCAAATACAAATCTGTCAATGTAAAGTGTAATTACAGTGTCTTACCTGTGTGTCATTGGAAGTACTGTCATATTATAGCACTTCTGTTGTTCTCATCCTCATCCTCTGCCTCCTCATCTTCACTGTCCACGGGGTCCACTGCTGCCACACGCCCATCTCCAGCCTCATCCTCCTGCTGAAAAGGTACCTGGCGACATAAGGCAAGGTTGTGCAACATACAGCATGCAACGATGATCTGGCAGACCTTCTTGAATGAGTAGCACAGGAATTCACCCGTTAGATGTAGGCAACAAAACCTGTCCTTCAGGAGGCCGAATGTCCTTTCTATTATTCTTCTTGTTCACCCATGTGCCTCTTGTAACGTTCCTCAGCCCTTGTCCTGGGATTCCTCACAGGGCTCAGTTGTCATGAGAGGTTGGGGTAACGAGAGTCACCTGAAAATATCGAGGGACAACTGTTAGACACACACTAACCCTTAGGGCCCACACCATACACCAACAACCCCTGGATGGGAACCAGGGCTCACCTATTAGCCACATCCGGTGCCTCTGGAGTTGAGCCATCACATATGCGATGCTGCTATTCCTCAGGATAAAGGCATCATGCACAGACCCAGGATACTTTGCATTAAAATGGGAGATGTACTAGTCCGCCAGGTACTCTATCTTCACATTCATGGAGTGAAACCTCTTTCAATTTCTGAACACCTGTTCGTTTCTCTCGGGGGACAAATGCAATATGTGCACCATTAATAGCCCCAGTAATGTTGGAGATATGTCCAATAGCACAGAAATCAGCTTTCACTGTGGCCAAATCCTCCACCTGGGGGAAAATGATGTAGCTGTGCATGTGTTGAATCAGGGCAGACAATACTCTGGTCAGCACTATTGAGAACATTGGTTGAGACATTCCTGCTGCCAAGCCCACTGTCAATTGGAAGGAAGGAGCCACTTGCCAGGAAATTGAGCACAGATAGGACTTGCACAAGAGGGGATATCCCGGTGGGCTGACGGATATCAGATATCAGGTCAGGTTCCAATTGGGTACACAGCTCTGTGATTGTGGCCCTGTACAGTCTATAGGTGAGGATAATGTGCCTATTCTCCATTGTTGCCAAGTCCATCAGGGGCCCGTACACGGGGGATGTCTCAGTCTCCTATTCATCCGCAGCGGTTGCAATCTAGGGGGCAAACGGTAAGTAGCTGGTCAGTATTCCATATTTCCAAACACTACACTGCATTGCATGTGTGACTATAAGACAATATTGTTGTATATGCCCAAATGGTGCCTATGTGTACTGTGACGCAGTTAGGTTCCATGGCCTGCCCCCCCCCCCCTTGAAATGGCGTCCGCCTGTCCTGTATGGAGGGACAAGTGGAAATGAGGTAATTCCGCTGACGTTGTGTGCCGTTGCGGGAGGGAGTAAAAAAACGCTGTGCATAGCCTCATTGGATCCCATTGGGCCCTATGGGTTACAGTGGCCAATGGTGATGTACGCCTGTGGTGATGGTACACACTGCGTGGACGTGACTGCCATTTTCTATCTGTTCACCCACTTGCTACCTGACCAACAGGAGAGGACCTACACTGCAAGTGCTGCTGTGACCTGTGTCTGGAACCGACCCATGGCTCGTGAGACTGGGGAAAGGGCCCCTGCCTTCACAGCTGCGGAGTTGGAGAGACTGGTGGATGGGGTCCTACCCCAGTACCAAATGCTGTATGGGCCCTCAGACCAACAGGTGAGTACACTGTGAGCACGCTGAATGGGGCATGATTGCATGGAGTGCTGTGGGTAAGGGCCTCGTGTGGGGGGGGTTGGGGTAAGGTCCCTGGGCAGCGTGCAGCAGGTATGATGGGCAATGTCTGTGGGTAAGGGGATGTGAGGGCTATGGTGGGCCATGAGTGTAACAGGCAGGACGGTCTGACTGATACCTTTTCCTATGTGTATTTCTCTGTAGGTCAGCACCCATCAAAAAAAGGGTATATGGTGTGCCTTCATCAAGGACGTGCGGACCCTGGGGGTCTACGGTAAGTGGAGCACCCCTGATGCAAATGGGGGGAGGACCTAAGATGCTAGGCATGGATGACGGCGGAGGCCCAGCTGGGGATGGCCTCCCAACGAGGAAGGGGTGCCCGTCAAACCCTGACCCCCCTGATGGCCCCATACTGGCAGTGGCCTATCCGGAGCTGGATGGGCGCTTGGAGGAATCACAGCAGCCACAAGGGGGTGAGGACAGTGCCTCAATATACTACTTGCACGTGGTGGAGTGGCATCTGGGTGGGGGATGTGGGCCTGTGGGTGCCCCTAGGCCAGGCCGCCCAATGCAGGGTAGGGCCCGTGTTGGACAGTGTCTGTTGTCAACCTCCTCCAAACAAGCTAGTAGGCCTCCACTACTGGGCAGGGGTCTGTGGGTCTCAGGTATGCTGCAATTGGTGTTAGGTTTCCCTGTCCATGGGCTGGTGACTAGCATTGTGACTGGTAGTGCATTGCCTTGTGCGTAGGGCTGTTCCCAGTGTGTGAGTGTGTTGTGTACGCCAACGGTGGTGTTGTTGCCACCATTTACCAAGGGTATCCTTTGTCTCGCCCCCCCTTTTTGGTTTTGTCACCCTGTCCTTATGTGCATTAGTATCATCTGGCGGAGGATCAGAGGCTCCGGCGACGGGGAGAGCTGTATCCCACAGGGCCCAGGAGGCCGAATCTACCGACGGTAAGCACACCAGTGGGACAGAGGGTGAAGGGAGTACCATGGCGGAGACTGGAGGGGACAGTTCAGACAGTGATACCTCCTCCGATCGAAGCTCCCTGGTGGTGATGGACACCTCTGTGCCCATCCCAGCTATAGGTACAGCCTCCACCCCCCGTACCACCACCGCCCTCCCAGCAGCCCCTCAGCATGTTTCCCGTACCCGCTCACCTAGGAGGGTGGGCATCTCCTTCACCCCATGCACCTCAGTCCCTGCCCCAGTTAGCCCTGGTGCCCTGAGCGAGAAGGCTATTGACCTCCTGGGATCGATATCTGTTGGGCAATCAACCATTGTGAATGCTATCCAGGGGCTGGCAGCCCATTTGCCACAAACAAATGCATTCCTGGAGGGCATTCACTCTGGCATGGCGGCCCAACAGAGATCAATCCAGGCTCTGGCTCCTCCCTGATGGCAGCCATTATCCCTGTTTCCAGCCTCCCCCCTCCAACCTCCTCTGCCCAATCCCAATCCCTTCCCCTCAACCCCAACCTATCCCAAGCACACATGGAGACCAGCATGCACACAGGACAACATACAGTAGTGGTTCACAAGCACCACACATCATCACACTGGCACTCACACAAACACCATCCAGATGCAGACATACCAACATCCACTGCCTCCACTGTGTCCCCCACCTCCTCGTCATCCACCTCCCTCCCAGTAGCATCTACACTCACAAGTGCATGCACTACATCCTCGTCCACTACCACCATCACGCCTATCACTACACGCCCCTCATTGGCAGTCACCACCCCCACTTTTATGCACTCGTCCCCTGCATCCTCTCCCACTGTGTCTGTGACCCCTCCCATCCACCTCCCAACAGCATCCAGCTCATGCGCCTGCACCCAAACACAGCAGACAGACACCTTCTACAACCACTTCCTCTTTCTCTACTCCCAAACCTTCACCCTCTTCCCGCCCCAATGTCCCTAAGAAGATTTTCCTCTCTACCATCGACCTCTTCCCTACCCCTCCCCCCCCCGTCCTTCACGTCAGGCCAGGGTGAAGAAAACCCAGGCAAGCATCTCAGCCACCTAGTCCAGGGGCACAGTAGTGTTGACAGCTGCTGCAGGTGGGAGAGGATCCCGGGCACCAGGCAGCAACACCGACAGGGTGCCTGCACCAGGTGCATCAAGGAAGGGCAAGGATTGCCTGTGGGGGATGCATCTACGAATTCTTGCTCTCCTGACTGCTGGGGGTCACCTGGGACTCTCCTACTTTGTTTGAGTCCCCTCAGACCTTCTTGGTCTCCAGCAGCTCTGCAACTTCTCTCCTTTGTGACTCTTGCCTTTGCTAAGTCTCGTTGGTGGTTTTTCCACACCACTGATGGACTGCAACTCTTCTTCCAATGTGGGACATCGACTGCATCACTTCCTCTGGTCCTGTGCTGCATGGCTGACTCCTGGTTCTCACCTTCGACCTGGTTCTGCACCTCCAGGAGGGTGGGAAGTGGCTCCTGCCCCAACCGGACACTTCAACTGGAACTGGAATTTGTCCCCTTCATTTGCAGGTCCTCCTCTGTCTGGATCCATCTTCTGTTTCTTGCAATCTTGCTTGGGTCTTGCACAGTCCTTTCACAAAGTTTCTCTGTGGGTTTGGAAAAAAAACAGATACTTACCTCTTCTCTCCTGGTCACTCGGGGGGCACTCTGGTACTTACCTTTTGGGGTTCCAAGTTACCCCAGTACCCCTCTACAGATTCCACTTACCTGGGTGGGGGTCCATCATTACCATTCCATTTCTTTAGTATATGGTTTGGGCTCCCCCTAGGGCCGCTATTGTCTATTGTTATTGCACTGTTTTCTATTACTTTCTATGCTCATTCCTGACAACTAAGGTATATATAATAGTGTGTTTACTCATCTGTAGTAGAGTATTGCCTATATAGTATTTTAGTATTTATGTCACTCTAAAATAAAGTACCTTTATTTTTGTAACACTGTGTGGTTCTGTCATCTGTGTCAGTGCAGTGTGACTATAAGTGGAATTACATGAGCTTTGAATCCCTCCTAGATAAGCCTTGGTGGCTCATCCACAGCTACCTCTAGAGAGCCTGGCCTCCTAGACATTGACTACACCTCACTAATAGGGGATACCTGGACCTGGTATGGGGTGATAACACCATAGGTGCTCGCCACACACCAGGCCAGCTTCCTACACTACAACCCAAACGGTGTCAGGTCTAACAGAAACATTATGTCAAGAGAAGTGGATTTAGCACTGAGCTAAACCTGTTAGGGTGTATTTATACGATGTTTACGCTGAATTAGTGTCATTTTGTTTTACTCTAATTCAGCACAAACCTAAATCCATATTTATATTTTTGCTTTAGTCATCTTTAGGGACAAAATATTCGAGTTAAAGTCATTTTTTGCCTGAGGAAAAGCTACCTTTCGTCAATGAGATGCAAGGTAGACGTTCCTGGGCAGAAAATGATGATATGGCCTTAGCGCCATATTTATCTCCCCGTGCTAATATCAAGCACGGGGGCCTTAAATAATAGCGGTAAGCTTGCCTAGCGCCATTATTTAACGCCTTGGTCAGGGCAGGCATTAGGGGACCTGTGGGCCTTTTTCCATGGTCACAGACCATGGAAAGAGCCCACAGATGCACTTCCCTAGCCCCAGGGACACCCCCACTCACACCAGAGGGACAGCGGAGGAAGGGGGACCCCATCCCAAGTAAGTATAGGTAAGTATATTTTTTTATTTTCTGTAGTGCCATGGGGGGCCTAACTTGCCCCCTCCTACATGGCCCCCTGGGCATGGCCATTGGGGTGGAGGACATGACTCCTGTCTTTACATGGGGTTTTAACGTCAGAAAATTACGCTAGTCTGGTTAGAGGCATTTTTATGCTTCTGCCCATACTAGCGACATACTTTGACGCTAGCCCCCTGTTCCCCCTGCACCTCCCCCACCCAGCTAGCGTCCTTTTTTATGATGGTAGCCAGGCCTTACCGCCGGCTACCGTCACACCATAAATATGACGCCCAGCTGGCGTCTTCGAATGGCAGTAGTTGGCGGTATACTTTTTGACGCTAAACTGCGTTTTGAGAATTCAAGAAAAAAATGAGAACTGCATGTCAATTGATAACAAGGCAACTGCTTCTTTTGAAGAACATTCGTGTATGTCTTGTATGTTCTCCTATGTCCTAAATTATTTGTGTTTAGTGATTCCTATGGATTATATTTTCAACGTATGCGATGTGCACAATAATTTCAATACATATGTATACCTTCATCAGGGAAGTTTCTTATATATTTTATTCACATTTGCTGCATACGTGAACCATAATTATTGTACAGAATAGCCCCCACTACTACCTGATAATCTTTGTTCCATTCAATAAAGTATTTAAAGTTCATAACTGTGGTGGGTGGAGCATAGCTGTGCAGCAAGATGGCCGCTCCCTAGGACAGCTCTGCCGGCTGAAGCTAAAATCCGTCATAATCCTCCACATGGTATAACAGATGGAGACATTGTGCCTGTGATTGTTCTCCATGTGAAGGCGACATTCAACCTGGGCCCCCTGCTGCCACCTCCTAAGTGCACCCGGATCGTACTGAACACCTGTGCACGAGGGGGCTGAATCGCTGCAAGCCGAACCCGTGCTGCGCTGTGACAGGTGCCACCCATTTCTAGGGGCTACTCCAGGAATAAGGAACTACGATGACACAAAATACTGTGGCTTTCTGCTGTGGGCCTGCCCCGTCCTGTGCCTGACACACCCTGCCGGCCGAGACTGCAGCCTGTAGGCCCATATGCACTAGAGCATCGGCTTGAATGCTGTATGCTGCCGGCGCAAAGGTGGATCACTCCTAGGGCCCAAATTCTCACCAGCACACTTTGCTGCAGAAAGCCTAACATAAACTGTGCCCACAGTAAAAGCCAATGCTCCAGCACAGATATACAACTGCTGGGCGTTTAACAGCTGATAAGGATGGACCTCAGTGGAGGCTGTCTGGCCATGCATCTACTTTCCAATCTATTGCTGAACCCACCTCGTCGCCGCACTGCCGCTTGTGACCCCCAGCCCACTTGTTGGCCTGTGTCAGCACCAAGACCCTAAAGACCATTACTGCTCACCCCTCTGATTGGTGCACAGGGGTAACTCTGCACTGCCACCTCAGCGTGTCACATGGGGGGTGCTCCTAGCTGCCACGCCTGGGCTGCCTCCATCAGTGCTGCTGATCGTCTGAGCCTGCTTGTGCCCCCCTCAGCTTATGACCTCTCGTGGTGCGGCAGGGCTCTGTGAACTCCTCCATCAGCCCACTGCTTGGGGAGGTCAGTAACCGGCCCTTCTGCTCTCTTACAACTACATCCTGTGGACCCCCTTCCTTTTATAGGGGCTCTTCTCACCAGAGATCTGCCCTCTCAAATCCAATCATGGGGAAATCCAAGGCATGACAGGCCAAGCTGAGCTTTGGGAACAAATGTCTAGCCCGTGAAACGGACCATAATTCACGGACCTTAAAACGGACCTTCCCGAAGCCTCTAGAAAGCACAACACCACAAGATGCAGACCTCAAGGAACCACTGATCAAAGTGAAATCCAAGCTTAAGTCGATTGATGCGAAAATAGACATTCTTACCAACAAAACTGACCAGGTGAAGCGACAAGTCGACAAACATGAGCATCGATTGTACCTCTTTGAAAACCGTGTTTTTGACACAGATGACGCCCAAACCAAATCTAAAGAACATCTCCTGCCATTGGACAAGATTCTGGACTTCATCAAAATAAAAAACGAAGACTTAGAAGTGAGGTCCAGACCCAACAATCTTAGAACATTGGGGTTCCTGGAATCTAACAAAAATGAAAGATTTTGTAGAAACACTCCTGAGAGACCTGTGCGGGAAAGACCTATCTCCGGTATTCATAGTCAAACACCCTCACAGCTCCCTTGGAGATAGGCCCCCACCCCAAGCACCTGCCCGCCCCATAATTGCACACTTAATTAATTACTGGGACTGTGATACCATTTTAAAATTTGCCTGAGAAAGGCAGCATATCCAACATCAGGGCAATGCCCTCTCCTTCTACTCGGACTTCACCATATCAGTACAGGTCGTCCGTCGTAAATTTCAACTTGTCAAGCAAGTACTGCAGGAGGCCGAAGTTCCATAAGCCATGTTGTACACGGCAAAACTACAGGTATCCTTTGATGGCAAACCACACTTTTTTTACAGACACCAAATCAGTTCTTAAATTCGCCAAGCACATCGTCAAGCAACAGCTATCACAGACAAGGCCCCATGTGTCTCCGACACTGATCCGCTACACAATAATGACTAACATTTCCACTATAGACGAACTCACTGGCCACATTACCCTCAGCACACACCCTGGGCCTCCCAGTCCCCCGACATGTGGACAGCGCAGCTCATTTCTCACTGTTCCATGCCTGCCTTACTTGGCCTGCCCAGACTTATTCCTACAGCTATGTGCTCTCAATCAGGGTTTTACCCCTTTGGCCACACAGCCATGATGGACTGGGATGTTCACATGGCTTTCCTTCTGCCTCCAGGGATGAGTTCCACTTGTGCTTTTGCTGTTAATATGGTGGGGGTCGGGTGAGGGAAGGTCATTTTGGTCTCAACCAAGTTCTTTGGTTGGTGTGGGAGGTAGATGGATTGTGGTTGTTTCTTTTACCTATATGAATATGTTGCTCACTTTCTCACTCCTGACTCTGTTATGGCACCATACTGCACTCTAATTGACAGACTTAAACCCAACACACTGACAAAACACACTTCTTCTACATCCTCAAAACATCTGCCACTGTGACCTCCACAACATTTCTCACCTGGAATATACGCGGGGTGAATGATCATAGGAAAATTTGCCTTATACACGCCTATCTTTATAGATACAAAATTGATAAATGCTTTCTTCATGAACTGCACCTCATGATACGCAAGTCTTTGAAGTTATGTGTCCATTGGTGCAGCAAGACATAGGGGCATGGCTATACTAATGTGCAGGGGGTACCATGGAAGCTAGGTAATGTCATCTCTGACCCAGAGGGCTGGTATAGCTACAGGCACACTTCCACTTCATAGCCAGCCTGTGATCCTTGCTGCTGCCTATGGTCCAAGCTCATATGATTCAGCCCAGGTGCTGTCATCTGGGGCGGGGGGATTTCAACGTGCCCCTAAACAAAGAGATGGACATATCAGGAACATCCAGGAGGCCCTAGCGCAACACAAAAACTTTCAACAATTCTCCTGGATCACAGCTTGATAGACATCTGGAGACACATGCACACAGCAATACACGAAGGCACATGCTTCACGCCATGCCACAATTCTTGGTATAGAATTGACTACTGGCTGATCTCTTGGGTTGTCTGCTTGTGGACTGCGAAGGTTTCACACTACTTGCACCATCTCCGACCATGCACCTGTGCACTTAATGCTGTCCATTCCCCCTCCCATCTCCAGGCTTTTTCCTGGCTCCTACCGCCTACAGTGTTCTACAATAACATCCAGAAAGAGACAATTGAATAATTTACACACAATGTAGGATCTGTACAATCTCCCTCAACGCTCTGGGAGGCTGTCAAAGTGGTCAAACGAGGAGCCTGTGTAGCTCAACAAGCTGGGTGCTAAGACCCATTTGAGGGAGACCATCACGACAAGAGCAGGATGTCTAGAAATTAGTGGACATCATCCAAGATGAGATATTTGAGTTCACTGAGGAGGCCAATAGAGAAGTCTATTACCTACGCGCGATTCTCAGGCCAGATGACTGCACACTGGCCTGGGCTCTTTAGAGAACTGTGCATGTCCTCCCAGGTCATGAAACTTGAGGATGAGCACTCCAGGTGGGTTTCTATGCCTTCAGAGCTGCTCAGTGTGATGACCACCTTCTACTCCAAACTATATTCCTCGGACAGGACTCCGGAGGTATTAATCCTGACTGAATACTTTGACATCATCCAATTGATGTGGTTAGACAGGGCACATCACAAGTATCTCACTTTACCCATCACAACGATGAGATGATCTAGACAATCCAGAGTCTACCTGGAGGAAATGCCCCAGGTTTCAGCGGTCTTACCACCGCCTTCTACTGGTGCCACATCTTGTGGCCATGTAGACTGCCTATAGAATGGGGTACTCCCCCCCCTCACTGGTGGAGGTGGCTGCTTAAACCAGCCAAACCTGCACACCTGTTTGACTCATACAGACCCCATCCCTGATAAACGTAGACAACAAAATCCTTGCAAAGATACTAGCCAACCAGCTACTCACACACCTGCCCAAAATAATCCACCTGACCAATCCGAATTTATGCCCCACATTCTATGACTCACAAACTCCGCACCATATTCACTTGTATGCACCACCTAGACCCACAGATGAAAGCTGTGGCTGCCCTTCTGGATGCCACTAAGGCATTTGACATGCTATGTTGTCCATATCTGTTCCTGCTGCTCTCCCACATTGGCATCAGATTATGCTTCCTTCGACAAATACAACTCCTCTGTACTCACCCTTCAGCCAGGATTAACTTGAACGGCATGATATCAGATTCTTTTCAGATTAAGTGTGACACGCGACAGGGGTGCCCCTTGTTGCCACTAATATTCGTGATAGCAATGGAGCCATTGTTGGCACACCATCAACAGCACAACGGACACTAAGGCATTGGCTTTGCCTCCCGTGGACTTGTGGTTTACATGTATGTGGATGATCTCACATTGTATATCCATGATCCTCAGGACAAACTTGGCTCTATCACACAAGAGGCGATCCGCTTAAGCGGCATATTGGGAATCCAGAACAACTGGACCAAGTCGATCCTGTTCCTGCTCACTGATAGCATGCTCCTATTTGTAACCTGGGCCATTGAACCAGTGCGTTATTTAGGCATTTGGCTTTGTTGCAACCTCAACAAAGTTTAGACAGCAAACTTTGGCCACACCATCGCTTGGCTGGACGACAGAATGCCCTTTTGGTCTAAACTTCCCCTATCCTGGCAGGTCGAATGGATACAGCCAAAATGATTGTTTTGCCCAAATTACTTTACTTGTTCCTCGTCCCTATTCCTCTGACTGCCTCATTTTTTGACAGCATTCTGCCTTGATAACCTTGATATGGGGTGGCAAGCAACCATGGGCAAAATGGGAACTACTCACTCTCCCACTGAACCAGGGAGGACTCGGCGCATCTCACATGCAACTATACACCCTGTGTGCCCAGGCCATCTATTTACATTATTGAGTTCACCCCCACACCATTCCAACACTGCCATAGAGACAAATTGGGCAGCACCGTGGCCCCTCTCCACATCGCTGTACAAACCCTACAAACCACCAAGATCTGACATTAACATGGTGGAGATGGTTGGGTGGACTTCAGAGGGCTTGAGGAAGTGTACATGCACTCCGTGCCTCCATGCTCCCTCCATTCAAATCTGTAACAACCTGAACATCACACCTCTACAGGACAGGAGGCCTGGGATCAGGGCCTGCAACCGTACCTTGTCACCTTCTCGTACCTATACCCTGACGATAGCTTCATTCCGCCTCTCGGCCCAGACTCCATGCCACCCTACACCATGCTCAACACTTTACTATCTTACCAAATTAGAGAGTCCTGCTGCCCCATACATGACACATTCCTGCCCCCCCTACTCTTACTGTCCTGGAGCACATTCTCAACACCCCATTACCGTGTAAAATGATCACCCACCTCTACACCAGTATGCAGATCTCTGCACCTCTCACTGTGCATGCAGCATGAATGGCCTGGGAAGAAAACACACTTCCCCTTATCACAGTCCAACAGTGGGCATACGGCTCCGGTCAACTACAGGCACTCTCTCCTAACAACCAGCTGTGCCTCAATCATTTTAAGTTCTTTAAAAGCGTATATGTCTCTTCCCCACCCAATTGTTACATATGGGCTTGATCGCAAAGTCATGCTGCCTCAGGTGCGGGTTGCCCCAGATTACCTTCATGCACTTGGCTTGGCAATGCTGAAAATCGTATCATAATATGAAAAGGTGCACTCCACAATACATGAAATTACAGAACACAAACACCCCGGTGATCCACTCGTTGGTCTACTGGGTTATGTTAAAGATGTCCCATCTAACACCCGTCGACTCACTGCAATGCTGCTAGCCAAGAGGATAGTGGCGATGCACTGGGGTTGCCAGCTGGTTCTCACCATCAAAGCGTGGCTTCGCATCTCGATCTTCTGCCAAGAAAAACTTGTACATTACTGGGAACTAATGCCCCTATGCTCACTCCCTAGAGACATATGGGGACCTCGTCAGGCATATCTCCACCAACACTAATCCCCAACCCATGCCCCATACTCACACACTCACAAAGCAGCCCACTAACAAACATAAGGCACCAGGGGACACCTCAACTGCTGGTCTGCTACGTCCAAAGCCCTGAAACGTCTTCTCTTCGTATACTGCCCGGCTTGGAAGTCCTCGTGTAGGCTCTTGCAGTAGGCCACATGCAACATACCACATTATATATAAAACATCATCGCACCCCTGCAGATTTGGTTATGCCTTGTTTATGACAACTTTAGCAGTGTATGTACTTCTCGATTTAAATCCCATGAATACTGTTTGATGACAAGTGTAATAAGTATGTGATGCCATCCCTCCACTTTCTTATTTTTCCTCGTTTCCCCTACTCTTATTCCCCTCCCCATCTTTAGACTTCTCTTACTGTTGTTGCTCTACAGGGCCAGCCTCAGCTGTTTTCCACATAGGATATGTGAACTTCTGCTTAGAGCTATCCAGCCACCACAACCCCCAGGTCTTAACATTGATTTATAATGCTCTTACACACAATTTAAAGCTTTTTGTTGCCAGTGCTAAAGAGATCATACAGGTTCACTGCACATTGTGAACACTGTGCAATTTACATATATTATGTTGACCCAAGGGTAGGTCGCTTCCCCCGCCGCTGCAGCTCCACCTGCCCACCTGCCCACCTGCCCAGGCTCCTGACACCTCCAAGCAAGACCAGCTAATCCGTAAGTACTCCCCCCGCCCAGCCCCTCACCCAGCCCCTCGTTACTCACCTCTGTTTCTCTGAACTTCTGTCTTCTGTCTTCTGCTCTTTCTCCTCCAACCTTTCTACGCACCTCTGCTGTCCTCTCCCTGTCCATTTCCCTTCGCTCTCTGCTCCTCCCTCTGGTAGCCATCTTCCTCCGCTCTCTGCTCCTCTTCTGCAGCCCACTTGCTGCGTGGTCTGCTCCTCTCCTGTGTCCTTCTCTTCCGCCTCACCGCACTTTCCTCGTGTTCTGCTCTTCCTCTGTGTCCCGCTCCTCTTCCTCACCGCATTTTCTTCCTGCTCTGCTCTTCTTCTGTGTTCTTCTCCTCCTCTGCACCCCGTCCTGCGTGTTCTTTTCTTCTTCTGTACTCTTCTCTGCGTGTTCTTTTCTTCTTCTGTACTCCTCTCTGCGTGTTCTTTTCTTCTTCTGTGTTCTTCTGTGTTCTTCTCCTCCTCTGCACCCCGTCCTGCGTGTTCTTTTCTTCTTCTGTACTCTTCTCTGCGTGTTCTTTTCTTCTTCTGTACTCCTCTCTGCGTGTTCTTTTCTTCTTCTGTGTTCTTCTGTGTTCTTCTCCTCCTCTGCACCCCGTCCTGCGTGTTCTTTTCTTCTTCTGTACTCTTCTCTGCGTGTTCTTTTCTTCTTCTGTACTCTTCTCTGCTTGTTCTTTTCTTCTTCTGTACTCTTCTCTGCGTGTTCTTTTCTTCTTCTGTACTCTTCTGTGCTCCTCTCTCCTCTTCTTCTGTGGTCTTCTCCTCTACTTCTGGACTCTTCTCTCCTCTTCTTCTGTGGTCTTCTCTTCCTCTGGACTCGTCGCTCCTCTTCTTCTGTGGTCTTCTCTTCCTCTGGACTCGTTGCTCCTCTTCTTCTGTGGTTTTCTCTCCTTCCTCTTCTATTCCTCTCTTCTTCTCTTCCTGACTCCTCTCCTCCTCTGTAATCCCCCCTTCCCTGTCTTCTTTCCCTTCCCCTCTATCTGACCCCCCTGCCCTCTGCTTTCCCGCCGCCACCTCCCGCTCAGCTCCGCCCCCCCTTCTCCCATTCATCGCCTCCCCCCACCTCCCGCCCCCAGCTGACCCCTCCTTCCCGCCTCCTCCCTCTTATGGCGGCCGCTGCGCGGCAGAGTTAACGACCCTTGACCCAAGGGTAGGTCGCTCCCCCCGCCGCTGCAGCTCCACCTGCCCAGGCTCCTGACACCTCCCAGCAAGACCAGCTAAACCGTAAGTACTCCCCCCGCCCAGCCCCTCGCCCAGCCCCTCGTTACTCACCTCTGTTTCTCTGAACTTCTGTCTTCTGTCTTCTGCTCTCTCCTCCAACCTTTCTACGCACCTCTGCTGTCCTCTCCCTGTCCATTTCCCTTCGCTCTCTGCTCCTCCCTCTGGTAGCCATCTTCCTCCGCTCTCTGCTCCTCTTCTGCAGCCCACTTGCTGCGTGGTCTGCTCCTCTCCTGTGTCCTTCTCTTCCGCCTCACCGCACTTTCCTCGTGTTCTGCTCTTCCTCTGTGTCCCGCTCCACTTCCTCATCGCATTTTCTTCCTGCTCTGCTCTTCTGTGTTCTTCTCCTCCTCTGCACCCCGTCCTGCGTGTTCTTTTCTTCTTCTGTACTCTTCTCTGTGTGTTCTTTTCTTCTTCTGTGTTCTTCTGTGTTCTTCTCCTCCTCTGCACCCCGTCCTGCGTGTTCTTTTCTTCTTCTGTACTCTTCTCTGCGTGTTCTTTTCTTCTTCTGTACTCTTCTGTGCTCCTCTCTCCTCTTCTTCTGTGGTCTCCTCCTCTTCTTCTGTACTCTTCTCTCCTCTTCTTCTGTGGTCTTCTCTTCCTCTGGACTCGTCGCTCCTCTTCTTCTGTGGTCTTCTCTTCCTCTGGACTCGTCGCTCCTCTTCTTCTGTGGTCTTCTCTCCTTCCTCTTCTATTCCTCTCTTCTTTTCTTCCTGACTCCTCTCCTCCTCTGTAATCCCCCCTTCCCTATCTTCTATCCCTTCCCCTCTATCTGACCCCCCACCCTCTGCTTTCCCGCCTCCACCTCCCGCTCAGCCCCGCCCCCCCCTGCTCCCATTCGTCGCCCCCCCTCCCACCTCCCGCCCCCAGCTGACCCCTCCTCCCCCCTCCTCCCTCTTATGGCGGCCGCGCCGGACGTTGCATTCATCACTGAGACCTGGATGAACGCCTCTCGGCCCCCGACATCGCCATAGCCATCCCCGACGGCTACAAGATCACCAGGAGAGACCGCACCAACCAAGTCGGTGGAGGAATCGCCATTGTTTCCAAGGACTCCATCAACGTCACCACCTCCACCGAAGACACCCCCCTCGCCGCCGAACACATGCACTTCCAGATCCACACCGACCCCAGGACCACCCTCATAGGAACTCTCATCTACAGACCCCCTGGACCACGCGCCCTCTTCAGCGAATCCATCGCTGTATTCATCTCCCCACATGCCCTTGCCTCGCCGGACTACATCCTCCTCGGAGACCTCAACTTCCACCTGGAGCAGAACAACGACCCCAACACCTCCACCCTGCTCGACAACCTCGACAACCTCGGTCTCAAGCAACTGGTGAACACCCCCACCCACATCGCCGGACACACGCTCGACCCCATCTTCTCCGCCAGCAACCACGTATCCTTCAGCCACTCCTCCGTAATACACTGGACCGTCCACAGATGTGTCCACTTCACCTTCAGACGCAAGACTCTCCACCTCCGAACACAACCCATGCCATGAAGACATTGGAACAAAATTCCCACAGAACAGCTACTCTCCACTCTCAGCGACAACCAACCCTCCTTCTCCACCGACCCCAACAACGCAGCCCTCAGCCTCACTCATTGGATCACCAACTGCGCGGACAACCTCGCACCCCTCAGATGCCTCCCAAGACAGACCAGCACCAGGAAACCTCAATGGTTCACAGACACCCTCAAGGAATCCAAAAAACCTGCCGTACCCTCGAGAGAGCCTGGCGCAAAGACGACACCGTAGAAAACATGTCTGCCCTCAAAAACGCCACCCGCAAACACCATCAGCTGATCCGCGCCACCAAAAGAACTTCCTTCACAGACAGACTGGACAAGAACACTCACAACAGCAAAGAACTCTTCAACATCGTCAAAGAGCTCTCCAATCCCAACGCCAACTCCAACTCCATCACGCCCTCACAAGACCTCTGCAACTCCCTTGCTACCTTCTTCCATCGTAAGATCACCGACCTACACGACAGCTTCGGACACCAGACCCAGCCAACCACCACAGAACCTACAACCACAGCCATCACCCTCAACGCCTGGATTCACATCAGCGCGGAGGAGACCAAAGTTACCATGAACACCATCCACTCCGGTGCCCCCTCGGACCCCTGCCCACATTTCATCTTCAACAAAGCCGACGACATCATCGCCCCTCATCTCCAGACCATCATCAACAGCTCGTTTGCTTCTGCCACCTTCCCCGAGAGCTGGAAACACGCGGAAGTCAACGCCCTCCTGAAGAAACCTACGGCGGACCCCAGCGACCTGAAGAACTTCTGTCCCATCTCGCTCCTCCCCTTCCCTGCCAAAGTCATCGAGAAGACCGTCAACAAGCAACTGACCAATTTCCTTGAAGACAACAACCTACTCAACCCCTCCCTGTCCGGATTCCGAGCCAACCACATCACAGAAACCGCCCTCATCTCAGTCACAGATGACATCGGAACTCTGATGGACAACGGAGAAACTGTCGCCCTCATCCTCCTCGACCTCTCGGCTGCTTTCGACACCGTCTGCCACTGAACCCTAATATCCTGCCTCCGCTCCACCGGTATCCAAGGACAGGCCCTGGACTGGATCACTTCTTTCCTCTCTAACCGCTCCCAAAGAGTCTACCTCCCTCCGTTCCGCTCAGACCCCACCGAGATCATCTGCGGCGTCCCACACGGCTCCTCGCTCAGCCCGACTCTCTTCAATGTCTACATGAGCCCCCTAGCCGACATCATACGCAAACACAACATCAACATCACCTCCTACGCTGACGACACTCAGCTGATACTTTCCCTCACCAAGGACCCCACCAGTGCCAAGACCAACCTGCAAGATGGAATGAAAGACGTCGCAGAATGGATGAAACTCAGCCGTCTGAAACTGAACTCAGACAAAACGGAAGTCCTCATCCTCGGAAACACCCCGTCCGCCTGGGACGACTCTTGGTGGCCCACGGCCCTTGGCACCGCACCAATCCCTTCAGACCACGCACGCAACCTCGGATTCATCCTGGACCCACTCCTCACCATGACCAAACAAGTCAACGCCGTATCATCCTCCTGCTTCCTCACTCTCCGCATGCTCCAAAAGATCTTCTGCTGGATCCCCGCCGACACCAGAAAAACTGTGACCCACTCCCTCGTCACAAGCCGCCTGGACTACGGAAACACCCTATACGCAGGAACCACTGCTAAACTCCAGAAACGTCTTCAGCGAATACAAAACGCCTCCGCCCTGCCTCGTCCTCGACATACCCCGCAACAGCCACATCTCCGCCCACCTGAGACACCTGATCTGGCTTCCCGTCAATAAAAGGATCACCTTCCGGCTCCTCACCCACGCACACAAAGCCCTCCACAACAAGGGACCCGAATACCTCAACCGTCGCCTCAGTTTCTACACGCCCACCCGTCAACTTCGCTCCGCCAACCTCGCACTCGCCGCCGTCCCTCGCATCCGCCGCACTACGGCAGGTGGGAAATCCTTCTCCTACCTGGCGGCCAAGACATGGAACTCCCTCCCCGCCAACCTCAGGACCACCCAGGACCACCCTGCATTCCGGAGGCAGCTCAAAAACTGGCTCTTCGAGCAGCAGTAACCCCCCTCCCCCAGCGCCTTGAGACCCTCACGGGTGAGTAGCACGCTTTATAAATGTTTTTGATTTGATTTGATTTGGTTTGATATGTTGTTGCTCAGAAGGCTGCAGTCATTTTCTAATTCATACTTTCAAATGCATGAAATAATTGTGTCACCCTCTGCCTTCTGTATCACAGGCATAATGCAAACCAGACACCATAACTTTGCCACTGCTTGTGTGGGTGTGGGGACCCCTGAAATGTCCCACCTCAAACATCACCTCAACAACAAAAGCAGACGGGAGGGTAAATCAGGGGCAGTGTTAAACCTCAATTCCATGAGGCAATGTTTCCCAAGATAAGGTGCAACACAGCATATCAAAAATGCAGTCAAATAAGGAAAAACAGACTCAATAAGTGAGTTCTAAAGCAGAATTAGAATTTTAGAATGATTTATGGCAAAAATTCAAAAGGTGCAATACAGAAATTGTAAAGTGCAAATGTATAAAGTCATGGCCCTAAAGCCTCTCAAGAACAGGGCAGTACAGAATAATAGGCAATATCAAAAATATGTTAAGCCCTAAATGACCAGCAAAATCAGCATCATGAGGTATTATAAAGAAAATCTTCTCAAATAATAGATTTATATAGAGAATCTCATAAAACACAATGAAAACTGAGAATTAATCTTGATGTGAGCAAAACAATTACAATTTCAGCAAATCACAGCAGAGAAATAATAAGCATCATAATGTGGAAAGGCTGTTTGAACAACACGCTGCATAAATACTGATTCAGCTCCCTGTATGCTGTCATCTGGAAATGGCAGAACAAACCAGTTACAAAGCAAGAGTGAACTATAGTGTATGAATGCAAAACAGCGAGATAGTTGAAACATTACTGAGCCCATGCTAGTAAGTGTTCTTCAAGAGAGTCATTTGTAAATAAAAAAAAAAACATAACTTTGCTTGACTGTGTGCAGCAGCAATCATAACAGCGAACATGCACGATGTGACATCCATTTCAAACAAGATGTTGAGACCTAGCAGGGGACTAGTTAGCATAAGCCAAGAAAATGCACTTTAGCAGGTCATACCAAAATTGTTCCAATGGCAATAACATCATATAAGTGCACACTTGTAAAATCGAGTGTAGATTACTGTTCTGCACATTGTTCATAATGCACATTTCTATTAGCACACAAAACGTCTACATTTGTTTCTTAATCTTGAACCCCTTAGTCGAACTCCAATTTCTCGCTATGGCTTACATTTACAACATGATGATTCTCTACTATATTTCAAAATCAGATCGCCATATAACTTTATCAGTCTTACTTATGTGGTTGCAATTATCGAAGATTGGATGAGTTTTCATCATTCAAAAACAATCAATAGATTGAGTTTAAATGATGCTCTGCTCGTCCACGCTCTGCATACTGACCTACCTCCCAATTAAGCTCAATTTCTGGTCCATTTTTAAACATCACACCTGACATGATTAACTATGCTCAATTTGTAGCTTTTTTTCCCAGTTACCATATTGATGTTAAATGCATATAGTAAAGTAGGGAAAATGGTGAATATCAATTGAGATAATTGTGGTGGATAAAGTCAAAATCTCCAGTGAATCTTACACAAATAGAACGTTTGATGTCACGTTTCAAGAAAAAACACACAGAAAACAATTGTTCTCACAGTGGAAATTCCTATCCTACTCTTAGGGCCAGCACCTCTCAGGTCACTTTCGACAGGGAAGTACAACTATACATTCATGATCATTATTTTCATATCAAAATATTTTAACCACTATCCACCTTCCAAAATCGTCATAAATGTATAGACTTTCTAGTTTCTCACACATTTCGAAACGTTTGCTCAGTTATGAATTCCGCTGCATGTTGTTCTTGTCCACTGCTGTTTGACCTGGCTCTTTTGTAGGGTCATCTGCAAACATTTTGCTTCCTTCCTCCTATGTTTTCTGACCAGTTTTTGTTGGCTTTAGAACTCTGGGCACTTTACCACTACTAACCAGTGCTGACGTGAATATGCTCTCTGTCTAAACTGTATCAGTCATTGGTTTATCCCTGATTGGCATATTTGATTTACTAGTAAGTTTCTAGTAAAGTGCACTTGAGGTGCCCAGGGCCTGCAAATCAAATGCTAATATTGGGCCTGCAACACTGATTGTGCCACCCACATGAGCAGCCCTGTAAACATGTCTCAGATCAGCCCCTGCAGTGTCTGTGTGTGCAGTCTTGCACTGCCAATGTGACTTGGCAAGTGTACCCTCTTGCCAGGCCCAAACCTTCCCTTTGACTACATGTAAGTCACCCCTAAGGTAGGCCTTATGTAGCCCCCTGGGCAGGGTGCAATGTATCTATAAAGTAGGGCATGTATTGGTGAGTTTTACATGTTCTGATAGTGAAATAATGCCAAATTCGGTTTTCACTATTGCAAGGCCTATCCCTCTCATAGGTTAACATGGGGATTGCCTTCAAATATCATTTAAGTGCAGTTTCCCATTGGGAGCAGATAGAGATGTGGAGTTTGGGGGTATCTAAAACCCAAATTTAAAAACATATCTTTTCTTAAAGTCAGTTTTTTAGATTGTCAGTTTGAAAATGCCACTTTTAGAAAGTGGGCATTTTCTTGCTTAACCATTTTGTGCCTCTGCCTGCCTGTGGAATCCGCGTCTGGGTCAGAATGACAGTTGGGCTGTTTGTGAACTACCACTAGACAGTGACACAAGGGAAGCTGGGGTGTAGCCTGCATATCCTGATGTTTCTCCTGGGCTACCGTGGGGAGGGAGGAGCTGACACTTACACCTGAAAGGGCTGTGCCTGTCCTCACACAATGCAGTCTCCAACCCCCTGGTGTGTGTCTGGGGCCAAGCCGGGGCAAGGCAGGATCTTGTGAACAACAGAGACTTTCCTTTGAAGCTTGCTAGTTCAAAGGCAAAACTGGGTATAAGTAGTGAACCCAAAACCCCAGACTTTTAGATAACTTCTGGATCAAGAGGAACCTCTGCCAAGGAGAAGAGCTAAAGAGCTGGAGGAGGAGTTCTGTCCCTTTGCCTGTGAGTGTGGTTTGCTGGCTTGGCCTGCAGTTGCTGCTTCTACCTGAGAGAGGACAAAGATTGGATTTTGCTGTGTGTTCCTGCTTGTGAAGTGTCTCTAAGGGCTTGGACTGAGTTTGCCTCCTGTTCTGAAGACTCAGGGTCATCAAAGACTTCCTCTGCCAGCACCTGGACTCTCTTGCTGAGACTCATATACTTGCAAGTGATACCCAATCCAGTCCCTGGGCCCTTGAAAGGAGAAGCTGGTGGCACCAAGGCTGAAATCCATGCACAGGAGCCATGCAGGAGAAAACTTGATGCAGAACCTACTTTGCAGCTGAAAAATGACACACCACCTGCATCGCGGCTGGGAAATTAGGACACCACCCATGTGCAGCTGCCAAAATTGACGCATCACCTACGCAGTGCGGATCTTCACCACAGTGCACCAGAATTTCGCACGCATCATCGCTGGGCATCAAAACCACAGTGAACCTGTGTGGACCTGAGGTTTCCCATCTGCAAATCGATGCATCGCTCTTCTGCGGGAGAGAAAAATGATGCATTGTCTACCCGACCGGAGAAGAAATGATGCATGGCTTCACTTGAGAAAGGAAACAACGCATCGCTGACTTTTCCGATGCACGCTCGCCCATGAGGCTTTATTTTTGATGCAAACCAGGTACTTTGTGTGAAAACATTGCATCCATTGGTTTATATAGATTAAGACTATTTTTAATTTAAAAATTCATAACTTTGCTTGTGTATGTTGGATTTTTGTCATTTTGGTCTTGTTTGATTTTGATAAATATTGGCTGTTTTTCTAAACTGATGTTGTGTTCCTTTTGTAGTGTTTTCACTGTATTACTGTGTGTGTTGATACAAATACTTTACATTGTCTTTGAGATAAGCCTGGCTGCATGTGCCAAGCTACCAGGGGGGTGAGCAGGGGTTGTCTTCGGAGTGTAACTCTCTAACCATGACTAGAGTGAGGGTCCCTGCTTGGACAGAGTACAAACTGACTGCCAGTGAGAGACCCGATTTCTAACAACGGCGAACTGTTGCCCCTTCACAACAGCCCCTTTTAGGTGTTTACACATTGTAACCCTTTCCTCTGTCAGATCTCAGACCCCTGCTTGCCTGTTCTTTCTTTCATTGTCCCCTTGTATGGTAATTACTTATACCTTCCACTAAATGGATGTTTTTTTTCAACTTAGAGTGGGGGAAAAGTGATGGCAGTTACCAAACTCGATGGTAAGATCTGATATAAAACAACTGTTGTTGTTTTTATCTATGAGCTCTGGAGCATTTTTTCATATCCAACCAAACTTCATCCAAATCTACAGGCGGGAAAGCTCAATTAAAAATTCAGATACAACCATTAGTCGCTTGAATAATTCACAATGCTTAGAATTGATAAATGCATGTATTTATGTAGAACAAATCAGGTTTAATCGTTGGGCACCATATGTTCTAAAATGAGGACAATAATTGCCTATTTCCTTTCACAAGGGGTTGTGTGTAAGCACAGTACGGAAGGATGTAGACTATGGAGAAATCAAAACAAATAGCAATAGTTGTTACTGAGACAATGAATAGGACAGCATCTAGGGCCAGATGTAGGAAACACTTTGCGAGTCGCAAACGGCAAAATCTGCCGTTTGCGACTCGCAAATGCGTGTTTCCTATGCAGAAATGCATTTTGCGAGTCGTTACCGACTCGCAAAATGCATTTCCGAATCGCAAATAGGAAGGTGTGTTCCCTTCCTATTTGCGAGTCGCAGTGGTATGCAACTCCATTTGCGACCGCGTACGCGGTCGCAAATGGAGTCGCAGTTACCATCCACTTCAAGTGGATGGTAACCCACTCGCAAATTGGAAGGGGTCCCCATGGGAGCCCTTCCAGTTTGAGACTGGACCCCAAAATATTTTTTCAGGGCAGGGAGTGGTCCAAGGGACCACTCCCTGCCCTGAAATAACCGAAACAAAAGGTTTCGGATTTTTTTGAAATGCAGCTCGTTTTCCCTTAGGGAAAACGGGCTACATTTAAAAAAAAAAAAAAAGCTTTATTGAAAAGGCAGGTCGCTAACATGGAGGCCTGCTGACGTCAGCAGGCCTCCATGTTAGCGAGTGCCTATACTCGCAATGGGGCCGCAATTTGCGACCCACCTCATGAATATTCATGAGGTGGGTCATTGCGACCCCATTGCGAGTTGCAGACGGTGTCTGAGACACCGTACTGCATAGCAATTTGCGACTTGCAAATTGCGAGTCGCAGGGACTCGCAATTTGCAAGTCGCAAATTGCTCTCTTCCTACATCTGGCCCCAAGTGAAGGGGCAGCCAAAATGATACACAGAAATATTGGCTAGTATTACAGGACTGACATCATATCACATACTTAACTATACTCCATGATGGAATGATAGGGTGGTAGATTATTTGGTCACTTCACAGAATATATGTTCTTGATAATTGCTTTAAAGTATTCAGCATTGGACTTAGTGTTATACATATGAAGACTTTGTCTAATAGATTTCAGTGTTTCTATCTGTGTGACTTGTTGATTGTGGAGGGAAATAGACAGTCCAATATGATTTGAGCCCAGCTGAGCCCACAGTCCATAACGTAGGTGCAAAGTAGCATCTCAAAGGTGTCAAGATGCATGTGAGTTTGGAAAGTCAAGTAGGGCACCTGGGTATTACAATTAGGGTTCACTTTCCTTGTTTGTGGCTTGGTGCACCTTTAAACATGCACACTGAGTGCAAACAGGGAAGAAGTGAAATATTATCATGAATGCACTGCCCTCAGGGTAGCCTCAAACTTGTGCATTACTGGAGGCAGCACATTGAAGTGAAGTACGGACAGGCTGCTTCAAAGCCTATTCGTATTCCTCTGTGCAGGGGACAACCTGTCTGCACTTTGAAGAAGGGTTAGAGATCCTCTTGCAGGGGGGTGCAGTGAGTGACTGCACCTGCCTGCAGGGGACCCCCTTTTATCCCCCAAGAGTATTGCCCTAAGGGGGAGCACTGACTGTGCACAACCTTAGTGTACCTCCAAAGGGCATGTGTGCCTATGCGCCCACATGGTAGCAGAGACAGAGTGATTCCCCCATTTGCATGCAGCCATGCTCCCATGCAATTGAGGGAACTTCCTCTCACATTAGCGCTGGCACTACATGTGCACCAGTGCTATCAGTACTACAGAAGGGGCTGCACAAGTGTTTGCAGCCCCTTCTGTAATACCAAAGTGCCCCGGAGAATCAATGGGCATTTTTCATATTACAGCCCCTAGTAAGCAAAATTGAATATGGAGGAAATGGAAGCGAGCAGACTTGGGACACCATGTCATATCTCTGAGATTCTTCTAAGATCCACATGAAGCAAAGCAGGATTCCCTCTAAGGGGCTGTCCACTCATTCACTAAGCATCGCTTAGATACGAAGTGCACTGACATGCTTCTCACCACACTGCTGAGAAGTCTAACGAACGGGCCATCCAATTTTAATTGCCCTTCTGATTTCCTCATTGATATTTGGCCTTGGGGTTCTAATTCAAGCTGCTCCACACTGCCATCTGATAAGGACATTGTTTCTTCAGAACGTATCTGGTTGTGTTATAAACAGCCTCAATGTCCACAACTGGTGTGCAGATATGCTGTTCCCCATCTGTTTTTAGCCACTCAGTCCTCAAGAAATCTAAAATCACCATCCGCTCAATGACTTTCAAGAACTGTGCTTTTGTTAAACATGGATTCATCTTTTAGAGGAGAGTATGTGGTAGAACATTTTCTGGAGCAAATTCCTCTGTTGAATTATAAAAAAGAAGAGTGAGTTTGATGACCGAAATAAATTGCTCAAGTACCCTCCTTCCTCCCAATCATTTAATTCTTATTAAGTTAGTTGAAATGCAATCAACAGGGGGCGTGGCCAAGATGGCGTTCGGAGCGGCAGCATAAACTGCAGCTCCGTCACCCAGCCCGCACAATTATCCTGCTGTTGAGTCCCCAGCCCCCCCCCCGGTGCAGGGTGGGGAAGCCGCTTGGGGGGCCCCAAAGGGCTGTACTATCAACCGTGACCGCGGCTTCGCAGCCGATGTACTCCCGGAGAAAAATGCATTCATACGACCCGCGCTCGCCTTGAGGACCGCGCGGCCCAGCGGATCGGAGCTGCATGCTCGGCAAAACGGAGCCGCCGCTTGGACCCTGGCGTTGCCACGGAGGTAAGAGCTCACCGCCGCGTCCCCGTCGTGCGCACCGGGACTGACCGTTGGCCCTCGGGGGCTGCCCGGCACGCGCAGGGCCGGCTGAGTCCTCCCGCACACAGCCCTGCTTAACCTAGTGCTGCGCCGGAGCGCGCCTGCTCGAGCCGCTCCCTTCCCTCGCTCAGGCACCCATCGGACGCCCGCGGTGCGTCCCGAAGTCTTGTCCCATACCCGGGACCAATTTAAGTCAAGCACCGCTGCCGGCCCGAAAAACGGCCCGAAAAATGATCTAATCGGACGATCGCACAATCGGAGGCCATTTTGGGTGCTTCAAAACTTTGCGGGCCGTGATCCTGTGGCCCAGAAGTGCCGAACTCATCGGCAAAGAGAACCACACTGCTTAAGCACCCCCACAAACGTCTTGTCCCATACCCGGGACCAATTTAAGTCAAGCACCGCTGCCGGCCCGAAAAATGATCTAATCGGACGATCGCACAATCGGGGCCGCCATTTTGGGTGCTTCAAAACTTTGCGGGCCGTGATCCTGTGGCCCAGAAGTGCCGAACTCATCGGCAAAGAGAACCACACTGCTTAAGCACCCCCCACAAACGTGATGCATGCCAGGTGCACTGACTGACCATATTTGAGTAACAACATCACCCCAAGCCCCACTGTGTCCCCCTAAGGCACCAAGAAAGACAGAATCAGTAAAGTTGGATCACCCTGCACAGTCATTCCGAGCCTACACCAACTTTACCGCACTCCACCCCTCAGTAGTGAAGTGGCAGCTGCAGAACAAATTGCGGACGGATACCTGGGGCGCAAGAGGTGCAGACAATAACACAAGGTGAGCCTCCTAGCGACACTCTTCGGGCCGAAACTTCATAATACGTCAAATATTCCTTTCAAAAACCCAAAAGATCCAGCACAGACACTGCTCCTACCTAGTCTGAAAGCACCAAATCCACGCCTCTTCAACAGCGTGATACCCGGCTGACACCACTAACTGCGGCCCCTTTAAGCAGTTAGTTAACGCTTCTGGCTGATCCTCCCCAAGTTATTCGCCGGACGTGTGCTCCGATCGGCTGGCTTGCCACAACATCTGACCAAGCGGCTTTCACCGCAGGGACCCCAAACGCAATACTAACTCACAGACACTGCTGCATCTCTCAAATGGTGAAGCCAAAGACCACCAGAGCACCTCTCACCAAAATGGATCACACTACAACACCCCCTCCAAAAGCTCACACCAATGCGCAATCAACGTTACAGAAGCTGGAACTAACTTTACAATCACATACTTCACAATTTGAAAAAATCTTGCAAGCCATTCTAGACACTAAGACCACCTTGGAAGCCAAAATAGGCTCTGTAACAGAAGATCTCAACATCCTTCGTACTGACCAACACGCTTTAGCCGATAGAGTATCCGAACTTGAAAAAGACACGGCGTCCTTACCTGGCTCCATGAAAGACCTACAAATACAGCTAACGCAGCTGCCAACAGAAGTTGATTTCTTAAAGCGCAGAACGGAAGATGCAGAAGGCAGGTCCCGCCGCAACAACATACGCCTGGTCAGATTCCCCGAACGCACAGAGGGCTTAAGCGCGGAACAGTTCATTGAACAATGGCTCATAGACACAATCCTTAAAAACAATATCCCGAAGTTCTTCTCTGTTGAAAGAGCACATAGGATCCCAGGTAGACCTCCAGCATCCGGCTCACAGCCACGACCTCTTATAATAAGACTCCTCAACTACCGAGACAGAGACCTTATCCTCCAACTATTTCGCAAATCAGGCCCAGTGTGCTATGAAAATGCTACGATAACAGCCTATCCAGACTTTACAGCAGAAGTGCAAAAAAAACGCAACTCCTTCTATCGTGTTAAAACATGCCTCCGCAAACACGATATCAAATACGCACTGATGTTCCCAGCCAGACTTCGGGTACAGGATGACTCTCGCTCCTTCTTTTTTACCACCCCGGAAGATGCCTGGACTTGGCTGCATGCTAAAGGCCTAGCGGACCCGCTGGACGCAAGCACTCAGGACGACAATAGATCTCTCTCCACGCTGAACCGTAAGCAACGCAAGAGACAGGGAGCTGGACCCTCACCTGAGCAGGCAAAATCCGAGCGCTCTCGGCTCCTCCGGACAACATCCAATTTTGTCAACGCTTCTTCCGTCGTCCTACCTTTGCAAACGGAAAACGAACTGGAACAGGATACAAACTCTGACTCAACTGAGTCCACACGAGGTCCTCTCCTTACACCGCGCTTACATGACATCTGCTGAATGATCGGACTTGCTCACTCAACGCCTAAAAGTTTTCGTCACAGCTTCTCCAATGCTCCTATGCGCAGTCTTGCAGCCAACGGGTGCCCCCCCGGCCGGCGCGCTTTGCTTTCTAAACTACATCAAACCCGGGCAGGGTAAGACCGTACTTTTGCACCAACGCTAATTGGCACCCCCCTGCTCCATATGGACAATTACCTCACACTGGATTTTTCCGGTATTGTTCTCTATATGTTAATAGTTTATTTGTTGTATGTTGTTTTAGTGTGCACCTCTATATTTGGAGTATGGATCTACAGTAGGCGGGTTAAACATAAAAACAGCGGCAAACACACAAGAAACGCTTACTGTAGCAACAAATGTACAGCTCACAGCTTGTTAATTACTGGTCGGCCAATCACAGCGACTGAGTCCCATAACAATGTCAAAATCGGGTTGACAGATAATTACAATCCCGATCATATAATATACATAAAACAACTATGGCCACTCACAAGCACCAAGGGACCCTGAAATACAAAATACTCACATGGAACGTTAAGGGTATGACAAATCCTCTGAAACGCCAAAGTGCTCACGCTTTTCTCACAAGACATCAAATACACATAGCTCTGCTACAAGAGACACATTTCACCAAATCCATCCTGGACACTGCACGCTCAAAATGGAAGGGCCAATTATACGGCACCACTTCTTCGTCCTTTGCTCGCAGAGTAGCCATCTGGATAGCACCCAGTGTCCCGTTTGTACTCTCTCGCACACAATGCGATCCAAATGGTAGATATGTAATACTTGAAGGCGCCCTAGACGGGTCCCCATTAGCCCTGGTCGCACTATACTCCCCAAACGCGAACCAGCGTGACTTCTTGTCCACGCTCACTACTGGCAACCTTAGCGACCCCACACTGGAATGCATATGGGGGGGTGACTTCAATAGTGTCCTGGACACTCAAATGGATCGCTCATTTCCCCCACTCATTGCAGCCTCTGCCAATTGTGCCTCAGAGACTTTGGCGCAGTGGGCATCAAACAATGGACTAAGAGATATATGGAGGGTGCACCACCCCACTCACCGCGAATACTCTTACTTCTCCCCAGCTCATAAACTGCATACCAGGATAGATATATTCTTTGTATCCGCCACTATTAATCATAAAATATGCTTATCTGAATATTTGGCACGCACGATATCAGACCATAACCCATTATGCCTAACATTGGCATGGGGACACATACACACTCGGATACCAACATGGCGTCTGCAACCAGAAGCCCTCCTAGATCCTCCTTTTCAAAAAGATATCTCCAAAAGTCTAACTGATTACTTTCTATCAAATAAAAACACAACCTCATCCCGTGCCACAGAATGGGACGCTCATAAAGTGGTGATAAGGGGTCACTGCCTTTCGGCCACGGTAGGTGTCAGAAAGGTACTCATTAAGGAATTACAAGACTTAAAAACAAAGATCCGAAACGCAGAGAATGCAAACGACAATAGTGAACCCGCACTAGCAACACTACACCTGCTTAGGGCTACTCACAAGGAGACAGACAATAGATTGAGTAAACATGATTACAGACACTACATGACCAGACAACACGCTGAAGGTGACAGATCTGGTAGATTATTAGCTTGGCTGACTCGGCAGCCATCACAACCAACACCCATTGGCACAATACGTTTAAACTCTGACACCATCGTTAATACCCAAGCAGGCATAAATGACGCCTTCTCCACATACTATCGCACCCTCTATACACCCCCTCCACAACCTCCAGAGCAACATCTTATCAACACACTATACCTGGTCCCCCAAAATCAACTTATCCTTGACAACACCGCCACCCTAGACGGCCCCATCACTATTGAAGAGCTGCGGCTTGCACTATCACAAATGGCACGTAATAAAACACCCGGGTCAGACGGCCTACCAATAGAATATTACAATTCCCACGCCGCCCTCTTATTACACCCACTTACAGAAGTATTCAATGAAGCACATCATAAATTACAACTACCGGACTCAATGTGCGAAGCACTGATAGTCGTTCTTCGAAAAACGGGCCGAGACCCTCTAGATGTCAAATCATACAGGCCGCTCTCCTTGCTAAACACAGACTGCAAATTATTAGGAAAAGTACTCGCAAACAGGCTCCTCCCCTATTTACCGTCTTTAATACACCATGATCAATCCGGCTTCATTCCTGGCAGAAGCACTTTCCTGAACATTAGGAGACTCTTACACATAATACACAGCAATACAAACTCGGAAGCAGTGGCTCTTTCCCTAGATATAGAAAAATCATTTGATACACTCAGTTGGAACTATCTTTTACACACACTTAAAGCATTTGGTTTCGGCGCCGGTTTTATTAACTGGATCAAAACGCTTTACTCCAGGCCCACTGCCCGTGTCAAAAATGGACGAGTTATCTCTGAAGCATTCCCCATAGGCAGGGGCACCAGACAAGGCTGCCCATTATCCCCATTGCTATTCACTATTGCTATGGAGCCACTAGCGATTAAACTACGGAGCTACGCACACATATGGGGTATCCCGGAGTCTAACACCCACCACATCGTATCTTTGTATGCAGATGATGCCTTAATATATTTGCGCGACCATTCGGCCCATATGACGGAGGTATTGCAGATGCTAGACTCCTTCGCCATCACCTCTGGACTGCACGTCAACTGGTCCAAATCAAGCATATTCCCCATTTCTCCGTCCCCGGTAGCTCACCATATGACACTACCGCAATATAAATTACCCTGGTCGTATATAACCTTTAAATATCTGGGAGTGCAGATCTATCACTCCATTATAGATCTAAAAGAAGGAAACATAGATAGGGTCCTTGGCTCCGTTCGCGGCTCAATACCCTTCTGGAGCTCACTCCCCCTGTCTCCAATGGGCCGTGTGGCGATAGCCAAGATGCTCATTCTTCCAAGGTTTTTGTATTACTTTACAGCTCTCCCGCTGTGCTTACCATGCTCTTTTTTTAACAAGCTGCAATCAATGCTAACTGATTTACTCTGGGGTAAAGATAGATGCAGAGTGGCGTTGTTAATAACGCAACACCCGCAGGAGATGGGTGGACTGGGAATGCCTAACTTTGAAAGATATTATGCAGCCGCTCAATTATCATGGCTGTCCACATGGTTACGAGACACCCCGTCGGTTGAAAGCAAGATGTTACAGACACATACAGCACCACAGGGGCTGCTGCTCTCGATACTAACTAGCACTCCCCACACCCCTCCCAGACTAATATTACTAGAGGCAGCCCGATTCTGATGGCGCAGATATGTCCAAAATAAGACCACATCTCTCCCCTATTCGCCTCTGTTGCCACTGCTTCAATTGCCGGGTACCCAAACCCTGTCAATACACCATGATACACGAGAAATGAACACGCTCCAATTAGGTGATTTATACTCTAGCTCCGCAATGCATACTTCCGCGGAACTGGTGACTGTAGGCATTATGCAAAATGGGGCCTTTCTAACATTTAATGCCATAAAGCTATTGCTCAACAATATCTGGGGCGTAGGAGACTCGGAACCTCCCGAATCCTCACTGCTCACCACTATCCTAACCATTGGCAGCTCAAAGAGCATTATTACCACACTATATAAAGCATTGCTCGAAGCAATATGCACAACACTGCCACACGCGAAAGTGCGCTGGGACTCTGTCCTTCCTACCCCACTACCACAGAAGACCTGGGTTACCGCCCTCGCAACAATCAAATCAATATCCCGTAATCCTCGCCTACGTTACACCCAATTTAATTATCTTCACCAATCATATTTATCACCAGCTCGCAACCAAAAAATCTACCGCAATACAACGCCAACATGTCCCAGATGCGCTACACCAGCAGCTGACTTCTATCATATGGTTTGGAGTTGCCATTCCATAAACTCGGCCTGGCAACGAGTGACGGAGATCACAGCAGAGATCTCATCTCACACCCTGGTACCGACGCCTGACTCCTGCTTACTCGGCATACGACATAGAGCCAAAACAGACAAACATACGCACAGGTTTATAGACCTGGCATTTGTGGTGTATAAACGTTTTTGATAGCAACACATTGGAAAGCTCCACATGCCCCCTCCCACGCGACATGGCTACGTGAGTTACATAGCCGATCTCAAGCTGAAGCCCAGACGCTGCACTTGCTACAACACAGAGGTCTCATTCTTGCGGGCCCGGAGGTTTGGGACACGTTCGTGGTGGCAATAGAGGCCAGAGACGACATGTATCTCCCGTGAACAGGATACAACACACAAACAACACAGCTTGGGCTGACACTGTTAATACTTTAGCCACACGGCATCAACTCTGATTGTCCTTAAATACACTCATCGCTAATATCCTCCTTCTTCCTCAAATGATATTTCTTAGCTGTGCCCAGTCACACCCCACGCGTTAATACATGCATGTAACATACATTTATAACATGTAAAATATCCCTGCCCTTAAACCTGTCAACACCACAGACACTTTTTATACCCTTGAGGTGATCTCCACCTTAATTACGGATACCGTCAGTGATTGGCCAGACCCCTTAAGCCGCAATCACTTCCCACAATAGCTCGCACGCTAAATGCCACTGTACCCTCCTTTTACCCCGCCCTTAATTTCCTCGCAGTCTTAGGATTGGTTATAAAGGTTCTCCCTTCCAGTTACCCTCGTTCCCCTCTTTCCATCCCCCTTTCCCCTCCTTTCTCTTTGACACCTTACGGTGTAGCAATGCTGTGTAAAATTATACAAGTGTATAAACGAACTGCAAAATAACGTACAGCTATTGTATTGTTGTGTGAAGATTGTGTTTAATAAACAGATTTAAAAAAAAAAAACAAAAAAAAAGAAATGCAATCAACAGAGAATGCTCTCCTGTCTATTAGTGGCCAAACCAAGTCCATATTTGCTCTAGCGCTTGTGTCTTTTGCTTTATGGGCTTTAGGATTCCTGTTCAACTTGAACTCTGTCTTGATTGTTTAAGTATTTCATATGGGACTCATTTTGCGCAGTGCTGCTATAACAATTCTCAGATTGGAGTGGGGGTTGGTACTATCAGTGTTACACCGCTGATGGCAAAGGTTAGTGAAAAATCTACATGTCACGCTAAGAACAAGTGCAGCAAATGAGCCATGCCCATTTAGCAGTGTGAGTGTGGTATGCAGACAGTGGGGCATTTGGGAGCACACTGTCACAACTAAATTCACAAATCATGATGTGGCAGCGCACTGCCATTTACAGACAGCACTAGTACTTTTAAATGGCCACAACATTCTCCCTGACATGCAGATTTACTGATAAAATCATAGCTCACCAATGATAATGTGTTAAAATCGGGTTTGAGCAAATCTTTATCATTTGCCCATCACCAAGTAAAGTGTTTTGATTTGGTTTGAGGCTGTGAGAATCTTTCTCTCCATCCCAATTCAGAATTACAAAAAAATGTGCTTCATTTATGCTAACTGCTGATTTATTTTCAGATTTTTCTACAGTTCCTTGTGTGTTAGAAAGAAAACAAAATCCAACAGCTTTTCCTTTCCCCCTCCCTGTACCCCAGCAAGATTGGCAGATAGTTCCCTTTACAAAATGCTTTAACTTTCCAGTGAAAGAAAAGTAAACACCAATTACCATGTTAAAGGACTCAGGGCCTGATTTAGAGTTTGGTGGATGGGGTCACAAACGTGATGGATATCCCGTCCACCATATTACAATCCCATTATATCCTATGGGAATCGTAATACGGCGGACGGGATATCCGTCACATTTGTGATGAAGTAACAGTGTTTAATTTGAGCCGGTAGTTGCCAGTGGTGGGCACTGTCACTTATTTTTGAGCACCAGCACTTATATGTCCGCACCAGATAGTTCCCGAGTTAAAACGCACGGATTGGAGGGCATAGGAAGAGAAAGATGGCAAAACAGTGATGATGGGAGAAAGCAGGGCCCTGACGTTTAATTGCCCAGGCTGCCTGCTTCCAAGCAGAGTTTAGGGCACCCGAACCTTTTCTTTCACAAATTAAGCACTGGGGAGCCCACCTTCAAACTCTAAATCAGGCCCTCCAGAGGAATTTGTCAGACGATATAGCCTGCATTTGATCTCCCTCTTTGAACACACTGCAAATGTCTCATGATAAAAACACATTTTAAAGACATCTTTATTGTTCGTTCCCTTCTGAACTCCAGTATAATTATTCCGGGGCTGCAGCATCACCCCTCCAACCCATGCCTGCGGCGCTATGATTTTGCCTTCCTGAGCTCTTCGCCAATGTGGCCTTTCTTGCTACGCTAATTTCTTCATCAAAATGTTCTTTTTGTTGTCATAACGTAAATGCTCGCATTCCTTATTTCTGGTTTCTTTCGGTATGAAACGCACACCGAAATAAAAGTTACTGAAGTTGTTGCAAGAGGCGGAATTAGGCTGTTATCTCTGGTTTCTGTCCGCGTGTATAGTAAACACACAATGTGAAAGGAATTTTGTGTGCACTCCGGCTTTGCCAAAACTTATTTTTCCGGCAATGAAGAATTATTGTATTGTAATTTGTGTGATGTGTTTTTTTGTCCAAATGATAAGGGAAATACGTTTATTGACAGTCAACTGTTTAAATATGTGAGACATTTTATTCACACCAAAATAAACAAATACGCCCCATTGGAAGAATACTGCCCGTTTATCCAGTGCTTGTCTCCTATTGGGCTGCAAGTGCGTGCACGAGTGGGTTTGGCTGGGCGCACAATAGCTTCCGGTTTACGTGTACTGAGGCCTGGCATTCTACAAGGATAGACTGATGGGATGGAACATGTTTCACCTACGGCCCCTTCTTCGTGAATGGCTTCTATTTGTGAGGCTACTTAATGGTCATTGCATTTTCCTAATCCCGAGTGTTGCACGTACTGCCAACTGAATTGTGCCAAGGCAGGGTTCTTCTGAGAACTGAGTAACTAGTGAATGCTGGATAGTTTCATCGTTTCCATTTGTGTTGAACAATAGCTTTTCCACTCTCTGTGGTTCAGCTAAAGGCATATCCGAGGCACACGTTCTCCAGGAGAAGGCTTCTACACTTTTGTTCCAGCATAAATCAGTGAAGTAGAAGTGCACACTTTTCTCAGATTTGTGAAAGTTATGGCTGCAGGCGCTTTATCCTTTGTTACATTCATGAGAGTTCCTGGGAGTGTGTCAAAGGATTAGCCATATAAAACATAGGCAATTGTGACGAAAACCCAAGGTGTATTTACACAGTGAGCCTCAGAAACATGTATCAATGCGTTCACAACATGTTCGAAAAAATATATTTAATAGGAAAACAAAAGCATTTCTGAAGTAAAAAATAAAAACGATCTTTTTTTCTAATTTTTTTAAATACAGTGTTTGAAATAGTCTCCCAAAGGGTTAGGAGAGGAGGTACGAGTGAGCTTATTTTATGAATAAAGTTTTAAAGGTCGTGCATTACTCCTGGTTGTAACTCACATCAGACTCACACCAGTTGTAAACCATGATGGCCTGTGAGAGTACAAGTGACATTCCTTAAGTACTGTAATGGCACTGCAGAGTGGGCTCCATCATTATCAGGTCTCAGGAAACTATTAGAAAACATTCATCTTTACCCAGGATATAAACCGATTTATCTTCCTCGACGGCAGCATAAAATAATGGATATTCTGGACACGGGGAATGCCTGTCCCAGTAAACAAATAATGTATTATTTAGTAGCTCAGCAAGAGCTGTCAAGTTGCACATTAATTATTCACCAGGTGCTGAACCTTTTGAAATCAGTCCTTATTTACTTACAAAGCTCTGTATATGTTTACTGATGATAATTACCCGCACCAAAGATCAAGTCTGGAGAAGAAACCATCAACCTGAGAGATCTGCAGACGATTATTTGAAGAGCAAAAACACCTAATCACATATGAGCGAGTGCATGAGTTGTTTGAAAAAACATTGCTCAAGCTCACTTATGAGCGAGTCGACGACCTATTTGAAATCCTTGGCTCATTATCACTTGCGAGTGAGTGGATGACTTTGTAATGCACCGCTAGGCCTCTCGTTGAACATGAAGCAAAAAAGCCAGTACATCAGCAGCGAAGGACAGATGAGATGCTCATGAACAGTAATTTTATTAAATCCCTAGAAGATTGATCTGATGATCTGTAGATTGTTAGCTTCGAAGGGATGGGGAACAAGTAAGATCAATGCCTTCTCATGCCAGTGTTCTTCTAGAGTGTTTTACTCTAGCCGTGGCCAATGAAGTCTTCTCATCATACACCTTGTGAACGTAGATGTGTTAGGGTACGAATTGAAATGAAGCACATATCCATTGATTTAATGTCTCTGATAACTACACCGTGGAACGCTTTACAGTGATGTACTGGAGGAGGGCATATCTATAAAACATTAGCTAATTGAGGTTTGGACCCAGCCATGCACACCAAGGAACCTAACCCCTCTCTGTTCCTTTTGTCAAATGCACATATTTGCAGATACTTACAAATGCATTTACAAAGGAGTTTTTGACACGGAGAGCCGGAGTGAAAAATCAATGACCAAAGGTCTGTTTATTTTTGCTGCAGCAAAGAGGACAGGTTTACCACTGGCATCCCAGGCCCGAAGTAAAGTGTGCTAGCATAAAGCGTTTAACAGTGATATTTATACTCATACATCAAAGGATACATAAAATGTGTAAATAATGATATACGTCATACAGATATTTTAAGGAGTTAATCAGTTTCCACACACTGGTTCCATTCCCAGCTTTGTCCTTGCCTCCCTTCTGCAGCTGCCTGACTCCCCACATTCTTGAGACCCTTCAAAGGATTACGTGGTTCAAAGGTATAGATATCAGCCTTTCCCTCCCCAAAATACCACAGCCGAGGTCAGTTAGTTATTTGAACACACAATTATAATGAGTACAGTGCCCCAGTTAGGGAAAGAAACCAGCTGCAAACCTATGGCGTGGAAACAGGCTTATTTTACCTAAACA